>NC_138041.1:8870151-9470151 GCF_964106645.2 Podarcis pityusensis | reverse complement strand
GGAAGAGAAAAGGAAAAAAGCCAGCCTCAGGCTACAGCACTTTTGGGAAATCACTGTTGTAAAAGAAAGCAGAAGAGCAATTGTCTGCCTCCTTTTATGGTATTTTCCATTGCTGTTACTGATCGTTTTATTTTCAAAATTGTCTTGCCTCGCAACGTTTACGGCTTCCAGAAGAGGCTTTGAAAACATGCGTTTCAACACATGAATATGATTTAAATAATGATGATTAGGTAGATAATAAATAGTAAGTAATAAAATAAAATAGAAGTAAGTAATAGAAATAAGACTCCTGGCTAACCATGCCTTTCTTGAGCCAACTGAGTTGTTAACAGGCCCAGAACGGGTGTCAGATAGGAACATAAAAACAGCATGGCTGCTGGATCAGGCCAAAGGGTCACCTGCTTCAGGATCCTGTTCTCCCAGTGGTCAACTGGATTCCCCATGGGGAAGCCCGAAAGCAAGACCTGAAAGCAGGTTATCAATGGCAGCAATGGAAGCTAACGGCTAGAAAAATAGCTGAAGGCCTTTTCAAAGGTTTTGATGCGAGAAGTTTGTCGAGTCGCATTTAAATAATAATAATAATAATAATAATAATAATTTTTTATTTATACCCCGCCCTCCCCAGCCAAGCCCGGGCTCAGGGCGGCTAACAAGCAATAATAAAAACAAGTTGAATGATTACAACTTAAAACAAAATTAAAATTCAACATTAAAATACCAAAACATTAAAATATTAAAATGCCTCATTAAAATGCCTCATCGCAGGAGGAGAAGGAAAAGAAAAAAGAAAGAGAGGGAGGGAATCAAATTGGCTCCAAGCCAAAGGCCAGGCGGAACAACTCTGTCTTACAGGCCCTGCGGAAAGAAATCAGATCCTGCAGGGCCCTGGTCTCATGAGACAGAGAGTTCCACCAAGCCGGGGCCAGAGCTGAAAAGGCCCTGCCTCTGGTTGAAGCTAATCTAACTTCTTTAGGGCCCAGGACCACTAGGGTGTTGCTATTTATGGACCTTGAGGCTCTCCGTGGGGCAGACCGGAAGAGGCGGTCCCGTAGGTATGAGGGTCCTAGGCCCTGTGATGCCACTTGAAACAGTCATGGCTTCTCCCAAAGATCCCTGGGACTCGGGGTTTGATAAGGGTGACGAGAGCTGTTAGGAGCAACCCCTATTCCCCCCAGAAAGCTACAATTGACCGTTCAGCCTCTTTGAGAATTGCAGCACTTATCCCAGCCCACTGGGCCCCACGGCTACTTACTTGACTCCATAGCAGCCGACCCGCTGTCTATGCTGCCCCCCGACCCACTGCTCAGGCAGTTCGGAGGGGCCCAGCCAGACTGACAATGGCAGTGTCCTTTGCTGTTACATACCTGCAAACAGGGAAGAAGGACCCACAGAAGGAGGTGACTTGGCAGAATCGGAAAAGGCCAGAGCACTTTCTTTTTTCCCTTCACTTTCCCCACATCGTGGCCCATCAAGGGGTTACCCTCGGAGGCCCCAATCTGCCTCTATAGGAGACGGGACTGCTGAAACTCAGCCTCCATCCATGCAAAACAGTTAAATCAGTATCATACCACTTTAAATGGGTCACGGATTCCCTCAAAGCACCTTGAAAACTGTAGTTTGTTAAGGGGACTGAGAGTTGTTAGGCAACAGCCCCCCCCCCATTCCCCTCACAGAGCTACAATTCCCAGAGGGGTTTAGCAATCTGTCATCACAAGGAACTCTGGGAATTGTAGTTCTGTGAGGGGAATGGGGAGGAGATTCCTGGCTTCTAACTCCCCTCCTCCCATACAGTAGAGTAGTGGCAGGTTCAGAGGTGCCTTCACAATAATCACTGCCACACCCTTTACCAAGGTTGTACAATAATCTTAGAATTCTACTCTGGGTGGTTTCCAACAGAGTAAGAACACAGCAAAACATCAAACACTATAAACTTCCCGATGCAGGGCTGCCTTCAGATGTCTTCTGAAAGTCATATAGTTATTTATCTACTTGGCATCTTATGGGAGGGCGTTCCACGGGGCGGGCGCCACTGCCAAGAAGGCCCTCTGCCTGCTTCCCTGTAGCTTCACTTCTCACAGTGAGGGAACCGCCAAAAGACCCTTGGAGCTGGACTTCAGTGTCCAGGCTGAACGATGAGGATGGAGATGCTCCTACAGGTATACAGTCGTACCTTGGAAGTCAAACGGAATCCGTTCCGGAAGTCCGTTCAACTCCCAAAACATTCAAAAACCAAAGTGCAGCTTCTGATTGGCTGCAGGAAGCCGCGGAAGCCCCGACTGACGTTTGGCTTCCAAAAATAGTTTGCAAACCAGAACAGTCACTTCTGGGTTTGTGATGTTCAGGAGCCAAAACGTTCGAGAACTAAGCTGTTTGAATACCAAGGTACGACTGTACTGGGCCGAGACATTGCAACATTCAATGAAAACCTCCCTGTGTGGCCTTTCAGCCAGATCTACTATTTTCTGTGCATATTCATGGGCAAATAATTTGGAGTGCTCCGATATCTTCTTTCAGAATAACAAGTTGCGTTTTCCCTGAAAGTCCCACTGTCCACAACAGAATTTAAACACTGTTCTCTCGAAACAGAAGCGCCTTGTGATTTCAGTGTGTTCCTAAATGCTTAGCTTTGGAGCATATACAGAACAAACTCCCCCTCGGTTCTGTTCCTGAGCACCTTTTCCCCAGAGTGACCCTGGGAGCCCATCCTCAGAGGCCGACTCCCCTCCCTTCACTCCGATTGGCTCCAGTCAGCACAAAGGGTGAGAAGACTTCTTGGTGACTAAAAAGTTCTCCTTTCATGCTGATTGGCTGGCTCTAGCACGCTGGAGGCGGGGACTGGGCTGCAGAAATCGTAATGGGTCTTCGACAGACCCACGCAAACCCTGCAACCCCAGACCACTACGGCTCTGCCCCCCAGTCCTTCGACTTACCCCATGGCTGTTGCACTGGCATGCTGGCAGCTTGAGCAAGGAGAGATCTCGACACCGTTGGTCAACACACACCTGCAACCAGAGAAGGAACAATTTTTTTTCAAAAAAATAGTTTTTATTAAGAATTTCAACATAACAAATTATCAAAACATATCCTCTTCATCCCCCCCCTATTTTCCCCCTCCCTCCCTCCCCCCAAGACTTCCCCTCAGCTCCTCTCTCTGATTTTTCAACACATGTTATTCTCTTCATATTGTAAAACTGTAAAGATCCTTAAATTATCTGTCTATTATGTTAACAATCAATAAATTTGTGTATGTTTATTCAAAACCTGCCAAGGAGTCCAATTCATTTTGTTGTTTTTTTAAGTAGTTTGTAAAAAGTTCCCATTCTTCTTTAAAGTCACAGTTGTCCTTGTCTTGCAGTTTGCATGTCAATTTCGCCAGTTCTGCACAATCCATCAATTTCTCTTGCCACTGTTCTTTTGTCAGGATTTCCCCATTCTTCCATCCTTGTGCTATTAAGACTCTTGCCGCCGTTGTCGCATACATAAATAAATTCTTTATTTTCCTTGGCAGGTCTTTCCTACAATCCCTAACAAAAATGCTTCTGGGTTTTTTTTACAAATGTTAATTTAAACATTTTCTTCAACTCATTATATATCATTTCCCAATTTTTTTTAATTTCTCTACATTCCCACCACGTATGGTAAAAAGTCCCTTCTTTTTCCTTTACACTTCCAGCATACGTTTGACCCAGTTTTGTACATTCTTGCAATCTGTACTGGTGTTATATACCATCTATACATCATTTTCATATACTTTTCTTTCAAAAGAGAACAGTCTGTAAATTTTAAATCTATTCTCCACAATTTCCCCCAATCTTCAAATTGTATGTTATGTCCTATATGTCCTAGAAGGAACAAACTGACCATCTCAGAGGAGGATTGTGTTCCAAGCAGCAGCTCGCAGAGGGGGGACCTAACAAGATACACCCCCTGCGCCCGCACGATGCCCACTCACCTTGCCAGCCCCACAGCCTGTGCCGGGCAACACCATGGCCAGATCCAGAATGTCATCAACAGGAGTCGGGGTGTGATGTGGGCATTCGGGAGCCCTGGTCGTTCTGTTCTGTTTTCCAGCATTGGTGCTGCTGGGTTGGCACTGCAGCCGCCCACACAAGGCGTCCCTGCCAGAAAGGGATTGCAAGTATTTGAAGAAGAGTTTGGATTTGATATCCCCCTTTATCACTACCCGAAGGAATCTCAAAGCGGCTAACATTCTCCTTTCCCTTCCTCCCCCACAACAAACACTCTGTGAGGTGAGTGGGGCTGAGAGACTTCAGAGAAGTGTGACTGGCCCAAGGTCACCCAGCAGCTGCATGTGGAGGAGCGGGGAATCGAACCCGGTTCCCCAGATTACGAGACTACCGCTCTTAACCACTACACCACACTGGCTCTCTTTGACACACTGGTTGGTCTTTACTCTCTCCACGTTAAGTCTCCAGCCCTCAAGTTTTTTCAAGGAAATAAAGCAAGACTTCTAGTGTCACCGCGGTACAATAATACGGAGGCTTCGGCCATTGCAGGGAAAATAACTCCTATATCCCATGTGTTTCTATGGGTAAGGAAGGCTCGGGATATTTCTACGCCGTTCAGATGGGATTTCATTTATTACCTATCAAACTCAGATGTAAGAAAACTCTCCCTTGCATGGAAAGCTTCCATAATGTCTTTTGTTGCTTTTACAGTGGTACCTCAGGTTAAGAACCTAATTCATTCTGGAGGTCCGTTCTTAACCTGAAACTGTTCTTAACCTGAAGGACCACTTTAGCTAATGGGGCCTCCTGCTGCCACCGCGCCGCCGGAGCACGATTTCTGTTCTCATCCTGAAGCAAAGTTCTTAACCCGAGGTACTATTTCTGGGTTAGAGGAGTCTGTAACCTGAAGCGTATGTAACCTGAGGTACCACTGTATTTTTATTATCTCCTCTCTATTTGGAAAATACAACCTCTGTACTGCTCCCATGTTTGGTAACTTCAGTTCTGATTTTGTTTGTCTATACCTTTGAGCTTACATTATTACTACAATTTTTTTAAAAGGGCTTTGGGTTTGACCTGCAGCATTTCCAGGTAGAACTAGGAAAGAGAAACCTGCCTAAAACCAGGGAAGCTAGTCTTGTCTGCCTGTGCAAGGGGTGGTGAGCCTCAGGCCTGGGAGACAGAATCTGCCCCCCCCCCCCGACAGCTTGATCTGGTCCTTGGAACTCTTATCAGGCCACGCCCCTTCCAAATAGGCCACACCCCCTCACTGGCCCCCATCCGTACAGGGAAAGCACTCACTTCTCTGAACACGGCAAATAGGAACCATCAGCTTGCTGACCACAGTGCCCTTCCAGGTCCCCTCTGCCATTCAAAGAGGCCACACAGGCATCTGAGACAGGGACTGAACCTGCCAGGGGAGAGAGAGACCGAGAGAGAGAGAGAGAGAGAGAGAGAGAGAGAGAGTCAGGACAGCCAATGACAGCAGCAGCATGCTGCCATTTTGATAGTCATGGCTTGAGAATAAATGGAAAAATTAACAGGCAAAAGAACCATATAAATCTTTGTCAGCAACTACGAGGGAACGTTCACTAAAAATTGTGTATGTGTGGTTATTTAACACTGAGGAACCTATCGTATAGCTAGATAGCTCAGCTGGTTGGAGCTTGGTGCTGGCAATGCCGAGGTTGCAGGTTTGATTCCCATATGGGACACAGTCCTGCACTAGGCTGGGCTAGATGACCCTCAGGGTGCCTTCCAAATCTATGATCCTGTGAGAATAATGAGGGAAGCGGAACAGAAGTGCGCAGAGGTAGATAGAGAACACTTGGGAAACTTTGGGGAGAGGAGGAGCCTTGGAAAGGGCAGAAGGCAGGGACCTCCAGTCCTGGCAACTGCTCCACGGGGGGGGGGGGGGAGGCCTACTGGGAAGGGTTGAAGAGTTGGACGTTTGTTTCCTTGGATAAAAAGTTAACTTCACTGACCACTGGCTCTGCTTCTTTGTGCTGACCTGCATCTGACTCCAGAACTGAAAAATGGGAGAGAGCTTGTGTGCTCGAATCCTGCCTGCAGTTTCCCCAGTTGATCACTGTGAGAACAGGATACCGGCTATTAGATGGGCCGTTGGCCTCATCCGGGAGGCCCCTCTTATGTTCTAAAGTGTTCTGAATTATGGATTTTAAAGTGGTGTAAGCGTGCTTTGAATGCATGGTGCGGATGAGGCCAGGAAGCAGACCAGGCCTTCTTGGGAGCTCGCCCCAACCCATCCTTGAAAAAAACCTCCCCCCTGCACAGAGCCCCAAATGCCAACTCACCAGGGCCCCAAAGTTCTTGGCACTGGCTCAAGTAATTGGGGCAGACCCCGCCATAGCAGACGGCCTTCTCGTCCCCACACGGCGTCCCATCTTGCTTGTGGACGTTGGCCCGGCAACGCGGGGAGGTACCGTCGCAGTATTCGGGGAGGTCGCATTCGTTCTGGGCTTCCCGGCAGAGAAATCCTGTGCTGCGGAGCTGCCGAAGGACAAATAATAATAATAAAATTTTATTTTTATCCCGCCCTCCCCAGCTGAAGCCGGGCTCAGAGCGGCTAACACAGTAAAAATAACACAGTTTACATAAAATCGCAATCAATTAATTGAAATACAGTGGTACCTCGGGTTAAGTACTTAATTTGTTCCGGAGGTCCATTCTTAACCTGAAACTGTTCTTAACCTGAAGCACTACTTTAGCTAATGGAGCCTCCTTCTGCTGCCACGCCACCGGAGCACGATTTCTGTTCTCATCCTGAAGCAAAGTTCTTAACCTGAAGCACTATTTCTGGGTTAGCGGAGTCTGTAACCTGAAGCATCTGTAACCTGAAGCGTCTGTAACCCGAGGTACTACTGTATATTCTAAAATTCATTCTAAAATCAAATCAAAATCAAATTAATGGCAACCATTAGGCTAAAGTTCTATGAGAATTACTGAAGGAGGGCGTCAGACTGCACCTTGGCCAAAGGCCTGGTGGAACAGCTCTGTCTTGCAGGCCCTGTGGAAAGATGTCAAGTCCTGCAGGGCCCTAGTCTCTTGCGACAGAGTGTTCCACCAGATCGGGGCCACAGCCGAAAAAGCCCTGGCTCTGGTCCAGGCCAGCCTAACCTCCCTGTGGCCTGGGACCTCCAAGATGTTTTTGTTTGAAGACCGTAAGGTCCTCTGTGGGACATACCAGGAGAGGCGGTCCCATAGTTATGAGGGCCCTAGGCTGTATAGGTCAAAGACGGTAGGAAGAGGGACACAGGCGTTGGCAGAGCCTGCAAGGGAAGAGGAGGTTCACCACGCCTCTGGCCCCAGCTGCACCCAACATTTAAAGCGCTACGAATCGTCATGGTTTCCACCCAAAGAATTAGTTAAGGGGGCTGAGAGGTGTCAGGAGACCCCCGTCATCCCTCTCCCAGAGCAATTTAACAATCAATCCCCCTCACAGGGAACTCTGGGAATTGTAGCTCTGTGAGGAGAATCAGAGTTATGTGGTGAACTGCCCTGAGATCTGTGGATGAAGGGCGGTATACAATTAATTATTATTATTATTATTTGAATGTTATTTATTTATTAAAGTTCTTATGCTACATCGGTAAACATTATCATATAACATCACAAGGCTTATTATACTATAATTTTCAGCATGTATACAAAGTTTATATACTAAAAGGAAAAAAACAAACAAAAAACTATTCCAAAATCATATATATACCAACACTTTGGACTGCCTGTCTATTCCGTTGTCTATTCCTTTTTTCAAATGAATGTACTCTTATTATTGTATATTTATATACATTTTAATTTATTATTATTATTATTATTATTATTAAGCTAGGAACACAAAAATGCTATTTCTCATTGTAACTGATTTTAATACTTGCAAACTGCTTGGAAGCCTATTGCAACGTTAAGCAGTATAATAAATTAGTGCAATAAATCAAGTTTCTGGCCATCAAGGAGGTGTCATAAAATCATAAAAATGCCTATTAGGAGTTGTGTGCTGCAAACACACCCCTAAATTATTGTAGTTCATAAAAATTATTTGCCACAAAAAAGCAACTCAAACAGCATACAACATCAATCAAATAATATTCACATCAAAACCGTCACACAAAAGAGAAAAATCTGGAACACATTGACATTTTTAAAAGGCAGGGTTGGAACACCACATGCACACAAAGAGGCTACTGAGAATTAAAAGCTGAAGGCCTGGCGGAAAATAAATGTTTTTGTCTGGGGTCTAAATGTATGTATTGATGGCACCAGACAGGCCTCTCTGGGGAGAACATTCTGCAAGCGGGGAGCCACCACTGAAAAGGCCCTGCTCTCGTGTTGCCACCCATGGGACCGCTCAGGGATGGGGCACCCAGAGAAGGGCCTCAGATAACTATTGCAAAATCAGAGTTGGGGGCTCAAAAGGGGGCCCAAGAGAGACTTGGGGCCAACTTGCCTTGTCAGTCACAGGCCAGCAGGTCTCCTGCACAGGTCAATGACATATACAAATCTTTAGGTGGAACATGCAACTGTGCCCTTTCACTTAAAAGCCAAATTATCAGAGGGCTTGTGTGAATGAGAACGCAACACCCCTTCGAGGCAGGGCTGAGAAACCACCGGCGGATGTTCCCTCCCCACTCCTCTGCTCCGACAACTTACCTTGCACTCGTGGCAACAGGCTCCCCCCGTGGCGCACTGGGCTCCGGGCATCAGCTTGCATGAGCTCGCATTGCAACATGGGTCTGTACACTCCTGAAAAAGGAGAAAGGCATAAGTTCAGTGAAAAACCCACTGGGCTGCTCCAGATCCTCGCTTAGGCTTAACGTGCACAACTATACCAGGCCGCAGTGAGATGAGCAAAGCCAAAGCAGGCTCTCAGCAAAACGTAGAGGATGCATCCTTCACACAAACTCCAGCTTTCTCCGTTAATTGCACAGGAGAACTCTCTACTTCAAGGGGACCCTTTTCAGCCTAGGCTTCTGTGCTGAAGCCTCTATATGGAGGAGTCATACCTGAGAGGACTTAACCTCAACCCTCTCATAAATGGAGCAACCCAGTCAGATAGATGGGGTATAAATAATAAAACTATTATTTATTTATTATTTATTATTATTATTACTACACACCAAGGGCATCTGGAAGCTACACGGGGCAAAAGTGCTGACCTTTAAAGCCCTAAACAGCCTCGGCCCGGTATACCTGAAGGAGCGTCTCAAACCCCATCATTCAGCCCAGACACTGAGGTCCAGCTCCGAGGGCCTTCTGGCGGCTCCCTCACTGCAATAAGTGAGGTTACAGAGAACCAGGCAGAGGGCCTTCTCGGTAGTGGCACCCGCCATGTGGAACGCCCTCCCATCATATGCCAAGGAAATAAACAACTACCTGACGTTTAGAAGACATCTGAAGGAAGCCCTGTTTAGGGAAGTTTTTAATGTTTGATTATTTATTGCTTGATGATGATGATGATAATGATGATGGTGATGATGGGAGCCGCCCAGAGTGGTGGGGAAACCTAGCCAGATGGGCGGGGTATAAATTAATTAAATAAATAAATAAGGTGAGGAGGAAGATGGGGAGAGAGGTGCCCTTCGTACCACCAGGAGGCCGCAATCGCACTCCTCCTTGTCCTCCACAAGGAAGTTCCCGCAGCGAGAATCCACCAGGCGCCCCGGATCCGGCACGTCGAGGAGGCACCACACTCGGTCGCTCTGCAGGATCTGCTGGAGCTTCCGGTGGCTGCAGCTGCTGAAGGTTAAACCAGGCATGATGCTGGCAGAGAAGAGGGAAACGGTCAGAGGCGGGGTGTCCTCAAACCCCCTGCATTTCCGCAGTCCACCCAGCCACCCGGGGGGGGGGACCCCACGTGAATGCAGAGGCTCACCCCGTCAGTGGCTCCATGATGCAGCTGCGACCAGGGGGAAAGTTAGGGCCAGAGCCGTCACAGCTGCAGCCAGCGCCATCGTGGTCAAGGCCCAGGTTGTGGCCTAGTTGGTGCGAAAGAGTCGAGGCGATCATCAAGGGGCTGACCGAGTGGTCCTGGAAGAGGAGAAAAGACAGCTGGTTCGCATTTTTGAGCAAGCCAACCTAATTCACACTCCTCCTTTTGTTGTTGTTTAGTCGTTTAGTTGTGTCCGACTCTTCGTGACCTGGAGGTGCTGGAGGAGACTCTTGAGAGTCCCATGGACTGCAAGAAGATCAAACCTCTCCATTCTGAAGGAAATCAGCCCTGAGTGCTCACTGGAAGGACAGATGGTGAAGCTGAGACTCCGATACTTTGGCCACCTCATGAGAAGAGAAGACTCCCTGGAAAAGACCCTGATGTTGGGAAAGAGGGAGGGTACAAGGAGAAGGGGACGACAGAGGACAAGATGGTTGGACAGTGTTCTCGAAGCTACCAGCATGAGTTTGACCAAACTGTGGGAGGCAGTGGAAGACAGGAGTGCCTGGCGTGCTCTGGTCCAGGGGGTCACAAGGAGTCGGACACGACTAAACGACTAAACAACAACTCCTCCTTTATTCATTCATAAAAACACTTGCATATACAGTATACCGCTAACTCATAAAGAATAAAGATCCTTAGTTAAGGGCCGCAAAAAACCCTGTGGGAAAGGAAATGCAAGGACACAGATTCACCATCTCTTCAGGAATGTGTGGAGGTGGCAGTGATGGATAAAACGACAGACATAATCCAGAAAAAGAGAAAACACATGAGATGGGATATATAATCCATGGGGAGAGATGGAACTGTTTTGTGGTCTATTGGAAAGAGCATTGCATGGAGAGACTAGAAAGAGATTTGTTCATCTCGATTATGTACTTGTTTTTCTCCCCACTCTCTCTTCCCTTTCTGTAGTTCAATGAACAAGTAAAAAAAAAAATTTAATGTGCAAACTATGGAAGGTTACCTTATATATGTAAAACAACATAAAAAGCATACAATAAAATAGAATCAGATAAATGTTGTGGAAAGGTGTCTTGTCAAGCATAAGCTTGATGAAAGAGAAAAGTTTTCAGCAGGCATTTAAAAGCTGAATACCTATTTATATTTTTAAAAATTATATACTTCATTTATTCTTTGTTTTTCCTTTAATACTATTCTTCCCAGAATACTACTTCTGCTAAGCAGATCAGGACTGTGAACTTTTCTGTTTTGTTCCACTTCTCCATGATTCACCCCAAAATCCAAAAGCGTATCCATCCATCAATCAATTTATTACGGTCAATAGGCCAAAAGAAACACACCATACGAAACAATCTCGGAGCAAAACAGATTGTGAAGTACTGCATGATGTAAGAACCATCATATACAGCTACAATAGTCCCTGAAAAAAGGCCCTTACAGTTTCAGGTGGCAAGATGTTCTCTTGCTCCCAGTGTTACTGGCAGAAATGTAACCACTGCAAGTGATACCTTGGGGTTTTTCTTCCATTAAATATCTAACATAAAACTGAACTGACCTTCCCGGAAGTTTGGCCAGCAAAAGGCCAATTGTCACCTGCTGAGCTCCAGCCTCTAAGTCACTTAAAAAGGACAGCTGTCTACAGATCCCAGCTCCTGATTATTACAGACCATAATACCCTTAAGGAAAGAGGAGTGCCAGCATCGTTGCCCCAAAGCACTTGGGTCGGGAGGATTTAAATCTGGCTGGAACAAAAAGCTCTGCAACATTTAACAACACAAATGAACATAAAGACGCAAACTCTAGGTCAAACGTCTACACAAATGCAGAACCCTGACACTCCTGGTGGGTCAGTCTCCCCCCAAAATATCAGAAGCGTAGCTCCACAGCAACTCCAAGCGAGGCTTTCAATGAGGCTGCCCTGGTTCCGTGGAACAGATAGTAATGCAACAGGCACCTGCTTACCTGGGCTTTCCAGAAACATGCCACTACCCTGGTCTCTGAGAAAGCAAGGGGCACAAGTACTCACCATGCTGACCCCGCCGGAGCGATGGGAGCAAATCGAACCCTGCGTGGCCGTTCCTATTGAGCCCCCGGTGAATGGAGATCCCCTATGGGACAGGGCAGGAGAAAGAAGTGCGAGAGAAGATCACCAAAACAGTGCATAGCAGGGGTGGAAAAGAGATAAGGTTTTACACAAGACAGATCCAAGTACACATTGGGAATCCTGCCACAGCTGAGCGGGCAGGCACAAAGCGGGCAGGCTGTGGGATAGCCCCGCCCATCATATTTCCAGGCCCCGCCCACAGGCCTGGTTAGTGTCAATCCCTGCCCATAAAAAGTGCAGGCCCCGCCTACAGCCTTGGTTGGTGTCAATTCCTGCCCGTCAAAGGTGCAGGCCCTGCCCACAGGCCTGGTTAGTGTCAATCCCTGCCCATCAAAGGTGCAGGCCCCGCCTACAGCCCTGGTTGGTGTTAATCCCTGCCCATCAATAGTGAAGGCCCCGCCCACAGGCCTGGTTAGTGTCAATCCCTGCCCATCAAAAGTGTAGGCCCCGCCCACAGCCCTGGTTAGTGTCAATTCCTGCCCATCGAAAGTGCAGGCCACACCCCCTGCCTGGCCAAACACACAGCACCCATAACCCAGGCCAAGCACCTGCCACTCCTCCTGGTCAGCCCCCCCTACACTCCCCCTCTAGGGATTCTCTGAAGCCCTTCCTAATAAATAATAATAATAATAATAATAATAATAATAATAATAATAAACTTTTATTTGTATTCCGCCCTCCCCGGCCAAGACTGGACTCATGGTGGCTAACCCTCAGGCTCCTTACATGATAAGCTGGACGCTGTCGTGTGGGATCCGAGGAAGCAGCTCCTCCTGCCTCCACCGCAGGAGCCGCTCCAGAACCGCCCGGGGGGAACCGTCGACAGAAACGCGGTTCCCCTTGTTCCAGACTTCCAGGCCGACGAGAGCCACCCGCAGACCCACCGTCCGGTAAAACTGGGCAGAGGAGGGGAAGAAAATGGGAGAGAGCGCGTTTTTAAAAGAAAAAAAGGAAAGGAAAGGAAAAGGCAGAGGGCAAGAGAGAAAAAAGGAGTGAGTGCTTTTATTCATTCATTCATTTAAATAATTATAAATTTTGCAAGGCAGTATACAGACTAAAAAGAACAAGATTGTCATAAAAGTGTCAAGCACATTAGTCAAAGCTGCTTGGCAAAGAATTGCACATTCGAAAGACCCTGTCTGAATAATCCAGGATGTTTCTTTTTTAGAAGACATCCAAATACCAAGCAGGGATTATTCCTGTCGAAACTCTAGGTAAAGGTAAAGGGACCCCTGACCATTAGGAGCAATCGTGACCGACTCTGGGGTTGCGGCGCTCATCTCGCTTTATTGGCCGAGGGAGCCGGCGTACAGCTTCCGGGTCATGTGGCCAGCATGACTAAGCCGCTTCTGGCGAACCAGAGCAGCGCATGGAAATGCCATTTACCTTCCCGCCGGAGTGGTACCTATTTATCTACTTGCACTTTGAGGTGCTTTCGAACTGCTAGGTTGGCAGGAGCAGGGACCGAGCAACGGGAGCTCACCCCGTCGTGGGGATTCGAACCGCCGACCTTCTGATCGGCAAGTCCTAGGCTCTGTGGTTTAACCCACAGCGCCACCTGCGTCCCTTGTCGAAACTCTAGTGGAAGGGATTTCCATAGGTCAGGACCCTGCCATACAAAAGGCTCTGCCCTAGCAAAGTCCAGCGGCCCTCTGGAGCGTCGGCCATCAAAGTGTCCCCTCAGAAGACCTCAGCCCAGAAGGCAGAGCTGAAGGAATCAGCAACCCTTAAGGTTCTTGGGTCCTAAATAGCGAATTTCCTGCCGAGCTCTCCCCAAAATTACTCTCCGTGCAAGGTAAACACTGAAGTATTTGGAGAAATGTCTTTTGAAAGGCAAAAGCAAAGACAGTTCCCCAATATATATGAAGCTGCCTGGCGTCAGGGGAGACCATTGGCCAACCCAACACAGAATTGCCTAGCCAACCTCCCCTAACCTGGAATAATAATAATAATAATAATAATAATAATAATAATAATTTATTACTTATACCCCGCCCATCTGGCTGAGTTTCCCCAGCCACTCTGGGCGGCTTCCAATCAAGTGTTAAAAACAATACAGCATTAAATATTAAAAACTACCCTAAACAGGGCTGCCTCCAGATGTCTTTTAAAAAGAAGATAGCGGCTTATTTCCTTCACATCTGAAGGGAGGGTGTTCCACAGGGTGGGCGCCACTACCAAGAAGGCCCTCTGTCTGCTTCTCTGTAACCTCACTTCTCGCAATGAGGGAACCGCCAGAAGGCCCTCGGTGCTGGATCTCAGTGTCCGGGCTGAACAATGGGGGTGGAGACGTTCCTTCAGGTATACAGAAGAGATTTGGACTACAACTCCCATCATCCCTGGCAATCAACCATGCTGGCTGGGGGGGCCTGATGGGAGCTGGAGTCCAAGGACGTCATCAAACTACAATTCCCATGTGCACCACCCACATCCGCCTAGGGCAGCCACTCACCCCATCCATGTGGCTGGCGATCTCCAGCATCCGTGTTTGCGTCCAGTTAAGGTCGGGGTTCAGCTCGAACTGAAAAGGAAACAGAAGCAGAGGTGGTGGGAAGGGACTTGAGACACTGGGGGCCAAGCTCAGCTCTCTGCATCTCTCTGCCTGGCCCTCGGAACTCTCCCCAGGCCACGCCCCTCCTCCTCCTCCAGGCCACGCCCCTCCTCAAACACTTCTGCCTGGCAGCAAGGTGTGCATGAACTCTGATCATGCCTCCTGCTTCTCTGGACAGAAGGTGGGAAGTGTGAAAGTACAAAGAAAAACCTCAGATTTCCTGCACGACAAAGTTAAGGCCCTGTCCTGTACCACATGTTTAAAGCCTGGATGCCTGAACAGGTTTGGGTTCGCTATTGAATTCCTGTACAGTGGTTAAGTACTTAACCAGGTTAAGTACTTAATTCTTTCCAGAGGTCCGTACTTAACCTGAAAATGTTCTTAACCTGAAGCACTACTTTAGCTAGTGGGGCCTCCTGCTGCTGCCGCGCCGCTGGAGCACGATTTCTGTTCTTATCCTGAAGCAAAGTTCTTAACCTGAACCACTATTTCTGGGTTAGCAGAGGCTGTAACCTGAAGCGTATGTAACCTGAAGCGTATGTAACCCGAGGTACCATTGTATTTATCTACAGTGGTAACTTGGTTGTTCAATGGCTTGGCTCCTGAACGCCGCAAACCCGGAAGTAAGAGTTCAGGTTTGCAAACATTTTTAGCAGCCAAACGTCTAGCATGGCTTCCGCTTGAGCGCAGGAGGCTCCTGCAGCCAATTGGAAGCCACACCTTGATTTTTGAACGGTTCTGGAAGACAAACAGACTCCTGGATAGGATTAAGTTCGAGAACCTAGATACCAATGTATACATATTTTAAGTTTTTCAAACATTTTCACAATAACCTTCAAATCAAATAATTACATTCCTTCGTAAGTTGACTTTCTGACCCTCACCTACACAGTGTTTTTTACTCGAACCTTTTCTACTTTACTTTTTATCTCCATTGGAATTCTTGTATTTTTATTTATTTTCTAAGATTTACACACTGCTCGGTTTAAAAACAAAACAAACAAACTACAACAACCCACCTCAAAGCGGTTTACGGAGAGAATAAAACGAAGGAATCATCAGCATAAATGGTTAAAAACGACGATTTGAAGCACAGAAATAAAACCTGCAATAAACAGACTAAAACATACATTAAAAAAAACTCTAGGTGTCTGGGTAGGCATGCCTAAGCAGAAATGTTTTTAGCAGGCACTGAGAAGAGTCCAGCCAAAGCGTCTGCCTGATGTCAAGAGGCAGGGAGTTCCAAAGTCGCTGGTGCTGCCGCAGGAAAAGATCCATTTCTTACGAATATGGAGCAGGTATTATGTGACACTTGTAGCCGTGCCAGTTACACAGCTTGGTCAAGTAGGCATGTCTGGGGCAACGCGATCTCACAGGTAAACTGGCCCCAGTTGTTAAGGGCTTTATAGCTTGAATTTGAGCTGGTAGCAAATTGACAACCAGTCCAGTTCTCCGAGGACATGTGTTTTATATGGTGACAAGGCCGCACTCCTGCAATTGTACCAATTTCTCCCTTCAGGAGCTACTTGTGGATGAGCAGATTATGTACCGAAGCTTTACTTTCTTCCTACTTCCTCTCCATGTTTAGCCAGTGTTGAGTTAGCATGTGCTTGTGTCAACTTCTTAGCTCCATTCTAGCCACACGTAAAAAACTATACAGTCGTACCTTGGTTTTCGAACAGCTTAGTTCTTGGACGTTTTGGCTCCTGAACATTGCAAACCCGGAAGTAATTGTTCCAGTTTGCAAACTATTTTTGGAAGCCAAATGTCTGATGGGAATTCCGTGGCTTCGGATTGGCTGTAGGAGCTTCCTGCAGCCAATCAGAAGCAGCGCTTTGGTTTCTGAACATTTTGGAAGTCAAACGGACTTCCGGAACTGATTCTGTTCAACTTCCAAGGTCTGACTATACTTAGAGGAGCTCTGTATGCCACGACTTAAAGACCTAAAGATTTCTTTACCCTTTCAACCAGTCATCTTACCAGACTTACTCATTTCTACGGACCACGGCTGCAATAGATTTACCAAACAGCAACAGATTTAACCACTGGAAACATTCAGTGCAGATTTCCGATTTGGTTTCCGATGGGGACAGTGAGGGAACGAGGAGAAACAGGGAAACCTCTCCTCGTTGAGATCTGGCAACTTGAGGAATCGGCCCATTGAGAAATGTCCCTCACTAGGTAAAACTGCACATTTGCGATCTGTTTTAGAAGAGACGCCATTGCGCTTTCTTTTGGGGAAGCTACAAGGAATCTGTTAAGGGCTTTGCCATGAAGGGCTGGGGGGGGGGGTAGGAGCATTGTCTCACCTCTGCCTGGTCGGCCACCATCACCAGCTCCACAAATCCACGTTCAGGCTCCGCCTCTCGCTTTGCCTGGGAGACGGGGCAAAAAACACTGTTAAGCACCTGGATTGCTACTGCCAGTCAGAATAAGCAGCACAGGGCCGGCTGGGCCAATGCTCTGGCCCAGATGTTCAAAACGTACCCTTTGTAGCCAGCTGCGCTCAGGCTGTGGCCGTGGGCGGAACTGTCCCCGGGACAGAGAGACCAGCACGCATTCCCCCGTCTCTTGCCTGACCGACTCAAGTCTGTAGGCCCTCGTACCCTGATCCTCTTCTGCTCCGGACTCCAGGCTGTAGCTCCTGTCCCTGGACACAACCAGCAGACCACTGCCAGGGCAGAAAGAAAAAAAACAGTCAACCACATTTTTGCCCACAGAAAACCGCAAGAGGGAAAGGAATCTGCTCAGGGGTGAACCCTCTGTCCTCCCACAGAGCTTCGCCTTGTCCAGCCTCTCCTCATACCTTAAGCCAGAGCAAACGCAGACATTGGCCCAGGAGTCTCGGTAGCCCTGGATCTTGCCTCGATAGCAGCAATTGCCCTGGAAGACGGAGAAAGCAGGGAGAATAAGCACAGCCTCCCAGGTTTGGCATTATAACCCTGCCCCCTGCTTTTCTCACAGGAGATTTGCCCCACCCCCTTGACCACTGTGGCCACATGACCCGGGATAGCTCAGTCAGTACAGCAAGAGATTCTTCATCTCAGGGCCGTGGGTTCAAGCCCTGCGTCGAGTAAAGGATTCCTGCACTGCCAGGAGTTAGACCCGATGACCTGTGTGGTCTCTTCCAAGTCTATAAACATCTACACAATACATTGTAAAGCACTGTGATGCCGTTCTATGGCTTCCACCGAAGAATTCTGGGAGCTGGAGTTTGCTAAGGGTGCTGAGCGTTGTCAGGCGGCCGCCCTACTCCCCTGAAGGAGCTGCAATTCCTGGAGTGGTTTAACAACCATTCCCTCTTCTTCATAGGAAACTCTGGGAACTGTAGTTTTCTGTAAGGGAATCAGGGGTCTCCTAACAACTCTCATCGCCCTTCACAAAATACAGCTCCCAGAATTCTTTGGGGGAAGCATGGCAGCTTAAAGTGCTTTAAATATAACCCTTAACTTAACCCTTCCCAGCTCCACAATAACCTTTTTGAGAATACAGTGGTACCTCGGGTTAAGAACTTAATTTGTTCTGGAGGTCCGTTCTTAACCTGAAACTGTTCTTAACCTGAGGTACCACTTTAGCTAACGGGGCCTCCCGCTACCACCACACGATTTCTGTTCTCATCCTGAGGTAAAGTTCTTAACTCGACGTACTATTTCTGGGTTAGCGGAGTTTGTAACCTGAAGCATCTATAACCTGAAGCATCTGAGGTACCACTGTACAACAACCAGAATGGTACACCGTGTGGTTGTACTATGAAAGGCCTGAGGCAGCTGCCTTTTCCCCAACGTGAAATCCACCATTTTCAGAGTTTTCGCCCACAGGCTGGACCTTTTTCCTGTGAACCCTCTGCTGCCATGACCCCAGTCTCTCTTTCCTGGCCAATCGCTGCCCGCTCAGATCCCAGCCTGCTTCTCCAGCCCTGGAGCTGGCACCTCCGCTGAAACTTCTGCATCGTGGCAGAGTCCCAGCTGGCAGAGGAGGTGGGCCCAGGAATAAACATTCCCCAGGCCCTGGATCTCGGCAGGGATGGGTGCCAGCAGAGGAATGGGCTGCGCAGAGCCAGAGAAACAGATGCCCACCTCTGTGCTCGTCGGATGCGTCGCCCTCTCCCCGTTGGAAAGGTAATAGACGAGTCCTTGGGTGCCTGCCAGCAGCTCCCTACGATGGAAGACATACAAATCAGAAGGGACAGACTGTGGACTTGGAGGACGCAGGAAGGTTGCAGGGAAAAGATGGCAGCAAAGCTCCTTTTTTAAATTCGCCCCTTGAATCAGAACCACGAGGACTGGAAGCTTAATTGATTTTTAGGCGAGGGACCCTAGCAGAGAACCTGCCTTGCATGCGGAAGGTCTTGGGTTTAACCCCTAACAGCATCTTCAGACAGAGCTGGGAATATCCCTTTCTCTGAAACCCTGGAGCCCCACAGGCAGATCAGACTGCGCTTAGATGGCCCTTTGGCCTGATCCTGCAGGGATCTTGGGTTACTGCGGCTCTCAAACTCTTTTCTCTAGGCCACACTTTCAGAATAAACATTTGCTCGTGCCACACTGGACTTTTCAACGGTAAGAAATGCAATGGAAAACAAAAAGATCGCAAATGGGATTGTCCTCAACATTGCTTGATACTCTTTGCTCTCAGTTTGAGAAGATATCGAGCCACATTCTGCAAATAATTTTTTGAAAATACTATACAGGCAATGGCCATTTTGCACAGGGGTTACGTTCCTGACCCTTGCACGTGTTGACGGAGCATACAAAAGCCCATCCTTCTCCCGCCCAAGCCCCTTTTCCCTGCCACTTCTGGGTTTGTTGCGATGTGTGGATGTGCAGTCACACACATATTGGACCAGCAAAAATAGCCGTCGCCTGTACTACACTGAAATGCTTAAACGTTTCTCTGATTCTCCTCGCATCTCCCTGCCACACTTGCCATCCTCTGCGCGACACCCTTGGAGAACCACTGGATTACACTAGGATTCAGGGAGGGGGTGAGGATAAAATGGTGGACATGGCCCCCTGCTTTATTTCCTGTGGGTTGTTTTAATAATGTAATGGTGGCTGCGGAGTATCGAAGCAGGAGCCAAAATACAGTGGTACCTCTGGTGGCATACTTAATTCATTACAGAGGTCCGTTCTTAACCTGAAGCACCACTTTAGCTAATGGGGCCTCCCGCTGCCGCCGTGCCAATGGAGCACGATTTCTGTTTTCATCCTGAAGCAAAGTTCTTAACCCGAGGTACTATTTCTGGGTTAGCGGAGTCTGTAACCTGAAGCGTATGTAACCTGAAGCCTATGTAACCCGAGGTATCACTGTAATTCCAGGGGCAAAGCTAGAGATTTCTCGTTAGAAGGCGCTCGCCACTTCTGCCCATGATGCAAACCCAAACTCACCGATTCTGTACCAAGTCCAGGAGGAGGCGATCTCCCTCGACCTCCAGCACAACCCTCAGCCCAGCCGGGAAGCCCTGAGACCCCTGAAAAGGAGAGAGGTGATGGCTGGCAGAAGGCGACAGAGAACCCATCATGTTTTCTGTGTGGACAGATCCCACCTGCCCCTACTTAGTAAGAAGGGGTATCACTGTGAGCCAGAGCAAGAGGCTGAGACCACCCTCTGGGGCCAGATCTCTGCATGCAAGCTAAACTCTTTCCAAAAGTGCCCCCTTCACCAAGGCCAAACCTAGGGCAGGGGGAAAAAAGCTTCCTTCGTCCCCTTGATGGCAGGAAGCACCTCGCCCAGCTTAGCTCATTGTCCTCCTGCAGGCGTGAAGGGGACCGGGGGTTGTGTGTGACCGAGCATGTTGCACAGGGGTGTCTGCTTCTCTCCCCCCACCCCGGCCATCCCCACCCAGCATTTCCTGCCCAGGAGTAATACCCGGAAATGCTTCAAGGCTCCCAGCATCCGTGGGTCAGGCATAGGACTGGGAGGGCAGGCTGAAGGCTTGGGGAGAGGGGGAGGCGAGTGGCACCGGTTGCAGAGCACGATGAGCTCATTTGGCCAGCTCAGCTCGAGGTCACGGCGTCACCACAGCTGCTCCACTGCCCCCTTTCCGACCGCCTCCAGCTTTCTCCCGGTTAACAGATCTCTCTCCAGCTGGAAAGCCGGCAGGGAAACTCACCAACGCCGCCTCCTTCAGGCTGACGGGCTGCCCGCCCCGCAGGATCGTTGGTGAGACGGGCCACGAACAGGTCCTGTCATCCCATGGCCGCTGGGTCCCAACATCTGAAATTGGGAATGGGCAAGGGGTTGCTCTCAATTCCGTGTTTTCCTGCAATCTTAAATTTGGCTCACGGCTCCAATCTACGCTTAGTTTTTTTTTCTCAAACCCTCGTGGAAATTCACCAGCTTTTCAGCGTCAATTTCTCCCCCCCCCCCCAGGTTTTGTTTCACTATATAACGCATATAAAACCACAGGGACTTAACAACAGGTGAAAAACGAAACTACAAAATAGGCACGTAGAATGAATCCAATAGCACATGGGTTAAGAGGATCAGCGTTATCAGATTAGCAAGTCCAGTTCCAGATTTGCCAGGCATGAAAATTATGGTTTCACTGCATACATGATAAAAGGGTGCCATATCACATTAAAAGTGCTTGGAGGTTCTCATTCTTGTTGATTTTAGTGCTAATTTCTCATGCCCATTTTTTGGAATGCAATTTCAACTATTATTTTTGCAAAATAACCTTTTCCTAGACACAATGCACTGCTGCATGGCTTTTTGACTAATGCATGCATTTTGACGCACACAGTGTCCTGGTCTATGTATTTGAAGACCCCTCACTCAGCTGGAGGACGGAACTGCAAAATCTGGAGAACTGCACATTTCAAAGGAGGGCGTTCTGGTTTGCAGATTGTTCCGGGAAGTGCAGATATAACAAGTTCCCCTTTAAATGCAAACGGAAACAGATTTCTTCTCCAGCGCAACACGGAATGCCAAAAAAACAAAGCATTCGCCGCCTCCCTTCCCTCTCTGCTCCATCCAGTTGAAAGCCCTTTCCCCCCCACCAGCTTTTATGCCCAGCCATGTATTAAATCGGTATCTTGGAAAGTCTGGATTCCCCATGGAGAAAGCTTGCTATGCCGTCACCTCAATGAATAATGCAAATGGACACTGTTATAAACAGTTGCAAGGCCTAATTGGTTCAGCTTCTGAAAGGCATGGAAACAGTCGTGGACAGAACCTCGGCCCTCCAGATATTGCTGGGCTCCCCAACTCCCAGCATCTCTAACCACTAGTCATACTGGCTGGGAGGCTGATGGGAGGCCGAGCCCTATACAGCACCTTGAGTGCTGGCGGTCCAACCTTTGGAGGGGGCCACAGGTCCCCTAGATCTGCCCTACCTTCTGAGTCCCTCTCCAGACTTTGAAGATCTTATGGACTAGAAACCTGTGTGGTGTTGTGCACAGGTTTTTTTAGTATTATTATTATTCTTTTGCACGAGCAGAATTCAGCCTTAGAGCTGAAATACAAGCAAGATTATGCCACAATACACTTCTCCCCCTCCCCTCCTTCCAAGGAACTAAAGAAAGGACTTCCTTTCTTTGTGGGGTTCTGCTGAATCACTCGACACAGTGCATTGAGATGCGCAGCAAATGAGCCTTTGCTGAAACAGGCTTAAGGGCTTAAATGGTGCTGGAAAGGGAGGGTGGAGAGCTGAAAGCAGGGAGTGGGGGGGTGCAGAAAAGGTGACTAACACTACAAGCCCATGCATGTTTATTCAGAACCATCCCCTGCCTCTGTTCGATGGGGCTCATTTCCTGGTAAAGGTGTATCTAGCTGCTGTTTGACCTGACATGTACGTCCACAGATAAAGGGAAACGTCTTTCTAAATCAATCTTTGGTCCATCGACATCAGGATTGATCACACTGGCCTGCAGCAGCATTCCAGGAATTTGGGTGGACTAAGCTCCTTCCTACCATCTATGAAGCTGCCTTATGCAGATTCAGCCCATCAAGTGCAGTGTTGTCTACACTGGCTGGCAGCAGCTCTCTGGGATTTCAGACAAGAGTCGCTTCTAGATCCCGGGAGCTGAACCCTGTAATTCTGCATGCACTCTGCCACCGAGTTCTGGGCCTCCCCCTAGAAATAACGCAAGACTCCAGCCCCCATCATTCCAAAACGTAGGGCTGATTGGAACAGGAACCTTGGAAGCCACCTTCTGCAGAGTCAGAACGTTGGTCCTTCTAGCCGAGTATTGCATGCACGGGCTGGCAGCAGCTCAACAGGGATTACAGACAAGTGCCTCATCCCACCCTACCTGGAGATCCTGGGAACAGAACCTGGCACCTTCTGAATGCAAAGCAAGCGCTCTACCAATGAGCTACTGCCTGTTTGCTGCACCATTTAAGAACTGCGAAGACTGTCTGAGTGAAGGTTAATAAAATAGTTCAGTTGGTGAGAGCATAGCGCTGACAACGCCAAGGCTGCAGGTTCGATCCCGGTAAGGGACAGGTGCATATTCCTGCACTGCAGGGGGGTTGGACTAGATGACCCTCAGGGTTACCTTCCAACCCTGCGGTTCCATGAAAAGCACAACAGAAGGGCCCAGCTGGATCAGGCTAAAGGCCCACATCCTGTTCTCACAGGGGCTGCTAGCCAGATGGAAGCCCGTATTCCTCTGCTCACTTTCACATCTGGCCCCCAGAAGGTTGCTTGAAAGACAATGCAGCCCAGGAGCTCAAGAAGGGCAAAGCCAAAATCCATTGTGGAGGTACCAGTTTAAAAATTTAGCAGGTGGCCAAGGAGAAACCACATGGATTTCTGTGCAGCACTTAGGATAAGTTGAAAGCCAGAGTGAGGATCCTCTTGGAAGACTGCATCCGATCAAGGAGTACACAGTAACGTAAACAGAGCGTTGTTATTGGAGAGGGACTAGAAGCTGAGGGTGCGGACATACAATGCCCCCATCACTTCCAGAGGGTTGAGTAGATTTTAAGGAGTACAGTAAAAACCTCTACCAGCTCCCCCTGATTTCTTAGCTGCCCAAACCATAGGTGTTGGTTGGACTCCAACTCCCATCAGCCAGTGCAGCCAACGGTCAGGGATGATGGGAGTTGCAGTCCAACACCTTTAAGAGGGTCTCTGGTTCCCTGCCTTTGTCCTTCACACGTCCCAACCAATTGGGGATCACAGGTTAACTGCACTTAACAGAGGTGTGAAGCAGGGATGGGGAATCCACAGCCTTCCTGACGTTGCTGGACTCCAGCTCCCATCAGCCCCAGCCAGCAATGGCCCACGGGTCAGGGAAGATGGGAGGTGGAGTTCAGCACCATCCGGAAGACTGCAGTTTCTCCAGCTCTGCTTTTTAGGCTCCTAGGAAGCTGCCTTAATCCAGATCAATCTCAGAATCGCTTATCCTGGCTTGGCAGCAGCTCTCTCACACAGGAAAGGGCCGTGCTACTGCCTTCGTTTTTGGAGTTTTCCAGAGGACTCTGACTGGCCACTGTTGGGAGAACAGAAAGATAATGGTCTAGAGATGGGAGTTTTGCTCTGATCCCACAAAATCCCCTTTATATCCCTAGGCATAAATTCTGAAAAGCAGCCTTTAACCTCCCTTCATCCTAAACTTCTCGATCCCCCACTGTTTTGGAAGCGGAGGACCAGGGTTGCCAACTCTCAAACAGGTAACTATAACGAGGATAGCAGATAACGGAGCCTCCAGGTTCAGAGGCAGTCTACCTGCCAACAGAGCAGCCACACCCAACCTTGGTCCCCAGATGTTGCTGGGACTACAACCCTCATCATTCCCAGCCATTGTTGCCCATGGTCAGAGGATGGGAGTTGTAGTCCCAACTGTGTCTGAAGTAACCAAGGACGGGCTAGAGAGATTAACGGTGAGGAGAGAGCTCTTGGCTTCATAAACCTGTTGGAAAACAAACTCATGGATGTTTGGTCTAGCGTTGCCAACTTCTGCAGCTACGCCTTTAACAGCAATTTGACCTGCAGCAGTGAACAGGTGATCGTATTCCTTTCCATGTCATGGAAAGTACACCTGCTGATTTCATCTCAAACCACTGTTAAAAAATGGAGGTAAAGGTAAAGGGACCCCTGACCATTAGGTCCAGTCGTGACCGACTCTGGGGTTGCGGCCCTCATCTCGCTTTACTGGCCGAGGGAGCCGGCATACAGCCTCCGGGTCATATGGCCAGCATGACTAAGCCACTTCTGGCAAACCAGAGCAGCGCACAGAAACGCCGTTTACCTTCCCGCTGGAGCAGTACCTATTTATCTACTTGCACTTTGACGTGCTTTTGAACTGCTAGGTCGGCAGGAGCAGGGACCGAGCAATGGGAGCTCACCCCGTGGCGGGGATTCGAACCGCCGACCTTCTGATTGGCAAGTCCTAGGCTCTGCGGTTTAACCCACAGCACCACCAGCGTCCCTTCCACCCCCCAAATCCTCCTCACCTGCCTTCTCCGGCTATCAGCAACCTCCACCCAAGATGGGGAGAGAACCTAGGAATATAGGCAGCTGCCTTCTTCCGAGTCAGGCCCATCAAAGCTCAGTACTGTCTACACTGACTGGCAGCAGCTCTGCAGGGTTTTCAGAGAGGGAGTCTCTCGCAGCCCTACCTGGAGATGCCAGGGATGAAACCTGAGACCTCCTGTGTGCAATGCACTTGCTCCGTCACTGAACTAGGGCAAAAACTGGCTCTTTCGGCTGCTGATTCAGAGGAGTAGACCAAACACCATACAGGAAGCCCAGACTCTCACAACCAAGGCTGCAGTCAGAAAACAGTGCCAACCCCGGCTTTCTAGATGAGCAAGACACGTTTTCAAAGAGGCACCTGTCTAGAGCGTTCACTTCAGTTATTTTCCAGGGCAGGGCAGTTAAGGGCTGCAATCTTATTGTCATACTTACTTGAGAGCAATCCCATTGAACGCGATGAAAACATGCCTAAATGACTCAGTGCTTAATTTGTAAAAAGGGGGGGGTTTTTTAAATCTTTTAGCAGCAACTCCCCTCCCCTTCCATTTTGGAAATTTCCCCTCTAATATTTGATATGGGTCTATTTACTGTGTGACAATGCAAATGCCAGGGACGCGGATGGCGCTGTGGGTTAAACCACAGAGCCTAGGACTTGCTGATCAGAAGGTTGGCGGTTTGAATCCCCGCGACGGGGTGAGCTCCCGTTGCTCGATCCCTGCTCCTGCCAACCTAGCAGTTCAAAAGCACGTCAAAGTGCAAGTAGATAAATAGGTACTGCTCCAGCGGGAAGGTAAACGGCGTTTCTGTGCGCTGCTCTGGTTTGCCAGAAGTGGCTTAGTCATGCTGGCCATATGACCCGGAGGCTGTACGCCGGCTCCCTCGGCCAATAAAGCGAGATGAGCGCCGCAACCCCAGAGTGGGCCACAACTGGACCTAATGGTCAGGGGTCCCTTTACCTTGACCTTTTAATGCAAATGCCCTCTGAACATGCTTAGAGGCACCTTCATCTTGCCTGACAATCACATACTCCAATGAAGAGGGTTGGCCAATGGCTCCATGGTGGGATAAACTAAACCACAGGCAGAGATGGGGAAATTGTCACACTCCAGATGTTGTCTGGCTCACATCAGTCCCAGCCAGTTTGGCCAACGGTCAGGGGCATAGGTGCCAACTCCCTGGGGCACTGGGTGCCCGAGCACCCTCAAAATTTCCTATGAAGGGGCTGGGCATGCCAGGGTCATGCACACTGCATGGCACCCACGATCAGGGATGATGGGAGCTGTAGTCCAGCAACATCTGCAGGTCTACAGGTTTTCCACTCCTGTCCTGGACCAATCATGTCCTAACCAATCAGGGATCACATAAAAATGCATTTACAGAGGTCCAAAGGATGTGGCCCATGATGTCAGACTCCAGCTCCCATCAGCTCCAGCCAGCATGGGATGATGGGACCTGGAGTCTGCAAACATTTGGCGAGAGAAATACACAGGTTTCCCCACCCTGGTATAACAGCTTAGAAGAGAGAGGCTGCAATTCTAACGCCACTTACCATCGAATCCAACGGGAATGACTTCTTTGCAGATATGAATAGAACTGCAACTTGAGTCATCAGGAAATTCCGCTCCACCTCACTACAGACAAGCTGCTGTTTTCTCTGCAACACGCAATAATGCTGGCCTGATTTATTATTGTGAGCACCTGCTCTGCATGCAAACGGCTCCAAGTTAAATCCCCAGTATCTCCAGGTAAGCTTGGCAATAAAAGCACCTTTACTGAGAGCTGCTGCTGCTAGGCAGCCAGTGTGGATATATAGAAGATGGACCAGTGAACTGACTTGAAATAAGGAAGCTTCACAACAACCCACCTACCTTGCAGGGTTGTTGTAGCAGATCAAAACAAGCCAAGCTATGCTTCCATTTTTTTTAATGCTGCAAATCTTCATGCGTGTTTACTTGGGATTCCCAACGCCGCCGCGGCTTTCCCGGGTCAGCCTGCGTGGTAGCTGACTGCAAACGGACCCGCGCTTGGGAAGAAGTAACGTGTGAAGGCGGCCCCAAGGCGCGGCGGGGAAAGGGGTAAACGGCATACGCCTCTCTGACTCACCGTCCTTCCGTGCTCTCGAAGTGCCTTCGCGTCGCTCCGGCGTCGCTCCGGGGAGAAAGCCGCCAACCCCGATGGGAGCGCAGGAAGCCAGAAGTACGCCGAACCTCCAAAGCAGCGCCATGCGCCTCTCGCAGCCGCCGGGGAGCAGCGGGAAGAGGCGCCCCGACGGTGCGCCCTAGCGCGCAACAACCGCCGGCTCCTTGGAGAGGTCCGTGCGCCCTTGGCGGCGCTTTCAGGGCGCTCGCTTGGAGAGCAGCCGGAGATCGGGGCGGCCGGGAAGGGGAGCAGCTTGGCTCCGGAGCAGCAGCCAGGGCAGCAGCCAAGGCTCCGGCTAAATCCCTCCCCGGGGCCGGGCTGCAACGGATCAGGGGCCGCCTCCTCCTCGGCCCCGCCGCCGCCTCCGCCCGCCCTCCCGCCTCGCATTGCAGCGCAGCTGCTGGGCCCGCCCGAGAACGGGAACTTCCTGCCCAAGCGACCTTCAGCCTCCGCCCGGCTGCGCATTGCCAAAGCCCGGCCCGAGAAGCCGCGGCGCGCCCGCCCTGCGCAGCGCGCCCTCCTACCCGGCTGGCGCAGTGCCGGGACGCGCCCAGGGAGGGCGCACCGGGCGGGCGAGGCGCCAGCTTCTCCGCTCGGCCGAAGAAGAGGCTCCGAGGCTGGGAAGCGGCGCTGCTTCCGAAAAGGTATTGGCACCGAGCAGCAGCGGGGAAGGGGGGCAGTGGAGAGCTTCGGGATTTCCCTGCCCCAGAGGGAAGGGCGAGGCATGGCATTTTTGGACCTGACAGGAGTTGCCAAACAGAATAATAACAATAACAACAACAATAAAAAATATCATCATCTTACTTAAGAAATCGCCTTACCCCAAACACGCCCACTCCGCTGCTCCAATCTGCAGGACTGGCCCTGTTGCAATCCGCGCGTAACACCCGCATAGTCGTCGTCCCACGTTTGTAAGAAGTTACCCTTTGGAACTCCCTGCCTATGGTTGTCAGGTCTTTTCCGGCACCTGCTAAAAACATTTCTGTTTAAGCAAACCTACCCAGCTATGTAGAATGTTGGCCGATTTTTAAAATCTGGAGTTTTTTTAAGCTTTTTTAAAAAACTTTTTATTTTTACTGATTATTTTATTCTTTCGTTCTTTTTGTAAATTGCTTCGAGGGCTTTATGATGGGCAAGCAGTATATAAATCTTTGAAATAAATACATTAAATAAATATAAAAAATCATAGGTAAAGGTAAAGGACCCCTTTACCCCCTAAGACTTTTTATGTATGTGATGACAGCCACACAGAAGCTATTAGCCCAGAGATGGAAAGAAGATAAAGTCCCTACAAGAGAAGAATGGCAAATTAAACTGTTGGACTATGCCGAAATGGCGAAACTGACAGGAAATCTCAGGAACCAAGAAGACCAAACTTTAACAAAGAATGGGGAAGATTTATAATTTATCTTGGAGACTGCTGTAAGCAGATGAAAACATTGGCAGAACTGCAATAACACTTGTAATGTACGTAGCAAGTACGGTACTATGGAAGTAATGGAGTTATATAAAATATGGACAGTAGAGAAGATGCAGTAGAGAAGGTTTAATAATAAGACCCATGGAGGGGATGGTGAGAAGTCTAGAGATTCAGAAGAATCCTTAAATGTGTATGTGTATGGTTGTACAGTGGTACCTCGGGTTAAGTACTTAATTCGTTCTGGAGGTCTGCTCTTAACCTGAAACTGTTCTTAACCTAAGGTACCACTGTAGCTAATGGGGCCTCCTGCTGCCACTGCCACACAATTTCTGTTCTCATCCTGAAGCAAAGTTCTTAACCTGAGGTACTATTTCTGGGTTAGCGGAGTCTGTAACCTGAAGTGTCCGTAACCCGAAGTACCACTGTATAGTTATAATTTTATATTTGTAAAACCGAATGAAAATTATTTCAAAAAAGAAAAACCAAGATTAGGAAAACAAACAACCAAACCAAACATTTAATAACAAAAAAGCGGGGTGGGTGCCATTTTGACTGCCTCAATCTGCGTAGCCCGTCTGGTCCTCGCTGCTGTCGTCGGAGGACAGGAGCTCCTCAGGGCTGCAGGCAAAGCAGACCCGCCCCATGTCCTGCCAGCACATCCGGCAGTAGAGGGTCCCGCACTCGGGGTCTGGGCACAATTTGGAGTTGCTGGATTGGGGCAGGCCGCAGAGGATGCAGTACTTGCGGAGAAACCGCTGGAGGAACGGGAGCCAGTGTCCCAGCCTGTCCAGGAAGGGCTTCTCCTGCAGAGGGAGGAGAGAAGGGAGGGAGGTGCTCAGCCCCAGCCAGAAAGGAAGCTATCCGCCTACATTATATCATGGAATCAGTGTTGCAGAATTGGAAGGGACCCCAAGGGTCATCTAGTCCAACCCGCTGCAATGCAGGAATTTCCACTGAAGGGAAAGGTGTTAGCCACATGTTTCCGGATGCCTCTTAACATCCGGAAGATATCTTAACATTCAGAAGACATCTGAAGGCAGCCCTCTGTAAGGGAAGCTTTTAATGTTTAACAGACTACTGTATTTTAATACTTTGTTGGACGCCGCCCAGAGTGGCTGGGGAAACCCAGCCAGATGGGCGGGGTATAAATAATAAATTATTATTATTATTATTATTATTATTATTATTATAATATCCTTGCTAAGGATTTCATACGGCAGTTCCTGCGATCAAAGGAGTGAGTCTTCATCTCTGTTTGGATACAACTGGGCGCCATTTTGAATCAAGATGGCCGACTGAACCTTTCAAAACAGCCCTGATTTTAGCCACCAGTTTCAGAACAGCACAGACTTTTTTGGGTGTATTTCTTATAATCCTTCAACGAACTCCTGGGGAAGGAAGGAGACTGCTGGTTGGAAATATATCCAAGTCTAGAGGGTGCTGGGGACATCAACATTAAATTACTGGTACATAACAAAATTGACAACCTTCACCAGAATAAAAATAGAACAACCCGTTTCAAAAAGTTGGCATTCAACAGTCTCTTTTTAGGATCCAGATTCCAGAGCCATTTAAAATGGCATTCTCCCCGCCCCCCCCCCCAATCTGAAGCAGGACAATCCATGTTGAGTTTCCTTTCCCCCTCTTCCCTCCCTGCGCCTTTTCCTTTGTGTGTCTTGTTTTTAGATTGTAGACCTGCAGGCAGGGACAATCTTGTTTCAACTGCTTGTAGGTAAGCCGTTCTAGGGCTGAAAAGTGGGGTGCAAATGCTCTAAAAAATCATAATGCCACCCCTCCCTTCCCCTGCAGGTAGAGAGATTGGCCCGGGTCCAATTGAACCAGCATTTCGTATAGTCACGGAGCCTGAATGTGCCTTGTTTTTCAGCCAAGCTCCTAGAATGAAACTATCTGACCCTTGGCCTGCTAAGTCATCAGGTGCTTAAAAGCGCCCGGCTAGGCTGCTGGTTTACTCAGTGGTCCCCAGTGGGAGGGAATGGGTGGAGGCCCATCAGCTGAGCCAACAGGAAGCCTTGCCCTGAGGTCCCCGTGCAGCAGGGGAGGTGGAAAGGTAGGGGGCTCAAGTGGGCAGGAAACGGGGGCAGGGTGTTGCCTTCGGGCAGAGATTTAATGGATTGCACAGAACTGCCGAAACACTCATGCGCTAGATGCACTGGGGGCAGAGAACAGGTGCACACAAGCAAATCCACACTGGGAGCAAGCCTGTTTGGGAAAAATCCTTCCTTTTATTCAATCAAAAACATATTACAGTCATTCCTTGGGTTGAAGTAGCTTCGGGTTGAGCATTTTCGGGTTGCGCTCTGCGGCAACCCGGAAGTAACAGAGCGCGTTACTTCCGCATTTCGCCACGCACACATGCGCAGACACTCAAAATGATGTCATGCTCATGCGCAAAAGCGGCGAATCGTGAACTGCGCACGCGCAGATGCGCAGACGTGGGTTGCATTCGCTTCAGGATGCGAATGGGGCTCCGGAACGGATCCCGTTCGCATCCAGAGGTACCACTGTATTCAGTAGCACATTGAAATAAAGAAGAAATGAGATAATATGAGGAACGGCGGCTGGAGCTGGGTATGTTTAACCTGGAGTACGATAATCTTTATTGTCATTGTCCCATACAGAACAACGAAATTGAAAAAATCTACATCAGACATTCAAAAACCCACAAGCCTGCTATCCCAGGCTGGTTAGCCCCTAAAAACTCTGATACCCCATAACTGAATACAATATACCGTACTCACATAAAGACTACCTTAGACTGCGTTTAAAACCAAAATCGCATTTGGTTAGAAACTGTTTCTCAGGCGGCTAGTCCTAGTCTTTATAGAGCACAATGGGTGACATGGGAGCCATATCTAAAGGGTTGTCACATAGAAGATGGAGCAAGCTTGTTTTCTGCTGCTCTGGAAGGGAAGACCCAAACCAATTGGCTTCGAACCGCAAGAAAGGAGATTCCGACCAAACGTCGGGAAGAACTTTCTGACAGCGAGAGCCGTTCAACGGTGGAACGGACTTCCAGGGAAGGACTCTCCTTCCTTGGACATTTTGAAGCAGAGGTTGGACGGCTATCTGTTTGGGATTCTTCAGCTGCGATGCCTGCAGTGCAGGGGGCTGGACTAGATGACCCCTGGGGCTCCCTCCCGCCTCTACAATTCAGCGAAGCTGCCTGTGTTCTTCCACTCACCAGTCTTTTGCGCTGCCGCACGCGCAGGATGATGCGCTTCCGCTGCACGATGATGAAAGCCATCCTCTGCCGGAGCATCTCGTTGTAGAGGAAGAGAATGCGCTTCTTCTCCCTCTGAGAGAGAGAGAGGGGGGGGGGTGGCAGGGAGAACGTGAGGCTGGAGAGAAAGCATTGTTAATATGCCATCCGGCCGTTCTGGCCGCAAATGGACATCACCCACCCTGGTAGCCAGGGCTGGATTTCGGTTTGATGAGGCCCTAAGCTACTGAAGGTAATGGGGCCCTTTATATGTCCAGCTGTCCTTTGTCAACAACAAATTGTCACTGTTTTAGGGGTTGCTTTTAAAAGTCTAGAACGGATTAATCCGTTTTGCATTACTTTCTATGGAAAAAGTGCGCCTTGCTTTTGGAAAGCTTTGGTTTTGGAACAGACTTCCGGAACGGATTAAGTTTGAGAACCAAGGTATCACTGTATATAGAAATGAACAAACCAGTGATATTTTAGGGAGCAGGCTAGCAGGCGGGGCCCGTTACTTACATCATAGGAGCCTACACAACACAAAACACTGTTGCTGTATGTACCGTAGGTTTTATTTTGTTTGTTTTTTATCTTATATTTTGAAAATGTACATCCAGTTTTTTTCCCTTTAATTTTTTTGGGGGGCCCCCCAAGAGTGTGGAGCCCTAAGCTATAACTCATGTCTTATACATAAATCCTGCACTGCGGGTCGCCCTCATGGTGCAACGGAGAACATTTCTCGTGTTGGGCAGGGGGGTGTGTGTGCATTTAATCTGGGGCCTGGCGTCCCAACCTTGGGGAAGAAGAAGGCGGCAATGACGCGGCGGATGCGGAAGACGTAGACCTGCGCGAAGCACAGCAGGATCAGGGCGCCCAGCGGGGTGACGCAGCTCACGTATTGCTCCTTGCTCATTCCATGCGCTTCCGGCAAGCAGTCTGCGGAAGAGAGAGAAAGAGAGAGACGCACCAGAGGGGCAACCTTTGACAGAGCACAATGGCCATGGTCTTGTTCAATCCTGAGTTGAGGCCTACAGGGAGCCTCTCTCAGCCCAAAGGCCACATTGCCTTCTGGGAAAATTTCCGCTGGGCAGGGCCAAGGGCCAAAGTGGACAGGCCTCTCAGGCCGTGCTGGATTTACGTATAAGCTAAACAAGCTACAGCTTAGGGCCCCACTCTCTTGGGCGCCCCCCAAAAAATTTAAAGAAAAAAACCTGGATGTACTGTACATTTCCAAAATATAAGATAAAAAACAAATAAAATAAAACCTACATACAGCAACAGTGTTTTGTGTTGTGTAGGCTCCTATGACGTAAGTCATGGGCCCCGCCTGCTCCCTAAAATATCACAGATTTGCTCATTTCTATATATAGGGTGCCTACATTCTGCATGGACTGCTTGCATGGCAACATGCGCAAATGGCTTTCGATACCTATTAGGTCCATAAATTACCATATAGCATATATTCAACACAAAAAGCAGCCACTATTTGTTGTTGACAAAGGACAGCTGGACATATAAAGGGCCCCATTACCTTCAGTAGTTTAGGGCCTCATCAAACTTAAATCTGGCACTGCTCTCAGTGCCCACCTGCCGCTAGATATTTAAACCGATATGCAAGTGCTTCACAGGCAGCAGCTCTGGAGGCTAACCCCTGGACCCTGGGGCCTTATCCCTCCCCACTTCCAGGAAGACTGCACAGAAAATACCCTCCACCCCCAATCTTACGGTCTCCATCCTCTGCACGGCACCCTTGCCTGGACTCCTGCCCAACTTACGCAGGTTGTTTGTCTCCATCACCATCTCCGAGGACGTGTTCAGGGCCCCGATGGTGCTGCGCAGGAGACGGGCCATCATGGTGTTCCCTCCGACTATGACCTCCAAGTGGTGGCTGCCTTTGGAGAGGGGCAGGAGAAGGGATTTAGCTAGTTAGCTATCACCCGCTCTTCACCCCAGCCATCCCATTAAAACACAATGTTTTAAAAAAAGAAAGTTAAAACAACTTGCGACCACAAAAATAGTAAGTGTCAAACGCCGGGGTGAAAAGGGGGCATCCTGAACATTTGCCAGAAGCCGCATAATGAAGGCGTGAGACATGTGCCTGTGTGGAGGGAGTTTTGGGGGCCACCAGAGAGCAAGCCCTCTTGCAGCCCACCACCACCCCAGGGCTCTGCGGGCAAAGGAACGACCAAGAGGGGCCCCTCTGTCTATCACAGCACCCGAGGGAAGAAGGCAGTCTTTCAAGGTATTTGAGGCGTGAGCCATATCGGGCTTTGAACACCAACATAAACACATTGAACCAGTGGCATAGCATGGGTAGCAAGCGTCCGGGGCAAGGCGGGGAGGGTGTGGGAGAGAGGGAAAGAGATGGAGTACACATGCGCATTCAACTGCCCAGCAACATCCGTGTCACCCAGGAGATTGCAGCCACAGAGAGGAAAAAGAAGTTGTTTTGCTGTCTGTAGGGGTCACTTCCTGCTTCACACGGAGAAGCCATTTTCAACAGAGCCCAGTGACAAAAACACGCAGCTGTATGGAGGCAGCACCAGGTGCTGAAATTTTTTGACCGTAAGAATTTTGTGCCCTGTGCCACCGCCCCCATGCTATGCCACTGCCTTGAACTGGACCTAGAAACAAACTGGGAACTGGTGCGGAGGTTATACGAGGTCTAAATGGAACCCCAACAAGGAATCTGGTTGCTGCCTTTTGGACCAACTGAAGTTTTCGAGTCATTTTTGACAGCAGACCCATGTAGAGCACATCACAATAGAGCTGTTTATTTGTATTCCGCTTTTCCAACAACAAACGCTGCGCTCATAAAACCTTCCTGCTCTTAAAATGACTCTGCGCCATCTTGCTGGTGCCTGGGAGTGGTGCTGGATTGCCATACAGGCATGTGCTCAGGGCAAGGGACGCGGGTGGCGCTGTGGGTTAAACCACAGAGCCTAGGGCTTGCTGATCAGAAGGTCGGCGGTTCGAATCCCCGCGATGGGGTGAGCTCCCGTTGCTCGGTCCCTGCCAACCTAGCAGTTCAAAAGCACATAAAAGTGCAAGTAGATAAATAGGTACCGCTCCGGCGGGAAGGTAAATGCTGTTTCCGTGCACTGCTCTGGTTCGCCAGAAGCGGCTTAGTCATTCTGGCCACAGGACCTGTAAGCTGTACGCCAGCTCCCTCAGCCAGTAAAGCGAGATGAGCGCCGCAACACCAGAGTCGGCCACGACTGGACCTAATGGTCAGGGGTCCCTTTACCTTACGTGCTCAGGGCACCAGCTGAGCAAGACCCCCCAAAAAAGCATAAAAGTAGGGTGTGTCCCACCAACACAGATCAAAGTAAGGCAAGGAAATCAGATCCTGTTGTGTGTTGCAATGAACTTATGATACAATCTGTTATAAGCATTTGATTCATTTCTTTCATTCTTGCATACGCATAAAAACAGCATACGTTGTGGAATTTGCTATTTTATTTCAGATAACTGAGATAAGAGGCGGAATGAAACGTAACCAATGCCATTTTATTTTATGGTTCAGCATAGAGGCGGCCAGCAGCAGAGAATTCCCATTCTCGGGTCACCGCAGGTTTGCCTTGTAGCAGAAGAACGGTTCTCCCACCCTTGTACTAAAATAAAGGAAATTAATAAATATTTGCCCGTTTGATGTTTTCTAAATATCCAGCTGATGTTTAAGGCAGGGCTGGAGAGGAGGGGAAAGGGGGAACCTCCCTTCCGGGGTCATATAACTTACTGCGGAAAGAATACTCCACAAAGGAGTGGTGTTTGATGGTGCTGAATATGGTATACAGCAGGAAGTCAAGGACGCAGGCAATTATCACGAAGAGCGATGCTGGCAAACAGCCCAGTAATTCTGACATCTGGAAAGAAGCAGGGTGTGTGCACGGGAGGAATAAGTGTGGGTCAGTGACACATATGGGGCTGATCAGCCCCCGGATAGAGGACATCGCCCGTGTCTTACAGTAAACAGCATAAAACACCTACGCGAAAAACGTTCAGAGAAATCACGAGAGGAGGAGGCTACCCCCAGCAACAGGAGTCAGGTTAAATAACTTCTTGTCCGGCTTTGGCAACAATTAATAACAGCTAAATCTATTTACTGTATTTCTCGCTCTATAAGACGCACCAGACCATAAGACGCACCTAGTTTTTGGAGGAGGAAAACAAGAAAAAAAATATTCTGAATCTCAGAAGCCAGAACAACAAGAGGGATCGCTGTGCAGTGAAAGCAACAATCCCTCTTGCTGTTCTGGCTTCTGGGATAGCTGCGCAGCCTGCACTCGCTCCATAAGACGCACACACATTTCCCCTCACTTTTTAGGAGGGAAAAAGTGAGTCTTATAGAGCAAAAAATACGGTACTTGTTTACATTTATACTCCACCTTTCCCCACCACTCCAGGAGCTCAAGGTGAGGTGCACATTTAATATTATTATTATTATTTATTCAACTTATACACTGCCCTATACCCGGAGGTCTCAGCGTGGTTCACAACAACACCACAACATATAAAATCAAACCAAAAGCAGTAACCTAATTAACCCCCCTCCCAAAAGCCATTCTAAAAGAGTGTTGGGTGTCAAGAAGATCAACCAAAGGCCTGATTAAAAAGGAATGTTTTTTCCTTCCTCCCCATTTGTCTTCCTCCCCATTTTATCCGCAAAACAACCCCGTGAGATAGGTTGGGCTGAGACGCAGTGACTGGCTGAAGGTCACACCCAGTGAGATTCATGGTGGAGTGGGAGATTTGAACCCGGCACTCTAACCACTATTCCACCGCTGCCTCTCCAAAGAAAGAGGGCACCACTGGACATATAGAACTCACAGGGAAAGCTGCTGAACTTGGACAAGGTCATGTGGTCTCCCTCAAGATTTAAGATTCTGGATTTTTATGCCTGCTTTATATTGTACATCTCTGGGCAGTGCAAGGGGGGGTTTCAGGCACAACATACGCCATCACCTGTGTTTTCCTTTGGAAAGGAGGTGCAGTGCAGACTGTGGCATCTCTATGATATATGGTTTATTTACACGTATATACAACCTGGTCCCAAGAGGGTCTTGTTTCCCCCATAGCTGCAGCCCTGGATTTCAACAGACATCAGACACGGCTCTAGCTTGCTGCCTTTACCAAACTGAAACCTTTTTTCTCCCAATCGCATTCCAGCCTATGCTAAAACTCCATACCCTGGTTTTCATTCTTCTAACAAGCTCTGAACTGAAGGAGGGGCCCCACTCACCTGCGTCTGGCACAGAGCCATCTTAATTGCTTTCTTAATGGCCCATTACTTTCCTTTTGTTTTCTTAATGGCTCATCTCCCAGGCGATTACCTCATCAGGAGACTGGCTGGGTTTATATTTTAACCCTTGCTGGATCCAGGGGTTCAGGAGTTGGTTAAATTCTAACATCTACTGGATCCAGGAATGTAGGGGAGTCTGGTACCCAAAAACGCATAATGATATATCGTATAGGTCACATTTTTGTTTTTGTTCTGTATAATTCCTATGAATATTTTTATGTTAGTATGATTCTGCTTGGCTACAACCATCATTTGGTTGCCTTATTAATAAATCTGAAGTTGGCATGAAAACAGCAGTGGGGGTGCGGGGGTAAGAAAACTCACAGGGCCAACCCCAGAATGAGAACTGTAGCTGTGGGGGAGAAGCCATGACTGTTCAAAGTGGTATCGTAGTGCTTCAAAGGTATGCTGCGAATGCGGTCTAAGAGAATTGAAATGGACAGATCCTGCGATCCCTACAAAGAATAGACCCACTGACATTAATGGACCTAAGTGAGTCATGTCATTGACTTCCATGCACCTACTCTGAGTAAGGCTGGCACTGGATACACAGCTCACAATTATTAAAGCATAGCAGGATCCCAATCCTTTGGTATCCTGCCTCAATGCCTCCCTCTAACTCCCACCACCCCCATCTCCGTAGGTCTCTGCCCCAAAGCCCATCCACTTACCATATTTTTGGTCTCGGGCGGCTGGAAAGCGAGGCGGAGGGGGTCGATGAGACTGCTTTGCTCGGCACGCCGCAAGGGCAGAAGTGTCCGCTTCTTCTGCAAGGTTCGCAGGGTGAGAGGAGGCAGTAGGAGTGGGGAAGAGTTGTCATCACCCTGTTGTCTGTTGCCATCACCCAGCACATTACATCTAGAGGTAAACTGCCTCTGGATGTGGAGGTTCCACTTCAGCTCTTGTGACTAAAAGGCTGCTGAGGGACGTATCCTTCACGGGTCTGAGAACCCCACAGGGGCTCTGCTTCCTTCCCCCGAATGCCCTTTGACCTCTGCCGCCTGCAACCACAACCCCCTCTGGCTGTGACTGCTGACCGCCACCACCCGGCCATCTAGCCAAGCGGCAAACTCTGGCCGCTCCTACCTGCTTCCGACGTCGGGCGTCTATCTGCCGGAAGTAGCGGGATATGTAAAGATTGTCGAAGCGAATGTCCTGCGTGTAGCTGTTTGTGTAGGAGAATGCCCTGAGGGAAAGGAGGATGGAGATGGGGCCGGGAAAGAATGTGGCGAGAGGTGGGGAGACACTCCAAGCTTGTCTGCCTAACCCACCGAGCTCCACTCCCAACCCATCACAGCCCACTGCAAAAGCTCCTGCCAAGGCCTGGGATGCAGCCTTTTTGTTAAAAACAACAACAACCAATGACACAGCATGCAGCTAGTCCTCAACATTCAGATCACAGCTGCTGAAGGCTGCAAAGCTCTGGGTCAGGGATGCTGCTGGTTGTCAGCTTTGGTGTCCAACCCACCATCGGTAGAAATTCAAAATCCATCCCCCTTGCACACCTGCTTATTATGGTCCCACAGCCAATGTGGAACACCACAATCATTCCTCTTGCACAAGAGGGGAACTTGACGCATTCTGGATGGTGTTGGGACTCCAACTTCCACCAGTCCTCCCTGCCAGTGTGGCCAAAGGGCAGGGGAGGACAATTCTAATTGAGCAGCTTCTGGAGGGCCACAGGTTCTCCACCCCTGTCTTGGGCACACATCCCAACCAATCAGGGATCACGTTAAATGCTCTTGCAGAGGTGTGAAGCAGGGATGGGGCCCCTGCAGCCCCCCAGTTGTTTGTTGGTACTAGAACTCACATCAGGGATGATGAGAGCTACAGTGGTACCTTGGGTTAGAACTTAATTTGTTCTGGAGGTCCGTTCTTAACCTGAAACTGTTCTTAACCTGAAGCACCACTTTAGCTAATGGGGCCTCCCGCTGCTGTGCAATTTCTGTTTTCATCCTGAAGCAAAGTTCTTAACCCGAGGTACTATTTTTGGGTTAGCGGAGTCTGTAACCTGAAGCGTATGTAACCCGAGGTACCATTGTACAGACCAGCAACACCCAGAAGGACACAGATTCCCCTTCCTTGGCTTAGGACGAATTTCCCTATGGGCTTGCTTCGCAAGACGAAAATGTCTTGCTAGTCTTGAGATTTTTTTCGCTTCCCCCCCCCTTTTTCTAAGCCGCTAAGCCGCTAATAGCCTTTTAGCCGCTAAGCTGCTAAGCCTTTAATAGCCGCTAAACCGCTAATAACGCTAATCCGCTAATCCGCTAATAGGGTTGCTTCGCAAGACAAAAAAACCGCTAGACGAAGAGACTCGCGGAACGGATTAATTTCGTCTTGCGAGGCACCACTGTATTTTATTTTCACACACGGAATAATGACAGAATACATTTTCATGCTGCAGTCAATGAAAAGCCAGATGTTGAACGCTCGCCCAGAGACTTAGGAAGGTCAGTAGGAAGGCCAGAGGCATAGTTTCTGTTATTATTGGCTCCTGCTTCTACAACAGGGGTGAAGGCCCTGTGGCCCTCAAGATGTTTACAGGGACTCCGGCCCCCATCAGCTCCAGCCAGCATGGCCGATGGTCAGACATGCTGGGAATGTAGTCCAACAAAATCCATGAAGGTTGCAAACGTGCCGAAGGGTGCTCAAATCTAGGGCCTCAGGCTTGCCTCAGGCACAATCCAAATAGCTTCCCTGCCCCCACCCAGGTGCCGCCGCGCCCCCAGCCCAACTCACGAGGCAAAGACGATGATGAACATGCAGGAGAGGAGGACCCGAAGCACAGACATGGAGGTGCTCAGGCGCTCGCCCTGCTTGGCCACCTCTTCGTTGACTTCATCCACCAGGTGTCTGTGGGAGAGGTTGGCACCGACCAGCATGGTCTGGTGTTCTTCCTGGATGGAGGGAGGGTGGGGCAGAAGAAAGGAAAGGAATGTCCTAAACGCTGGTCCCAAAAGATCTACATTGGTTGCCGGTACATTTCTGTGTTTTTTTTTTAAATGATATTTATTGAAAAAATTTTAGAATTACAAAAAAAAAGAAAAAGAAAAAGAAAAAATAAATCCATCATTCTCAAATTCTCAACTTTCATTACCTTCTTTCTTTGACCTCCTCCTCCCTTTTTTTGTATCCTAATTAATAATTATCGCAGCAAATCCTTTCCATAATTCATAATATTCTGTCATTGCATTACCTTAATCTATTTTCATCTTATCTTATAGAAAACCTTAAAACTTAAAACTTAAATCTTATTTTTACCAACTTCTCATAACCATAATATTCTTACCTAATTCTTTAAACATTTTTGCTAGAGCCAAGTAATTTCATTTCAGCATTTTTCTAACATTCATCAATTTTATAAAACAATCCTAATGATAAAAAAAGAAATAAAAACAATCCAATCTTCATCCAGCGTCCCTTCCTCCTGGTTCCGGATTTTGTCAGTCCTTTTTATCCCATTGATCTAGCGCATTAACCTGGTAACCTTATATCCGAGGCCCTTAAGTCTCTTCCATGTCCCTTCCGCGGCTCTTCTTCATATTTTCCTATCACTCGTGGGAACTCCAGCTTGGTAATGTTTTTGACCCTTTTCAACAAATCAGCCCCTTTTCCATAGTCCGGACTAAACTCCATGTGGTATTTAAAAACATGTTTCAGAATCCCTCCAAAATTGAAAGCCCCCACAGCTCCAAACATCTCACGGCCCATTGCCAGACTCGGAAAGTCCAAACATCCCTGCATAGGGGGGTCAATCCAACCCCCCATTTCCAAACCAATCCAAACTTTATCTTTCCAAATCTGGTTTTTTCCAAGTTCATTTGTCAAATCCAAAAGCTCATGTTCCTGCAGGGCCGCAGCTCCCTCCATCTCTGGCGCCCAAGATTCAGCAACGTCCTCTTCTCTCATCTGTTCTGTCAGGGCACACTCCTGATTTAGTTCCTGGGTGGGCTCCATATAGTTTCCCACTGCCTGTTCAAAAGTTCTGACCGCATTAGTCAACAAATCCGTCTTCTCATTTAACTGATCCAGTAGGGCATTTGTTTTACAGAGAGCACACAACAGAGCTTCTGAATACATTGTCCTGCAAGGTCACAAGTCCTTTCCCACGATTGTAATCTGTGACAGCTGCAAGCTCCCTGGAATTAGTTACAGTTTCACAATCTCCCTCTAAGGGGAAAACTTCTGTTTGTTCTTTCTTTCAAGGACAAATCTCGCAACAAAGTTTCTTTTTTGAGATATTTTGTCAATATTTGTTCCTTTAAAATGCGAAAGGAAACAGTGGAATCACTATGTTACTCTTCTTTTAGCTATCTGTCAAAAGCATTTGTCTCTAGTCAATGAGCTTCAAACGTCAGTCCTGACACCCCGCTCCAGGATCAGGACGGTGGAAAGTTACTTTACTTTAAACTCACTTCTGCAGGTTTAAACAGTCCAAAAAAGATCCCCCTTCTTCTCCTGCTACCGAAGGGGGGTTCAGCAATTTTAAATGATGAAAGCCAATCCTTTAGAAGTGATTTTCTAAGCTCTAGTTTACTTTGTCTTTGCTTTATTCTGTCTACAAAGAAACGGAAGGCTGACTTCCTGTTTAGACCTTCCCGTTTCAGTACCAAATTGAAGTAAATTTTTAAGTCCAATTCCTTTCTGCTCGCCAGTCCTTATTTAAAGTCCAATTGTTCAAAGTTTAAGTACTCACGGGTGATTATTTTAGATGCCAAATTGTCCCAGGAAAAAGGCAGCGCTCTCCGGCAACGGCTATGCAGCTTCGCTCCACGGAAAAAGCAGTTGACTCACAGCACCACGCCACTTCCCCCTCTTCGCTTCGGAGCCCGTTAATGGGTTCCTTTGCGGGTTGGGGGGGCGCTAATGGTGCCCGCCGAGTCCCATGGTCACAGGCTTCATCCGCCTGTGATTTCTAAAAGGGTCCCCGCTTCTCCGTAGCGGAAAAGACCCGTTTCGCGCGGAGCTGGTCCCTCCAGTTCAGAGGGAGTCCGCCATTGCCGATGGCGCCACCCCGGAAGTCTCGGTTGCCGGTACATTTCTGAGCACAATTCAAAGTGCTGGTGCTGACCTTTAAAGCCCTAAACGGCCCCAGCCCAGTATACCCAAAGGAGCGTCTCCGCCCCCATCGTTCAGCCCGGACAATGAAGTCCAGTTCTGAGGGCCTTCTGGCTGTTCCCTCCCTGCGAGAAGTGAGGTTACAGAGAACCAGCAGAGGGCTTTCTCGGTATTGGCGCCCTCCCTGTAGAACGCCCTCCTGTCAGATGTCAAGGATATAACGTATTATATGACATTCAGAAGACAGCTGAAGGCAGCCCTGTACAGTGGTGCCCCGCAAGACGAATGCCTCGCAAGACGGAAAACCCGCTAGACGAAAGGGTTTTCCGTTTTTGAGTTGCTTCGCAGGACGAATTTCCCTATGGGCTTGCTTCGCAAGACGAAAATGTCTTGCGAGTCTTGAGATTTTTTTTTCGCTTTCCCCCCCCCTTTATCTAAGCCGCTAAGCCTTTAATAGCCTTTTAGCAGCTAATCCGCTAAGCCAATAAGCCTTTAATAGCCGCTAAACCGCTAATAGCGCTAATCCGTTAAGCCGCTAATAGGGTTGCTTCGCAAGACGAAAAAACCGCTAGACGAAGACACTCGCGGAACGGATTAATTTCGTCTTGCGAGGCACCACTGTATAGGGAAATCTTTAACATTTGTCATTTTATTGTCTGTCTGATATTTTGTTAGGAGCTTGCCAGAGTGGCTGGGGCAACCTAGCCAGATGGGTGGCGTATTATTATTATTATTATTAAATGTCTGGGATTTGTTTATTTTTTTAATGGCTTGTTTTTATTTATCTGTAAGCCTTGCTAGGGGTCTTTTCAGCTGAACAACAGGGCAGAAGTGCTTTAAATAAATAAATAGACCCCTACCGCCCCTGCCATACGCACCTTGACCGCTAAACTGGCTGTGAAGTCCTGGTTTAAACTGTCCACGGAATCGTTAACCCGGTCGTAGGTTTGGCCAAAGTTCCCTTCCACAGGAATCTTGTCGTGGCACCAAGTGTGCATAACTGCAGAGGAAGAGGAGGAGGAAGAGGTGGAAGAAAGCAGCTGGAGAACGAAGCTGCATTTCAGAAGGAGAGTTAGGCGCTCAGCAAGGATGTGGCAGGGATGTACCACTTCAGACAGGCAGGTGGGGGGGATGTACCACTGCTGGTGGCAGGTGGGGACTCACAGGATGGGATGCCCAGCCTCAGGGACCCTCTACAGGAAAGCATGTGGTTTGGATCAGGATTTGAGTCCAACACGCCGGTCTGGTTCACACAGTGTGCTAAGCCAAACCTTGGTTTAGGGAGGTCCTGCATGCCTTCCCCTGTCCACCAAAGATCCCTGGGAACTGTAGTTCAGCCTAGGTAGCAGAGCTGTGATCAAGAGGCTTAAGAACAGCCCGTCAGCCACACAACAAGCAGTCCCTACAAGCAATGGCCTCAAGCTCCACCTGGTACGCAGGCTAAGACCCTACCTGCCCACTGACTGTCTCGCCAGAGTGGTGCATGCTCTAGTTATCTCTCGCTTGGACTACTGCAATGCGCTCTCCGTGGGGCTACCTTTGAAGGTGACCCGGAAACTACATCTAATCCAGAACATGGCAGCTAGACTGGTGACTGGGAGCAGCCGCCGAGACCACATAACACCGGTCTTGAAAGACCTCCATTGGCTCCCAGTACGTTTCCGAGCACAATTCAAAGTGTTGGTGCTGACCTTTAAAGCCCTAAACGGCCTCGGCCCAGTATACCTGAAGGAGCGTCTCCACCCCCATCGTTCTGCCCGGACGCTGAGGTCCAGCGCGAAAGGCCTTCTGGCGGTTCCCTCATTGCGAGAAGCAAAGCTACAGGGAACCAGGCAGAGGGCCTTCTCGGCACCCGCCCCGTGGAACGCCCTCCCATCAGATGTCAAAGAGATAAACAACTACCTGACATTCAGAAGACATCTTAAGGCAGCCCTGTTCAGGGAAGTTTTTAACGTATGATATATTAGTGTATTTTTGGTCTTTGTGGGAGCCGCCCAGAGTGGCTGGGGAAACCCAGCCAGATGGGCGGGGTACAAATAATAAATTATTATTATTATTATTATTATTATTATTATTATTATCACGGCGGCTTCTCTTCTCTTGTCCTTGGCTGGAACTCACTCTTGGCAAAGTGGCAGAGGAAGCTGAACTTCATAGGAATGCAAAGCAGGTGGTTGATGAAGGGCACGGCAATTGTCCGCATGCAAGATGCATGCTTAACTGCAAACCAGCTCTGGCAGCGTTTGATGGCTTGGTCTATAATTTCTAGAAGGGGGAAAAGGAAAGCGTTGACAGTGTTGTTGTTGTTACTATTTTATTTGCTAAACTTCTTTGAAAATGCAAACTGAAAATAAATCAAACGAAACAGATGCAAAGGGCAAGTCATTAATGTAACAGGCTTAAGACAGCTATTCACACTTAATGCTTCCTTTCTCCTTTATAGTTTCTGTAACAGGGTTTTCCTCGCTAGATTTTTCTTTACTGGTTCCGAGACGAAGAGATGACTTTAAAGGTCTGCAGTCTAGGAGGTGTTAAAATGGTGAATCGGCACCCCCTCATGGGTCACGGCCTGGTCCGAGGTGGGTTGCGACAGGAGCACTGCCGCCGTGCAAATATTTGGTGAAAAGTTCAGAAACGGGTCCACAAATGAATGTTTAAAAGTGGGAACTGGACTGAAAAGTTTGAAGAGTAGGATCATATAGTTTGAAGGGACACAGAGGGACATCTGGTCCAATCCCCTGAAATGCAGGAATCTTTTGCCCAATGTGGGGCTTGAACCCTGAGATTAATAGTCACACGCTCGACTGAATGAGCTATCCTGTACAGCAGAGCTTTCAAAACTTTTCATGTTGGTGACACACTTTTTAGACATGCATCATTTTGCAACACAAGTAATTCAGTTTTAGTAGCAAACCAGAGGTTAAACTAACCCCTTTCCAGGCCTAGGAAGAGAGTGGGGAGCGTCCGCACACTGCAGCCGACACACTGACGAGTCTCGACTCAGTTTGGAAAGCTCTGCTGTGCAGTCAATAAATGCTTTCCATATTTTCTCAGATGGGGCCTTTATCCTTTGCCCCCTGGTTGCCCTAAGTTTTTGCACAATGCCAAACTTTTCGATACCACTGTTCAATTTTTATGTTCTGCAGCATCTTCCAGTTCACAAGTAGCCGAGAGTAAAAGACTCAACAGCTCCTGATCGTTAAAATCTAGATTTCTATTCAAGAACATGCTTAGAATCATAGAAACATAGAATTGCAGAGCTGGAAAGGACCCCGCGGGTCATTTATTCCAACTCTTTGCAATGCAGGAGTCTCAGCTAAAGCACCCATGACAGATGCCCATGCAACCTCTGCTTAAAAACCTCCAAGGAAGGAGAGTCCTATTTAGTAGAACAAAAGTCAGAGATGGACATATCTGCCAATTGGTAATCTGAATAATTTCACTCTCAGCTGAACCTACATCACAGGGTAAAATGACTAGGAGGAGAACTATGTAGGTCACCTTGAGCTCTTTGGGTACAATGTAATCAATCAATCAATCAATCAATCAATCAATCACTCCCACCCCTCATGGGTGGATATACCAACTATAATACACCCTCTCCGATATATAGGGGAAAGATTAGGATTTATCAGGAATAACTTCCATGGTGTCCACTGCCATTTTTTATTTGATGTTGTCAACTTTTTAATGCTCTATGTTTTTACATTTTCTGGGCGGCATCAACTACGTTTTACTTACAGTAGCCCCATTGAAATGAATGAACAATCTGGCTTGCAGCAGTTTTCAACCTGTGGGTCTCCAGATGTTGTTGGACTACAACTCCCATCATCCCTAGCTAGCAAGGCCAGAGCTCATGGATGATGGGAGTTGTAGTCCAACAACATCTGGGGACCCACAGGTTGAGAACCGCTGGTTAGAGAGACATTTGGGGAAAGCTATGACTGTTGAAGTGGATTACGAGTGATTTAAATGGATGGTGTGAATGTGATATTAAATGCAGGTTTGAATGCAGAGTCAAATGTGGGTTTAAACGCATTAAAAAAATAAAATAAAACTCTGAGAAAGGTGGAAACGGGACAGAACTGATGGTGAACAGAAGCAAAAGGGATGCTGACCAGATATTTGATCCACATGCCCACCCTTAGAATAATCTGTGCTCACAACTCCACGTGTCCCTTTCCCATATGCTTACGGGTGCAGCGCATCCGGGTCTTGGCCTCGTAGATCTCCTGTGTGGAAGGGTTGGCTTTGTGCACCGCCGACCTCACTGAGCGAACCCCAAGGCCTGCCTCGCTGGCCACCTGCTCGTTCAGCTCTGAGAAGGAACGTGAGACATCCCTGGTTTCGGACCTCAGGGTCTTGCCGCTCCTCTGGTGAAGAAAACAGTGGTGGGAGAGGGATGGGGGCAGAGGGGGTAGACTAGAGATGGCAGCCCCACAGATGGAAAAGATTGCTTCGTATATATTTTCCCCAAGCAGCAGGGACAGCTACCACAATGGGCAAATTCCAGGGCTCCCATTCCACCAATCTCATGTCGCATGACCTGATGGATGGGACTAGTGGTCCATGTAATCTAGGGAAGAGGAGATCTGTGGCCCCCCCAGGTGTTGCCAGACCACATATCCCATTATTCCTGGCCATTGGTCATGCTGGCTGGGGCTGATAGGAGTTGGGAGTACAAGAACATTGTTGAACTACACTTCCCATCATCCCATGCTGACTGCGGTTGATTGGAGTCCAGCAACACCCAATGGCCAGGCAGATGCTCCAAGAGAACTCGCAGCACCCCAGCTTGCAAAGCCAAGCCATTCCTGGAAAACTATCCCCTCTGTGTTGAGCTGCTTTCTTAAGCGTCTGCCTAAACTCCTTAAACGGCTTACATGCCTCAAGACCGCAATACCTCAAGGACCACCTCTCCCCATATAAACTGTCCCAGACCCTGAGATCATCCTTTGAGGCCCTTCTTTGTGTGCCTCCTTCCACGTGAGGTCTGGAGGGTAGAAACACGAAAAGGGCCTTCTCCGCAGTGGCTCCGTTTGTGGAATTGCTCTCCCCGAGGGATGTTCGTCTGGCGTCTTCATTCTATTTCGCCAGCTGAAAAGCTTCCTCTACAACCAGGCCTTTGGCTGATTAACCTCCTATATCCTTTTAAATGTATTTGCGGAGGCGGGGGCTATAGCTTTGTTCCGTTCTTGTTTATATGGTGAGTTTTGCATTTTTAACTTGCAGTTTTATACAGTGGTACCTCGGGTTAAGTACTTAATTCGTTCCAGAGGTCCGTTCTTAACCTGAAACTGTTCTTAACCTGAAGCACCACTTTAGCCAATGGGGCCTCCAGCTGCTGCTGCGCCGCCGGAGCACAATTTCTGTTCTTAACCTAAAGCAAAGTTCTTAACCTGAAGCACTATTTCTAGGTTAGCGGAGTGTGTAACCTGAAGCGTATGTAAGCTGAAGCGTATGTAACCCAAGGTACCACTGTACTGTGAACCGCCCGGACATCTTCGGATGAAGGACGGTATACAAATTTAATAGATAATAACATATTATTAATCAATTACACCAGGGTTTCTCCCTGCCAGAGGCTCCCATGCTGAATGCCCAGGGACATTCGGGGGCACTAGCAGTACTGCCAGCCCCCACCCCACCCAGTGACCTAGTATACTGCTTCTCACCACCATGTCCTTGAGAATCTTGCGTAGAGGGGACAGGGAAATCTTCCAGGCACGCTTGGCATTGTCAATCTGCATCTCCACGGTGCAGCTGATGGAACGCACCACTTCGCCCAGGTTGTGACGGGTATTTGCCACCGGACCTGGTGGGGAGGAGGGAGTATGGCAGGAGGAAGGAGACAAACATCATGCAAGAAAGAGGAGTGGGACCCTTTGTGCCAAACCATCCAGGAATGGGGAAGAGGCCTCTGCTGTGGCTTTCTTGGCAATGGCAGCATAGTTGGCACCAGAAGTTAAGCTGCGCACCACAGCCTCTGTGGGTAGCCCTCTGGTTCAGCCAGAAAGAAAAACTAGGGATGGTCAAACTTGCCCCTGTTAATAATCTTTATTGGTTACATTCACCCCATACACTCTCTTTTTTTGCATACTATCAGCAGCCACACAAACTGCAGCATGACGACATCCTTACAACCTTATTATATAGTAAGTTGTATTATATACAGGCAAGCGCGCACACATTATTATGCTGGATAGAGGCGTATCAAAACATATTCAGTATAAAATGCACGGAAAACAACAATCAACAGCAACTAAACACTACAGCCCAGCTACTGCAAAAACCTTCATAAATTTATATAGTGTTACATTACTCCTTTCCCTTTCTCTTATCCTGTACAAAACTAGGCCCTCAAAATCCAGTAAGAGCACAGCATGCATTTAAAGCGCTCTTCTTTCACAGCCATGGCTGCTTCCCCTCAAAGAATCGTGGGAACTGTAGCTTGTGAAGGGTACTGGGAACTGTAGCTCCATGAGAGGTCAGCTCTCAGACCCTTAAGAAACTATGGTTCCCAGGATACTTTGGGAGGAGCCATGATTCTTAAAAGTGGTGTAAGAGTGCTTTAAATGTATGATGTGAGCATGACTATTGTCTCACTATTTTTTCTGACAGCCCAGATAGAGAGGACTGGAGGGCCACATTAGGCCCCTGGTGCCTGAGGTTTCCTAAACCTGTGCTAATAGAAACACCCCGTTAAAAATTTGCTGACGAAGGATCCAATGGCAGACCAGGGCAGGAAGATGAGAGTTCCATGGTGGGAACAGGAAAAATGAGGTGGGAAGGGCAGTAAGACTCTAAGGAACATACGGAGACACTGCCATTGACCTAACCTAGGCAGTGGCATCTCAGTTTAAGAAGAGTCCTGTTTACAAACGATTCGGTTTACAAACTCCGCTAAACCGGAATTAGCGTCCCGGTTTGAAACTTTACCTTGGTCTAAGAACGGAATCTGAACAGTGGAAGGGCACCGGCGGAGGGAGGCTTCATTAGGGAAAGAGTGCCGCGGTTTAAGAACGGACTTCCGGAACGGATTAAGTTTGTAAACCGAGGTACCACTGTATTGTACACACTGTGTACCATTCTATATCCCTGAGTTTTATAGTATTACGAGAGAAGAAAAATAATTCTCCATTCAATTTCTCCATATAGCAAGCTTAATTTTACACATTTCTCTCACGCAGTCATAGATATGAGTATTTATTGTACCATCAAAGACCTTTGCCAAGACATAGGTGAGGATGTAAATCCGTCCTTCTTTCCCCAGGAATTTGGGGACCACCAAGAGGCTGGCACAGCGGAAGTGTGGGGATGTGCCCCAGCCCAGGGCAGCCACACCTAGGGGAGGGAGATGGGGGAGACGGTTAGTTTTTATGCTGTGGGGCTGCCCCATGCTCTTATCAGTGCTGGGGAGGAACTAGCTCAATTTAATTGCATACACATTGCACTTCTGAAGAAAGATGGGTTGTTTAAACCACTTTTGGAATTTCAACACCCCCCATGGCATGTTCATTTATTTATCTTAAATTTATCACCTGCCCTTCACCAGCAGATCCCAGGGGAGGTACAGCAATTAAAAAAATAAAAGTTAGGAACAGTAAAAGCAGATTACAATAACGGGAACAGTGGGCCCTGAAAACATATACACACACCCCAGATACTCACATTTATTTGAAAACCATTGAAAGTACTCAGTCAACTGAGGTTATGCCCCCTGGAGAAGCCTGTCCCCCCCAATCAAAGCCTGTTCCACATAATATCCTCTTTTGGGGGTATATATTTACCCATGATTTCCCCCCAAAAGGCTTAATAACTTGGGGGAGGATCTCCTTTAAAAAGCTCAAGAACTTTGGCTGCCCCCCCCCCCAACAAAAACCCTGGCTAGGCCCATGCCACGCACATTTTGTGTCATGCCCCATCCCCGTGGGAAGCATTGTGCGTTAGTATAATTGAATTTATTACCTGCCCTTTACCAGCAGGTCCCACGGGCAGGGGTACAACAACTCAAAATTCAAAACCAAAAGCAGTTGAAAAAGATTACAACCGCAGGGACAGCGTAGGCCTTGCAAACATGCACCTCAGGCCTGGGTAACCAGGGTATATGCCACACACCCTGTCTGTGGCGGCCCTTTTGTGCCATGCCACGGCCCCCACAGCAATTACTCCAAATATGCCCACTGGCTCCCACAAGTTCCTGGCACTAGATAAGCCTCTTCCAGTGTAAGACCATGCCATTGTTTTGGTTGTTTGCACGTAGGTTTTGGGTTACAGAGGTATTTGCAGAAAGCTAACGGGAACCGGGCCCCGCTGCTAACAGGTCTCCCAAGATGGCGGGCCCTTCGTTGCCCAAACCCTTTACAAATCCTTCCGCTGCCATGGCACCTCCTCTTTCTCCCCAGAGCCTCTGCCGTCCCTCCTCACCAGCCATGCCACACATCAGGTCGATCTTGTGCTCTTCGGAGATGGTCATGGGGAGAATCAGCATTCTGGAAAGGCCTGGAAATCAAGAGAGGGGCCTGGGTGTCACACCTGCAGCTTCTCTTGCTTAGGGTTCCCCAAAGTGAAAATCCTGATTTTATGATTTTTTTAAAGCATTTTTGTAATACAGTGGTGCCTTGGGTTACAGACGCTTCAGGTTACAGACTCTGCTAACCTAGAAATAGTACCTCAGGTTAAGAACTTTGTTTCAGGTTGAGAACAGAAATAGGGCAGCAGCAGTGGGAGGCCCCATTAGCTAAAGTGGTACCTCAGGTTAAGAACAGTTTCAGGTTAAGAACAGACCTCCAGAACGAATTAAGTTCTTAACCCGAGGTACCACTGTAATAATAATAAAAAACATCGCCCTACTTGACATACAGCCGGGTTTCCCCAGACATTTTGCCGATTCAGCAAAAATCTGCCCGGACGCCATTTTGACAGCCCAATTCCCATATGTGTCTGGGAAAATATATTGCAGCCTTACTCTTGCTTCTATCCCTTGAACGAACGGTGCATCATCTTTTCTGACCCCTCTACCCTTGGAAACCATCTTTATTTTGGTCCTACCATCCTCCACCATTGGCCACATTCACACCATGCATTTAAAGCATTATGAGACAGCTTCCAACAGCCATGGCAGTTGCCATATTTCAAAAAGTGAAAATCCAGTTTTGCCCAAAGTTGTTGAGCTGAGTATCCCCACAGCTGACAATCTGCAAGGGTCTATCCCAGCCCCCCAGGCCCTATAAACTCAGAATATGCTTGTCTGATGGGAGCCAGGCATCTTCCTCATACCAGGTTAGAGCACTGATCCATCTACCTTAGGACTGTCGACACTTCATGCTCTGCTACTGTGGTACTGTGTGTCTAAAAATCAAGTTAAGAGTCCAATTGTTAAGTCGTGGGTTGACATAGCAGCCGGCACAGCGATTTCTTCAAGTAGCTCTTTATTATGGCAAGCTGGAATAGAACTGACTGCGAACAGTTCAGCCGGCCTGTATTTATAGGCAGCCGGCTATCAACATTGTAACCACAACAGCCCAGAGTTCCCGCCAAAAATAACTGGCGCGGACCTGAGTGAAAACTATCTACAGACCTGAGTGAAAACTATATACAGTATCCCCCTGTTGGCCCAGGGTGAAACTACACTACATAACACCCCTCCCCACCGAGATAAGGCGTTAGTTACAATCGTAATGGTTTCCTTATATACAGCACTACGCGTAATGGTTCAATTAGGCACAAAAGCATATCGGTTACATTTCCCATACTTAGACCAACAGTGATACCTGTCCAACAACATAGTCCTTTAAATGAGTTGGGCGCTTGGAAACTCTGCCAGACCGCCGGGGGCTGGTAGCCAAGTCCGGAGGGCCACACAGTTCTCGCTGAGGCTGTGGTGCGACCCTAGGTGGCGTTGGAACCAACTCCCCTGGATCCGCTGCTGTGAGTGGAGCCTCCGCAAGTGGAGTGGTCTGAGTCTGTTCTGAAACGGCTTGGTTCGGCTCCACGCTGGCAGTTTGCGAGGGAGGTGTAGGTGGGGCCTCGCCATCTGTACGTGTCTCTTCTGGAGCCGCAAGCGCAGTTGGGGGCACCTCGGTAGTGTCCAAGTCCCCAACCCTGCGCCTAAGCTGGTCTATGTGCCGTCGCCACAAGCGTCCGTCTTCGAGTGCCACCTGGTACGAGCGAGGTCCAGTGACTCCCACTACTGTGGCCGGCACCCAAGGGATGTCCCCCACATAGTTCCGGGCAAAGACCTGGTTTCCTGGGACAAATGACCGTGGTGCGTTGGCACAGCCTGGGGGTTCAGCCACGGCAAAGTCTGGGTGTAGCCGGTCGAGCGGTGACCTGAGGCGGCGGCCCATAAGCAGTTCAGCAGGACTCCTCCCTGTGGCCGCATGAGGGGTGATGTGTTGCACGAACAAGTATTCGGCGACCCGCTCATGCCAGTCTCCCCGGTCCAGACGCGCCAGTGCCTCTTTTGTCGAGCGCACCATTCTTTCCGCTTGCCCGTTGCTGGATGGATGAAAGGGTGCCGTTAGGGCATGGCGGATGCCCAGTCCCAAAAGATACCGCTCAAACGTGCCTGACGTGAACTGCGGTCCGTTGTCAGAGACAAGGACATCAGGACACCCATGCGTTGCAAACAGGCCCCGCAGCACCCGGATGACAGCTTCGGTAGTGGTGGAGGGCATCAGGGCGACCTCCAGCCATTTGGAATAGGCGTCCACCACTACCATAAAGGTCCGGCCGTGAAAGGGGCCAGCCAGATCGATGTGCACCCTCGACCAGGGTGTCTTTGGCGTCTCCCAGGTGTGTCCCTTAGCTGCCGGTGGTGCAGGCCTCGACTCCTGGCACGCTTGACAGGCGGGCACCCAGGCAGTGATGGCATCGTCCATATTAGGCCACCAGACGTAACACCGAGCCAACGCCTTCATTTTGACAATTCCCGGGTGGCCAACGTGCAGAGCCTCCAGGACGCGCTGACGGAGTCCCTGGGGAATCACGACGCGGTCTCCCCACAGCAGACAGCCGCGATGAGCTGAGAGTTCATGTTGTCTGGTTGCGAAGGGCTGGAACTCCGATGCAAAGGGCCCTTGTGGCCACCCCCTCCACACCCAGTTGAGCACCCGGCTGATGGTGCGATCCTGGGCAGATGCGGAGGCCACAGTGGCAGCCGATACAGGCGCTGCCGGAAGATCCTCAATCAGAAGGAGCGATGAAGCTGGAGCCGGGTCCTCCACAAATGCTGGAAGAGGGCAACGGCTGAGGGCGTCGGCATGGCCCATCGATTTCCCCGGGCGATGGATGAGCTGGTAGTGGTAGGCAGCCAGGAAAACAGTCCATCGCAGCATGCGTGGTGAGAGGACCGGTGGAGTTGGACGATCACCGGCGAGGAGGCCCAGGAGTGGCTTGTGGTCAGTGATGAGGTCAAAAGTCCTGCCATAGAGGTATTCATGGAACCTCTTCACTCCAGCCACAAGTGCCAATGCCTCCTTGTCGAGCTGGCTGTAATTCCGTTCCGTCGGAGATAGTGTCCTGGAAAAGTAGGCGAGCGGTGCTTCTCTTCCATCTGGAAAACGGTGACTAAGGACAGCACCGATGCCAAAAGGTGAGGCGTCGCAGGCAAGGACCAGCGGCCTGGATTCACTGTACTGTACCAGCACACTGTCTGAAGAAAGGAGAGCCTTGACCGCGTTGAAGGCCGCCGTCTCCCGATGACCCCAGGCCCAAGGCGTCTTAGTGCTAAGGAGTCGGTGAAGAGGCTCAGCCACTGTGGCTTTGTGGGGCAGGAACATGTTATAAAAGTTCAGCAGCCCCAGGAATGCCTGCAACTCCGTTTTGTTCTTTGGAGTGGGGGCCTGCTGGATAGCGCGGATCTTGGATGTGGTTGGATGAAGACCGGAGGCATTGATAAGATAGCCCAGGAACTCTACCTGTGGAACGGCGATCTGGCACTTCTCCCTCTTTACCTTGAGCCCGGCCTCCTGGAACCTGGTCAGCACGGCACGGAGGCGCTCGAACAGCTGCTGGTGTGAGTCTGCAGACACCAAGACGTCATCAAAATATGGTACCACGCCTGGAAGCCCTTGCAGGAGACGCTCCATAAGGCTTTGGAAGATGCCAGGAGCCACACTCACCCCGAACTGCAACCGGCGGCAACGGAATGCCCCCCGGTGGGTGACGATCGTCTGGGCTTCAGCAGTGGCATCATCGACTGGCAGTTGTTGATAGGCTTGGGCAAGGTCCAGCTTAGCGAAGACCTTACCCTCACCCAGGGAATGCAGCAGGTGTTGGACAACAGGAACCGGATAAGCGTGCTGCTGAAGTGCCTTGTTGATCGTGCACTTGTAGTCAGCGCAGATTCTCACCGACCCATCTGGCTTGACAGGCGTGACGATGGGGGTTTCCCACTTTGCGTGGTCAACCGGCTCCAAAACTCCTTGGGCGATCAGTTTGTCCAGTTGTTCGTCCACCTTAGCCTTGAGAGCAAAGGGAACCCGGCGTGGCTTTAGCTTGATGGGGGCGACTTGTGGATCAAGGCTAAAGGAGATGGGCGTACCTGTATATTGGCCCAAGGTGCCGTCAAAAACCTCGGCAAAGTCTTTGACCAGACCCTCAGTCTCTGCGTTAGAGATGCAGTTGATGCCGGTGACTTCCAGGCCGAGGGCATCAAACCAGTCTAGCCCTAGGAGGCTTGGCCGCTGACCTTCGACCACCACCAACCGGAGCAGGCCCGAAAAATCCTTGAAGGCGATCCGGAACCGGCCAACGCCTACCACGGGAATGTCGTTTCCCTGGTAGTCTCTCAGGTGTATGCGGTGAGAGTCGAGTTGCCTTTTGGACACTCTGGGTACCAGTCTTTTGATGGTGCTCCATGACACGATGGACAGGGCAGACCCGGTGTCGATCTCCATGTCACATGGAGCTCCTTCAATGAGCACCGTGACGTTCAGCTTGCGTCGCGTAGGCGAGTCGGTTTGGCCAATCGTGGTTCCAGACGGGCAGTGGCAGTTGGTGAGAGCGAAACAACTTTCCTTGGCAGACTGGAGTGAAGACTTGGACTTGCGAGTCGATGAAGGGGGGGGTGTCAGACGGAGCCGATCGGCAGACCTTAGCGATGTGGCCCCTTCTGGAACACTTCCTACAGATGGCGTCTCTGAATCGACACTGGGCACGGGAATGGTTGCCTCCGCAGCCAGCACATTCCGGTTGGCCCTTGGACTTCAGTTGGAACTTCCTGCGCTCCCGCTTTGTCTGGTGCACGTCATCGTCTTCACTGGAGGATGCCTCCTCACTGCTGGCCTCTTCATGATGCACCGGAACTGGCTCCCTAGCAAGACGCGGGCTGCTGGACTTGCGGATCTCCTGGGCGGAGCGTTCAGCAGCTTCTGAGGCCACAGCCTCCTCAATGGCTTTCTGTAGCGTGAGGTCTGGCTTGGCTAGGAGGCGCCGTTGCAGATGGATGTCCCGGACCCCGCAGACGATTCGATCCATCAGGGCATCGTCTAAGTCTCGGAACTCACAGTGCATTGCAGCCTGTCGCAGGGCGGTGGTGTAGTTGTTGATTGACTCCCCCTCTGCCTGGTTCCGGTGGTAGAACGCATGGCGGGCAGCAATCTTGGACGGCTTTGGTGCGTAGTGGTTGCGGAGCTTCTCTTGGATCGTGTCCCATGGTGTTGCCTGGACTGCTTCAGGCGCAACCAACGCTCGGGCCGTCTCAAACACCTCAGGCCCACAGAGGCTGAGGAATAGGCCCCGCTTCCGATCCTGTGATACTGCTGTCAGCTCGTTGGCTTGGAGGTAGCAGTCGAACCGAGCGAGGTAGGAGTCCCATGATTCAGAGGCTGGCGCAAATGGCGGTAGAGGCACAAGTGAAGCCATGATTCCGATGCCGGCGTGAAGGGCGATGGATGGAACACAGTGCTCTAGCCAGAACAGTCAGCTCTGAATTGGTTCTGCCCAGTGATTTCGCTCAGTGATTTCGCTCTGTGATTCAGCTCAGTGATTCAGCTCAGTTCAGAGGCTGGCCGCATCTGGCTGTGCTCTGATGTCCATCGATCCCACCTTCGTCGCCAGTGTTAAGTCGTGGGTTGACATAGCAGCCGGCACAGCGATTTCTTCAAGTAGCTCTTTATTATGGCAAGCTGGAATAGAACTGACTGCGAACAGCTCAGCCGGCCTGTATTTATAGGCAGCCGGCTATCAACATTGTAACCACAACAGCCCAGAGTTCCCGCCAAAAATAACTGGCGCGGACCTGAGTGAAAACTATCTACAGACCTGAGTGAAAACTATATACAGTATCCCCCTGTTGGCCCAGGGTGAAACTACACTACATAACACCAATCCTCGTGGATTTTTGAATAAAGGAGGTGATTTTCAAAAGGAGCACAGGAGCTGCCCTATACCAAGTCAGACCAACTGTTCTATCTAGATCAGTCCTGTCTGTGCCAAGCAGGGTTTTAGACAGGCGCTCTACCTCTGAACTACGGCCTTGATCAGAGGTCAGCAACCTTTTTCAGCCGTGGGCCGGTCCACCGTCCCTCAGACCATGTGGTGGGCCGGACTATATTTTGGAAGGAAATAAATAATGAACGAATTCCTATGCCCCACCCAGAGATGCATTTTAAAGAAAAGCACACATTCCACTCATGTAAAAACACCAGGCAGGCCCCACCAATAACCCAGAGATGCATTTTAAATAAAAGGACACATTCTATTCATGTAAAAACATGCTGATTCCCGCACCGCCCACGGGCCAGATTGAGAAGGTGATTGGGCCGCATCCGGCCCACGAGCCCTAGGTTGCCTACCCTTGGCCTTGATTATAAAGATACCAGTCCTCATGGTTCTGGATAAAGGGGTGACTTAAATGGGAACAAACGAAGCTACCATATACTGAGTTAGGTCCATGTAGCTAAATACTGTCTACCTTGTGTGGCAGCAGCTCTCCAGGGTTTCAAACAGGGAGTCTCCCTCAGCCCTGTCTGGAGATTATTATTACTTACTGAATATATATACGGTACTGCCCTATACCCAGAGGTCTCAGATGATGTCAGAGATTGAACATGGGACCTTCTGCAAGCAAAGCAGGTGCTCTGAGTTACTGCCCTTCTTTGCTTCTCTAGAATGCAACATTTGCCTCTTATGGACTGCCCATTTGCTTCCAAAATGCCGTGAGCTCCTCCAGTTTCATGGGATCCTGATAGTTTGGGACCTGACGTTGGCCGAGACCAATTCAAAATGCATATATATATTTCTACCTCCGTCTGCAATCACGTTTCCAGCCCTTACTGGATCAAAGTGGACTCACCCAGAGCATACAAGCTCCCGATTCCAGCCCCCAGGAAAAACTTGGCAGCCCAGAATTCGTCCGGCTGGCTCCAAAGGAACGTGATGCAGAAGCGAGGCAGGAGGAAGCTGAGAGCGTGTTTCAGAGCTGCAAGAGAAGTTTATAAAGCTACGCTTGGCACGGAGAGAGTGGATAGAACACTGGAATTCATGGACATACAATGAAACTGAATGTTGGAAGATTCGGGACAGATAACAGAAAAGACTTCTTCACACAGCGCAGAGTTAAAACTACGGAACTCACTTCTGCAGGCCGGGATGGCCACCAATTTAGACAGGTTTAAAAGAGGATCGGACAAATTAATGGAGAAGTCTGCCAATGGCTACTAGCCCTGGTTCCTATGTTCTTCCTCCACTGTCAGACCCAGTGAAGGGCGTTGCCTGGGCATAGCTGTCAACTTACAGATTTGAAAATAAGGGACCAGCAGCCTCGAAAGTAAGGGATCAGCAGCCAAAATAAGGGGTTTTGCTATTGTAAAGAGTTACATACATTGGTAGGACTGACAGATGCTGTCAATCTGGCATGAGGCGGTTGCGGCGCCGTGGCGCCCGCTGAAGCGCCACCCTTCTGCGTCCCTCCCCATCCCCTACTCTTCCTCCTCCCTCAGGCCGCCTCCTCAGCTGCCACCACCGCTGCCGCCTCCGGGCTCGCAGGTGGCGTGGGTGAGAGTCTCTCTCCCTCCCACCCTCTCTCTCGGGTGGGGAAGGGCCGATGGAACTCCTCGCGCCAGGATGACGGCGCCAGCGCGCTCTCTCACTCACGGCAGAGGACCCCGAGCTGCTGCTTCCCTCCCGAGCCGGGTGAGCATGAAACCCGGGAAATTTAAGGGACATCATCAATAAGGGACAGCAGCGGGACACGGCGCTGTGATAAGGGAGTTTCCCGCAAAATAAGGGACAGTTGACAGCTATGTGCCTGGGGGAGAGGGAGCGTGTCCAGGGAGAGTCACTAAGGGCCGGGCAGGGAGGCTTAGAGGACAAGGTTTTGACCCTTGGGTATGGATACCCCACCTCTCATCCAAGGCTTGAGTGCAGGGCAAGGGCTCAAAGGGGGAGACTCACTGGTGTTGGGGGGCTTTTGCTTCCGGCCCTTGTGCTTCTTCACTCTTTGGTACTTTCCTTTGTCATCTGAGTGCCCCATAGCACCTGACTCCTGATGCAAAAATGGGGCAGGATGTTGTATTTAAAAAAACAAAAAAACCAAGACCTCCAAAGCACGGATTCACTGGCGAGGAAAATTAGAATGGTTAGGTGTTGTTGTTGTTTGTTAATTATATGCAAGAACCTTGTGCAGAGTAATTAACTCCAACAGGCATCTCCATCCACTGTCATCTATCAACAGCTGTAGCTGCAGAAAGTCCCACTAGCCTAACCTTCTTCCTGACAGGCTAGATTTCTAAGTGCAGGGATTCTTTTATCCTATTTGTGCAGATGAGCATTCCATTGAAGGGGAAACCCCTCCCTCAACACACACCAACAAATAACCTGAAGCGGAACAGCTCTAAACACAGCCCGGCCCCTTCTGTGAGAATTGTGTCATCACAATCTGGGTTCTACGTTGCCGTGCAAAGTGTGTTTACCAGGGACAGGGAAGATGCACTGCCTTCTGTCTCAGAATTTCAGCTCTGCTGGGTGATCTATTGAGATCATTGGATGAATAGAAGCAATGTTGATTAAGTTGCAAGAGCAGAATTGATTTGAGTTGATTAAGCTGGGTAAATGTGGCAGCCAGACTGGTGACTGGGAGCGGCCGCCAAGACCATATTACACCAGTCCTTAAAAGACCTACATTGGTTCCCAGTACGTTTCCGAGCACAATTCAAAGTGTTGGTGCTGACCTTTAAAGCCCTAAACAGCCTCGGCCCAGTATACCTGAAGGAGCGTCTCCACCCCCATTATCCAGCCCGGACACTGAGGTCCAGCTCCGAGGGCCTTCTGGCAATTCCCTCACTGCAAGAAGCGAAACCACAGGGAACCAGGCAGAGGGCCTTCACAGTAGTGACACCCTCCCATCAGATGTCAAGGAAATAAACAACTATCTGACTTTTAGAAGACATTTGAAGGCAGCCCTGTTTAGGGAAGTTTTTAACGTTTGAAGTTTTATTCTGTTTTTAGTGTTCTGTTGGGAGCCGACCAGAGCGGTTGGGGAAACCCAGCCAGATGGGTGGGGTATAAATAATAAAATTATTATTATTATTATTATTATTATTATTATTATTAGCAATGCCCCTTTCAAAGAATATCCTCTGAAGTTCTAGAGCAATTCCTGGCTTGTCCCTCTGATTTAAGTTGCCAAACACTGATTTCACAAATTTCATATCCTCTGTGTAATGCTGGGGCTTGGGCTAGGGGGAGTCACCCAAAATCAGGGCAGGGCTTAAATAAATGGATAGGGACAGACTTGCAGTGGAATCTGAAAAGAAGAGTTTTTAGCGAGTGATGGGAGGAGCCAAGGCAGAAAGTGGGTGGGGCTAGGGACAAGGCGGGGACAGAATTTGGTAAGGAGGTTTGGGAGGAGCTAGTGTGGAATGTGGGTGGGGCTAAGGTAGAGTCAACAGAGAATGCAGCAAGTGGTGGGAGGAGCTAGTACATAATGTGGGCGTGGCTAGGGTGGAGTCAATAGAGGATCCAGCAAGGGATGGGAGGAGCTACTGTAGAATGTGGGTGGGGCTAGGGACAGAATCTGACAGGTGATGTGTGGAGCCTAGCGGAATCTCAAGTGTACTGGTTTTTCAGACCTGTAATAGGAACTTTGGTGTAGTTGTTGGTGGGACGATAACACACTGACTGGACACCTTCTCCTTTCCTGGTTCCCGCATTCCAAATATCTTACCACCCCATAAGTTTTTAACACAGGTTTCTCTTGGTTTGCGATTTTACCAGACACACTTCCAAACCCATTGCAGACACAGAGATCACGGAGCGCCCCCTGCTCTGTTCCATGCAGTACTCTATTGGGTAGCCTCCTTGAAGCCATCACCGCCATGGGTCTCCTGTCTATTTTCTCACCACGTGGGGGTCGAAACAGGAAGAGAAAGAAGCCACCGGTCCCACGGGTGGTCGAGGACACCCTGGGCCGGTCCGTGACCCGTAGCGTGGGTGGCTTTGCCTTGGGCATGGTCCTCGCCACAGCCTATGGGGCAATGGTCATTTTCGTGCAGGGGTACAACATCTGGTACTGCCTTCTGTCGACCATCACCCTGGCCCTTGGGCTTGGCCTTGGTATGGCCTTCTCATGCAAAGTTCGTGTCACCGTCCTCCTCATGCTGCCCCAGATCTTCTCAAGTAAGTGTGGAAAAAACCAAGACAAGTGAAAATAATACAGTCCCCAGACAGAATTGGAGGCGGGGAGCAGGAAATGGCGTTGTGAGCCAAACAGAATCCACTATTTTGAAGAACGACCCACAGCGAAGGCTGCTATTCTTTGGGGGCTATTCCCACCCCTAATACTGGCTACTTGAGAGAACAAGGGCTGTAGCTCGCTGGGCATAGCTGTCAACTGTCCCTTATTTGGCAGGAAAGTCCCTTATCCCAGTACCATGTCCCGCTGCTGCCCCTTATTGATGATGTCCCTTAAATTTCCCGGGTTTCAAAGGAAGCAGCTCCTCTCCCTCCCTCCCTGCCAGCCAGGGAGGAGGGAGGCTCCAGCTGTGTTGCTTGGCTGCGTTGTTCACCTAATAAGGAGTCTAAGAACGACTGGGGGGGTGGAGCTTGCATGCCTTGTGCCGATCAAATCGGCCGCGTTCCCTGGGGACTCGCCTTTGCTCAGCGCTTCCCAGCGGAGAGGTGACAGTGGTTTTCCTTGCTGCATCCCCTTTGCCAGGTTGCTGCGCTGTGGGAACCACCGCTTGAGGCTTTGTTTGGCTGCTGGCTGGGCTTTCTGCCTTTGGCTCGGAGGGGCTCAGAAGTTGAACATACCTGTGCTTGGAAAATCCCTTATTTTGGCTGCTGGTCCCTTATTTTCAAATCTGTAAGCTGACAGCTATGTCGCTGGGAGAGCATCTGCCTTACACACACAAGGTCCCAGTTTCGATGCCTGGCATCTCCAGGTAGGCCTGAGAGGAGACAGCTGCAAACAGCCACACTCCGCACTGCAACGTTTTGTTGAAGCGCCTCACTCAGTGCTGTTGGCAGGGCCGGCGACAGACAGCTGCAGTTCTGGGGCAGGAGGAGAAAGGCTTCCCTGAGAGGGACCCCACTCAGCCTCTGACGCTTTTCTATTCTGTCTCCCATCTCTATCGCCCCCTACAGAAGAAGGCAAGACCATGCTGTTGATCCTGGCATTCGGCTTGGCCATGGAGGGCCCCTTCGCCAACATCATCCGCAACTTCACCCGGTGCGCCGATGCCGTGTCGTGTGGCGCCGAACTCGCCCTCAACCAGACGGCAGAAATGCTGCAGAGGGCCCGCGAGCCCCTGATCAGTGAGACGACGGGGTTTTGTTGCTGCTCTGCTTGCACCAGCCTTGCACTTTTATCCCTGGCTGGGTTGGCAGTGTATTTTTTGAAAGGCAGGGGTTGGAAGACCTCTGTCCACAGGAGTTGAATGGGGCCCTCTGGGCCTCTCTGTCTGGTACAGTGGTACCTCGGGTTACATACGCTTCAGGTTACATACGCTTCAGGTTACAGACTCCGCTAACCCAGAAATAGTACCTCGGGTTAAGAACTTTGCTTCAGGATGAGAACAGAAATCGTGCGGCGGCAGCAGGAGGCCCCATTAGCTAAAGTGGTGCTTCAGGTTAAGAACCGTTTCAGGTTAAGAACGGACCTCCGGAACGAATTAAGTACAGTGGTACCTCAGGTTAAGTACTTAATTCATTCCGGAGGTTCGTTCTTAACCTGAAACTGCTCTTAACCTGAAGCACCACTTTAGCTAATGGGGCCTCCTGCTGCCGCTGCGCCGCCAGAGCACGATTTCTGTTCTCATCCTGAAGTAAAGTTCTTAACCTGAAGCACTATTTCTGGGTTAGCAGAGTCTGTAACCTAAAGCGTATGTAACCTGAAGCGTATGTAACCTGAGGTACCACTGTACTTAACCCAAGGTACCACTCACTATACTCTGAATTCTCCCCAGGCCACGCCTCCTCTCCCTAGGCCCTGCCCCCTCAGCAGCCCAGGCCACGCCTTCTCCCCCAGACCACGCCCCTCAGCAACCCAACTTCACACCCTCCTCAAGTGTTTTTTCCTGACATGCTCCCTTGAAGAGGAAGAACGTCTCTTGCTTGCCTTACTTGCGCTGTGCAAAGGCAATATTTCCCTCCGTGGCCCCACCCACTTTTTGTCTCTGACATCGCCCACCACTAGCGTGTGATTCCGCAAAAGTTTCTGGCGGAAAGATCTTGCCATCTCCCCTGAGATCTTGTGATGAAGTGCGGTATATAAATCCAATAAATAAACAAATAACAAAATAAAAATGAATTGTAGAATCACAGAATTGTACAGTTGGAAGACCCCTGAGGGGCATCTGGGTAAAACCCCTTGCAGTGCAGGAATCCTGCCCACAGACATCCCTACGTGGGCTCGAACCACCAACCTTCTGGTTAACGGTCAGACACACAATCAAACAACCCCCAGATGCATCTGGTAAACCCCAAAGCAGGACAGAGTCCAGCAGCACCAAACTGGTAATTCAGAGGCACATGAATGCCTCTGACATTGGAGGCAGAACATCTCTACTGTGGCTGGTAGCAGTTGCTAGCCTCTGTGATTTTTGCTGAATCCACTTTTAAAGCCATCTAAGTTGGTTGCCATCACTGCCTCCTTTTGGAGCATATTCCTTAGTTTCTGTGCTTATCTGTCCCGAATTTCCAGGCATTCAGCTCCCTTGGGTGCCCAACGGTGTTGATGACGCAGCCTATCTACTTTCTCCACGCCAAACATCCTCATTAACCATTAACCGTCCTAACATGGGCTGATGTAGGCTTGCCATACATCAGGAAAACTCCTGACACGTCTTGGTTTTCAGGTGTAAAAATGGCGTCGGGGGGAATTTTGCTGAATTGGCAAAATGTCAGGGAAAACCTGGATATATGGTAACATGATGGAAAAAGCAGCGGAAACAGCTCAAAAAGCTTAGAATCACTATTTTTGGGTTAGGTTTCCCCCCCAAAAAGCTCAGGAATTTTACTTTCTGAAATCTGGCCACCCTAGCTGATGGGAATAGGAGTCTAGCAACTTTAGAACAGCACCAACACTGCCTACGCCTTCAGTCCTGGCACTGTTCTTGGTTCTTAATAGACACCAACCATATTTAAGGTGGGCTCTCTCCCAACATCTTCTGCCTAGATGCACTACGAAAAATCAAGGACATCGCTCAGAAGGCAAAGGTGGTTGGTGACCGCGTCCGAAAGCTTTTCCGATCTGTCATGGACTCTGTACGGCACGTGGGTGAGTTTGAATGGGCGAAGAATGGGTTGGGATGAAGGAAGGATGCAAGAAGCCAAAGAGATGGACTAAAGGGGTTGCACCTATAATAATAATTTATTATTTATACCCTGCCCTTCTGGCTGGGTTTCCTATGGTGTCACCCGTGGGATCAAATGAGAAGAGAGCTTTTGGCTAACTCCACCCTACCACAAGACAGGTAGTTTACCCACAGAGACTGTCTGTCATTATTACGATTATCATCCTCATCATCTTGGAATTACTAATCACATTTCAAACCAATTTACAGGTAATAAAAACTAAATGTAATAATAATAATATGTGTTCATTTGTTTATATACCAAAAGTTGCTTTGAGTTACCTTGGTAAAAAGAAGAAAAAGCAATCAATAAATTTAATAATAATAATGAATGCATCTATAACTCAAAACAACCTATGGTATAGAAACAAACAAACAAACAAACAAACAAACATATCCATTAAAGCTGGCACAAAAGAAGAGAAAAACCTAAAGCACGATCCTCTTTTAAGAAGGCAGGAATAAAACATCCCACCCAGTCAAGGAGGTCACAGATCATAGCTGTCAACTTTTCCCTTTTCTTGCGAGGAATCCTATTCGGAATAAGGGAATTTCCCTTTAAAAAAAGGGGAACGTTGACAGCTATGCCACAGATTATTATTATTTATTAATTAGCCGCCCTTCACCCTAAGGTATGAGTTACGACATTAAAACACAATATTAAAAATAGTTTAAAACAGCCTACAAATTAAAAGTTAAAGGCCTGGTGAAAGAAGATTGGTTTCCCCCAGGGCCTAAAATGGTGTCAGGCTGGTCTCTCGGGGAGAGCTTTCCGCAAGCGGAATTAAAAACAGACAAGCAAAGTGTACACTTGTGGTAAAGACCCATTTATCCAGCTGGAAAAACCTGCCAGGACAAAAATATATTCAGTATCCAGGAAGTGCAGCTAGTGGGGGCCCCTGTCATATCTGGACAGCGATACTGTTCCACAAAACAGGTACAGGCCCCCTAAAAGCCCTGCTCTGAGAGAGTGGGTTTCTGAAATATTTGGGATTTGCAGGAGAGACCCTGCCGCAAACCGCAGTGATCTCCTGGATATATAAGGGATAAGGCCGTCTCTCAAGTAACCTGGTCCTGAGCTGGAGAAGGACATAATATACCTTGAACTTTGTTAATGGAGAAATCTGAGGGCTCCCTTGGACCAAAAACCAAGAACACCAGCCAGGAATACCAGAGCAAAACAGCAGCCAGTAGGCTTGGTCTTTACTGAAGACTGTCGCGACAGGACTCCCACCTGCCACCAGGTGGAACAAGATGGAAGCCCTGAACAAAAGAAGACCCCAACTTTTATTAGCTACTACTCCCCCATGCTACACCCCAAAGACTACATCATGACTACATCATTGACACATCACAATGAGGAGGGGTTCAGGGAGGAGTTGTGGTGGTAACCTGAGTGTCTTGTCACCTGTCCGGTTCCTCCTTTCCCCCTCCCCATGATTACATTCCTGAGGACAAAGAGGAGTTCACTGTTTCCTGCCCCCAGAGGGAAGGGCTAGTCACTGTCCTTTGTTTCAGTCCGTACTGAATCCACTTCCATATGCATGTCCTTTGTGAGTGTAAAGATCTTCTGTCTAGGACCATCAAGGTTGGCATACCAACTGGGTAGGGCTTGCTGCGGATGTGTTGGTACGCTTGGGGATTATGGCTGCCTTGTGTCAAGTCTCCCCCCTTTGATAGTTCTTCCTAAAAGTGGAATGGTACAGATCCGATGTACGGCTGATTTTTTATGAATTTATAACTGAAGCGTCGCGTATGTCGTGTGTGAGTGTGTGTGTGTCGTGTTTGTACAAACAATGATGGGGGGGGCGTTCCTGCAATAGTTCCCCCACTGGCCCAGCGGAAGACTCGCCACGAGTTCAAATCCTGCCAACAGGGTGTTATTGGCCGGCAGCCACAATCAGCCTAGCTGCTGCACTCTGCGCGTGCACCAGACAGTCAAATTCACACTTTTCTCCTCTGCCCCTTCCTTCCGTGTAGCTCACTGCCTGCGCAACGTGTGGTACTTCCTCCTCAACTTGGGCGAGGTCTGCAACGAGGAGATGGGCACCCCCTACCGGAAGTGCGCCCGTCTCTTTGACAACGCCAAGGACACGTGCGAGCGGGCAATCCCCTTCCTCTACTTCCTCTGCTCCGTCGTCCTGCTCTTCAAGTACCTCTGCGGCCTGGCTAATAGTGAGCGTGAACTTTGACCCCTTGACCCTCCTGCCGCCCGTCCGATGGCTGCACTTGACCTCTGACACTAGGGCAGCGGTCAGTGGGATTCTGTTGTCTCCAGCCCTTCATCCCCAAACCTCTGACCCTTCGCTGGCTTAGTCACTGCTTAGCGTGATCCCCGATCTCTCATCAACCTAGTCACTGCTGTGCTGGGCCCGGGGTTAACCCAAGTAACGCGGTCCAGGTCTGGTCCCAAATGCAAGGGTTCCGCAAGGAGTCAGTCCGACAGGCAGGAAGCCAGGCAAGGGCAGACACAGAATCACAGGCAGGTTCTGGCAAACTGCAACCTTTGCATATTTTTTGTGTATTTTTGAAGGATTGCGTTGGATTGTGATTTTGAGCTGAGTAGTATTTTTCTGAGAGAACTTCCTGGTAAGCACATGGTCTTTTGTTCTATTGTGCAGCGGGGATTAAGCAACCCCCCCCTCCCTCAGAGTTCACAGTGGCCCAAGGCAGTGAAGATTTGTTTTGTATTTTGAGATTTTGATTTTAGAATTTTGACAGATTTTAGAATTTTGAATATTTTTCAAATTTTAGAATTCTAAGATGGCTAGAGCAGCTTTTGATAGTGATGCTAAACTAGGAATGCCTGTGCTAAAGGAATACAATTTTGTGCAATTGAAGCAGACCACTTTCTTGGGCATCTCTCTGGACTTTGTAAATTGCCTAGACGCATAACTACTGTCCTTGCTTCTAGCATTTCTTACTGGAGACCCAGCTCTCCCTCTGCATTCCTCTCTTAAATGACTGGTTGCTCCCACAACCTGGGGTTGGGTCCAGCAGCCTTTTATCTCTGACGGGGGTAACAGCTGGTCCTGATCCCCCGGCGACTCACTTCCCTGTCTCGCCCGAAGGCGAGCACTCCTCCTGCGAGTACTCAGGTCTCTCCTTCTCTCTGACCTCAGTCTCTGCAGCTCGAGAGACGTCGGTGGGGTTACTAGACCCAGGGGCCGCCTCAGCCTCCCCTGACCCAACTGGTAGTGGAGCAGCTGTAAGTGATGGCCCAGGTGGAGGCAACATGGTCATCCCCGCCTCTGGAGCCAGGGCAGGCTCAGGCCCCTGACTCGGCCCAGCTGGTGCTTGTCGCAGGGGAACCTGTGCAGACTGGGACTCTTCAGGATCAGGCCCCAGACTAGGTTCAGCTGCCGCCTGAGGCAAAGGATCCGGTGCAGACTGAGACTCCTCTGGTTCCGAGTCCGAGCCCAAGTCTCAGGCCATCACAACTGCTTACTGTGACCTCTGACCTCTTGCTAAGCTAATCGCTGTTTAGCATGACCTATGGCCGCTCGTTAGCCAAGTCCTTGCCCAGTGTGACTCCTGACCTCTGACCCTTGGTTCACTTAGTTTCTGCTTAGCGTGACCCCTGACCTATGACCTCTTCCGACTTTTCACTGCTTAGCATGACTCCACATTAGTCTAGTCACTGTTTGTGACCTAACCAGCACAAACTATGCTTATTCAGGATAGACACGGCATAGCTCCTCTAGCTCCTACAAGCCTGGTCACTATTTAGGATGACCCCTCATCGTTTCTGCCTACCGTGACCCCCGGCCTTAATCAAAGTCCATGAACCGGCCTCTGAGCCCCTCGTCCACCTGCTTAACGTTACCCTTGACCTCTCATGAGCCATGTCACTGTTTTGTGCAACCTCTGACCCCTTCGTCATCCTAGTGTGAGCCTTGACCTCTGGTGTCTGTGGCAAATAGCTAGCGTGACTCAGGTGCTTCTTCGCGTTCTCTGCACGGCCCATCCTCAAACAATGCCAGAGCTCAGCCCCGGAGTCTAACCAGGCCAGACAACGGTGGAATCTAGGCTTATTTTAAAAAATGCCGTGAAAATGCTTTTTAAAAATAATAATTTTATATATATATATATATATATATATATATATATATATATATATATAAAATTTGCCAATAGCTCACCATCGCCATCTAGTGTCACATTTGTATAATGCACTTAAAACACACTTAAAACATTATGTTTGCAGCTGTATAGCTGAATCCAGAGAGATTCGCAGAAATCAGCCATTTAATAATATACTGTTGGGAGCTATTGGGGCGGGGGAGACAGGTGTGTTATGGTTGTGTTATGTGCTGGCAAGATATGGTAGCTGCAGTTAATTGGCTTTTCAGGCCCTGATTAACTGACAAAAGAAGGAATAGGAATACAAGCCTACCTTAGAGGGCTGTTGTATGTGGGTGAATGAGATAATAACATGCTTTGACCTCACTGAATTACTATATTAATGCTTAGGAGTAGCAATATTGCTGTGACTGAGGCCAGCCAATGAATGTGTGTGCAGCTGGGAGCTAGACCACCGTGCCTTGCCTTCCTAATGGTCTTGTCTTTTTCCCCACAGTCCTCCTGCTCTTCTGCATAATCCCGCAGTACTTAGCACCGTTCCTGCGCCGCAAGGTTGTTGAGCGTGAGTGTGGAGAAAAGTTGGGGGATAAAACACCTGTCCAGTTCAGGTGGGCCTAAACCGGTGTCTGATCCAGCAGGGCTTTCCCTAAGTTTTTAAGTGGACACCTTTACTTATACATAGCATTTGGTACCCCAAAAGGCTTACAGAGCAGCCTACATACAATCAAAGCAAGGAAATCCCTACTCCTAGGCTTGCATTCTTAAATTATTATTTTTTTAAAAGACACACAAGGTAAAAGGCACAGGGAGGGCAGAGGAAAACTAAAACCAAAACCCAGACACTGATTTCAAAACCAGGGTTCTCTAATGACCAAACGTGGGCACAGTTCAGGGGCAAAGCCTTCTGCTTTGTTTCTCTCAATGGGAGGGGAAGGGAGGCCAGATGAGGCTGTGCCAATGGGGTGAATCCTGCTTTCCATCTCTCGTATTGAGACAGTTTTTATTGCAGAGCTTAATATTGCGCGCCATGAAACAATTCGATGTGTAAAAACTGACTCCTGTTGGATTAAAAATTGCCCAGACCTATAAATATGATTTAAAGCTTTACTAACCATAACTCATTCAAAACAGGTACAAAAACGATCAATGATACACCCAGAAAGTAGTATAAAGCATATGCATATTCATGCAGAGGTTCTTCTTAAATATATAATATAATTACGGTCAGAGCAAAAATCAAAGCTCTGTCTCTGCCATAGCTGCATCTAGCATAAGGTTATTTGCTGCTGGAGAAACATTACCACATCCTTTGCTCCCTGTGGCTTCCAGAGAAAGATTAACAGGCAACTCCCTTCAAGGTGGAGATTTGCAATCAAATACCGCTCGCATGATCTAAGGTTAAACACTCGCGATAAAGCTAGCAGAGAACACCAGCAGTTAATTATCAACCTGTTAGAGCTCAGGGTGCTTCAGTATGCTTCAGTGGAATATTCCAATGTTAAACCCTTAGTAATATACATACAGGCATTCTCAATTTCACCGTGCGATTAAACAATTATTCTTAACAGTCTTGTGGCTCTGTGAATCGCCAAAACGTGACCTTTTAACAAAGCGATTCACGCCCCCGCTAGAGTTGTAGTATAGACGTAGCCACCCTTGTTCTCACACCCTACCCTCCCATCTCCCCCAATATGCACCACCAGCGATCGTGGCTGTGCTGAACCGCGTGCGACACGAGTTCGAGTTCAACATCACAGCTGTGCACCACTACGACGTGACCGTCAATGCCAGCAAGAGCCTGTCCCAAGTCGCCTTTGACATCATGGAGGACGTCTCCAAGCGCCTGCAGCCTGCAAAGGAAGCTGTAGGGCTTTTTGGCTATATGTCTACCTTGGTCATTCTGTACCTCTACATCAAGTGAGTCACAGCAAGGAGGCCAAGAGGAGCGAGGTGCTTCTATGCCATTCCTAAGGCAGGGCTAAGGAACCAGGTGGCAGTAGACTACAACTCCCATCATCCCTCACCATTGGCCTTACTGGCTGGGGCTGATGGGAGATGGAGTCCAACAACCTCTGGAGGTTCACCTCTATAAGTTCCATTTGGCTAAACACCACTGTTAAGTTCAATTTGATATGTGATCCCTGATTGGTTGGGAGGACTGTGGCGTTTGCCCCCCTAGGTGTGTGACATCATACTGTGTTCATAAGGAAAGGGTTAACTAATTGTAAAATGACTAACCAATAGGAAATCCAAGGGGAGGAGTTAGAGTTAGAGTTGGTAAGAAGTCAGTCTGGTGTTAGAGAGGAAGAGGATAAGTCTGTGGGTTGGGCTAGTCTGATGTTTGAGAATCTGTTAAGAGGAGTCAGTCAAACAGTTGAGATAATCAGTCAGAAAGTATTAGGAAGGTATAGGCCAGTAAAGAAACTAAAGTTAAGAAACTGACAAGAATATTATCTGAGAAACCATAAACTTGTTAATACTTATAAAATAAACTTGTTTATTTGGTTTAATTTTAACAACTGTCTGGACTCAGTGCGTACCCGAAAGTAACGGGTTGGTGGCAGCGGGGAAGCAGGCATAGTGGTGGCACAGGGATCAATAGACTGTTAAACGTCCGGGGACCCTGTCTGATCACCACAAGGACATTTAGACTATGTGCTGGAAACTACAGGAGAACAGAGTGTTTTTGTGCTCGGGTCCCACTGTGAGAGCAGGGTGTTAGGCTAGATGGGCCATTTGCCTGATCCAGCAGCGATCTTCTTATACTTGCTGAGCTAACCTATCAGCCTTTCTCATGTGAAAGCAACACGGAAATGTCAGCTGCTTGACTTCAACAGGGCTCTGCTGTACCGGAAGCATTATTTGCACGAGGACAGTTTTGACAACATCTTCATCACCAAGCCGTTCCTGGAGATGGACGCAATGCGGAGGAAGAACAAGAAGCCCACCGTCCTGCCATTGTCTGCAAAGGAGTGTACCAAGTACATCCGCCCAAGTAAGGCAGCAGCTCTAGAAAGACCCAGCCTGGATATTCTGGCCTCCGGAAATTATTCACTAAAATGAGAGGTGCTGGGTGGAAACATGCCTATGTATGCTGCAGGGAACCAGGCAGAGGGCCTTATCGGTAGTGGCGCCTTCCCTGTGGAACGCCCTCCCATCAGATACATAGGAGAACTACACAACTTTTAGAAGACGTCTGAAGGCCACCCTGTATCGGGAAGTTTTTAATGTTTGACATTTTTTTATGTTTTTATATGTGTTGGAAGCCACCCAGAGTGGCTGGGGCAACTGAACCAGATGGGCAGGGTATTATTATTATTACTATTACTATTACTATTACTATTACTATTACTACTACTACTATTAATGCATTACACACCAAGGGCCCGTCTGCACTGTACAATCATACCTCAGGTTGCGAACGTGATCCATGCGGGAGGCATGTTCGCAACCCGCAACGTTTGCAACCTGAAGCACCGTGGACGCTATTCACCGCTTCTGCGCATGCACGTGATGTCATTTTGTGTTTCTGTGCATGTGCGAGCGCCGAAACCCGAAAGTAACCCGTTCCAGTACTTCCGGCTTCAGTGTGGTCCGCAACCTGAAAACGCACAACCTGCAGCGTTCATAACCCAAGGTATGACTGTACATTTAAAGCAGTACCATACCACCTTAAACAGCATAGCTCCGCCCCCAAGAATCATGGGAAATGTAGTGTGTTAAGGTTGCTACACACAATGTCAATTTCCAAAGTTTAGTTCAGTGAGGGGAACAGGGAGGTCTCCTAATCATTCTCAGCACCTCAGACAGACTACAGCTCCCAGAATTCCTTGTGGGGGAAGGATGGTGGTTTAAAGGGACATTGTAGTGCTTTAAATAATAATAATAATATAATAATAATTTATTATTTGTACCCCGCCCATCTGGCTGGGTTTCCCCAGCCACTCTGGGCGGCTTCCATAGAAACCAAAAATACAGTAAAATATCACAGATTAAAAACTGCCCTGAACAGGGCTGCCTTAAGATGTCTTCTAAATGTCAGGTAGTTATTTATCGCTTTGACATCTGGTGGGAGGTCGTTCCACAGGGCGGGCACCACTACCGAGAAGGCCCTCTGCCTGGTTCCCTGTAGCTTTGCTTCTCGCAATGAGGGAACCGCCAGAAGGCCCTCGGCGCTGGACCTCAGCGTCCAGGCAGAATGATGGGGGTGGAGACGCTCCTTCAGGTATACTGGGCCGAGGCCGTTTAGGGCTTTAAAGGTCAACACCAGCACTTTGAATTGTGCTCGGAAACGTACTGGGAGCCAATGGAGGTCTTTCAAGACCGGTGTTATGTGGTCTCGGCGGCCGCCCCCAGTCACCAGTCTAGCTGCCGCATTCTGGATTAGTTGTAGTTTCCGAGTCACCTTCAAAGGTAGCCCCACGTAGAGCACATTGCAGTAGTCTAAGCGGGAGATAACTAGAGCATGCACCACTCTGGCGAGACAGTCCGTGGGCAGGTAGGGTCTCAGCCTGCGTACCAGGTGGAGTTGGTAGACAGCTGCCCTGGATACAGAATTGACCTGCGCCTCCATGGACAGCTGTGAGTCCAAAATGACTCCCAGGCTGCGCACCTGGTCCTTCAGGGGCACAGTTACCCTATTTAGGACCAGGGAGTCCTCCACACCAGCCCGCCCCCTGTCCCCCAAAAACAATACTTCTGTCTTGTCAGGATTCAACCTCAATCCATTAGCCGCCATCCATCCTCCAACCGCCTCCAGGCACTCACACAGGACCTTCACCGCCTTCACTGGTTCTGATTTGAAAGAGAGGTAGAGCTGGGTATCATCTGCATATTGATGGACACCCAGTCCAAATCCCCTGATGATCTCTCCCAGCGGCTTCATATAGATGTTAAAAAGCATGGGGGAGAGGACGCAACCCTGAGGCACCCCACAAGTGAGGGCCCAGGGGTCTGAACACTCATCCCCCACCACCACTTTCTGAACACGGCCCAGGAGGAAGGAGCGAAACCACTGTATAACAGTGCCCCCAGCTCCCAGCCCCTCTAGACGGTCCAGAAGGATGTTATGGTCGATTGTATCAAAGGCCGCTGAGAGATCCAGCAGAACCAGGAAACAACTCTCACCTTTGTCCCTAGCTCGCCGGAGATCATCAACCAGCGCGACCAAGGCAGTTTCAGTCCCATGGTGAGGCCTGAATCCCGATTGGAAGGGATCCAAATGGTCCGCATCCTCCAGGCGTGCCTGGAGTTGTTCAGCAACCACGCGCTCAATCACCCTGCCCAAGAATGGAAGATTTGAGACTGGGTGATAGTTGGCCATACTGGCCGGGTCTAAAGATGTTTTTTTAAGAAGCGGTTTAATGACCACCTCTTTCAGCGGATCTGGGAATGTTCCCTCACAGAGGGAAGCATTCACCACCCCGCAGAGCCCATCGCCCAGCCCTTCCCGGCTTGCTTTTATTAGCCAGGATGGGCAAGGATCAAGGAGACAGATGGTTGGTTTCACACGTCCAAGCAGCCTGTCCACATCCTCGGGGGTAACGGATTGAAATTGATTCCATGCAACTTGACCAGACAGAGCTCTAGCACTCTCCCGCCCCGGCCCTGCTCCCCCGGTGGTGTCTAGCTCCTTCCAAATATGAGTGATTTTATCTGCAAAAAACTTTGCAAAATCGTTGCAGGAGATCTTGGGGTCTTTACAAGGCCCCGGTGGTAAAGGTGGTTCCGTTAAATTGCGAACCACCTGAAAGAGTCTCCTGCTACTATTTTCTGCAGATGCAATAGAGGCGGTGAAGAAAGTCTTCTTCGCCGTCGCTATCGCCACTTGGTAGGCTCGACGTTGAGCTCTAACCTGTGTCCGGTCAGATTCGGAGTGAGTTTTCTGCCACCGACGCTCTAGCCGTCTCAGCGATTGTTTCATCGCCCTCAGCTCCGAAGAAAACCACGGGGCTGTCCGGGCTCCATGCAATCGGAGAGGGCGCTTTGGAGCCAGACAGTCGATAGCCCTGGTTAACTCCGCATTCCAGTGTGCCACCAGGGAATCAGCTGAAAGGCCATCAACATGGGCTAAAGCATCCCCTACCACTCTCTGGAAACCATTTGGATCCATTAAGTGGCGGGGGCGGACCATCTGAATTGGTCCCACCTCCCTGCAGAGGGGAAGGGTCGCGGAGAAGTCCAGTTGCACCAGGAAGTGATCTGACCATGGCACTTCTTTTGTTTCACTTTTACTTAGTGTCAGATCACCCACGTCACTAGAGGTGAACACCAGGTCTAAGGCATGTCCATGACTATGAGTTGGGCCAAACTTATTCAGGGACAGCCCCATGGAGACCATGCTTTCCACGAAGTCCCGAGCGGCCCCTTGTAAGGTCGTGTCGGCATGGATGTTAAAATCCCCTAGGACAACCAAACTAGGTGTCTCCAGGAGAAAATCCGCCACGACCTGAAGCAGCTCGGACAGGGAATCCTTGGTGCAGCGGGGAGGTCGGTACACCAAAAGGAATCCTGTACTGCCCCTATTGCCCAACTTCCAGAACATGCACTCAGAGAACTGGATCTTCCCAGTAGGACGCCTGGTACAAGCTAGTGACTTCCTAAAAATCACTGCAACCCCCCCTCCCCGCCCACATGACCTGGGTTGCTGTGCGTAAGAGAAACCTGGTGGGCAAGCAGCGGCAAGGACAGGCCCATCTGCTTCCTCCAACCAGGTCTCTGTCACACATGCCAGGTCAAATCCTCCATCCACAATCAAGTCGTGGATGGCAGTGGTTTTATTCATCATTGACCTGGCATTGCACAGCAACACTTTCAGGTCATGTGGGTTTCCCCTGTTGATTCCAGTATCCATCTGGTCAAGGCCAGACCCGGAGTCAGGGATAGTCTTCAAACAACGACTAAACCTGCCTCCTCGGTAATGACATGGTCTGGTCTTAGCGTAGCTCCGCCTCCTGCCCATGATCACCGAGATCGGATGTCCCAGTGCTTCCCCCCCTGTGGAACTTGTCCCAGCCATCGTGTTGGCTGGGGAGCCACTCCCAGGCAGCCCTGATCCCGCCCCTTAAAAACAAAACACAAACTATACAGAACCAATAAAACAACAACAACAAAAAGGAACAGAACAATTATACTAAAATTAATCCCCAACCAACTATCCATCCCACCCACCCACCCCCAACAAAGGAAAAAAGGAAAAAAAGGAATAAAAATTTAAATTGCCACCGACTGCTTGAGGACATGTTAAAGCACATTAACCACCTGGAACAGGGAAGCAATGGCAGAACACTTCCCACACTTCCCCAAAAGTTTGTTCCAAATAAGGGCCTGGGCCATGCCCCCTGGGCCAGTTGGAGAAGGCCCTGGAAGGGAGCAGGCCCTGCAGTCCTCACCCAGCCGATGGTGTGAATGTGGCCCTGAGTCCACCCATCCGCTATTGCTTCTTCCTCTGCAGCCTCGCTCATATTGCCCCGCAAAGAGCAACTCCGCTACACGCTGGCCATTGTCTCCCTCTTCCGCCAACTGACCCTTGCTGTCCTGCTGATCATTGCCGACTTTTCGGTCTTCTGGCTGTTGGACTTGGTGCGATATCTGCTGCATGGAGAAATCGTTGCAAGAGGTAACAACTGGTGGGATGGTGGTCTATTGTGCAGCCCGCCAAAAGGGTACAAAGGTGGATCTGTTTTTGCACCAATTATGGGTGGAGTTTCGGATTCAGACAGAAGGGCTACTGTTCAGATCAGGGCCTGAGCCGCGTCTCCCCGCAGCCCCGGTGACGATGAGCGTCAGTGTCAACGGGACGGGCTACACCGGCGAGATGTACCGCGACATGGTCTCGGCCTTCGAGGTCCTGCAGCGGGGCAACGTCAGTGTGCTGTCCCGGAAATGTCGCCTGCGCCCGGCGGAGCCCGATTACGACGGCTACATCACCATTGGTAACTGGGGGGAGTGGGAAAGGCTTCCTCCCCGGTGGTGGCTGGTGCTGCCTTTGGGGACTGGTAGGGCTGGAGGTCCAACAGTAGGTGGAGCCAGAGCCACCCGCTCACTATATATAAGGGTCTGGTGACTTCTGTTTCAGTGTATCTGAAGAAGTGTGCATGCACACGAAAGCTCATACCAATAACTTAGTTGGTCTCTAAGGTGCTACTGGAAGGAATTAGTTTATTTTATTATTTTATTTATTTTATTTTGTTTCGACTACGGCAGACCAACACGCCTACCTACCTTTAACTAGCTTTGTCCCCATCATCTTCCTGGAAGTGCCATCCCTTTGGATGCTTCCAGGGAGCCTATCAGATGGGCAGGACATGAATAGCCCCTCCTACTTTCGTTCCTGTCTCTGTCCTGTAGAGCAATGGTTTCCAACCAGTGTGCCGTGGCACCCTGTTGAATGATGGTCAGGGGTGCCGCAGGCAACGCTGGCCTCTGACCCTTTTTCTTCCCTTCCCTCCCTCCTCTGATGCCCTCTGCCTCCCCAAGGCTTGCACAGCTGGTAGTTGCAGCGGCCCTGGCTACAAGCTCCGTAGGCGAATTGTGCCTCTGGGGCTGGCCAGGGGGTACTTCCCAGGCCCCTGTGGGGCAGTGTGAGGAGGCACCTTTCTTTGGGGTGGGGAGGCAGCTCAGAGGCCAGGGGCAGTGGCTGTGGCTGCCCAAAGGACTCCCAAGCAGAGGGGAGAGGAGGCTGAGGGAACACTTCACAAAGGAGGGTATTTGAAAAAGGGTAAGGGTGGCACTGTGGGTTAAACCACAGAGCCTAGGGCTTGCGGATCAGAAGGTCGGTGGTTCGAATCCCCGCGATGGGGTGACCTCCCGTTGCTCGGTCCCTGCTCCTGCCAACCTAGCAGTCAAAGTGCAAGTTGATAAATAGGTGAGAAGGTAAACGGCGTTTCCGTGCACTGCTCTGGTTCACCAGAAGCGGCTTAGTCATGCTGGCCACATGACCCAGAAGCTGTACTCCGGCTCCCTCGGCCAATAAAGCGAGATGAGCGCCGCAACCCCAGAGTCGGTCACGACTGGGCCTAATGGTCAGGGGTCCCTTTACCATTACTTTAAGAGGCTGCCAACTCTGCAGGTAAGGGGCGCCATAACGGGGCTTTCCACAGGGGTGCCGCAGAAAGAATGTAGTTGGTCAAGGGATCCGTGAACCCCATAAGGTTGAGAACCTCTGCTGTCATGTGATTGCTGATGGGCGTTGAGAGGGCATGGGGAGGCCAGCAGTAGGTGGCACCAGCAACAGTGACAGACAGAGCCACTCCATGACTGGTTGTGGGAGGGGAAGCCTTAAGGTTGTGGGCTGGAGCAACCTTCACCACCTGGCGCCCTCAAGCTGTTTTGAACTACATCTCCCATCGGCCCCAGGCAGCCGGGCCATTGTGGACTACAACTTCCATCAGTCAACAGCCACGCTGCCCAGGGCTGATGGGGAGTTTTAGTCCAAAACATCTGGATTGGTTGGTGAAAGGCAGACTTGAAAGGTCCCGGTGGGATTTTGCGGCCACAAGTCTAGCTGCAAGGTAGACTCAGCCCCCAGCATCAGGGAAGAAACTAGATGGGGGATACAGATGTCTAAGCTGCATTGCTCAGAAGAAAGCGCACCAGGAACTTCATAACAGTGGCAAAGTGGAGGAGAAGGAGATTCCCTGAACTGCTGAATTGCTATGGTCCATGGGTAGGCAAACTAAAGCCCAGGGGCCAGATCCGGCCCAATCGCCTTCTCAATCCGGCCCGCAGATGGTCCAGGAATCAGCGTGTTTTCACATGAGTAGAATGTGTGCTTTTCTTTAAAATGCATTTCTGGGTTATTTGTGGGGCATAGGAATTGGTTCATTCCCCCCCCCTTTCAAAATACAGTCTGGCCCCCCTTTCAAAATACAGTCTGGCCCCCCACAAGGTCTGAGGGACAGTGGACCGGCCCCCTGCTGAAAAAGGTTGCTGACCCCTGGTCCGTGGAATCGCCCATTAAAAGCTCAAAGCTCTGCACCAGCCTCTTGTGGCTGCTTCTGGAATTGCACGGCGCAGGAAATGTTCTGCAAGGGTACCACAGTGCACGGGGGTGTTAGGGGAGGGGATAGTACCTGTGGCGGGGGACGCGTCGTTTTCCTTCTGGGCTAGTTTGTCCACCTTTGGTCCCTACCCTGTACTCAGCTCTCACCTGTGGCTCCTAGAAACTGTCAGCATGAGATGGCGGCCACACCCCAGGGAGCAGCTTCAACTGACATTCTAAACCAAGAAAGGAGAGACAATGGGTCACAAACCCTGGGGGAGTTAGGGAATGCCGCTGCATGCAAAGACAGGCTCTGAAGGATTGAGTGGACAAGACCAGGAGTGGGCCCAGCGGTCAAGGTGATTTCTGCACTTGCTGTAGAGGGAAGTGAGGGGCAGGTGGGGCTCGTCCACCTGGGAAGGGAGCCCACCTAGGAGAAGGAAAGCTCTGATTGCCATGGGTTGGTTCACGGGTGATCATAGAATCATAGAATCATAGAATCATAGGATCATAGAGTTGGAAGAGACCACAAGGGCCATCGAGTCCAACCCCCTGCCAAGCAGGAAACACCATCAGAGCACTCCTGACATATGGTTGTCAAGCCTCTGCTTAAAGACCTCCAAAGAAGGAGACTCCACCACACTCCTTGGCAGCAAATTCCACTGTCAAACAGCTCTTACTGTCAGGAAGTTCTTCCTAATGTTTAGGTGGAATCTTCTTTCTTGTAGTTTGGATCCATTGCTCCGTGTCCGCTTCTCTGGAGCAGCAGAAAACAACCTTTCTCCCTCCTCTATGTGACATCCTTTTATATATTTGAACATGGCTATCATATCACCCCTTAACCTCCTCTTCTCCAGGCTAAACATGCCCAGCTCCCTTAGCCGTTCCTCATAAGGCATCGTTTCCAGGCCTTTGACCATTTTGGTTGCCCTCCTCTGGACACGTTCCAGTTTGTCAGTGTCCTTCTTGAACTGTGGTGCCCAGAACTGGACACAGTACTCCAGGTGAGGTCTGACCAGAGCAAAATACAGTGGCAGAATACAGAGCAGAATACTGGGGACGTCGGGACCAGGGGCATTCCTGGAAACAGGAACGGGAGTCCAGAAGCAGGAGTCAGGAAGTCAAGAGTCCGAGGGTCAGGAAGCAAGGAGTCAGGAAGTCAGAGGTCCGAGGATCAAGAAGCAAGGAGTCAAAGACAGCAAGGCAGGGAACGTGTTGCTGTGGCAAAGAGCCAAAGGGAAATGCTGACCTTATATCCCTTCCCGGCTCTTGCCACCAGGTGCAGTGAGTTACCTCACCTGTGTGGCCACGCCTTGCCTCTCCAGAACAAACTTAGGAAGGCCCCGGTCCTGCAAAGTCCTACAGGTCACAGGGCCTGGCTCCTGCACGCACTCCTGACACTGATCCCAAACCTTTGCTGCCTTGTGGGATATCTTTGAGGGAAGAAAAGGCTCGGAAGCAAACACTGCACAAATCTGGAGTGGAGTCCCTGAGATGGTTGGATGGTGCCTTGTAAGCCTCCTTCCGGCAAGCTGGCTTAACAAACTACAGTTCCCAGGATTCTCCATGTGATATAAGAGTGTGGGGCAGTGGTTAGAGTGTCGGGCTAGGACCGCGGGAAGGATGGATCTAAATGTGCCAAGTAGGTAGATAAGTGGTGTTGCTTCTTCAAACCTCCCAACCACCCGTCTCCCAGGTCTCATGTACGGCGTCTGTTTCTTCATCGCCATCTTCGGCACCTACATACAGCGCCTGCGGCGGGTCGTGTGTGCTTGGTACTATCCCTCCCGTGAACAGGTGAGTGACTCTACATACACACACTCGGGGAGGAATTTAGCTTCAGGTAGGCTAATAAGCGGGTGGTCTAAACCACAGAGCCTAGGACTTGCTGATCAGAAGGTCGACGGTTCAAATCCCCGCGATGGGGTGAGCTCCCGTTGCTCGGTCCCTGCTCCTGCCAACCTAGCAGTTTGAAAGCACGTCAAAGTGCAAGTAGATAAATAGGTACCGCTCCGGTGGGAAGGTAAACGGTGTTTCCGTGCGCTGCTCTGGTTCGCCAGAAGCGGCTTAGTCATGCTGGCCACAAGACCCGGAAGCTGTCTGCGGACAAACGCCGGCTCCCTCAGCCAGTAAAGTGAGATGAGTGCCGCAACCCCAGAGTCGTCCGCGTCTAGACTTAATGGTCAGGGGTCCTTTACCTTTAGTTGAAATTCCTGCATTGGAGGGGTTACACTAGATCAGTGGTGTCCAAACTTTTTTCAAAGAGGGCCAGATTTGATGAAGTGAAGGGCCATGGGGGCCGACCAAAGTTGTTGAGGTTTTTTAGGATTTTACCCCAGGAAATAAACTGTCACAGAGGCCGGATTAAGCCGACTGGGGGGCCAGATTAGGCCCCCAAAATGGACTTTGAACATGCCTGCACTAGATGATGCTTAGGGGGTCCCTTGCAACGCTATGATTCTAACCACACCACCACCCTGAGCCGACTGACCACCTCAACTCCGATTTTTTCTGCATGCAGCCTTCACCCCAACTAATTCCCTGGGCGCCTGGTCTCCCGCTCAATCCAGTGATCTTATTTCCCCGCAATGATCCTTTAGGAGCGCACCTGTTACCTCTACAACACCATCCTGACACGAAGGACAGGACTGGCCCAAGCGGTGCTAAAGGCCGTGAGGAATCGCTCCGCAGACGGGGGCCACACCAACATTTTGCTGGTCCTCGCAGCTAAGTAAGCCCCCAAACCTTTTCCCCACACTGGAAGGAAAGAGTTGTAGTCTATGATGGTCGTGCCGGCAGGGCTGATGGGAGTTGTAGTCAAAAACACTGGACAAACAATTCTGTCGTCGTCATCAGAAATACTTTCCATCCGATATCCTTTTCCTTCTGGCCAGAGCACAAGAAATACAACCTATCAATCCCCCACAATTGAGAAATGTATTTTCAGAACACACTCTAGTTGTGATTCTGATTTGTTTCACACTGATTTTAATGCTTTATTTTATACTGGTGTAACCTGCCCAGGGACCTTCTGGTAAAGGACAGGTGGTAATAATAAGGTTGATGAAGCTCATGCCCTAGGATCTTTGAATAAGGGTGGTATATATATCAAAACAACGACGTTTCACCTGCACACAGATAAAAGCAGAGACTGAGGGTGCCTTTACAGAATCTTGACCTGCAGTGTGTTGTGTCTATATGTATGTGTGTGTGTGTGTGTGTGTGTGTGTGAAAGAGACATCCCTCACGGGTCTGCTCCGCAGGTCTCGGCTGTGCTCGTGGCTGGTCAAGAAACTGGGCGTCCACGAGTCCTACTGCATGGGCTGCGGAAAGATCCGCAAGGACACGGACAGCGAGGACTTTGTCACCTGCAGTACTCAGGGATGCCGAGGTTGGAAGCCGGGGCGGGGCGAGGGAGGCTGTGGGGCAAAGGCGAGGCCCAGAAAGGCTGTAAAAGGAGGGTGGGGTAAATCATATTGTGCAGGATGCAGGGCTGTTGCAGGCCTCCAGGCCTCTGTATCTGGAGCCCTCCCCAGCCCACAGCCTTCACCAAGCCCTGACCCTCCTTGCATGTTCTTGCCTGGCCGGACTGTGTCCTTGAACTCTGATCCTGTTTCTCGCTTGGACGGAGACTAGAGAGCTGGGCGGGTGCGTGGCAGTGAGGGTAGGAACTAGCTTGCTGTAACAGGTGAAATTTATACCCTTTGCTCTGTCTACTTTTAGTTAAGTATTTTTATTTATTTACTTGATTTTGGCTGTGGTGGCGGTGTGTGTGCAGCAGCGGGCTACGCCCATGTCTTGAGCTGAAAAAGTTTCCGTATGTAACCCTTGGGATTCTCCCCCAGAAAATCTGGACGGCAGTGGTGCGAAAGCACAGTCCAGGAGGCCAAATGCGGCCCTCCAAGCCTGTCCGCCTGGCCCTCAGGACTCTCCCCAGGCCACACCCCCATCCTTGGACACACCCCTTCTCTCCAGGCCACACCCCTCACTGGCCTTGCCTTCACACCCTGATCTTGCCTGGATAAGAGTACAGAGAGGGGTGTGTGGAAATTGAACCACCTTATATTGCTCCTCCCACTCTGCCATTGCTCCACCTACCTTTGTCTCTGGCCCCGCCCACTCAGAGGGTTGATAAAGGTATCCCAGCCTGGCTCCCCTTACGCCACATGACTCTCCCCATCCCTTCTCCGCAGGTATCTACTGTCCGGACTGCTACAAACTCCTGGACAACATGTGCTCCATCTGCATGGCGCCCTTAACCTACCAGGGAGACATGGACGAGGAGGTGTGAGTGAGAAACTTTGTGTTTCCATCGCCCTCACTTTGGGGGCACCCTAGTAAATAACGCCAGCCTCTCTAGAAGCTAATTCTGCAGCGCCTCTCCTGCAGCGCCCATGCATGCAGGCAAAGAGTGATGAAATGATTTAGAGCTTACAGTTCGTTGGTGCTGAAACCAGGGCAAAGGAACTGTGGCGTAGTGGTTAGAGCACTGGGGTAGGACCTAGCAGTGGAGTAGTGTGTGTGGGCAGTGGGGCTGTTGCCCTGGGTGCAAAATTGGGGGGCGGGCTGCAAAATTTCAAAAAACACACACCCATATTAACTTTTTTTTAAAAATCAAGCAGTGTAAAATTTTCATGACACTAATAATAACAATAAAATAAATGGCCCCTGCTGCTCCTGACCCCTCCCCAGCTTCCTTCTCCCCACTGGGAAGATCCTTCTCCGCTGCTGCCATCTGGCCCTGACAGGAACCATGGGTTACGGGGCGCAATACTTGCCTTGCCCCAGGTACTGGCAACCATCGCTACGCTACTGGGACCTGGGAGACCAGGGTTCAAATCCCCACTCTGCCAGGATGTTTCCTGGGTGACCCCGGGCCAGTCACCACCTCTCAGCCTAACCTACATCGCAGAATTTTAGAGTTGGAAGGGACCATGAGGGTCATCTAGATCAACCCCCTGCAATGCAGGAATCTTTTGCCCAACATGGGGCTCAAACCCACAATTCTGAGGTTGTGAGTCTCATGTTCTACCGACTGAGCTATTGAGGAGTGTAGGCCCCCTTGAGCTCCCTCTCATTTTTAGATATGGATGTAAAAATAAGTGATAAATAATTTTTAAAATTACCTGCCCATCATAGAAAGTCACCTCACACCAAGTGAGACCGCTGGTCCCTCTTGGCCAGTATTGGCTCTTGAGACTTTGAGGCAGGGTGCCTTCCCCAGAGATGCCGGGGGGGTCAAACCTGAAATCCCCCTGCATGCAGAGCAGGTGCTCCACTCACTGAGCCACACAGCCCTTCGCTTTCATCCAGGGATTCCAGTGACGAAGAGGCCATGGCTCTGTGGACCAAGGCAGTGCAGGCACTCAGCGGGTCGCCGGACAAGGAACGCCAGAAGCAGCGGCGACTGCTGAGGGCACGGATCGAGCGGGCCGTGAAAGGGCGCGGGGGCTGCCGCCGCTTACCCCCCGAACTGGCCAAGAAGATCTTGGAGCAGCTGAAGGAGCAGGAAGGGAGCAGCAGCAGCAGCAGCGAAGAAGAAGACGAGGACGACACATCTAGCAGCTCTGAGGAAGACAGCTCCTCGGGGTCAACATCAAGGTGAGGGCAAAGCATCGTGGGAAGTACCTTATCCAGGAGTCACACCACTGGGGCCACCTAGCGCAATACTGTCTACACCATGGGTAGGCAAACTAAGGCCTGGAGGCCAGATCCGGCCCAATTGCCTTCTAAATCTGGCCCGCGGATGGCCCGGGAATCAGCATGCTTTTACATGAGTAGAATGTGTCCTTTTATTTAAAATGCATCTCTAAGTTATTTGTGGGGCATAGGAATTTGTTCATATTTTTTTTCAAAATATAGTCCGGCCCACCACATGGTCTGAGGGACGGTGGACCAGCCCATGGCTGAAAAAGGTTGCTGACCCCTGGACTAGATCATGGGTAGGCAAACTAAGGCCCAGGGGCCGGATCCGGCCCAATTGACTTCTAAATCCTGCTCACGGACATTCCAGGAATCAGCATGTTTTTACATGAGTAGAATGTGTGTTTTCATTTAAAATGCATCTCTGGATTATTTTTGGGGCATAGGAATTCGTTCACTTTCTCTCTCTTCAAAATACAGTCTGGCCCCCCCCCACAAGGTCTGAGGGACAGTGGACCGGCCCCCTGCTGAAAAAGTTTGCTGGCTCCTGGTCTACACTGACTGGCAGCAGTTCTCTTGCAGCCCACTGGGGAGCTGGCACCTGGGAGCTCCCATGAGCTGGAGCTCTGGGGCCTTGTCACTAGAAATAAAACGAAGATCCCAGTCCTCAAGGTTCCGGGCTGATCAAAACAGTAACACGGGAAGCTGCCTTCTGCAGAGCCAGATCGTTGCTTCATCTAGCTCGGGATGCCCCGCACTGGCAAGCAGTGGCTTTTCAGGGGTTCAGATAGGGAGTCTATCCTAGCCTGGCTTGGAGGTGCCAGGAATGAACTTGGGACCTTCTGTACCCAAAGCAGAGCAGCCCTTAAGAGGCTATTCATCCCAAACACTGTTTTGTGCCTTTAGCAGTTGCGGGACAGGCAGGCAGTCAACCGGCGGCACTGTGGCCCAGCCACAGTGGTGTGCCAAGGCCGCAACTGCGTCTGTTGGATTCCTGCCTGCCGGACAACTCATAACAGCAGAGAATACACCAGGGATGGGGAACTTCGGCCCTTCCAGATGTTGGATGCCATGGGGGAAGTTGTGTGCATAGTTGTAGCAACCTCTGACATCTGCACAACTGGGATGCTGCGCCCAATGTGCCTCTGGCTCCGCCCCCCACATGCTCCCCCCCCAGAAGGTGGTGTGGGAGACAAACCTTGACCTTTCAGAGCTAAAAAACAACAACTCACCAAGCCTGTGCTTCTCCCTTGTCTTTTGTCTATCTCTTAAAATTATTCTGCCAAGGTACCGCAGGCGAGTGGGAAAAGTGAGGCTATGAAACCATTTAAAATTAAATGAGATCTCCTATATCACCCATCCCTGTCTCCCCGCCTTCCAGCAGCCTCGATTTCGGCTACCAGAAAGAAGTGGAGACCAGCAGCGGTGAGGAGCTGGAGGAGGTGAAAAGCGAAAAGAGGTCTGCCCCAAAAAAGTAGGGAGCGAGACAGAGAATGAGTCTTTGCCACCTCCCTTAAAGAGAGGAAGTATGCATGGCAATAAATTAGGTATCAGTGCCTTCTATTTTCAATATACAGCCAGGGCGTGTTGGTCCTTACGCAGCCAGAACTGCACCACCCACCCGCAAGCAGGAGGGAATCAGCGGGCTGCAGAGGGGGAATCCTGAGGTTTGCCAAAATGTCACACCCACCCACCCAAGAGGTATTTAGGAAAAGTCTAAGGGACGTGGGGGAATACCCTAATATCAGTCCAGTGACAACTGAGCATTCTCAGTGGCCGCACAGTGCAGGAATCGCGGCTAAAGAATCCGACAGATGGCTGTTCAGGCTCTGTTTGAAAACGTCCGACAGAGAGTCCACCACATGGGTAGGCACACTAAGGCCTGGGGGCCGGATCCAGCCCTATCACCTTCTAAATCCGGCCTGCGGATGGTTCAGGAATCAGCGTGTTTTTACATGAGTAGAATGTGCCCTTTTATTTAAAATGCATCGCTGGGTTATTTGTGGGGCATAGGAATTCGTTCATTTCCCCCGGAAAAAATATAGTCTGCCCCTCCCAAGGTCTGGGAATTAGTTCATTTTTTCTCCAAAATATAGTCCGGCCCCCCACAAGGTCTGAGGGACAGTGGACTGGCCCCCTGCTGAAAAACTTTGCTGACCCCTGGGTCCACCAGCATCCGAGGTGCTCCATCCCACTGTCAAAAAAGTTCTTCCTAAGGTTTAGTCAGAATCTTGTTTCTTGCCATTCGAATCTACCGCTTAGCATCCTCCCCTCTGGATCCTGCGAACCCTGCGGCGTTTTGCTGGAGGTGCTACGTGGATATAATTATTACCCTCACCCACACCCCCGTGTGGAAGCCACAGCCAAAAAACATGGTCACCCCATAGTAGAGGAAGGAGGAGTTCCCCTTAGCAGAGGAAGGAAGAGTTTTGCTTGCAGCATATTTTCCAGTCCAGTGCAGGAATTTGTGTAAGACATGTGTATATACACACACACAGTGGGGTTTTTTTCTGGGGGAACGTAGGGGTACGCATACATTTTGTGAATCTTTGTACTTTCATCCATTTACTGTATTTATTTTCCCCAATTTGAACTATAAAATGGTGACTTACTTGAGTCAAAATGAGAGTACCCCTAAACATTTTTTTAAAGAAAAAAACACGCACAATGTGTCAGCCGGCCTAGTGGCACCTCCTGGCACAGGTAATGTAAACCCTTGTGTCGCACGCAGCAGGTAAGGCAAGCCACCTCGCTCCACCTTTTCTGGGAGAATTTTTGTCCATGAAGGCAAGGCCCACCCCCCTACAGACACCAACGCAAGCCCAAAATTTCCCCTGCTTTCCTTTTTTATTGTCAAGCAGCCTCAACGGACACCGGGAATACCAGCACATTAATAATAATTAAAAAAACAACAACACCAAATGAAATGGCGGGGAGGTGAACACCCCATCCATCCTTCTTTTCCACATACCCACCCCCACAGCCATCCAGGAAAATATGCACATTTTTGCTAGCGTTCCCAGAGAAAGGCAATGAGGAGGGTGGTATTTTCATTCATCTCCAGCTGTCCCCCCACCCCACCCCATCACCAAATCGCTGCTGCAGGAAAAGTCTAAGAGGAGGGGGGTCTTCAAGACAGGGAAGACAGGGTGAGGTGTAGCTGAGGTATTGCAGGGTAAGGTGGAACAAGCGCGGGTTTTTTGCACTTCAAGTAGCTAGAAATTCAAGTTTAAACATACAGGCACTTTTTTTAAAAAAGTCAGGGAAGATGACATGGGGCTCTCACCAGACCTGCCCTCCCTCTTTTCACCCGACGGGAGGCTCCCCCAAAAAACACCTGCGGGGAGGGTGGGGGGAATTGGGACAGGGTTGGGGGGAAGGGAAAGCAGAGTTTGGGGAGGGGGGAATAATATATTACATCATCTCTTAAATATAGATTAAACTCTGTGCTAATACTCTAGGGACGGACTTTTCCCTGCGCTCCCCAAACGCCGCCTCTCTCCAACCCAACCCACCGGCTGTTTTGCCCCCACCAGAGAGGTGGGGGGGGCCCTGGAAATCTAAGGAATGTGCAAATGGGGGTGAGGGGCAACAAGTTAGACCTGACCCCTAACCACCATTGAGGAGTGTGCCAGTCCCGAATCCTCCCCGTCCTCAAATCGCAGGCAAAAACCCTAGTGCAATGGTGGAGGAGGAAAATTAAAGTGGGGTGGGGGGTGTCAACACAACGGGGTCGTTGCCTTTTTGTGCAAAAGTCCACCTGACACCTGTTGCTGTGGAATGAAACTTATGTGGGGAGGGTTTTTATGGGGGGGGGGAGACCCCAAGTTGATGGTCCGTCCCCCGCCAAGTGCTAAAACCTATCTTCTTGCAAGGAGTTCTGGGTCTTGGTGTGGAAGAGCTATAGGAATGTGGGTCAGAAGCCTTGTTTTGGGGGCATCTTCCTACCCCAAACGAACAAGCTGGGGACGACGACGGGTTGCTGCTGGGACCAGCCCATTGCACTGTGCAAGGACACCACCAGGAAGCGTTGAGGGCCGAGCGGGGCTCTCTGTGCAAAAAAGGAGGTGCTGTCGATATAGGGTGCAGGCACCGGCCTTGGGTGGTGCGGAAAAAACACCCCCTGCTTTCCTTTCCCCACCATGCAAAGAAAAGGTTGTGGGCCTCCCACTCACCCCCCTCTCTCAAAAAGCAGCTGCCAGTCTCAGGGCCCGGAATAATAGAAAGATCTTCTTTTCTCTCTTCTGCCTCCTCAGAAATAAAATTCTCTGGAAAGCCAGAGGCAGGGATCAAACCCAGGAAACCTGGCACACTCCTCAAAAGCTCCTCAACCTGACATCCTCGCCTTAAGAAAAATAAATAAATCTAGTCATCCCCTCCTAGCCTCCCTAACATGGGGGTCAGAGCACCCCCCAAAAGTGCAGGGTCTGGGGGCCACCAACCACTCCCCCCTTCCCAAAGTTATATAAATCTCATGTTTTCTTAGGAGGAAAAAAAAATCAGGATTCCCTCCCACGCCACCCCCCCCAAATAGCACTACCCCTATTTAATTGCTTATTTCATTGATCCTGAGCATATGAACCCTCTCCCTTGCTTTTCTGCCCTCCCACCACCCCAACCCCACCTGCTTTGGTTCATAACTGCCCCGTACCCCTTTGAGGGGTCGCTAAAGGCACCAAATCAGTGCGCCAGGAAGGGGCGGGTCATAGTGCATCTCGTCTCCGTTGCCGCGGCAACAGAAAGGGTGGGGGAATAGTGCATCTCGGCCTGGACCACGGCCTAGTCCCCGGAGTCGCCGTGGCAACGGCCAAAGCAAAGAAGGCCTGAGGCCTAGTCTCGGGGAGGGGGGCCCCTACGCCGTTTCTGCCTCCGCCGCCGGCCCGTCGTCCGTCGCCATTCCCTCCTCGCGGCCTTCCTGCTCATCCTCGTCCTCGTCCTCCTCTTCTTTGATGTGAGGAGATAGGGCTTGCTGGGCGCGGGCCGGATCCCAGTAGCCGCGGGCGAGCGAGAGGCACTGCTCATCCGTCAGCCCGTTGGCCAAGTCGTGGTCGGCCAAGGGCGTCCCCGCGGCGGGCAAGGAGTTGGGCTCGGGATCGGGCCCACGGCGCCGGCGCCTGGTGCGCACCTCCAGGCAGTTCTGGCCCTTGAGGTGGCGCTGCAGGTGGTCGTCTTTGGCGAAGGCCTTGTGGCATAGGCAGCACTCGTAGGGACGGGCGCCCGTGTGGAGGTGCAGGTGGTTCTTCAGGTCGTAGCTGTGCAGGAAGCGGGCCGTGCAGTGCGGACACGAGTAGGGGCGCTCTCCCGTGTGCTTGCGCATGTGGATCTTCAGCTTGTCGTTCCTGCAAGGGGGAAAGGGGGGGAGACAGGAGATTTGCGTCAGCAAGAGCTGAGGGAAACCTATGCCCGCGGCCCAGCAGCATCTTCCTTGCTTGTGGGCAACCTCCGTTTCAAACAAGAGGGCAGCTAGTCCTTATGAAACGGAGAGGAACCCAGCGGACCACACAGAATTAAGGCTGGGCGATTTATTGTCCAAAACTGGTTTGAAGTCCACATTGTGATAGGTAAAGGTAAAGGTACCCCTGCCCGTACGGGCCAGTCGTGTCCGACTCTAGGGTTGTGCGCCCATCTCACTTAAGAGGCCGGGGGCCAGCGCTGTCCGGAGACACTTCCGGGTCACGTGGCCAGCGTGACAAAGCTGCTGGCCCCCGCGCAGCACACGGAAACGCCGTTTACCTTCTTGCTATAAAGCGGTACCTATTTATCTACTTGTACTTAGGGGTGCTTTCAAACTGCTAGGTGGGCAGGAGCTGGGACTGAACGACGGGAGCTCACCTCGCCGCGGGGATTCGAACCGCCGACCATACGATCGGCAAGCCCTAGGCACTGTGGTTTTACCCACAGCGCCACCCGCGTCCCTCTACATTGTGATACTGTTTCATAATTTTTGACCTGGCAATATATCAGACCCTATTTTCCAGGGACAGTCCCGGATTTACAAGAAACCATCCTGGTTTCTGATTTGATTCCAGAACATCCTGCTTTTCCTTAGGAAGTCCCTATTTTCACTGGAGAAATGTTAAAAGAGGATATGGAGTTATCCAACCCCCGGGCCATGTAAAAGCAGACCTGTATAGTTTAAAAACGTTTAATGTTTTATTATGTTTTCATATATGTTGCCCAGAGTGGTTGGAGCATCATAGTCAGATGGGTGGGGTATAAATAGTAAGTACAGTGGTACCTCGGGTTACATACGCTTCAGGTTACAGACTCCGCTAACCCAGAAATAGTGCTTCAGGTTAAGAACTTTGCTTCAGGATGAGAACAGAAATTGTGCTCCAGCAGCGGGAGACCCCATTAGCTACAGTGGTGCTTCAGATTAAGAACAGTTTCAGGTTAAGAACGGACCTCCGGAACGAATTAAGTACTTAACCCGAGGTACCACTGTAGTAATAATAATAATAATAATAATAATAATAATAATAACAATAATAAATCCCTATTTTCATCAGAGAAATGTTGAAGGATATGATATATTGCAAATCGTGATTTGTGTGTCTGTGCACTATGCAAAAATCACAGTGCCTGAGCATTCGCCTTGCTAGCAGGGGCTGGTGGCAAATGGGGTACAAAAATAGGCAAATGGGGTACAAAAAAGGCCCCCCCACCCGCAGTAATTGCTCAGTTAGATAAATGCAGAATGGCCTCTAGAGGGAGCTCTAGGAAAGGAGAAGCCTCTTTGAAGTTTGGCTATAGGCAGGCTCCCTTGACTGCTACAGATGGAACAGTCCTCACTGCCTGTCTCTTCACCTGTCTCTTCGCTGCTGACAGTTCTAGCAGAGGGAGCACCACTTTGTACAGGATTAAAAGGTACTGTTTATTTTAAACTTCTGTCCCCCCTTCTGCACAGCTCGGGGCGGGGGAAACCAAGTAAGACATCTGGGTCGTGGGTTTGAGCCCCATGTTGTGCAAAATTATTCCAGCACTGTAGGGAATTGGACCAGATATCCCTCGTGGCCGCTTCCAACTCTACAGATTCTATAATTATAATAAAACCAAGCCAGCATGGCTTAAAAAAACACTGGGCTGGATTCAGTAGAAGCCTGAGTCACTTAAGCCCACCAATTTCAATGGGTCTTCTCGGAGGGTGACCAATGGCCCGTTTACAAACAAAAAGGAAGGAAGCTGGGGCCAGCTTTTCAGCAGAAATGGGAGTGATAAGGTTTTGCCTAGGTCCCATCTGCACTAGCCATTTAAAGCACTATGATACCACTTTAAACAGCTGTGGCTTCCCCCAAAGAATCATGGGAAGTGTAGTTTGCTAGGAGTGCTGAGAGATCTTAGAATCATAGAATTGCAGAGTTGGAAGGGACCATGTTGCCAAGGAGGAGCTGAATAATCAGCCTTTTTCACGTAGTCTGGAGATTTGCTTCCCATGCAACTGGGATACTGGGAAACATAAGAACGTAAGAACAGCTTGCTGAACCAGACCCCGAAATGCAGGAGTCTCTTGCCCAACGTGAGATTAAGAGTCTCATGCTATACCAACGGAGCTGTTAGGGACACACACCCGTTCCTCCCCCTGAGTGGTTTAACAACCAATCCCCTTTTCCCGGGAAATTTGGAATGTCTGGATGGAGAGGTGTAGGTTGTGCGCATATAAAAATAAACCTTGGATGTAGCCTCCCGAACAAAGATCCAGAGTCGCATCCATTAACTCCACCCGCTCAATGCCTCTCGCTGTATCTACCCATGGGCATGCCAGCCCCCAGAAGGTTCCCTGCAAAGCAATGGGGCCTTCGGACAAAAGAGCCCCCTTCCCCTCTGATCTAGAACCTTTTCCTCCTCCTTTGCAAGGAGCTGTGTTTTCAACAACATGGCCAACATCAAAAGAAGGAAGTTGTGGTATTTTCACACACCCCTACACTCCCATGTGGTACAGTCTGTTCTCTCGCACCTGCCTCGTCCTGCTGCTGGCATCAAGCCAGGCCGCAGTGGGCAGAGTGAGCCAGTTTCGAAAGAAAGGGGGGAAAGGCTCACCGCGTGAAGCGGACCCCGCAGACCTCGCAGGCGAAGGGCTTCTCCCCGGTGTGGGTGCGCATGTGGCGAGGCAGCTTGCCTGCACCGTGGATGACCTTGTGGCAGACGGGGCACTCCTGGGGCATCTGCGAGCGCCGCTTGCGCACCAGCTTGTCCGGGGGGTCCAGGCCCAGGGACGGCCCTTCCGGGTTGAGGGCCCGCATGTAGGACATGATGTCGTGTTCGGTGGGCTCTTCGTCCGAGCCCAGGTCTTCCGGCGAGAGGCCGGGGGTGTACGGGTACGGGAAGGCGCGAGAGGGCGCCAGCACCTCGTCCTCGTGGGGGTGTGTGAGGACTGGTGCTGGAGAGGCCTGACTGGGGGGGCTCGGCCGCTCCTGCGTCCCCGTCGACGAGGGGGACGGCGAGGGCGACAACTCGCCGAGGTGGTTGTTGAGGCGGGAGCCCTTGGCCTGCAGGAATTTGCGGATCTTCTTGCTGCGGCGGGGGGCCGGGTAGACGGGTGGCTCGGGCAGGTCGCCCTCAGCGTTGGGAAGGGTGGCAAAGGCCTCCAGGTAGCGGTGGGCGCGCTCGCGGGCGGCGTCATCGGGGACGGGCGCTTCCAAGCCGTTTCCCTGCAGGATCTCGACGCAGGCCTTGATGACGCAGGGGATCTCAAGGAGCCGGGCGGCTCGCAGCACCTCTGCCAGGCTGCCCGTGCTGATGGTCAGGGTGGCAGTGTAGGCAAAGTCCAGCAGGGCGCCCAGCGCCTCGGCCCCCACGAAATCCAGCTCGCAGACACCCATGCCGGGCCCCGCGAAGAGCCGCCGGAAGTAGCGGCTGGAGGCTGCCAGCACGGCCCGGTGGGTCCGGTACTCCGATCCCTGGGCCCGCAAGGTCACGTCGCAGAGAACCCCCCTCCGGCGCTGCTCGTTGAGGCTGCCCAGCAGGTCGCTGCTGTGTTCTGGGAAAGGGATCCCAATCAAGTCGTCTTCAGGGCTTCCCATTGCCTCACCTGCAAGAACAGGGGGGAAAGAGCAGGGATGTTAGCACCAGCCAATACAGGCAGCATTTAGGTTTTGTATTTAAAAGCCATTCAAAGCAAGGTGTTTGGGGACAGACAATCATTTATTTTGAGAAGTTTTGATCAATTAATCCTTCAAGATGCAATCAATTCCTTAAACTCGCAATCATTTACTAAGGCTAACAGAGGGTTGCGTTAGTCCTGTTTATATGCTGCTCTGCTCCATCCCATTATTTCCCTTGTTAATTTCGGAAAGTTTATTCTAATAGCCCTTAGCAGATCTTTTTTTGCGTCCTCGCATTGCCCACTGAACCAGCCTCGCTGATTTCCCTGTGTGCAGTTAGTGGCATTGGGCTTGGTTAAATAGGGTCTGAAGAGTGTGCTAATTTGTAGAAAATCCGAAACTGGGTCTGCTGAGGTGTTTATGAGGCGATGTTGCAGGTTCCTCATTAAATCACTCGCCAAGATCCTATGTATTTCGTCATTCAACATCAGAGACTATTTCACTCTTGATCTGCCCAAAGATTCACCAACTGCACACATTGTCTCTGTAGGAAACTGACAATCCAGGAAAGGAGCTAAAGAAACTAAAAGCGGGAAATGATCGCTTTCAGTTCTTACCATTTATACATTTCTTGCATTTAAACCCCACCATTTCCCCCAGGTGGTATACATGGTTCTCCTCCTCAAACTGATCCCCAAAATAACCCAGTGAGATAGGTTAGGCTGAACAGCAGTGGCTGGGCTTAGGTCACCCACAGTGAGCTTTGTGGCCAAGAGGGAGGGCCGCGACAGCTGCACCTCCAAGATGGAGGCGAGGTTTGAAGAAAGGCCTTCTTAGTGCAGGACTCACCTTTCCCGCCTGCCTCCCCTCCAAGCCTAAATCAAAAAGGGGTTGTGTTTTGCTCGCTTTCCTCTTCCTTCCCCATGCCTTTTCCTTTCGTGCCATGTCTTTCAGAGCGCAAGCATTGCAGTTGTCGTTTTCTTAACTGATCTTACGTAAGCTGCTCTTAGAACCTTTATCACAGAATCACGGAATAGCAGAAGGGATCTCCAGGGTCATCTAGACCAACCCCCTGCAATGCAGGAATTTTTTGGCCCGACACGGGACTCGAACCCACCACCCTAAGATTAAGAGTCTTACGTTCTCTACTGAATGGGGGAGGAGAGAGAAGACAACGTAGAAGCTTCAATTAAATAAAGCAATAAAACCCAGGCCTCCTTCAGGGAAGATGGCAGATGTACGTGAAGAAACTCAGAAAAGAACAGACACACACGGAAAGGAAGTGTGCAGACTCTGAGAGAGCACAGCACTGACTTCTTCTCAGAGCGGGAGGAAGTCCCTCGCCCCCAGACGGTGCAAAGGAGATCAGGGGCCTGATAGAGACAGGGTTAGAAGCAGATTCCTAGGAAAGATAGGGCAGTTCCCTCCTGCCGCCCACGACCCATGGCATTTGAGAGCCTCAAACCCTCCACTCTCGGGGCGCCCGAAGAGAGACAGAGAAGACCCAGAGCGAAAGCTGCAGGGGGAAGGAGGGGGAGAGGGCTCAGGCGGCCCTTAAGGCCTGTGTGTCTGGCCCCCGGAACTCTCTCCCTAGGCCACGCCCCTCACGGACCCTGCCTTCACACCCTTGCTGGCTGGGATGCAACCTTGGACTCCCATCATGCCTCGGGCTGCCCTGGATTTAGGCAAGAGAGAGAGAGAGAGGAACGTGGTGGGTGGGAAGCAGCCCATACCCTCCAACAATCTGAAGGCAAAATCCAGGACTCCATCTTCCCAGACGTACTATCTTCCCGTTTTTTGACCTGGAAACTACAACTAATCCAGAATGCGGCAGCTAGACTGGTGACCAGGAGCGGCCGCTGAGACCATATAACACCGGTCCTGAAAGACCACACTTGCTCCCAGTATGTTTCCGAGCACAATTCAAAGTGTTGGTGCTGACCTTTCAAGCCCTAAACGGCCTCGGTCCTGTATATCTGAAGGAGCTTCTCCATCCCAATTGTTCTGCCCGGACACTGAGGTCCAGCGCTGAGGGCCTTCTGGCGGTTCCCTCATTGCGAGAAGCAAAGCTACAAGGAACCAGGCAGAGGGCCTTCTCGGTAGTGGCACCCACCCTGTAGCACGCCCTCCCACCAGATGTCAAAGAGAAAACTAACTACCAAACTTTTAGAAGACATCTGAAGGCAGCCCTCTTTAGGGAAGCTTTTAATGTTTAATAGGTTATTGTATTTTAGTGTTTTGTTGGAAGCCGCCCAGAGTGGCTGGGGAAACCCAGCCACATGGGTGGGGTATAAATAATAAATTATTATTATTATTATTTATCGAGAGAGCATGGCCGTCATTTTGGTTGCTGTGCCCTCGCACAATTTCGTGCCACGCTTTCCCTCCACAAAACAGCGCTTTTTCTCCAGGCAAATCTCATCTGTTGCTCTTTCCGGGTGTTTTACCTCTGGCCCCGCCCACCGCTGGCATGTGCCCCCCCCCACAAAGGGAATGTGGCCCTCAGCATAGCCTCTTCAGCCAAGCCGTTCCCTAGACCGGCTTCCTGGCCTCCAGAGGTTGTGAATGACAGCTCCCAACCTCTGGAGGGCATTGGCTGCCCTAGATGTTCCTAACAAGGCTGCGTGGCACTTCCCAGGTAGAAATTCCGATTGCATGTTGTATGTGCTTAGGAGCACTGCCATTTCTATGAGCCAGAGTACAGATCAGGGGTAGGCCGTGCTGGAATCATTTCATATGGGATCCCTGATAGGTTGGGACACGGTCCAGGACAGGAGAGGGGGGCCTGTGGCCCTCCAGAAGTTGCTGGACTACAACTCCCATCATTCCCTGAACCTGTAGTCATGCTGACTGGGGCCTGACAGGAGTCTAGAAACTTCCAGTAGAACTATAAAGATCCTTAGTGCTGTAGGTGAGGTCCCAGGTGCAGTTCCCCAGGAAAGGGGGAACATTTCGATCCAGTTCACATTTTAAGGCAGTGGCGCTGTGGGTTAAACCACAGAGCCTAGGACTTGCCGATCAGAAGGTCGGCGGTTCGAATCCCTGCGAAGGGGTGAGCTCCTGTTGCTCAGTCCCTGCTCCTGCCAACCTAGCAGTTCGAAAGCACGTCCAAGTGCAAGTCGATAAAGAGGTACCGCTCCGGCGGGAAGGTAAACGGCGTTTCCGTGCGCTGCTCTGGTTTGCCAGAAGCGGCTTAGTCATGCTGGCCACATGACCCGGAAGCTGTACGCCGGCTCCTTCGGCCAATAAAGCGAGATGAGCGCTGCAACCCCAGAGTCGGCCATGACTGGACCTAATGGTCAGGGGTCCCTTTACCTTTACCTAATTTTTGCAATTTCCAAAATGATGCGAGAACTGAAACACAGCCCGCCTTTGAAATTTGCACTCTTCTGAATTTTATGATGCAGTTTCTCCAGCATATTCTAGGCCATGGCCTTCTTCAGCTTTGGCTCCTCCCCAAGCTGATGTTGGACTACAACTCCCATTGTCCACAGCCAGCTCAGGCAGTGGTCAAGGATGATGGGAGTTGTAGTCCAACAACTTCTGGGGCATGGGAAAGGATGATGGTGCAAACACTGTTGAGGGTACTTTTACTGCATGTATTTGTGAAAACACCCTACCCAGACATGCATTATATTAGGGGGAAACACTCTGCAAAGAAAATGTGCCTCTCTGGCAAACTGCGTACGAAAAATGGGTACAGTAGGAAAAATTCACACTGAACGAATTTTCATTTTCTGGGGAAAACAAAAAATCAAACAGTGGTAGAAATGAGAAACTGGAATGAAAAGGTTAGCTCGCCCCCTACCCAATACTATTTAAAAGAAGTCAGTTTTTAAGAGAGAGCCAGTAGTGGCGAGAGCATCAGACTAGGACCCGGGTTCGAATTCCAACTTGTTGGAACTAGGACCCGGGAGGGACCCGGGTTCGAATTTCACGAAGCTCACTGGGTGCTCTTCAGAGCCAGTCACTGCTTCACAGCCTAAACTGCCTTGCATGGTTGTTGTGGGAAGTGGGGGGGGGGGAGCAACGTATGCTACCTTAGGCTGCTTGGATAAAAACGTGCTATACAAAGGAAAGTAAAATAATCCTAAACTCCCTCCGGCACCCTCTAATAATGTTCCCCCTGCTGTATCCTGTTCTCCCAGATAACCTGGGTGCCAGCTGGGCAAAGATGGTGGGGTATGGGGGGGGGAGAGAGAGAGAGAGAGACTCGTCGTCGTGCCTCGCCTTGTTCTCGGAAGTCGGAACGGGGCTGCCTTGTGGCCGCTCCCTGCCCGCTTTGGGTGCCAGCCAGCTGGGCTGTGTGTTTGCCTTCGACGGGGCAGGGGTGGGTGGGAAGGGGACGGGCTCCAAGCAGGGGCAGCCGCTCCCCTCTCTGCCAAGCAGGCTCAACCGGCCGGGCAAGGGGATGGGCAGGCGGGCAGGCTGGCTCTGCGGGGAGGAGGAGGAGAGCGGCGGTGGGAAGGCTTGGAGGGTGGGGGGGACGACGGATAGGGACCTGCCAGGCAGGCGTGGTTTTTCTTCCTGGAGGAGCACTCTGACCCAGGAGCTGGGCGCGGTCCGCGTCATGGCAACGCCCGGGGGGATGCCAGCTCAGCCAGAACTTTGCCAGCCCCTGCCTGGCATGGAGGAGCGAGGGGAGAGAGAGAGAAAGAAAGAAAGAAAGAAAGAAAGAAAGAAAAAGAGAGAGAGAGGCTGGCTTTGATTGCCTTCCCTCAGGGAGGGGCGCAATGGGGCAAAATGCCCAGGACAGGCCTTGCTCGGTCTCCTCTCCGCGGTCTCTCCAAGTCCCAGCTAGCAGCCGCCCTGGCCCTCCCAGCGCCCCACTCCTTTCCCACACTGCACGCCCGGCCCTCTCCCCGCCCCCCAGCCCAAGCCTTGTGCTCCCATTCCTCGTGTCTAAGCGCCACTGCCTTTGCCCCCTTCCCCACAGGATGTCACGGTGTCGGGCAGACATTGACGCAATCTTCCCTGCACAGTGAATATTGCGTGTGTGTGAGAGAGAGAGAGAGAAAGAGCCTTTCCTGTTGAATTTCTGTCTGACAGCTCTAAAGGGCAGCAGAAGCTGAGCAGTCGCAGGTCACCTGCTGCACGCAGTGTCTGTGTGGCACTTCACCTGACGAGTTTCTGCCTGGCTGCTGTGAAAGAGGGCAGAAATTGAGCAGCAGGGATCAGGTGAGAGCTGTGTTTTTCCTGTTGGATTTCTGCCTGGCTGCTGTGCAGGAAAACAAACTGAGCAGCTGCACAGCCCTTCCCACTGCAGAGAAAGGTGACCAAACAGCACTTTGCCTGTGGAATTTCTGCCCGGCTGCTGCTGCTGCAAAACAGCAGGGGGAACAAAACAAGGCAGCAAGCCTCTGCTGAGAACACAGAAACCTCCGCTCTCGATTTCCCTCCCCTCCCAGGGCTGGGAATAGAACCCAGGAGTCCTGAGATTACCCACGAGGCCTTCTCCACCTGCCCCTGTGGGCACAGGTGGGAGGCAGAGGGACGGGCTGAGCTGCAATTAAGCCATCATGCCCCTCTGGGTTGACAAACCCTGACAAACGCCAATCAGATTAGGAGGGATTAGCAGGAGGAGCAATCGGCTGGGATTAGAGGTGGTGGTTATGGCACAGGCAGAAGCCATCAGGGTTCGGAAGGGAGCTGAGGGGAGACTGGCAGGGTCCAGACGCAATCAGCTATAAGGGCTTTGCGGGCAGAGGGCTCTAAAAACTGCACAGCGGGCAGAAATTCAACTGGTGCAGCCATTTCTGGGAAAGCTTCACCTGGTGCACTGCTGCCTGCTAGGCATTGAAAGCATGGAGCTTTTATCAGGAAAAGCAGAAGGAGGGCAGAACGCTGTATCCACGGCAGAGCCAGTGCAAAGTCAAATCCTCTATTCACCCCCAAAGTGTGACATTGGGTTGGCTCCCCTTGCTCTGCCTAACCTACCTCTCAGGGTTCTTGCAAAGACTGCCAGAGGGGAAGACCCTCCTTCTGAGCCCCCTGAGAGGACAAAAACAAGAACGCATCAGAAATGAGTGGTAGCAAAATCAGCAGCAACTAGGCCCCTGACAACCTTCGAAAACCTCCTCCTAACAACAAAGGGAAACGGTAAAGGGACGGTATCCGCAATATACAAAATACTACTCCAAAATCCCGCAAATCCCCTAGACGCAATCAAAAAACAATGGGAGAATGACATAGGCTATGAGATTAACCCCACTCAATGGACCAGAATGTGGTCTAAACCCCCCTTTAAATCCATATCAACGAAAAGAAAAGAACTCACACTGAAACTCACCTACAGGTGGTACCTAACACCAAGGAAACTAGCGCTAATACACCCAGGAACCTCACCAAAATGCTGGAGAGGGTGCACCTCCACAGGCACATACCTCCACATGTGGTGGGAGTGTCCCAAAATCCAACTATTCTGGACAACAGCCATACAAGAAATATGTAAAATAACTAAGCAAGTAATAGACATCACCCCAGAATTGGCCCTACTAAACATCTTCCAAGACAACAATGCCCATTTACACCACAAAGAACTCATAACCCACCTCCTCTCAGCAGCCAGAAACACCATAACCAGACACTGGAGAGACCTGTCAGGAGTAAGTATGGACCAATGGTACCAAATAGTATGGGAAACAGCCCTACTAGAAAAATTAACTAATAAACTGAAACTGACACGGGGACAAACAGAAGAAGACGCCTTCACCCCGGTATGGCTCCCCTTTATCACATACACAGCCCAACAGGACAATGACAATAATCTACCAACAGCATACAAATCAATATGGCTAACCTGATCCAAAACACCCACCCACCTCATTCACACACGAAAACAAAGATCACCACAGCCAATCACAAGCAAACAATCACACCCTAGGCCAACCCCAACCTCTCTCACCACCAAAGGAACACAAGTGAACAACACAAGCAACGCTGACCCCAAACTCTACATACATTAAACATAATAGAAACACCGCCACCCGACCCCACCCCTATCCATCTTCCCTCTCTCCACCCCCCCTTTCTTTTTTCTTTTTCTTTTTTTTCTTCTCCCCCAATGCCTCAACAAATGAAACGGATTTGTAAAAATGTTACATGAAGAAAAGAAAAAATACGAGGCACTACACTTCTGTAAAACAAGAAAATCCTTAATAAAATATTTTTTAAAAAGAAAAAAAAGAAATGAGTGGTAGCATTTGGGACTTTTTAGTTTAACTGCAGCGGTGTTAATCTACGGAACTCCCTGCCACAGGAGGCAGAGGTGGCCACCAAATTGGATGGCTTTAAAAGAGGATTAGACAAATTCATGGGGGGGGGGGAGGGCTATTGCTGGCTTCTAGAGGGCGACAGGTTCCTCACACCGGTACGTAAATAAATGCATGTTCAGTACCCAGAATCCCCTCTACAAGTATTGTATAGTCAGGGTGAGCACAACCCACTTTTATCGCCTGCACATCCATACATGCTACGGAGAGTGCCTTTGAGCATGTCAAGAGCGTCACCACGCTGCAGAAACCACAGGCAACATGCCCGGTGTTGTTTGAGATAAGAAAACGGGGCAGCTTTGAGGTGCAACACTGGGGGTCCCCAAAGTTTTGAGGGGAAGGGACATAGAGAGAAGTGGGAGGAACTGCAAAACACCCATTTGAAAGGAACACCCCCGAGCAAAAGTCAAAATGCCCACGCCCAGCCCAAAACAAATAGAAAGCAGGCACACCTATACAATCCCCAACCAGTCAGTGTAGACAAAGGCAAGGTATAAGTCTATGTTCCCCTATGTTGCCAAGGAAGAATCATTCCCATAATACCATGAATGTCATAGCCTGAATGACCTACTAAACTGCATCATCTATGACCCAAACTCACCATCTGCTTAATATTTCACAGAGAAAAAAACATGGGGACAATTGTGCAATACCCTGATTCTCCCATTATTATATTTTGCCCCATGTCCCCTTCACACTGTTCCCATAATGTGGTTCGGAGAGCAGCGCATCTCCAATTCAACCCCCATCATCTCCCAGGAGAGCTGTTCCCATAGATCGGAGCTCAGCAACCTTTTTCAGCCGTGGGCCAGTCCCTCAGACCATGTGGGGGGCCGGACTATATTTTTTTGGGGGGGAAATTGAACGAATTCCTATGCCCCACCAATAACCCAGAGATGCATTTTAAATAAAAGCACACATTCTACTCATGTAAAAACACACTGATTCCCGGACCGTCTGTGGGCCGGATTCAGAAGGCGATTGGGCCGCATCCGGCCCCCGGGCCTTAGGTTGCCTACCCCTGCCATAGATTATCATGAGGACTAGAATTTTATGTGTTTCAGCGAACGCCAGAGCTCCTGGGAGGCGGGATTGATTCTTAAAGCACTCTGGGAACTGTAGTTCTGGGAGGAGAATGGGGACCTAACAGCACCCGTAACAAACTACAGCTCCCAGGATTCTTTGGGGGAAGCCATGACTGTTTAAAGCGGCGTCATAGTGCTTTTAACTTATGGTGTGACTGTGGCCTCAGTGGACAACAGATGCAGCTTCTGTAACAACGTTGAGGCGGAGTCTATTTTGCATGTCCTTCTCTATTATAGCTTTTATGAAGAGGTGAGGAAAGGTTTAATATATCCCATAATACAGTCCCTCCCTGGTCCCTCCTCCGAGCTGCAGGGTTCCTATAAGTCAACCATTGATCAGGAAGCAAAGGTTTTGGGCACAGCTATCCTTAATAGACTTCTTAGGACTGACTGAAAATATTGCCTGAGTGTCTAGTATTTTAATTCTGATTTTCAGTTGCATTTATATGCATTCAGTTGTTATAAAATGTTGACTGCTGATAAAGTAAACTTCACTTTCAATAAGATTTCTGTTTGGCGAATTTGGCACGCCAAAATCTTCATCCAGATGTTCTGGACAATATCTCCCATCAATGTCAATGGTCAGGGATGATGGGAGTTGTAGTCCATCTGCACCTGGAGGATGCGAGGTTTAGGAAATGCTGCTCTGGAAATGCATTTGTGTCTTAAGAGGCAGTGTTGTATAGTGGTTAGAGAGCTAGAAGATCCGGGTTCGAATCCCCACTCAGCCACTAGGCTCACTGGTTGACCTTGAGCCAGTCAATGCCCTCTCTCAGCCTAGTCTACCTTACAGGGTTGGTGAGATAACAGAAAGGGCAGGGTGCAGAATAATGTACGTAGGGGCCCTTTAAAAGGTTAGGGCAGGGTACACATTTAACAACCCAAATAATGTAAATAAAAATTGCCCAAATGCAGGAATATCCAGCTCAGTTCCAAATAGCCTGGTTGACAGAGGTTTGGGGTAATTTATTCCGGTTTAACTGTGCATTTGAGGCAAGATTTAAAGATAAATCAGAACTGCAGTGTATTTATTTTTAAAATAACATGCCCTTTTGCAGCTCGCTGGCAGAGACAAAATGGAAATGGAAACTAGAGAATGTGGAGATGTTGTGTTCAGATGTTTTTGCCCAAGTTGTTCTGGATTCATTGCTAATAATAGTAGTAGTAGCAGTAGCAGTAGCAGTCCAGACTGGAAGGCTGTGGAACGTGAGGAATCGAGAACTAGGCTTTCAAAGATGAAGGAACAAGCCAGTATCTAAAAGGTGTAAAAACCAGAGGAATAAAGCTTGTCTCAGAAACAATCTTAAAATGATGGTCCAGGTTAGTCATCACAGCCACTCAGAGCATTGCTGATTCCATTTCACAGGTGGGGAAAACTGAGTCTGAACAAGTCCACTTATTCCTTGGGTGAGCAGGCATTCAGTTCAGGCTCTCGTCATTCAAAATGAGAATTCTTATCACCACACATTCTGATATTTCTTTGCCTTGTTTTAAATGAGAAGTCCTTGGGCCCCAAACCTGCAATGCCAGCAAGGCATCGGTGCCAAGAGAAAGGCACTCTGTGCATGCTCGCTGGCATTCTAGCCTTACACATCCATCCCAAAAAGATCATGAACTAATCTAAAAGGCGGTGCGTCGTGCCGCCTTGCCCCACTCCAAACAATAAACTCCAGCTACCTGCTGTGCTCGAATCATTTCCCCAACTATGGCAGAGAGTTTACACACCAAGATCTGATACAGCAGCCATTTGGCTCAGGCTGGGGCGATGAAGCAATCTTGCCCTGAGCCCGGTCTCACCTGTGAGCTTGCAACTGCACCCTTTTGTAATGCAGGATGGAGGTGTATTGCAAGGAGCCCTGGGGGGGCTGGGAAGCGCCCCAGCTCAGTGGGAGAGCACCTGCTTTGCATGCAGAAGGTCCCGGGTTCAATCCCCTGCATTTCCAGGTGGGGCTGGGAATGTCCCCTACCTGAAATCCGGGAGAGCCCCTGCCAGCCCGTGTCGACAGTCCTGAGCTAGATGGGGCAGCGGTCTAGACGACTCACTAAGGCAGCTTCCTGGGTTCCTATTCAAATCTATCTTCTAGAATCTTGAGGACCAGAACCTTAGCTTATTTCTAGGGAAAATGCCATGACTCAGTGGTAGAAGAAGGCCCTACATTCATTCCTCAGCTCTTCAAGGAGGCCTGGGAATCTCCTATCTGATACCCTGGACCAGGCATAGGCAAACTCAGCCCTCCAGATGTTTTGGGACTACAACTCCCATCATCCCTGACCACTGGTCCTGTTAGGTAGGGATGATGAGAGCTGTAGTCCCAAAACATCTGGAGGGCCAAGTTTGCCTATGCCTGCCCTGGACAGTTGCTGCAAGTCCGTGTGGACAATCATTGAATCACAGAGCAGGGTCATTTAGTCCAAACTTCTAAAATGCATGGGTTTTTTTGTCCAACGTGGGGTTCAAAGGCTGAGCTAGATGGCAGTTTCCCCATCGCGAATGCCCTGGGTGTGATCAAGCTGTCGTTGTCGGCCGAAAGACTGTCTACAAGGGGAAGATTCGGCAACAAATCTAGCGACACTCAAACCAGATCTTTACGGAGCAACCCCCCCCACCGTCCCCCCCACCCTGCACCTTTGACGTGGGAGCTCTGGGGTTTGACACCTTTTCCTGTTTTCAGCAAAAGATTTTTTTGCTGCGGCAGGCCAAGGGGGGGTCTGTGAGAATTGCGTGCCTCGCGGCTCATCACACCCACGGCCTCTCAACCACTCGAAAGCTGTCTCCTCCGTCACCCAGGAGGGAGATTTCGGAGCCCAGCCTTCAGAAAAGATACCCTCCAACATCTGATGGGGAACAAATTACAGGGGCGTTTTCGGGCCCCTCGGAGCATGGCCAAGCGGGCAAGGCGAATGCCTCCTCTACGGGGTTCAGCGTCGCCATGCCCAGCCAAATACTCAGAACTTATCCGTCGGGTTTGGCTACTTCTTCAGACTGGCCACGAAAGGAGCCAAAGGTTCCCAACTTCAAAGTCAAGCTGACTAGGTGATCCACACAAAACAACTCCTTAGAGGCTCGATAAATAACCCCCTGGGGCAGACAATGGAGCCGAACCCGTAGCTGGCGGTGTTAGAAATTAGCCAGGCGCCAGGCGCGTTTTGCTACTGCCACAGGTCCAATTGCGACCACATGCAGATTTCTGGGTGCCAGGTTGGCTACCACAGTTTATTATTTTTTAAAATTTTTAAATTTTGATTGGAATTTTATTTACAACACAACATAAACCCCCCACCCCCAATACACAAATCCACCCTCATTAAACATGAACATAACATACAATGAGCATAACATACAACAATACAAACAACCAAATAAAAGACTTCCTTCATCCTGTACGTGGACTCCTCATTTACTTCTTATAAACTGTTTCCTTTATGAATAATTATTAAGATTTTTCTAATTGTAATTAAATAGCCACAAAGTCTCCTGCAGACATTAATCAAAACGAGTCCAGTTATGTATTTTAGGGCACTGTTTTGTGAAGTATTCTCTGCATTTCCCCCACAGTTTAAAAAACCTCTGCCTTGCTTCATAGTTAATACCATTTCCATTTCGCCTGTGTGTGCTTCTCCTTCTTGGGGCAGGTGAATTGTTGTAAGGGCAAGCAATGTAGTCGAGATCATGGAATCGTAGCGTTGGAAGGGACCCCAGCGCTCATCTAGTCCAACCCCCCCAGTGGCAAATCGACATTCTGTTGCAGCTACCGCAACCTAGATTCAAGGTGCCATTTTGCAATTAGCTTATACACAGTGGTACCTTGGGTTAAGAATTTAATTCGTTCCGGAGGTCCGTTCTTAACCTGAAACTGTACTTAACCTGAAGCACCACTTTAGCTAATGGGGCCTCCTGCTGCTGCCGCGCTGTTGGAGCACGATTTCTGTTCTCATCCTGAAGCAAAGTTCTTAACCTGAGGTACTATTTCTGGGTTAGCGGAGTCTGTAACCTGAAGTGTCTGTAACCCGAGGTACCACCGTACTTGAGTTTCTATCACTGGGAGCCAGCCACGGTCTAGGCTGCAAAGTTATACAGGCCCCCCCACTCCTCTTTCAAGGCCATCTAGGTTGGTGGTCTTCACTGACGGGGGCTCCCGGCTCCCACTGACCTCCCCACACATACAGCCTACGCTCAGGGATGATGGGAATCGTAGTCCCTCAATGCCTGGAGGGTGTCAGGACTGAGGGAAGGCCGGGGTGCAGAGAGTGGGGGGGGGGGGAGAATGTAGCTTCCAGGCAGTTGTTCGCCTCCGTTTTAAGAAGAATTTAAAAAGTGGGTGGCGGATGTTGCAGCAGGGCTGAGCTATCCCGGCGGTGAGTGGAGGAGGGGTTTTTCCACCTCCGCCGCCGCTCTCGGGGGAGATGCTGAGAGATAAGGGCCAAGAGGCCAGGGCCAAAAGTGCACATCTATGGGCGCTGGGACTCTGCGCATTTACGGGAAGCCCTGAATATGGAGGGTGACCAGATGCAAAAGGGGGGGGGGGGGAGGATGAATGCAGCGAAGGGGGAATTTGGAAACTGCCGTTTGCCACACAGGGGTTAGAGAAAAGCTGAATCAGCTAGAATTCCCCCAAAAGAGACACTAAGCCCTGCGGTTCCCCTTGCATTTGTGACTGCCGTCCTGGGCATCAGCCCCAGAACCAGCAGATCACAGAAGTAACAGCGATGTGCAAGGGGCGGGGCTTGGATGGGAAGGCGGGGCTTGGTGGGGTGAAGGTGGGGCCTAGGAGAATTTTCAGCTAGGACGGAATCCCAGGCATGGTGGGGGCGGAGCCTAGAGGGATTTGGCAGATCATGGAGGATCAAGTCAGAGGCGGAGCCAGGTGGGACAAGGGGCAGGGTCAAGAGTTTTAAAATTTGCACATTTTTCAGTCCAGCTTGGAATTGCGTTGGGTTTTTTTGTTCCAGTTGCCTACCGGAACCTGGGATGTACTGGATATTTAGCAAATCCGGCTCCTGCCCAGCCGGCGCCTTAGGCCGCTAGTCCTCAAGAGGCGATGGCAAGCACACACATCTGAGCCAAATTTTAACGCAAGGAAGAAGCTTAGAAAAACCAAAGTTTTGTTGCTGAATGTTCACACTCTGCTTTGCAAGTATGGGAAAGTTAATTAAGGCAGAAGCAAAGCGCCGAGCATGGAAGCGATCTCAAGTCTCTGGAACCTCGGGTGTGAGTCGGATAGTCTCAAGATTTGAATCTCACACCAGCCAACGCATGACTTGGCTCGGGGGCAAAGTTGCCCTGTTCTCAGTCTCCGCCGCCCCATAAAGGGGACAGCCACGCCAGCCTACCTCACAGGGCTACAGCCAAGATTGGCCTGATAAGTTCAGAGAGAGCTTTGAACTCTCCAAAGCATCTTATAATTAATGGTCTTTATGTCGTAACGGAGGGCAGACACACAGCCAAACTATTGAACAACTTGAAAAACAATTCCAATCCTAAAGCAGAACTAAAGGATCTGAGAGTCCTGAGACAACAAAGCCTTGTGCGGTCATAAAATCCCTGGTTCTCACACCCCGGGTTGCTGCCCGTTGTATACTTGTTGTACATCCAAACAACTTCAGACTTGCAGGATCTACTTCGTTTTCTGTTTCAAATCCACTAACTGAAGCCAAGCATGTATTCTTAGAACTGAAATAATTCTGCGCTTGTCTGGATGTGGAACTCACAGTCCTTCCACACACAAAAATCCTGGTTTCCCTGCCCAATCCACTCATATTTCTTGATTTGATTTATTTCAGCAATATAATAGAGAGGGGGAGAGACTTTACGATTGTCCACACAGACTCTTCAGGGTATCAGATGGAAGATTCCCAGGCCTCATTGGAGTTGCTGAGGATTGAAAAGTAGGGCTTTTTCCTACCAGTGGGAGTCAGATCACACCGCTGCATTTAAAGTGTATGGCTTCCTGCAAAGGATTCTGGGAACTGTGGTTTGTTAAGGATGCTGGGAATTGTAGCTCTGTGGTGGGGGAAACTACAGATCCCAGGATTCTTTGGTGGGGTGGAAGCCATGATTGCCGAAGCGGTACAGGTGTGTTTTCGATGTATGTTGGGGGTGTGACCTCAGGCATCCTACCCAATCGGCAAATCACAGACGTCGTCGACATGACACGATCCAAAGATCTGCGCCAACTTCTCCTACGATGGGACGCAAAGTAAGATGGCCAAAAAGCAAGAGTCTCCTTTTTAACTTAAAACACCACCTAACAGAACCGATGGGGTTCAACTTATTACGGAAGAGACATGTTTGCCAAATGTTCACCAACTCGGGCAGGCAGCTCCGGGTGCTGAACGTTAGGGAATTAAGACGCAGCCATAGTACAAGTTTGGGATTTTAAAGCGCCTTTGCAGGTGGGGGTTGGCTTGGCTGCTTAGACATGCTCAAGAACCTGACCGGCTTAAGAAACTCAAGAGACTTCGCTTCTGGCTCAAGGGATGGGGGCTGAAAGCTAAAGAATTGTAGTACTCATGGCAAAGGCATTAAAAAATAATAATCAGGATGCTATCTTGCCAAAGAAGAACATTCCTTAAGTCGATCGGGACGGTTAGACGCTTGCATTACGTTCCTGTCTTAAGTTTCATTCAAAGGAGCCTGACGTTATTCCTATAGCCTTTCCTCCAAACAGCCCTGCAAGGTAGGCGAGTCTGAGAGATACTGTCCAGCCCAAGGTCACCGATACCTTTTATGGATTTGGAGCCAAGTTTCTGTGCTTCGCTAGGGACGCGGGTGGTGCTGTGGGTTAAACCACAGAGCCTAGGGCTTGCCGATCAGAAGGTCGGTGGTTCGAATCCCCGCAATGGGGTGAGCTCCCGTTTCCCGGTCCCTGCTCCTTCCAACCTAGCAGTTCAAAAGCACAAAGTGCAAGTAGATAAATAGGTACCACTCTGGTGGGAAGGTAAACGGCGTTTCCGTGCGCTGTTCTGGTTCGCCAGAAGCGGCTTAGTCATGCTGGCCACATGACCCGGAAGCTGTACGCCGGCTCCCTCAGCCAGTAAAGCGAGATGAGCGCCGCAACCCCAGAGTCAGCCACGACTGGACCTAATGGTCAGGGGTCCCTTTACCTTTACCTTCTGTGCTTCGAGTCTGACACTCTAGCCCAGGGTAGGCAACCTAAGGCCCATGGGCTGGATGCAGCCCAATTGCCTTCTCAATCCGGCCCGCAGACAGTCCAGGAATCAGCGTGTTTTTACATGAGTAGAATGTGTGCTTTTATTTAAAATGCATCTCTGGGTTATTTGTGGGGCATAGGAATTTGTTCACTCCCCCCCCCCAAAATATAGTCCGGCTCACCACATGGTCTGAGGGCCAGTGGACCGGCCCACGGCTGAAAAAGGTTCCTGATCCCTGCTTTAGCCCACAGCTGGGGGGCCTTTCAGCCCTCTGGAGTCCCCACACAGCCCCAACTCCTGGCCCTGCTGGCTGGGGTTGGGGGAGCTGGGAGTCTGGGCACAGGTTCCCCATCTGTGAGCTACCCTGACTTACAATGGGTCTCCAGTACAGTCATACCTTGGAAGTTGAGCAGCCTAGTTCTCGGACGTTTTGGCTCCTGAATGATCAAAACCCAGAACTGACCCCGGGACCTTATCCAGCCAAATGGAAAGCTTTGTGTCAGATGGCACACTACCCCTCTTCCAAATATCTCCCTCCCAAACCAAAGACCCCAAAACACCTTGGATCGCTGCCCCCAAGGGATCCCAGTGACGTCTGAGGGATCGTCTTAGAAACACCTGTGTTGCAAGAAGCCGCAGTGAAGCGCCCAGGAAAAGACTGGCCAGCGAAAGGCAACTCGGTAGCTCCTGCAATCCCCAAATATTAGCTGTGCGAGTTATTAGCTGTATGTGTCTATTACTCATTTCCAAACTTGTGTGTTGCAAAATTGCCTCAAGAAGCGACGCCTATGCATTGAGTAGGAACGCAGGAAGCCACCATCGACGGTGTCAGCCTAGCGCAGGATTCCCTACACTGACTGGCAGCAGGCCTCTAGGGTTTTAGGCAGGGAGTCTCTCGCAGCCCTACAGGGAGACGCAACTGGGGCTTGAACCTTCTGCCTTGAAAAGATCTACCACTGAGCTACAGGAAGAGGAGGGGCCCCTGTTGTGTCTCTGCATGAGTTTGCTGTTCCCCCTTCTCCCATCTGATCCTGCCATGCCTCAATGCCAGAACCTGGGCCTGCCTCTTAGAGGAGGCTGCCTGCTGCTGCTCTGCGTGAGTCGCTGTTCTGCGTCGCCCTCATCCTCCCTGGTGCTCCCAGCTGCCACAGACTCTGCCCAGCTGAGTCAGGCCAAAGCCCCATGCGGCCCAGGATGGCACAGTGGCCAACCAGATGCCCCTCTGGGAAACCCGCAAGCAGAGGGAACGAGATGGGAACAACCCTTTTCTGCCAGAGAGAGTTGCCGCCAAACAGGGGAACCAGCCCTGGGACTGATGAAACAAGAGTCTGAGCGGCATCAAGGCAGGAAGCTTAAGAAGCAGAGATGCAGGACCTGTGGGCCTTAGGTGTTGCTGGACTACAACTCCCATCATCCCTGGTCATTGGTGCTGCCTGGTGCGAGCTAATGGGAGTTGGAGTCCGGCAATGTAAAAAGAGCCTGCTGGATCCAGCCCATCTAGCACACCTGGAGGAGGATAGCACAGGTAGCTCTCTCCTGGCTTGAACCCCACCCCATCCCAAAAGCAGGGAAGGGGAAGGAAGACTCCAGCCAAATTAAGACCTATCGAAGCCCCTAAGCACTTAAAATATTTTGGTGCCCCCCATATATATCCAATTCAAACTATAAACAATAATAAACTGTAGAACAAAATTTAATTTTTTGAAACGAAACAAAACAAAACCTACAGTAAGATGGAAAATAATGCTTGTTTTGAATACAGTGGTACCTCAGGTTACATACGCTTCAGGTTACAGACTCCGCTAACCCAGCAATAGTGCTTCAGGTTAAGAACTTTGCTCCAGGATAAGAACAGAAATCGTGCTACGGTGCGGCAGCAGCAGGAGGCCCCATTAGCTAAAGTGGTGCTTCTGGTTAAGAACAGTTTCAGGTTAAGAACGGACCTCCAGAACAAATTAAGTACTTAATGTGAGGTACCACTGTACTTCCAACTTTATTTACACTTGGAAAACCTTCCTCCTTTTTCTAATTGAAAAGTCTTGGATCAGATCCTTACGTAGCCCGCCTGCTTCAATACTTAGGAGACATAAGGCACCCAAGCCCGCTTTGCCGCAAAGTTGTTCTGTTGCGGTTATTTTCATGTACTTCAACTGAGAAAATTAATGCTCAGGTGAGCAGTTTGTGACCATTAATTTGGTTAAAATGGAAAAATTTTGTGGTGCCTCCCTTCCCTTGATGCTTAGAAGCACAGGCTTAGAATCACAGAATTGGAGAGTTGGAAGGGACCCTGAGGGTCATCCAGCCCAACCCCACTGCAATGCAGGAATCTTCAGCTCTAAAGCATCCACGACAGAGGGCCACCCAACCTCTGCTTAAAAAATAACCTCCAAGGAAGGAGGGTCCACAACCATCAAGTTTATTTTGCTTAATGGTTAATCCAGCCCTGCTTGAGCACAGGAAAGAGGCTAACTCAACCATTTCCCAGTGGGGCATCTAGAGAACAGAAGGACCGATGAGTTGGGTCACTGGCCTGATTCGGGTAACCAGGCTCCTCTTATCAGAAATTCCCAACTCGGGTGTGGCGCTGGCCTCCCGCCGTGGGCGTCGAGATACTCTCATCTGCCTAAGTCAAGGAAGCGGACTGCAGGGCAGGGAAGCCAAGGGTGGCAACACCTGGGCACTGACAGGCAGCCTCAGGAACCGGCTGTACTTTTTCCTGCCCAACGCCCATTAATCCCTCTGTTGCAAGCCGGCCCCGAAGGACGGAAGGAGGGGGGGGCGGCCTTTGCGCCAGCTCCTGAGTGGTGCCAGGCAGGCGATGGGTGGGAAGGGGACGTGCCCAAACAGGTCTTGGGAACGGCCCCCGGTACACGCAGAGCCTCTCCCCTGGGTCAGGAGGACCCTGGCAAGGAAAGGAACCCGCCTGCCAGAGAGCTGGGAGCAAGCAGGAGAGAGCAAGGCTTTCGTACCATAAAACACACACACACACACACAACACAACGCAAAACCACACAGCCGCCCTGATGTGACTTTGCTGCTAGCGAGTTCCCAGGGGAAGGGAGTGGCTCAGATGGGTGGGAGGATTTCCAGCCCCTAAACAACGTGGTCTCTTTAAGAAAAGGGGGGGGGGGGGAGACTGAAATAGTCATACGCTTCAGGAACATATTTTTAAAAATGTCCAGCAGCGCAGTTGTTGCAGCTTGCAGGAAAAGGAGCGCTGGCTTAGACTTGGACAGGGGCTGCTACCAGGCCGAGAGAGAGAGAAAGAGAGAGCGTGTTTAGTTTGGCTAGTGGGTGGTGAATCAGGTCCAAAACAGATCAGGTGCTGAAAGTAGAAGAAAGTAAGTTTCTGTGTTGCAAGGCCACAGCGCATGAGGCTAGTCCTCAGCGTCTCAAGAACGCCAATGGCCTATCCAGTCTAGCCTCCTGATTCCTCAAGTGGCCAACCAGTGGGGAGCCAGCAAGCAGGACCAGAGCCATAGCTGTCAACGTTTCCCTTTCCTTGCAAGGAATCCTATTTGGAATAAGGGAATTTCCCTTAAAAAAAGGGAAACGTTGACAGCTATGACCTGAGCACAGGAGCGGCCCTCGCCTCTTGTGGTTTCCAGGTCGGTACAGTGGTACCTTAGGTTACATACACTTCAGGTTACAGACACTTCAGGTTACAGACTCCACTAACCCAGAAATAGTACCTCGGGTTAAGAACTTTGCTTCAGGATGAGAACAAAAATCGTGCAGTGGCAGCGGGAGGCCCCATTAGCTAAAGTGGTACCTCAGGTTAAGAGCAGTTTCGGGTTAAGAATGGACCTCCAGAACGAATTAAGTACTTAACCCGAGGTACCACTGTACTCAGAAGCATCGCTGCGTCCTACTGGGTAGTCCTGGGTAGCGTTCGCCTCCAAGAATTTGTCCAAACCTCTTTTAAAGCCATCCAAGATGGCGGCCATCGCTGCCTCCTGTCACAGGGAGTTCCACAGTTTAACCACGCCACACGCTGCTGCCTCTAGCTGTGGAGGCGGAGCACAGCTAGTAGCCAATTGAGAGCCTTTATCCTCCATGAATTTGGGAGAACAAGAGAGAGAGAACAGGCTTCTGTTTCTCTCTCCTTCCACCTTCCCACTCTAACCCTCCTCCTGACTCCAATTCCTCACTTCCAGGATCTGTAGGACCCCACCTCTCACAGCCTGAGAAGAGGGAAGCTGTGACCCGCTAGATTTTTCTGAATTTCATCTCCCATCCCTCCTGACCATTGGGCCAGGCTGACTGGGGTTGACGGGAGCTGTGGCCCAACGACATTTGAACATGTCGTTGCTTCCCAACCTTGCTTTACAGCTCTGTAAATGCCTTTAACACTGATTGGCTGGGCCATGTGATCCCTGATTGCCTGGGCCATGTGCCCAAGTCTGGGGTGGAGGACCTGTAGCTGTCTAGATTCCGCCGAACTTTATCCCCCCTGACTATTGGTCCTGCTGGCTGGGGATGGATGGCAGCTGTGGTCCAACAAGGTCTGAAAGCATCCTGAATACGGACAACAGTTCTGTCTTTAGGAGACAGTCTCTGGGTTTTTGTTTTTTATCAGAATAAAAAAAAAAAAACCCACGCTGACTATTTGGATTGTCTATTTTTAAAAGAAAATCAGATAAAAGTTCTTTTCATTGCCATCGCTGCGTTTGCTGATGCTTTGAAGTGCGACTTTCCGAGACAACGGAAGCCAATGGTGCTTCTGTTTCGGTCTCCAAGTGAGACAGAGACCATTATTATTCTTTTCTTTCCAGTCGCAACCTCAAAACACGCCAGCTGGCAAAATGCAAGCGTAGCTTCTACCCCCCCCCCACAGGAGGCAGTGTGGTGTAGTGGCTAGAGGGTTGGACCAAGTCTGGCGGGGTTTAGGTTGAACACCTCCCCACCTGCCCACTTGGCCACAAATCTCATTAGGTGACCTTGGTCTGTTATCTCTGAAGCTCACCAACCTCGCAAGGTTGTTGTGAAGATGAAAATGTGTGGTGGGGGAGGACTATGTAAGCCACTTTGACCTGTGTGGAGGAAAGACTCTTCCCAAGGAGATGGAAGCGCGCAGAGACAGCACATGTTGCCAAATTCCAAAAACCCAGTAAGCCGAAAGTCCTGGTAGCCAAGGTGCACTGAATTTTGCCCATGCGAAGTTCAGTTCTTAAACGGTGAAAGAAACAAAATGATCATCTGTCGAAGGAGCCCATGTCAGTGGGTCCTGGGCGCACCAGGGAGAAAGAGGGAGGCTGAGGACAGTAAGGGGCAGGCAAGGGTTAAGGTTAGGTCATAATACTCTTTAGGGCTGGTTGGTATCTGGTTTTCAACTTTGTGATCTATCACCAGCTAAACATCGCAGTGGGACGCGGGTGGCGCTGTGGGTTAAACCACAGAGCCTAGGACTTGCTGATCAGAAGGTCGGCGGTTCGAATCCCTGCCACGGGTGAGCTCCCGTTGCTCAGTCCCTGCTCCTGCCAACCTAGAAGTTCGAAAGCACGTCAAAGTGCAAGTAGATAAATAGGTACCGCTCCGGCGGGAAGGTAAAAGGCGTTTCCGTGCGCTTCTCTGGTTCGCCAGAAGCGGTTTAGTCATGCTGGCCACATGACCCAGAAGCTGTACGCCGGCTCCCTCGGCCAATAAAGCGAGATGAGCGCCGCAACCCCAGACTTGGCCACAACTGGACCTAATGGTCAGGGGTCCCTTTACCTTTACTAAACATTGCAATATTCTGATATATCACAATGCCTCAAATAAGGACGGAGCAAGGCTTCATGGTTTTTCCCACATTGTGGTTTTTCCAAAGCAAATGCACACGTCATGATTCGCAATATATTGCGAGGTCAAAAACTATGATACTGATATCACAATATGGACTTCAAACTGGTTTTGAACGATACAGTGGTACCTTGGTTTTCGAACGGCTTCGCTCCCGAACAAATCAGCTCCCGAATGCCGCAAACCCAGAAGTGAGTGTTCCAGTTTGCAAACATTTTTCAGAAGCCGAATGTCCGGCGTGGCTTCCGATTGAGTGCAGGAAGCTCCTGCAGCCAATCAGAAGCTGCGCCTTGGTTTTCTAACGGTTTCGGGAGTCAAACGGACTCCCGGAACGGATGAAGTTCCGACAACCAAGGTACCACTGTATATCGATACATCGCCTGGTCCTAATGGGAGAGCTTGCGGAACCATGAACTCATGCAGAGACACAACAGGCCTCCCTCTTCTTCCTCCTTTGGGAGAAGTGCCATAGCTCAGTGGCAAAGCCTTGCAGGCAGAAGGTCCCAGGTTCATCCCCCAATTGCGTCTCCAGGTGGTACTCAATATGGAGGTAAGGCAGAGGTTTTTAAACTGCGGTTGCCAAACCTGGTACCCAGAAACCTCCACGCAGAATCCGAGAATTGTAGAGGATCAACCCTCTGCAATGCAGGAATACGCAGCTGTCCCAGACAGGGATCAAACCTGCAGCGGTGGCCACTGTTGTGGATGGCTTTAAAGGAGGACTGGACAAACTGGATAATTTTGTTGTTAGCTGCAGGTAAGGACAGGTACACAGCTGCCCCGTCAGCAATCACAATACTGAGTTTGACGGACCGAGGACCCGATTCTGTACAGGGCAGCTTCCTACACCCTGACAAAGCCTCTTTTGAGAAAATAAAAACCGACATCCTTTTGCAGCGTGGGTCGGGTGGCACAGCAGTGGAGGAAAGTGGTTATGCCTCTTCCTCCTTTCCTCCCCCCAAGCTTTGCTACATTGCACACTTCCAGGTGCGCAGGGTGGTAAAAACAGGGTTGGTCCCCTGAGCACTACAAATGGGCTCCCAATCTGCAAACCACAGCGCTGAGAGATGGGCAGCAGAATTTGTAGCTACCTGCATGTATATTAAGCCCCCACCCAACCAGCTTTCCTGGGACAACAAGATCCAACTTCAACCTAGGATGGGTTTCGCATCGTTTCCCAGCGACGTCTCTGATGAGTTGTAAAAAAATATCTTTGCACAGATGCGGAAATCAGCACTGACTGCCCGTTTAAGGCCCGATTTCAACTGCGACTGGAAAATTTCAGTTTCCGGGCCCGATTCAAGGTGCTAATAAATGCCAGCACCCAAAGACCTAGGTGACTTAGGTTCCAAATATCTGAGAGGCCTCCTCCTTCCCCACAGACCCTCCTTGGGGGGCACCTTGGGAATTCCACCTCCCTCAGATGTTTGGGGTGGCAGTGGCAAACGAGAGGGCCTTTTCGGTGGCAGCCCCTCTGTTGCGGGACTCCCTCTGCACAGAGGTACGCCTGGCTTCTCCACTGCACAGCTTTCTGGGGATGCTGAAGGCACACATCTTTAGTTGAGATTCCTGCACTGCGGGGGTTGGACTAGATGTCCCTTGGGGTCCCTTCCAATCCACAATTCTATGATTCGACTCCGGCCTACAACATCTGAGGTGTGTGCTTTCAGGGCCCACCCTGTTCCTGAGACTATAATCAGTTTAAACTATTTTTAATACCAGATTTGAAATGGTCTCAACATCCCCTGGAACTTGCCGGTGAAGGGCTGGCTGCTTTCTGGTGGTGGTTGGTAATAAATTTAATATAATAATTATAATAATAATACAAAAATTCTGAACTTGGACTCATCCACCCTAATAGCAATCTGGTTGCCCTTCATAAATTTTTGAGATTACTTTTTCGGTGGGCAAGGAGGGTTTGGGAGCGGGAAACTGGAGATGAACAGGACGAATTGAAACAGAAACATGGGAGTTGTGCAAAATGGGTTTATGTTGAAGTAACTTCACTGATAGAATCTACGTATATTAAAAAATAATAATCTGCCAACTTGCCATTTAATAAAGAAAGAAGGAAACTGAACTACAGAAAGCGGAGTTCCCCTCGCAAAACATGACGATGGCACCGGAAAAGCTTTTCACAGATCTCTGCAGTTTCTCCCCCGCAAACACACACACACACACAGGACTAGAAGCATGGCTGAGGTGTCAAACTAAATCCAGAGGATTTCAAGGAAGCAAGCAAGCAAAACCTGTGCCACAACACCGGAGATATGAAAGTCCTGCCAGAGCTCATTCTCCTCCCTTCCCACCAATGCCTCTCCAAGGGTGAATCAGTTTGTGCCAAATTTCAATTATGGAATGAGACGGTGGATTCCAGTTACGAAGGAATCCTCCGACAGCAGGAGATAGAGGAAGGGAAAGCACCCCACAGAAAGAGCGCAACACACACCCCCCACTCGATCTGGGGTGGGGAGGGAGAATTCCAAGGGGACGCGGCAACTGACACACTTTGGAAAACTACCCAGGCGGAAATCATATATTACAAAATGGGGTGGGAATGAAAACCACAGAGACCCAAAAGCATGCGGTGGGAACGTGTGGGGCTATGATACACACTGGGGGGCTCGGCTGCGGATACGATGGGGCAGTTAAAGGATGCAAAAAACAGCCACTTGCCTAGGTTATGTTTGATACTGAAACACACACACACACACACGCACACACACACACATGCACACACACACAATTTCATCATCTTCAGAACGTAAAAGCAGAGCCAGTTTAAATGCCCCCCTTCACCTCCAAACTGCCAGGCCCCACAGCTGGGGGGCAGAAACCCCTTGCCGAGCTGCCCCAAGAGGGTGCCGCCACCCGAACCCAGCACCTATAGCTTCCGGAAAGGGCTAAAATTGCAGTATCCGACACTTTTGCAGAGCCTTCGACCAGCTCTGCTTGGTTCTGGAACCTCTCCGCAGAACCTTGCAAAGCGGACACACATTTCTGGCGGAGAGGCCGCCGGCGAACCCTCAAAAGCTGATTTCAGGAGGGCTGGCACCTGGAGCGCCCCAGCACTGTTCTCCAAGCCCCCCCCCCTTTGCCCAAACACATCCCTCAGCCACCCCTGGCGATTCATCCTCGCCACTTACCTCTCTCCCCCCCTCTCTCTCTCTCACTCTCTCTCGAAGGAGCAAACAGTTCTGAGCCAGGCAGGCAGGCAGGATCCCACCTCAAACAGGAGGCAACGCCCACACCCCAGGTTGTGAGCACCCCACCCTCAAACCTTCTTAACCCTTTGCCACGCTCTCCAACCTCGAACGGAGAGCCCGGCAGGGGGATTCACCCTGCTTTCTCCCTGCTCCCCCCGAAAAGGCACCCACCTGGAAAAAACACACACACCAACCACCACCAGCAAGCAGCCAGCCAAGTGCGGCGAAGGCTACAAGTCAGGAAACAGTCCCCGGTTCGAATCTCGCCGTGCGCATCCCTCACAGGCCTCGGCGTTTCCCACCCGCCCTATGGGGGGGGAATAACGCCACGTGCCAGGGTTGTTGGGACGCGAGGCAAGAGGTGCAGGGACCCCTCGAAAGCCTCTGAAAATGTGAAATGGCGGCTGGTGACATTTATTGGGAAATCGCGCCGGTTTAGAGGCCTCGCCTCTAAACCCACTCACCCACCCAGGTGCGGGAGAAGCCGTTGTGGTGAGCACAGAAGCTACCTGAGGCTGATCAGCAAGCAGATAATTTAAGAGAAGCTTGTAAGAAAAGCGAGGCGGGGAGTCCTTTGGCATTCACATGCGCACACAAGCTCCTCGCAGACTCTGCTCCATCCGTATAAACACAAAGCAGGGTTGCCAACTGTCCTGGAAGGCATGGCTTGGGCAGCTCCTGTGCTTCAATCTGTGGAAAGCACCGTGCGAGAGAGAGACCGCGTGGCGTCCCACGGCGCATGGATCAAAGCAAACATGCCTGACTACAGATCATCCCGTTCCCCAAAAAAGGCACAGTTGCGGAGGCCGTTTCGGAAGTTGGCCAGCCTAGGCCACGGAGCCTTCCGAAAGGCATATGAAAGGAAGAGGCGCCCTCCTCCGCCGCCTTTCCTTCTGGCATGCGCTGAGCAGCTGGCGCTTGGAAGTAGACTGCCCCTGAAGTGGGAGGTTCCATTAATGGCGAGCCAACTCCAGAAGCTGCTGCAGAACCGGTGAGCCGTACAACTCGCAAACAGACACATGCATACAAAAGTCAGTGGAGGCCTCTTAGCTCTGGGGTGGGGAGCCCCGGGCTCAGGGGTTGAATATGGCCCTCGGGATATCGCTATTTGGCCCTCAGAACTCTCTCCAGGCAACACTCCCCCCCCCCCACTGGCCCTCGGCTTCACACACTGTTTGAGTGTTTCTGCCTGGCCAGAATGTGCCTTTCAGCTCTGATCATAGAATTGGAAAGGGTCCTCAGCGTCATCTAGTCCAACCCCCTGAAATGCGGGAATGTCAACTAAAGCATGCCTTATTTACTCGCCTGGAGAGAGAGAGAGAGAGAGAGAGAGAGAGAGAGAGAGAGAGAGAGGTGAGCAAGTGTAGAAATTAGCCCCATGCTCAAAGGCAAAATTTCTATTTGCTGCCCCGCCCACTTTTGCCTCTGGCCCCGCCCACCGCTAGCACACACGGCCCTTGGCAGGCTGCCCAGAACAGAATGCGGCCCTCCGCTCCCCCACACCCAACTTTGCAGAGTGACAAAAATAAAAGTTGCCATCTGCGTGACATCCTCAACGTAGAACCTTCTGACCTTGAAGCCCTCCAGCTCTTCCCTATCGGGGGTGATTGCGATGGTTAAGATGGACAAGGACGGGAAAGACCTGGGTTCGAATCCACACTCGGCCATGACGCTCACTGGGGTCACCATGGACCAGTTACCATCTTCCAGCCTAACCTACCTCACAGGGTTAGTGTGGAGGGAGAACTCTGTACGTTGCTTTGAGCTCACTGGATGAGAAGGTCGGAGGATTAAATGTTATGAATATATAAGTAAAATCATTTTCTGTTGGTTTTTTTTGGGGGGGGGGTCCTGTTCAGATTTTGCTATGTGTGGCTCCCTGCTTCAAGGCTGCAACTCTTTGCCAGGATCTCTGGGAGTTAACATCTCAGAAGTGGGCGGGCCTCGTCTCCAGGACACATGCGTGTTAAGACACACACAAGAACACCACCGCACAGCCAGTCACAATGCACAATGCCTGGGCTCGTTCTGGCAGCAGACAATTGCGGTTTGGGTTTGTTTCAAACCCTCAAGGAGGTGGCGGCAAAGACCCTCTTGGCTTTTTGAACAGGGTAGGACGGATAAATCTACGCAGCGGAGGCGCCTAGCAGGAGGACTCTGGTTCCTATCAGCCCCCAAGGATGCTGGGAGTTGTAGTTCGAGAATGTTCTCGGACTCCAGCTCCCATGAGCCCCCTAGCCAATATGGCCAATGGCCGGGGATGCTGGGAATTGTAGTTTGACCAATGTTCTTGGACTCCCATAAGCCCCCAGCCAGTCTGGCCAATGGTCAAGGACGATGGGATTTGTAGTCTAGCAAAACATCTGGTCAACAGCATACAGAAAGGGGAAGAGAGCCTTCAGCCACATGTTGCTGGCTGGGCATGCAGATGTTCTGAACAAGAATCTCAGGCAACAAGGATTTTACAACGTTGACACTATTTCCACCTTTGAAACACCAGGGTAGGCGAGGGGGGGAAGGCAAGCGAGCAAGGATGACCCCTCCACACAGAGACTTTTATCACGCACCAACCACACAGAGGCTAGCAAATGGGCGCTTTGCGGTGTGGAAAGTGCACTCTGCACATGCTCCAGAGTCCCCCCTCCTTCCACAAAGGTCGAACCAAACCTTTGGAGAGAAGAAGAGGGAGGGAATCTCTCAATTATCCTGCCTCAAATCACAACCCTGGTGACCCTTTTTCTCTCCCAAATCTCCCTCGGGTGAGGAAAAATGGACTGCAGGGGGGGGGGGAAGCAAGAAAGAAGCAAGAACGAGAGGCGCTGCCTTTGAATATGGAGGTTCTGCTTAGAATTCCCCTCTGGAACTCCCTGCCACAAGGTGCAGAGATCGCCACCCACTTGGTGGCCAAATCCCGGGAGACGGACGGCTGCCAGCCACGGTGGCGACGCTCTCCCTCCGCTGCCAGGAGCGGCGACGTACCTCTGAATACCAGCCGCCGGGGGTGGGGTGGGTGGGAGAGACATCATTACGACACCTGCCCCAAGCGACCCAGAAAGGGTGTCCACCGCCAGCCTCGCTCCTCGCCCTACTTCCTTGCCTCCTGCCCCACTTCTCTGAGCCACGTTGTGTCACCTGGCGGGGCTGAGCCAAGCCGGCGTGTCCCAACCTGCCCTGCCGAGCGGCCTGGCAAGGTGGGCGCTGCCCCTGCTGAGCCAAGCCGCGCCCCCACCCAGGTCCCTCCCCGAAAGTGCTGGCTTGACTCAGCCTGCAGGGTAGCAACGGCGCCAGCAGAAAGGGCTTCTTCCCTCCTGCTGTGCCCTGAACAGATCGGGCAAGGCGGGCACAGAACTGCGCCAGGGGAGATGGCAAGGAGAGGCAGGCCTGGCACCAGATATAGGCGGGGCTGCCTTATAAACAGGCAGACCACCGGTCCATAGAGCTCAGTGCTGCCTGCACGGACTGGCAGCATCTGTCTAAGGTTTCGGGCAGGGGATGTCCTCAGCCCTACCTGGAGATGCCGGGACTTGAACTCGGGACCTCCTGCATGCAAGGCCACTGAGCTCTGGTTTCCCAGCAGGGCTCTTCCTGTGTCCTTATGTTCTTTCCAGCAACTCCCTCTGCCAAATTAGAAGTTCCTAGTCCTCATGGTTTTGCATAAAGGGATGATTTAAACTGGAACCTAGAAAGTTTGGACCATTAGTCAAAAGAACATAGGTGGTTGCCTTCTACTGAGTCAGAATCTGGTCCATCGACCTCAGGACTGTCATCAGTGACTGATAGCGACTCTCCAGGGTTAGTGGCAAGGGACATGCTCTGGAGAGGATGCTCCCTGTCTGGTTTCGTCAAATCAAAATTTTGTTGGAAGATGTAAATAAAATAAAATAAAATAAAATCTCCCTTCCCTTGTCCTGGCAAGTACTAGGTGGGTAATTTCGTAAAGGTGCTCGTGTCGAGAGCTTCCTGGGAGGAATGCCCAGACCCCTCAAAGGAGGGATGTGGCATTTGAACTCTGAACATGCTCAGAAACACATCATTTCACAGCCTGGCACTGGAAGTGGGCTCCAATTAGGCCCCTCAAAGGAGGTGCTCTGGTCCTAGCCTCCTGCAGATCTGGTTTGCAGAAGGTCGCAAGAAACTAAGAAGAGCCCAGCAGGATCAGGCCGCGTCTAATCCCAGCATCCTGTTCTCACAGAGGTTGAGCAGGAGGACCTTGAGCTCAATAGCAACTCTCCTCCCTTGCAACTGAGAATGAGGTAGACTGCTCCTGAAACAGGAGGCTCTAGACGGCTCTTGCGGCTATTCACCCATCAAAATAATCTGAGCTGGTTTCTGCCCCTATCAGAACGTAAGGCGAGGCTTCTAGATCAGGCCAGCCTAGTATCCTGTTCTCACAATTGCCCACCAGATGCTCTGAGTTCGGGTTTGTCTGCTGGTAGTACCTGACCAGATGCAGGTTGTGAGTGTGTGATATGGAAAAAGCAGTGGCTTTGTGTGTTTTCATTTCTATTCCACCTTTCCTCCCAGGAACTGCTTCCCACTCTCGTTTTATCTTCACAACAACGCTATGAGGTAGGTCAGGAGTCGGCCCAAAGTCCCTCAACTGGGTGAGAATTTGAACCTGGGTCTCCATAGTCCCAGGGGAACACTGTGTGTGTGTGTGTGTGTGTGTGTGTGTGTGTGTGTGAAACAACGCACCCATGACCAAGTAAGTCAGCTGCCTATGGGTAACTTTGCCCCGGACTCTGCCAACCCTCGAATCTGTTTTTTAAAAAACAGACAAACCAGAACCATAGCTGTCAAGCGTCCCTTATTTGGCGGGACAGTCCCTTATCCCAGCACCATGTCCCGCTGCTGTCCCTTATTGATGATGTCCCTTAAATAAGCTATTGAAGGTAATGGGGCCCTTTCTATGTCCAGCTGTGCTTTGTCAACAACAAATTGTTGCTGTTTTTTTGTGTCGAATATATGCTATATGGTGATTTATGGACCTAATAGGTATCTAAAGCCGTTTGCACGCAACAAAATATGTATTTTATCAAAGTAATTGTTGATCCCTTATTTTGGCTGCTGATCCCTTATTTTCGAGGCTGCTGGTCCCTTATTTTCAAATCTGTAAGTTGACAGCTATGACCAGAACTCAGTCCGATAGAAAGCAAACTAACAAAGTTACACCCGCCGTCTGCACTACGCATTTAAAGCAGTTCCATACCACTTTAAATAGCCGTGGCTTCCCCTGGGAAACTGTAGTTTGCTATGGGTGCTGACAGTTCTTAGGAGACCACCCATTCCCCTCACAGAGCCACAGTTCCCAGAGTCCCCTAGGAAGAGGGATTGAGTCCCCTAGGAAGAGGGATTGACTGTTCAAACCACTCTGGGAACTGTCGGTCCTAACAGGCCTCAGCACCCTTTCGCAAACTACAGTTCCCAGGATTCCTTTGGCAAAGCCGTGACCCTGCTTTCAATGTTCAGTGCAGATGGGCCCTTAGTCTCTAAGTCTGCGGATGGGAGCAGGGAGGGAAGTCCCTGAATCTGCTCACCACCAAACAGGTGTCTCGGCCCGGACACCTGGGTTCCCCAGGCAGGCTTCCGGTTCTTCTTTTGCCCACAGCTGCAGCGTGGGGAGCCAGACCGCTTCCCTCCCACCCCTCAACCCCGGTGAGGATAAAATGAACAAGCCAGCTGGACAACAGCCCACCCAGGTGGGGGAAGAAAACAGAGAACGAAAGAGAGAGAGAGAGCGCAAGGGAACGAGGAAATAAGATTGTCCGTTTACTACCCACTTAACAAGAGCAGCTGATATGAAAGAGGAACTGCTGCGTGGCGGCTTGCAAAAGGGGGGTGGGATTGCTAACAGGGCTAGGATAGGCTGGAAGGGCATCGGACGACATGCACCTCGGAAAATGAAAAACACGCTCCGTTTTGCAAGAGGCATGGGGTGGGCACAACTGCCTCTGGGCAGGATCCCAGGCACCAACACTCCCTGGGCCCATTTCACAGAATTGTTGAGTTGGAAGGGACACCAAGGGTCATCTAGCCCAACCCCCTTTTTTGCCCAACATGAGACTCGAACCCACAGCCCTGAGATTAAGAGTCTCATGCTCTACCAAGCTGAGGTATCCCAGGGATAACGTTCATTTCCTGCCTTTTCCTCCAAGGAGGTGGCGTACGTGGCTCTCCCCCCTCCTGGGTTTAATTCCCACAACAACCTTGCGAGGTGGGATAGGCAAGAGAGAGCGACTGACACCCCTCCCATGGGTGGGATTTGAACCCTGGTCTCTTCCCAGGTCCTTGTCCAGAACTCTAACCACTACACCAATATGTCTTGAGAGTGGGGACATGCAAGACTCCAGGCCCGATGGCTCCAAAATGGCGTCCTAATGTCCATAGCCAATGGTGGTTCTACATGAGAGTCAGCACCCACTAAGGTGAATGCGCACGGCTAACTGAGGCCCGTTCCTTTCAATGGGTTTATTCGGAGGAGGGTGAGCAGAGGAGATGGCAGCATGCCCAACGAGGGCACAGGGGCGAAAGCGAATTGTCGTCTCCCACCCAACAGACTTGGCTCTCTCCCACCCTTCCCGTTCCAAGTGCAGCCTAGAGATAGCGCCAGTCCGCTCTGGAGGGCCGTTGTGTGGCCCGCTGAGATAAGGGGCCCCAAACGGCTGAAAATAAGGTTAATTTAGAAGTGGGAGAGCTACTTTCAAAAAAAAAAGTGAAAGGCTCCTATACTATACCCCTAGGCTGGAAGGGAATGGCACTCTGCCTTTGGTAAGGCCTAGGCCAGGGCAAGGCTACTTCGCAGGGGTGTTGTGAAATGGGAGAACCATGCCCGCCACTTTGAGATCCTGGGAAGAAATACCATATTTTTTGCTCTATAAGACTCACTTTTTCCCTCCTAAAAAGTAAGGGGAAGTGTGTGCGTCTTATGGAGCGAATGCAGGCTGCGCAGCTATCGCTGAAGCCAGAACAGCAAGAGGGATTGCTGCTTTCACTGCGCAGAGATCCCTCTTGCTGTTCTGGCTTCTGAGATTCAGAGTATTTTTTTTCTTGTTTTCCTCCACCAAAAACTAGGTGTGTCTTGTGGTCTGGTGCGTCTTATAGAGCGAAAAATACGGTATATAATGGGGTATAAATGAAAGAATAAATAATGAATAGATGAACCTGTTCCTCAAGCTAATGACAGGCTCTCTTCAAGTCTATTTCTCGAAGGAGATGTGATCAAGTTGAGGGACCATAGCGGGGGATTTAAAATACTAATAATTTTATTATTTATACCCCGCCCATCTGGCAAGGTTGCCCCAGCGACTCTGCAGTGTGTTTGCTTTGCTAATGTAGACAAATAATGAGCTTGATGCACGGAGGCCTGATCTGGAGTAAGGCAGCTTCCTGTTTAAATCAGCCCTTTATTCAGAAACCTGAGGACTAGAATCTTGCTTTATATGGAAAGGCTCCTGTGGCCTGACACTCTCCATATAAGGCAATTTCTCCCTCCCACCAGCACCCAAAGACCTCTCCCTATGCGCTTCAAATGCGCTCAAGCATCCGTCCCAGAGGGTGAGCCCAGGACACAAGGGTGTAGCCCCCAAAACAGGCACGGCGGTGGAAAGGGAAGAAGAGGCGGTTGCCCGCTTGCGCTGCAACTCCCTTGCGCAACGACGCCTAAGATGGCAACAGGATGGCTGAGGCCGTCTCAAGGACCGGCTAGCGGCGCATAGCCACAAACCGCGACAACCCACACCTCCCTGTCCCTCTGTGCAACGATAAGGCTTGGGATCAGGGCCACCGAGCCCCGTTCCCGACAGAAGCCGGTCTCTGGTGTCTCTGGGATGGGGCAGAAAGAGGAGAGGCTTGTGTTTCTGTCCCTGCTGGTGTTCCAGGGTAGACTGCCCCCATCCATGGAGGCTCTGCGTAGCCAGCCTGAGGCATCCATCTTTCAGAGGTTCTCTTCTGCAACACGGGCTTTGATCCAACATTTTGACCCAAAGCACAAAGGGCAACGACAGTCCCCCTCCTGTTTTATCCTCACCCACCTGCTATTCAGGGGGTATACTGCCCTGGCAACCAGAGGCTCCATATTTAGCAACGCTAGCCAACAGCTTGCTGCTTCATTCCCATCCACCTGCTACTTGGAGGTGGTATATACTATCCCTGCAATAATAATTATTATAATAATAATATTTTTTTATTTTTACCCTGCCCTCTCCGGCCTCAGAGCAGCTAACATCATATAAATAATACAATATGCATAAAAACAAGCAGTCAATTGATTAAAATGCACCCCAAAAATAATTCAAATAAATTAAAGTTAAAGCTGGACAAATGATAATCCTCAGGTTAAAACTGAAAGCGGTTAATACTAGACAGGACCAACTGTTTCCCACTGATATTATAAGGACCTGTGAACAGGCTGGGAAGCCTCCTTCGTGCTTGTTCTTATACAAAGAGAAAATGAGTCAGACTGAACCCTGACCAAAGGCCTGGCGGAACAGCTCTGTCTTGCAGGCCCTGCGGAAGACAGGGCCCTGGTCTCTTGTGAGAGCGCGTTCCACCAGGCTGGGGCCACAGTGGAAAAGGCCCTGGCTCTGGTCGAGGCCAGTCTAACCTCCGTGTGGCTCAGGATCTCCAATATGTTTTTATTTGAAGACCATAAGGTCCTCCGTGCGACATACCAGGAGAGGCGGTCCCGTAGGTCCGAGGGTCCTAGGTCCGAGGGTCCTAGGCCATATAGGGCTTTAAAGGTTAAAGCCAGCACCTTAAACCTGATCCTGTTCTCCACCGGGAGCCAGTGGAACTGGTATAGCACTGGGGGAATGTGATCCCGTGGCGAAGACCCCGTAAGGAGTCTTGCTGCGGCATTCTGCTCCACTCCTCTCTGCTAGCCAACAGCTTCCTGTTTTTTCCATAGCCACCTGCTATTCAAGGGGTACACTACTCCTGCAGCTGGAGGCTCTATTATTGTTGTTGTTATGATGATACAGTGGTACCTCAGGTTACATACGCTTCAGGTTACAGACTCCGCTAACCCAGAAATAGTACCTCGGGTTAAGAACTTTGCTTCAGGATGAGAACAGAAATCGTGCCCTGGCGGCGCAGCGGCTTCAGGTTAAGAACAGTTTCAGGTTAAGAACAGACCTCCAGAACAAATTGAATTCTTAACCAGAGGTACCACTGTAATGATGATGAGCTAAACCGCCCTTCATCTGAAGATCACAGAGCGGTTTGCAACATAAAACTACAAGATGACAACATAAAACACATAACAAAACTAATAACAACAACAAACCAACAATCCCTCTTCCCACAAACACATTTTAAAGGGCACTGGATGTCAATCAACCCAAGGCCTGGTTGAAGAGGAACGCTTTTTGCCTGGCGCTAAACGGGGAGCCACTGCAAAAAAGGCCCTGTTCTCCTGTTGCCACACTCAGAACATCTCATGGAGGAGGAACATGGAGAAGGGTCTCAGAGGATGATCTCAAGGTCCCGCGTAGGTTCATACTGGGGAGTGACAGTCCTTGCAGTCCACAACCCCAGCCTCAGTGAAAATCTTTTGAAAGACATTTTTAAAGCAGCTACGAAAGCCGGGCAGTACAACCACTCCCTGTCCTTTTGCCCAATGCAGCTTTCCCCCCTCCCTCCCCCAGCTGCCACCCCCCACTCTGGTTGCACCAGCCAGGTCGTTGCACTTCCTGGAAATCCAGGTGAAGCAAGCAGGGAGATAAGGAGGGCGAAGCAGGCAAGGGAGAGGCCCAGGCACCTTGTGTGGCAAGGAGGGTTCAGGGTGGTACCATGAGGGGGGGGGAGACCTCCTGAGAGGCCCGTGACTCAGCCTGGGTGGGAGCTGCTGTCGCAAGGGCTCTCTCTCTCTCTCTCTCTCTCTCTCGCTCTCTGTTGCAAACCAGAAGTGGTTATTAAGAGAAGAGACCCCACCCTGGCCTTAGACTCAGGCCTCATCCAGACACAGAGTCCGTTGCCTTCGCTTTCCTGGTTCTAAAGCCGCTGCTTCCGTCCCCATTTTATATTCTTACGCTGCAATACCTTGCTGTGTTATGGGGCTTTTTGATCAGAAATATCTCCATGCCAGGGGGAATTTCAAATGGCCGGCCCACCCAGCGGAAGACTGCGCTGCTGCAGTTGGAACAGCTCTTCTAGGTTTCAGGTGTGTGGGGGGGGGTCCATTTTCTCACCTGGGGCTGGGACCTTGCGCACAGCAATGAGCTGCTGCCCTCCCCGTAAAAATAAAATGAAGATTCTCGTCCTCAAGGTTATGAATAAAGGGCTGACTTCAAGAAGAAGAAGCCTTAGAACGGTGTTTCCCAGCCTTGGGTCTCTAGCTGTGTTTGGACTACAAATCCCATCACCCCTAGCTAGCAAGACCGGCGGGCAGGGATGATGGGAATTGTAGTCCGAAAACAGCTGGACAGCCAAGAAACACTGCCTTAGAATCAGCACAGAATTGTAGCGTCAGGTGGGACCACGAGGGCTGTCCAATCCAGTGCGTCACATATTTTGCCCAACGCGGCACTCGAACTCGCAACCCTGAGATTAAGAGTCTCATGCTCTACCGACTGAGATAGTGACTGACTTCACTGTCTGTCAGGCTTATTGCTTGCACTGGCTGGCAGCGGCTTGAGCCAGCCAGGGAATCTACACACAGAGTTCTTTTTGCAGTCCCAGGTAAAATATAAGAGTTGTCAAGCAGTGGGTAGGGAGCCCCAGGCCCAGGCACCATGATGGCCCTCCAGGGCTTCTCTCTGGCCCTTAGGACTCTCCCCATACACCTCCTTCCCCACACCACGCCCCTCCCCAGCCTTGCTTTACAACCTCCTTGCTGGTTTTTGCCGTTCTTGAACTCTGACATATGCCTCTTCCTTGCTTGGAAATGGAGGACAGAGCAGGGCGTATAGGACTTTGTGTGCAAAGAATACAAGTCTATTTCACAAAGGTAAAATCTATGCTAGTCGCTCCACCCACTTTTTCCAACTGGCCCCACCCTCTCCCAGAGCTACAATTCCCAGAGTTCCCTGGGAAGAGGGATTGATTGCGGAACCACTTTGGGAAATGTAGTTCTGGGAGGGGAATAGGGGTGTCTCCTAACAACTCTAAGCACCTCTAATGAACTACAGCTCCCAGAATTCTTTGGGGGAAGACATGCGTGTTCAAAGAGGCAGCCTGATGTGGCCTTCATTACTCGCATCATGCCATCCTACAAACCACCTCCGTTGTATTTTATCTTGACTTTAAAAATCTATACCGGGGGCTCCCAAACTACGCTTCGTTCCAGGTGTTCTTCGGCTACGTCGTGAAAGACAGGAGACAGTGTTTTCATCACATTAAATATCCATATTGTGTTTTTTTATCGCTTCGTTTATTTCTTATATTTTGTAATGCCGTTAAATGCAATATAGAAGAAAGAATAAAAATTCAAAATCATACAGCGTCTACAATTGCTGCAACGGGAACAAAAATAATAAAGTGGTCCAGTAAGACCCCCCCCCCGAGCAATTTTCATAGAATTTGGTGGGAGGGGAAAATTGGAACCAATGATACACAAGGTAAATACCCATCTTCTTTTCTTAAATAAATAGATGAATTATCTCTAAAACATCAATACCAAATATTTAAACGTTTGCTTGTAAAAACATGAAAATATGCTTAAATTCATTTCCTTCCAAAGGGCAAACATTCTGACCCTTTATCTCTTATTATCTGGGGTGTGTCTATGTTTGTGTGTGTGTAGATAGATAGATGATAGATAGATAGATGATTGATTGATTGATTGATTGATAGATAGATAGATAGATAGATAGACAGATAGATAGATAGATAGATGGATAGATGGATAGATAGATAGATAGATAGATAGATAGACAGACACACATTTGTTGACTTCCATTTAATCATTTCATCCCTTATAATTTTATTTGGACGTGTCATCCCAGTTGTAATTTCCAGCTCTTCCCAAATCTTGCAATCACTTCCTGGAACCCGATGTCTGACCTACCTTACAGGGCTGGCGCAAGGAGCAAATGAGGATGGCAAATCCCACAGTTGCACCCCACACACATACCTGCACCCTGAAGTGGCACACTTGCTGTGCCCCAACACTCCCAGCTGCTCTCCAAGCACTGTGGGATTATTCCTGTTTTCACCGCCTCGTTCTGCTATCGGGGCTGATCAGGCCCCCAGGCGACCTTACAAAACCCTTGTAAGGTAGGACAGAATCACGATCACTGGCAAGGAGAGCCTGTCTGAGCAAAGAGGCTTGCTTACTCCTCAAACCAGGTCCCCACCTCACCCTTCCAGGCACCCCAAAACTCTTTGCAGAGAATCGACTGCTTCCTGGGTTTGCGTGCCAAGGGCGGGCACTGCCAGTCTTCAGGACAGCAGCAACGAGATATTGGCCCCATCTGAATACCTTAGGTTGTTTTGCAGAGACACATTTTTAAAAAGAGGTGGTTGGGGAAAGCAGAGATTTTCATGGACTGACCCAGAGGCCTTTCTCTGTGTGCCCCTTCCAGCAGGAGGGTGGCAACACAAGAATGGGGCCTTTTTGGTGGTGGTCCCCTGCTTCTGGAACGCTCTCCCCAGAGAGGCTCGGCTGGCACCATCACTACTTATCTTTAGGCATAAGGCAAAAACTTTTATTTCCCGCCAAGCCTTTGGGCTTTCATTTAATCTGTGGCCTCCTTCAGCGGGTGGGACGTTTTAGTTCTGCCTTTTAAAAATATGAACAATTTTTTAGGTTTCTTCCATTTTAGATTTATGCTGGTTTTAACATGCATTGTTTGTTTATTGCCACTTTTGAGGGTTTTTTTGTAATAAAAAGGGGGAGGGACCCAACTAATAAGTTAAAATAAATAATAATTTGAGGGTTTTGCAAGGGCATAGAAATCAGCACAGCTTTAGCGATACGCGCCATGCTCTGCTGTCACCCCCTCTGACCCTTCTCAAAAAAGGAAAACACACAAGGAGAAAAACGGAAGGCATGGCTGGAGGAGAAGAGAAAGGAAGGATCTGGTGAAACAGAACCCAAGTCTAGGAAACAGGAAGGACAAATTTGACCGGCCACAAGCCATCCCCCCCCCCAGGGGGTGGAGAGAGAAAGAGAAAAAAAATGTATTTCCCCCTTTCTTCCTCTTGTGCACAAAGACCTTCAGTGTTGCATTCCGGAGGAGGCCAGAAAAATTATAGCTGTCCTGCTATTGCAGGCAGTTAGAAAGAGCAGAAGACTCTCTGCACATGCTCAGAGGAACACTCCACTTCCCTGGTTTCTGGCTGAGGGACCAGCCAGCACCTTGAGGTCGTACCTTGGCTAAGTCCCGCTCGAAGCAGACCCCGCTGAAATCTAGCCATTCGTTTCAGCGGGGTCTACTCCGAGTAGGAAGCGCGCTTGATGCAACCCCTTCAGCAGGTTGGCTGGTTCGTCCTACCAGGCCAAGGTTCCCCCACCCTGATCCGCAGGCTCCGGGCACAGCTGGAGGGAGAGATTGCAAAGCGTTTCACGAGCCAGGAGACTTCGGAGAGGAGCAGGAAGAAGGTGGAGTCATTCAGGGAACATTACAGGGTGGGACTTGGCCCCGTGGGACTCGGGAGAGGCTGCTGGGTGGGGTCCGCTGCCGAGTGGGCGTTGAGCCGGGTGCAGAAAGGGGCAGCCCGGAACAACACCCTGCGCCTCTGTTGTCGCGCGCATCTCTGCAGGACAAAGGTAGCCAGCCCTGCTGGACTCCAACTCCAAGCAGCCCCAGGGAATTATGGGAGCTGGAGTCCATCAACATCTGGAATAGTAAAGACAAGCGTCCGAGGACTTAGAAGCAGTTGCCGGGGGTGTAGGGGGGAAATATCCTCAGGTTCAGCAGCTCCCCCAAATCCCCCATCTCCACAGAGCAGCTGGAAACTACAAAAATTGCTGTTGCGATGAAAATTTGCACGCCACCCTGTACCTGTAGATTTCAGGGCTGTTCACGACATAAAATTGCAATATAAAAAAGTCAGCTGGGATGACAGGCTCCTATAAAAGGACAAGGGAGGCCATGAAGAACTGGAATTGGATACCCATAACTATGTATATCAATTTGAATAAACAAATAAATATGGGGGGGAGGTCAGAATGTTTGCAGCTATAAAGGAAAAGGATTCTCACTTCTTCGCAAGTAAACGTTTACATGTTTGATATGGAGATTTCAAAGGTGACTCATGTGTTTGTTTCTGAAAAATAGATTGATGTTTCACACATACACACATACCTCACAGACACAGACATTTGTGTGTCGGACCAAGGTTCAAATTCGCACGTGACCCTGAAGCTCCCTGGGTGCGACGCTGGAACTTCTCAGCCTAATCCGCCTCGCAAGGTTGTTGTGGGGATTAAATGAGGAGGCGGGGACCACTTTGAGCTCCTTGGAGAAGAATCTGGGATAGCGACATGGGCGTAGCCTGGCTTTATTTTAGTGGGCCGAGAAGGCTTTATGTTTGGGGGGGGGCACAGAACCGAGATACCTGCGATGCAATTGGTCAGTTAGTTAAGTATTTCTATTTATTTACTTGGTTTAGAGGGGGGCAGCTGCTACCCCTGCACCCCCTTGGCTACATCCAAGGATGGGCTAAATAAATAGATAAATACATTCCTCTCTAACCTCATCCACCCAAACAGACCCCTGGAAAAAATTGATGAGGGTTTCAGCCGACCACTCCATGATTTCCCCCACCTGGTGTAGCAATTGTCATGCACTGTTTTCCACTGTATTTTTTAATCCGTGACATCCGCATTGTGAAACGAGAAAACACAATATAAGAAGAAAAAAGAAAAAGGAATCAAAAACAATTTTAAAAAGCAAGAATCGTTAATGCAAACATCTGGATAAAGCTATTGAGCCAAGAATGGTCCACAGACCACAGTTTGAGAAACTGGCACCCCTGTTTTGCATTTCTTTTTTGGGGGGGAATAGTGGAAACCTACTTAAAAATAATATATATTTACCTACTGCAGTGTGGGGGGGGGAGATTGGTAGTGCCCCCAATTCCTCAAGGTTAGACTTGGGCATCGCTAGTGGGCAGTGCCAAGGCAAGTGTGACCGTCCCACTGCAAGACTGCCAACTCTTTTAGGGCTGAGCTCTTTGGGGCTCAGACGGTGGCATCTCAGGCAGGCATCCCACAGGCGAAGCTATCCTTATCACCACACGACCTTGCCTGGGATGGGGAAAGTTCACCTGTTGGATTTCTGCCCGTTACACTGCTGTTAGAAAGCAATTCACCTCATGCCAGGAAAAAAGGTGAGACTGACTCCCACCCAGAACACAGGAATAAGGTCAAAAGTGCCTCCATATAAGTTCCTCCAAAGTTTGGAGGAACAGGAAGTCTCAAGCGGCTTCTTCCAGGTGGAGCAACTATATATAGGACTAAATCTAGGCCAGGAACCCTTTTCTATGCCAGGTATGCACTTCTCTCTGACACAAAAAATAACAACCAAGAGTGCCTCTGAGCATGTAAAGAGTTCCTTCCACACTGAGGAGTAACCACAGCCTGGGAATAGGAGACAGAGCTCTCAGTCAACCAAGCTGTGCTTTCAAAACAACACTGAGGGGGGACCCAACCCCAGAGCCCCACATCTTTTGAAACCCAGCACCCAAAATTTTTTGGGTGTTTTTAAAGGCTTTCCCCATACAAGCACCCAAAACACCTTGACCACTTGGCACCCATGTTTTTCTCAACTTCTGGTGTGGAGCGGGAAGTAGACAGAGCCCTCGTCCCAACCTACAATGTCACCCCAGCACCTCACAAAGTCACCCCCCAAACGGCCATGATTCTGCCCCCCCGGCACTCTCTCACACACAAGAGTTAAAATCTGACCTGGCCTCGCCACCACCCCTCTCTCCAATTCCAAGCGGCTGAGCCAGCCAGAGGGAAAATTGCAATGCTAATCCCACGGCCTATACCAACCCTGAGTCCCACCCACGGCCACAGCTTATAGCCACCCACAATTGCACAGTGCGCACACTCAGCCATGCCCAAAGCAAAGCCTCCTTTTCCCAGCAAGGGAGTCCCAGTCCTGACCCCACAACAAAGGCCACGCTCTCACTATGTCCAGTTTAAACCACAATTACATCGCTTTAACCGCTGTAGCTTCCCTTCAAAGAATCCTGGGAACAGTGTCATGTACAATCTAATGGCCAAACAGCACCAGCAACCTGGGTTGCGGTCGCCACAGCGTAAGACCTCGGCGCCATTTTCTTTTACAACGGGGTTTATTATTCCTGTTGTCGTTCATTTCATTTCTATCCCACTTTGCAGTTTCGGGAAGAAATCTCAAAGCGGCTCACAATACATTGAAAGCATCCAATAAAACAATCCAGAATACAACAAATGCAAGCTTCAAGAAAATTATTTCAGATAAGGGGCGTTTTGCTTTCTCCAGTCGCCAAACCGACAACCAGAGATCTCCACGTGGTCGCAACTGGGCTTGCGCCTGGGGCCTGGTTGGTTGCTAAGACAGCCTGGGAACTGTAGTTTTTTAAAGGAGTTCTTAGAAGCCCTCTATTCCCCTCACAGAACTACAGTTCTCAGAATTGCTAAACCATTCGGGGAAATATGGGTTTCCTAACATCTCTTAGCACCCTTCCCAAACGACTGATCCCAAGAATCTTTGGGGGGGGGGGGGGAGAAGCCCTGACTGCTTCTTTGCCACCCAAAAGCCACAAAATGGAGGGCCACATGTCTCCTTTGTTTTACACACCCTTGCAGTGCGGTCCTAAGGGTGCCCATAGTCTAGAACCAGGGCACAGCCGGGCACCACAGGTGAACGCCAAAATATTGGTGTGTGGAGAGGGGGAGACAATCACCCCACCCCCAAAAGCCACACATCCACGCTACACTGCCTTTGCACACGTCCTCGAATACCAGGGAATTATAGCGCCCGCTCCCATCTGCCTCACACGCAATCACTGTTAACTGATGTGTATATGTATGAATATTAATTTGGCAATTTAGGCCAAGCCAAAAGGAGCAGCGAGTTTCCTGGGAAGGAGAGGGAACCATGCAAGCAGTCTCTCTTTCGCATACACACCCTCTCTGCCCCACCCGTGCCCACAGCCGTGACCTGAAGAACAAGGCTATGGGGTGCAATAATCTGTAGCAGCGGGGGGGGGCACCCGACATTTGGAGGGCCACAGATTCCTGACCCCATCTTATATATCCCAGCCAATCAGGGAACCCATACCAAATGCATTTACAGAGGACGAGGAAGCAGGGATGAGGAACGAACAATGTTGGACTCCAACTCCCATCAGCCCCTGCCAGCATGGCCAATGGCCGGGGAACATGGGAGATGGAGTCCAGAAGCATCTGCAAGCCCTTTAGTTCCCCCGCCCTGGCACTCCACCACCCAGCCACTGACACCTCTCATGCCAGGGATGATTGACTCTGCACGCTAATGATCAGGAACAGCCACCCGGATCGGAGTTCGAATCCTCCCACTTGGTGTGTCAGAGGTAGAGCGAGAAAAACCCCGGAGGAGATGGCAACTAGAGGTTCGTCTAAAAAGTTTAAAGGCTACAAATTAAGACAGAGTGATCGTGGGAGCCCCTGGGGGACAGTCCAAAGGCAGAAAGTCCTCCTTCCCCCCCCCAAAAAAAACCCCAACCCCTGGCTCGCCAGTTCTTACCCCATCCGGTGCCCATGTGGCTGGTGGAAGAGCAGCTGAAGAGTCAGGAGGGTTGCGGCAACAGTGCCCGCTGATCCCTGCCCGGCACAGTGGCAAGGCCTGACCCACTTCTGCTTCCGACTTGTCACCTGCTCTCTCCCCCCACCCCACTCCACCCCACCCCGGGGAGGGGAACTTTGCCAAGTCATACCAACAGTTGCCGGGGAGGATACCCACTTTCCACAAGCGCCCCCTCAAATATCAGCTAGCAAACGGGATTCTCCCCCTTGCCTTTCCATCGCCTCCTTCAGCTGGGCACCGGGCACCAGCGCATTGGCACAAACTGGCACACCAGTACTTTTTTCTTTGCCAAGTCGTCTTGGCACTGGTGGCAGGGGCGGGGGCAGGGGGGGTAGCACCAGCAGCACGCAAACTGTTTGGTGCTCCCAAGGAAGCTGCAGGAAAAATAAAAGGAAAGGTTGGTGGGCGAACCCTCCTGGCCCTCCCTCGGCTCGGCTGTGCCAACCGGTTGGCACCGCGCCCGGCTCGTCGCAGGTTTCCCCCTGCCAAGCCAGGCTCCTGTTACAGGCCTCGCCTGGGGTACGGCAGCCGGGCCAGGGATGTGTGCCACGCAGGGTTGTCATGGAGCGCGGAGGAGCTCAGGGGCAGCGTCGTCCCCCACCCTGGGGCGGCGAGGGAGGGGGGCACCTCCAGCAGAGAACAGGGCGCGGCACACGCAGGGAGATTTCTCTGTGGTTTCATCAGCCGCCCCCTGAGGAGGCTGGCTGCTGCAGCAGCCCAGGCTCCCACGGCAACCAAGCCACGTTTGGCGCAGCCGGCCCAACTAGGCCACGACTCCGAAACCAGGATCAGAAAGCAGAGCATGAGCTAGGCCGGAGAGCGGGCGGCCGTTGTGGCTGACCCTGTTGCACTGCTGACTGTCCCTCGGGCCTCCGAAACCCCGACCTCCTTGCCTGGCATTTGGGGTCACCAGCAACCCTCCCCCCCCCACACTTTTAACAGATAGAAAAAGCAAAACTTTCAAAAATAACAGGCAATACATTCATCTTTACCACTGAAATTCGGCCCAACAAAGATAATTTCAACCTTGTCCAGATATCCAAATCTCTTTTGATATCCTTCCGTAACTTTTCGTAATTGTCTTTATACAATTTCAAATTTTTTGCAGTCATATTTACACCCAGATACTTCACCTTTTTTGAGAAAAAGCAAAACTTTCAGGAAGGACATGGGTTGGTGGGGAGAGGAATGCTGCACCTGTTGAATTTCTGCCTGGGCTGCAGGAGCGAGAAGCAGGAAAGGAGTCCCCAAAGACTCAACCCACGAGACCACCCAGCCAAGCGAAAAGCAGGGCCAGAAATAGGCTAAAGTGTAACCCCCCACCTCCCACAACCCAGAGCTTTTTCTTCTTTTTATTAGAAAAAAAAAATAAGTGTGAGTCTTAAGCAGTGATGCAGCTGCAAAACTGGGTTTCAACACAGCTGTTTCAAAACCATGCCTAGTTGACACCCACTCTTTATCAGAGAATAAAGGAAGGGAACTCAGCGCATGCTCTGAGGTTCATTTTAAAATCTGCATTTCCCTCAACGACTTAATGCATGCAAATGAACTGAGGACTTTACAGCAAAATACCCTACAAGTGAGCTGGTGGCAACAGAATATTCTCATATATTGGTGGCAATTTTATCTGCTTAGTTGTGTTTATTAGGTGCACATCTTCGCACACGAACAGGCTGGTGGCTGAGGCAAATAAGCATCTGATACTCCGCACATGCTCAGAGGAAAGGCTAACCAGCCAGCACAAAACACCATCATCGCGAAAAAGCTAGTGACATTCAGTTACGTTTTTCTCACAAGCACCCACTGAAATTAATGAGCCTTAATCACGCATATCACTTTTAATGGACGAAGCATAGCTGAATACCACCCAGCGTTCCGTCATTCTAATTTAATTTTTTTAATGTTTTAAATCATTGTCGTTAATCGGTCTTCTCAATCATTTAACTGTTTTTGTAAACCGTTTAGAGGCTTTTTCTTTTTTAAAAAACCATCGAGCGGTACACAAATCTTACCAAACAAACAAACAAAACTGAGAAGGGAGAGTTAAAACCAAGACTGGCTGCCGAAGAGGTGCTGGGGGGCTCGGTTTAATTTTGGGATGCCTTAATCCGAGCATTTACCTTCTCAGTCGCCCTCACGTCCTTGCCTGCTATTTATTGCTCTTCCCCATACACACACACACACACCAACCGACAATCCACTTTGTTGCCTCACAAGCCCCCCCTTCCCCCACCTCCAGCACATGAGGAGGACACCTGGGGACATGGCGCAGGTGTACTCTTAGCTGCCTCCCCACCTTGCTCACCCTTGCGCTGCCGGTTCAGAGCCCTCAGGGAGGTGGGTCGGCGCAAACAGGCGGGTGAGGCTGGCTCGCCTCGCAGCCCGCCTCCGGGAACCTTCTTCCTCCGGCACGCAGGTGGGCAAAGAACTGTGTGTCCACCTTTACACACGAGAAGAGCTTACGATCCATACTCCCGTGCCAGATGGGCGGGGTACAAACAATAAATGATGATTATTATTACTTCAGCAGCCATGGCTGCCTCCCCCAAAGAATCCTGGGAAACCGTACCTTGCTAAGGGGGCTGGAAGTCATTCGGTCACTGAGCTACAGTTCCCAGAGTTCCCTGGGAAGGGAGATTGCTTGTTAATCTTGGGAACTGTAGTTTGCTCAGGGGGCAGAGTTGTTCGGCCCTTTGCCCTCACAGATATACAACTCTCAGGGCTCCCTGGGAAGCAGGATTGGCTGTCAATCCTAGGAACTGTGGTTCCCACCTTCACAAAGCTACAATTCCCTTGATGGTTCCCAGGATCCTTTGGGGCAGGGGGGAAGAGGGGCATAAGGGTGCTTTAAATGTATGGTATGGACGTGACCCACATCCCGACTGGCGCAGTGAGTGTTGTGTGGGTGCGGAAGACAGAACGCAGAGACGGAACGGCTGGTTACGGGTCACATCCAAGCTTAATCATATCCAGAGTAGACACAGCGAAACGAATGGATATGATTAACTGGGCCAGTGGGTCTACTTTGAGTATAACTTAGTTGGATACGGCTCACCACTTGTTCTCTGGTTTTCTGGGCAGTGTCCAACTGAAGCATTTAGAACAATTAAGAGCATCCTATTTGTGAAACAGAAATCACAATATATATACTTAGACAGGATAATATAAACACAGAAGTCAAAATCAGAGTGATAAAATAATCTAGCTTGGGGAGGGACCTCCCAGCCGGCATAAGAAGCAGAGACTTATAGGAACATAGCAAACGGCCTTTGGTACATCCAGTTCTGTACACCAGGGTTTCCCAAACTTGGGTCTCCCACAATTTTTTTTAGACTACAATTCCCATCCTGACCACTGGTCCTGCTAGCTGGGGGTGATGGGAGTTGTAGTCCAAAAACAGCTGGGGACCCAAGTTTGGAAAACACTGGTAGCAGTGGAGACGCCAAAGAACTGAACCCAGTACCTTCTCTGTGCAAAGTAGACACACTACCACTGAGCTATCCATATTTCAATGATGTTTTAAAAAGTATTAAGATGTTGTGATAAGGGAGAAGAGAACGTCGGATCCACACACACACACACACACACACAACTGTCAAAGACCCCACAAAATTCTGATGCCACACAGGCAAGATCACACCCTGCATTACGTCTCCAGGAATAACCACCACTTCCAATTTCTGGATTCCCAGTTGCTAATCTGGGTCATTAACCTGACTCACCAGCCTAGGAGAGATTGCCAGTCAACAAAAAGGACATTTCTACATTGGAACATAACAGCTTATATTCATCAGTCATATCAATCAGACCCGTTTGGCCATCTGGACCGTCTATATTATTCTGTACGCTGAAATAAGACGGATGGAATAGTTTTATTGTCAAGGGGCAGAGTATGATGTCTCTTTCTTGTGGGCTGTATTTGCAAGAAACCAAAGTGGGAAAGGGCTGTTTTCAAGGATCAACTCTGTCAGGCTCGGAAACCACCACAGCTATGATGGGAGATTCCTTAGTTTAAAATACGTAACTAAGGAATCTTCCATTGTCATATCACGATCGATTTGAAAGTTTTACTGGGTGAGCCATTAAAAATATATATGTACTTGAAAATAAAATAAAATATTTATTTGATTCAAATTATCATGCTTGCCTTTCTTTTTCTCCCCGTCCTTGTAACTCTCACTCATCGACTTTGATGTTAAGCAGACTTCCTAAAAGTAAGAAGTATTTAACATGTGTGAAGCACTTTCTTTGTAGTGCTACCAATAATATTGCTTTTTTTACTGTCTGGACCATAAGCTGCATTTCATTCCACTGAAAGTGGAGGAGGGAGGGAAGGGAGCTCCCCCTTTGTCCTAACTTTACAAACTTGTTTCGGGACACGGCGGAGGGTGGGGAGAGCTGAAAGGTCAGGCGAAATCCCGAGCAAAAGTCCCACCCCAAGAATCAAGGCTCCCAATAAGAACAGAAGAGGAAGCCGGCTGCCGGATCAGACATAATGGCCCATCTAGTCCAGGATTCTGTTCTCACAACGGGCAAACAGTTGCCTGTAGGAAACTCGCAGGCTGCTGCCAGGCTTGCCAAGGTGAGCACACCTATAGACACAGCCCTGTAAGGGAGGGAAGGGTAATCAGTGGGGCTGGGTGTAACTTGGAGGGCAGAGTCCAAGTAGTAAAGTTTGCCCAAAGGGAAAAGGGAAGAAAAAAGAAGTCACCCACTCAGTTCTTATTAACACAGCACCCAAGCAAAACGGGCACCTTAAGAATCATACCCTTTGGATTCCAAAGGGCACTTCTGCATTTGAGACAAGGCCTGCTTTCAATGCCCGTGTGCCAAGCGGGCAAAACAGCTTTCTGCTCACTTGCCATCCATTCCCTGCTTGCGGGTGGTACGAGAGTGGGAAGCAGGGATGCACATGGGACGAGATCCCAGTTGGGCCCCTCCCTCCCTGGCAGCGCTGAAGCCACAGATGCCACCCCTGCTCCTTCTTGCTCACAAGAATGGCTGGGTCTTAGCTTCAGTGGGGTATGGTATTTGGGGTCCGCCCTATGGAAGCAAGGAATCCTGCAGCAACCGCAAGGTAAGACACAAGCCTGACAGCAACTCTAGCTAACAAGGAAGCTCTCGTCCTAATAAAGTCCCTCCCCAGGTTACAGTCCAGCAACTGGGCACTAGTGGGGCACTGCCCGCTCTCCTCCAACCATGCTCACCTGCCCTTAGCACCATCCCCAGCTCATACGAGGACGACGACAAGCCACGGTCATGTCTCACCCCTATTCAAACCTAACAGCTCCAACAATTAAAACCGGCTCCACCATTATTTGAACGACGCCTTTTTGGCGGGCACACACTGCCCACCCCTGGCAAAGAGTCAATACCTGCCTGGACAAGAAGATTTTGTGACAAGGGGGTGCGGGTGGCATATGATGGAAAAAAATGACACACACAAACATGCCCACAGTTTATGCCAGGGCAGTGCCAACCCACGGCACAGAGAGGGCAAAGGATAAACAGTGGAGAGGATCCCTACCTCTCTGATGACTCCAAGGCCCAGACCTGGCACCAGCCACGTTGCCAGGAAACCTTTACGAACCTAGCACCCCCTAAGTCCATCCTTCAATGTGCTGGACATCTACAAGCTTAGCAACTGGTAAAAATAGCCCCCCAAGCTGGGAATCTTCAAACTCAAGAAGGAAGGGGGTGGGGGAGTAACCAGGGAACCTGTCAAAGGAGGGGCAGAGTTGATCCACTCTCAAAAAGGCCTGGAATGGTGGAGTAATCTGCCCGCAAAAGAGGGGAACCCCCCCCCGAAACATAACTCTCGATCCACAGAAACAAATACCCATACAAACCATTGGCTCCAATGATTGGTATGGAGCCAGGGAGAGAAAAAACGGGCGTGACTTCCAAAAGATTGCCCTCCCCCTCGGACAAAATCAGGTTTTAAAAAACTGGGATAGGGAAACGGCTCACGCCTGCTTTGATCTTATCCCCAACGTGCCTTTTTGCGTCCTAACATCACCTCTTATTGGGAAGTGGGGGAGGGGGGAGAGAAGGGATCTGGGGAAAGCAGGTGATGGGGGGGTAGTGGGGAGGATTTGAGATGGGGGGGGGGAGGAAAAAGAGCCATAAGGAAATTCCCACCCAGCCACCCCACGCAGCTTGCTATGTGGGGCTCGACTTCTGCTCTCGGGGTCCCCGCGTGTGCGTTTAAATCTCCGGGAAGCAGAGGGGAAGTTTCGAAGGAGAAATTTGGGGGGCGGATTTCCAAATTCCTGGTGAGGGTCAGTTTTGGGACCCAGAACCCCCATCTCCGGAGGATCGGCGCCCCGCCGCGGAGGATCGGACTCACCCCAATATTTTCCCCTTCCGGCCGGGTTCTCGGGACGCTCCGTGGACACTTTTCAATAGGTACCGAGATCTCTCTTGCGCGCGTGCCTGCGCTGGCCGGTGTCGGCGGCGGAGTGTCGCGCACGATCCCCTCCGCCTCTCTGCGCCCCCTCCCGGCTCACCTGTCCTGGCCACGCCCCCGGCTCACCTGTCCTTCCTCCCCCGCCCCCCTCCAGCTTAGCAACCCAGCTGCGCCAGGCGACCTTAGCCTCCCGCAACCCGGAAAAGGAGGCCAGCCCTCCCCGGCTCTCCCTCTCTCCAACCCCCACCCCCGACATTGCGCGCCCGTGTACCCCCCCCACCCCACCTGCGCCAAGCCCCGCCCCCACCTGCGCCAAGCCCCGCCCCGAGCCTCCCGGCGCCCCGCCTTCTCCGCACCTGGCTCGCGCAGTTCCACTCGCCATCTCATCCTCTCGCGTCCTATTTTTTCCCTCCTCTTCCCAAGGCAGCGGGGACGATCCCGCCTGCGCCGCCTCGCCATTGGACGGAGCGGGCGATCCCTCGCCTCCCACTGGCGGGACCCGCCGCCCTTCATCCCTCCGCACCCGCCCCCTAAGCGCCTGGGTGGGTTGGGTGAGGGGAGAGGGTTATTTCAGGTCGTAAAAGCTGGCGGCCATCAGATCCCTTTCTCTCCTCCCCCCCCCCCTTTATCCGCCGGACGCCTGGGTTCTTTGCAAAGGCTTTCCAACCCCTCCTCTCCCCCTTTGCTGGGAATCTTTGCAAGGGTTAACGGGCTTCTGCAAACTTGGGGTGAAGTGGGACTGGAGATCCGGCATGGGTAGGGGTTTTTTTTTGGGGGGGGGCGTCATTTCGGTCACTTGAGGAGAGTCCTAGGAACAGCTGAATCATCCGAGGCTGCGGAAGAGAAGTTTGCAAGCGGAAAGGATGATTTAATCCTCAGGCGGTGGGGCAGGGGAAAGTGGGGGGGGGGGGACACGACTTCCCACTTGGGCAGGGGGGAGGATTGGTCACCCCCTTCTCCTCCTCCCCCCCCCCCTGCGCCGCAGCACTTGGCCTGGATGATTTAGCCCGCAGCGAAGCCATCTGGCTCTGGATCAGCCCCAAGCGCGCACACGCCCTAAGCACCATCTACAGGCCACGTGGAGGCCCACCGCTCCCTCCTCCTGTTGTATTTATGCAGCCGTTCCTTTGGAGCAAGAACCTAGCCTGGCCTTCGGAAAGGCTCTCCAGAGCTGTTTCTTGCAAATCAATAATAATGAAATAACCCTGTGCGCAGCTTGCTGCTTTTTAGAAAGGCATGGCACGAAAGGAAAAAGGGAGGGGAAGGGCAGAGGTGAACAAGCGAGCTCGCAGGCCCTGGATTCCTCCTGCGAGAAAGTGAATAAGCGGCCTCTACGGAGACCACTCAACCTGGCGAGATTAGGCGGTGCCAGCATTGGCATGTGTAGCCGGACCGTTGGAACTGGAGGGGATGGTTTTGCTTTCAAAGTCCAAAAGGCTACATTTCTGCTTCAAGAGACTTAGGCCCCGTCTGCACTACAAAGCACTCTGACGCCGCTTTTGAAAGTGTGGCTTCCCCCCCAAAGGATCCTGGGAACTGTGAAGGTTGCTGGGAATTTTGTGGAGACTTCTGTTCTCCTCGCAGGGCTGCAATTCCTGGGGAGAAGGAAAGAGGGGGTCTCCTAACAACTCTCAGCACCCCTAACTAACTACAGCTCCCTGGGTTCTTTGGGGGAAGCCATGACTGTTTACAGTGGCACTGTGGGTTAAACCACAGAGCCTAGAACTTGCCGATCAGAAGGTCAGTGGTTCGAATCCCCGCGATGGGGTGAGCTCCCGTTGCTCGGTCCCAGCTCCTGCCAACCTAGCAGTTCGAAAGCATGTCAACGTGCAAGTAGATAAATAGGTACCGCTCTGGCGGGAAGGTAAACGGCGTTTGCTGCTCTGGTTCGCCAGAAGCAGCTTAGTCATGCTGGCCACATGACCTGGAATCTGTACGCCGGCTCCTCGACCAGTAAAGTGAGATGAGCGCTGCAACCCCAGAGTTGGTCACGACTGGACCTAATGGTCAGGGGTACCTTTACGTTTACCTTTAACTGCGTCAAATGAATTAACGTGCAGATGGGGACTCTGTTGAGAGATTTTGAAAATACTTCTTTACTCAGAGTCTGATCCGCGTTCTCCGGGTACTTGTTCTCAACCTGTGGGTCCCCAGATATTGTTGAACTACAACTCCCATCATCCCTGAGCTCTAGCCTTGCTAGCTAGGGGTGATGGGAGTTGTAGTTCAACATCATCTGGGGACCCACAGGTTGAGAAAGGCTGTGTGATTACATGGTTTAACAACTGGGCAGCAGAACTCCTGCTATTGGGTCTGTGAAGGGTTAAAGAAGGGTCAGGGGAAGCTGGCCAGGATCATCCAATTGGAATATGGAGTCCTGCATGCAACATAGGAGTTTGAGAAGGGAGTGGGAACTTGTAAGCACAAAGTGACCTCCCAGCGGTGGGCAGGGTGTATGGGGGTCCTGGGCTGCCCCGATGACAAGACCCCCTTCTTAGCATCGCTGTGGGCTCTCCAAAGGAAAGCAGATCAAGACGTTTGGCTCCAGCTTGGCTGCAGGAATTGCCAAAAGGTGACGTACCAGGTACCACCCAACCGTCTTAGGGGCTCCACTCTGGATTGGTGTAATGTTTACTCTGCAACCTTTTCTTCTCCCAAAGATATCCCAAAAAGTGGTTGACAATGGAGGGAGTGGGGCGAGGGGAGGATATCTGGTGGACCCCCCCCCCACTAGAAGCAAAATGAGATTGGGTTCCTTGTGTTTTTGGGATCAAGGGGCTAGCAGAGAGAAGACTCCTGGGACACCAAAGCCTGGAAGATTGGCAGCAAATAGTTGAGAAGAGGATATCTGGATTCTTTTCTCTCTGTGGACTCTGAACATACTGCAAATGTGTTTTGTATTAACGGATCCAGAATGATTTTCAAGAAATTGCAGAACTGGGGGTGGGGGGTCAGAGAGAGAGGCACATGGAAAGGCGATCATATCCACAAACCATCTTCAAGATTTGCCTGCTACAGTGGTACCTCGGGTTACAGACGCTTCAGGTTACAGACTCTGCTAACCCAGAAATAGTACCTTGGGTTAAGAACTTTGCTTCAGGATGAGAACAGAAATCACGCAGCGGCAGCGGGAGGCCCCATTAGCTAAAGTGGTGCTTCAGGTTAAGAACAGTTTCAGGTTAAGAACGGACCTCCGGAACGAATTAAGTTCTTAACCCGAGGTACCACTGTATCTAGAATGCAAGGCTATGGGATCCTGGGAACTGTAGTTTGTTAAAGGGTGCTGGGACCTGTTCTGTGAAGGGTGAACTACAGTTCCCAGCTCCTTTCAGGGGAAGCCATGTGCATTAAATGTGCGTCGGCAGCCATTTAGATTATGCAATATGAAATAAGCCCAGGCTCCAGAGTGCAAGGCGTGCTTTGAATGAAACACGGACCCTGCCCCACAGCTGGTGGTGGGGTGCAGATGGGGAGGGGGGGTTGATCCAGCAAAGTGCCCAGGCTCAGATCCATGCAAAGGAAACTCTCCAGCCATGCTGGGCAGGGTGGTGTAGACTCCTTTATCCCTGCTCAACGCCCCCCCCCCCAACTTGCAGGTAACTGGGTGGGGTCACACACACAGGCCCAACCTGTTTGGCTGCCGCCTGACAGGCGGGAGAAGAGCTCACCGTGTTCCTCCTCGCTTCACACTCACCTGGCCTCACCTGAACAGACCCTCCCGCCCCACCCAGTGCTCAGCCAGGAGCTTTGTCCTCCCCCCATGGAAAAATTCCTGGCTTCCCAATCCTGTTCCCTTCCTTCTCAGCCTGAGTCAGAAACAGCCACACGCAGGAGAGCGTTTTGAGCTGAGCTGGGCGGAAAGCTTGGAGGAAGCTCACAGACCCCTTGCCAAGGCAAACAGGTCCCTTTGCACAGACATTATCTCACTGAAGCGGCTGAGCCCAAGGCCCATAGCAGTGGGGGAGAGCCCGTTCCAAGAGGGATGCAGGATCTGGGCCCAGCAAGGCTCGGGTGCGTGCCGAGGGATCGCAAAAGCCCAGCCCTGGCGGTTGCTCCCCCCCCCCCCAAGCACACACACCTCTCAGGATTGCAGCTCAGGCCTTATTGTTCTGTTGCTCCGGCATGGTGTAACCAAAGCAGCTCTCTGCCCCGAGGAGCTTACAATCGGTGTTGCAAACGGAGAGAAAGGAAGAGGAGCTTGCGATGGCTGTGCACTCTGCCTTCATAGAATCATCAGAGTCGGAAGAACGGATGCGTGCGTTTCCCTGCGTACAATTTCCTTCCTGAAATTTGGCAGGGGCAGAGTAAATTTCAATGTAGAAATGGACACATGCAGAAGGTGCGTTTCAAACGGGACAGATTCAAGAACTTACATAGCAGTAAGAAGCACTGGGCATGCTTCTGAGCATGTACAGAGTACATTTCAGTACGGACAGTTTAAGGTGTCCCCTGAGCACATGCGGAGTGTTGTTCGGGTAAGGAGAGGTGCAAGTTCTCCTGAGCATGTACAGTGTGTTTCAGTGGGTGCAAGTCGCAACCATATACCTCCCTGAACCTTAAGATCCTCCTGGGAGGCTCTGATCTGAGTGCCCCCAGCTGGATGAAGTGAGGCTGGTGAGAACCAGAGAACGGGGCCTTTTCAGGAGTGGCTCCCTGGTGACAGAACAGTCTTCCAAGGGAGTTTTCTCCAGAACCATCTTTGTGATACTTTCAGATTTCTCTGTTTACCCAGCCCTTTCCATAAATGATGCCATCAGGGTCTATCCCTGCACTTTAACTTTGGAGCCTGCCTGCCTGCAGGAATCTTTTGCCTAACGTGGGGCTCGAGATCAAGAGTTTACTGACGGAGCTATCCATCGTGAGCCAATTTTGTTTGTTTTGTATCTCTAGAACTTTTGACTCGATGGCTTTATGTCTTATTTTCCATTTATTTGGTAAATATTTGAGGTTTTTGTTCTGCTTTCTTTTTCTTTTCTTATTTATTGTATGCCACCCAGCACGAGCTCAGGAAAATGCACTCTGCACATGCCCAAAGCCATGTTTGTTTATTTATTCACAACATGTTTATGCTTCCACTGACCTGGGAGAGAACAGGTTTCAAAGCCCCACTCAGGCTTGAAGCTCTCTGTGTGTGACCTTGAGCCAGTTGCTCGTTCTCAGTCAAACCTACCTCACAGGATTGTTGTGGAGGGAAAAGAACTACCCACACCTTGAGTTTATTGGAGGAAATATTTTATAATAGTAATAATTATTATAAGTATATACTACGTGGAGGTGATCACAGTATTCTGCCCCGACTCTCAGAGAATTACTGAGTCCTAGGCACACTAGATTTCAAGCTGATTTTACATATGAAAGTGTTTTTAATTGTTGGGGTTTTTTTTTAAAAAAATATTGTTATAATTGTTTTTAATATATGAAATGGCATAATTGTTTTGATGGCTGTTTTTATTGTGAGACCGCTTGGAGATGTTTTATGGGAAGTGATTCATGAATGGAATGAATGAATGAATATCTTGAGTTATTTGATTTTGCTGTCTGTATACGTTCATCGCCCAGCTATCCACAACTTTGCTTTTAGTACACAGGACGTAAACAAAGCAAAAAAAAGAACAAATAAACAAACAAGCTGGATAAACCATTGGAAGAAGCGGTCTGACAAAGCCTCGCTGTTGCTGCCTGCACACTGTAAATTGAAAGCATGCCCGCTCAGAGTTTGTTCAGGGTGTCGGAACTGTAGCTCCAATTAGGAGTAAACTACAGTTCCCAAGATTGGTGGCTGGGGATGTGCGTTCAACGTGCTTTAAATATATGGTGTGTACCATATATGGGACGTGGGTGGCGCTGTGATCTAAACCACAGGGCTTGCCGATCGGAAGGTTGGCGGCCCCAGCTCCTGCCAATCTAGCAGTTCGAAAGCATGTCAAAGTGCAAGTAGATAAATAGGTACCGCTCCAGCGGGAAGGTACCGTATTTTTCGCCCTATAGGGGGCACCGGCCCATAGGGCGCACCTAGTTTTCAGGGGGGGAAATCAAGGGAAAAAATATGATTCCCCCCCCCCCCGCAGCTCTGGGAGCGCTACTCCAAGACCTTCTCCCTGCTTTTGCGGGAGGTGGCGGAATTCCCCCACCTCCCGCAAAAGCCCACAGGAGCCGCGCACGACTCCTGCGGGCTTTTCGACCAGGAGGGAGAAGGGACTGAAACGGCCAGTCAGTCTCTTGTCCCTCCTCGGGGAAAAGCGTTTCAATGCACTGCTCTGGTTTCACCAGAAGCGGCTTAGTCATGCTGGCCACATGACCCGGAAAAACTGTTATGCTCCGGCCCCCCACAAGGTCTGAGGGACAGTGGACTGGCCCCCTGCTGAAAAAGTTTGCTGACCCCTGGACTAGATCAAGGGTAGGCAATCTAGGGGCCGGGGGCTGGATCCGGCCCAATTGCCTTCTAAATACGGTCTGGGAACCAGCGTGTTTTTACATGAGTAGAATGTGTGCTTCTGTTTAAAATGCATCTCTGGGTTATTTGTGGGGCATAGGAATTCGTTCATATTTTTCCCCCAAAATATAGTCCGGCCCCCCACAAGGTCTGAGGGACAGTGGACCGGCCCCCTGCTGAAAGAGTTTGCTGACCCCTGGGCTAGATTGAACCTCAGGGTCCCCTCCAGCTGCAATTCCATGATCCTATGGTTTGAACAGCCTTGGGGGATGAGAGCAAAAGCCCATCTTGTTCAGCCTCTTGTTCTGATCGTGGTCATTCAGATTCCTCTGGGGAGGTCCACAGCCAAGGCTCGAGGACACTGTTACTCATAAGGAGACCCCAGCTGGATCAGCCAAAGGCATAGCTGTCAACTGTCCCTTATTTTGCGGGAAACTCCCTTATCCCAGCGCCGTGTCCCGCTGCTGTCCCTTATTGATGATGTCCCTTAAATTTCCCGGGTTTCATGCTTGCCCGGCTCGGGAGGGAAGCAGCGGCTCGGGGTCCTCCGCTGCGAGAGAGAGCGCGCGCTGGCGCCGTCGTCCTGGCGCAATGAGTTCCATCAGTCCTTCCCCGCCCAGGAGAGGGGGGGGAGGGAGAGAGACTCTTGCCCATGCTGCCTGCAAGCCCGGAGGCGGCGGCAGCAGTGGTGGCAGCTGAGGGGGCGGCCTGAGGGAGGAGGAAGAGGAGGGGATGGGGAGGGACGCAGAAGGGTGGCGCTTCAGCGGCCGCTGCGGTACCGCAACCGCCTCATGCCGGATTGACAGCATCTGTCAGTCCTACCAATGTATGTAACTCTTTACAATAGCAAAATCCCTTATTTTGGCTGCTGATCCCTTATTTTTGAGGCTGCTGGTCCCTTATTTTCAAATCTGTAAGTTGACAGCTATGGCCAAAGGCCCACCTAGTCCAGCACCCTCAATTTGCGGTGCCCAGCCAGATGCCCCTGGTGGGAAGCCCCCAAGCAGCCCCCAACTGCAGCAGCGCCTTCCTTCCCCACCCACTCCTGATTCCCAGTTCGCTGCCTCCGACAGTGGAGGGAGGCCTTGAAGCCGCCGACTCCCCTTTATGGCGTGCACTGATTTGAAAACCCCCACACGGCAGGAGGCAAACTCTGTGGCTGAAGGGATTTAGCGGCACGGCGCTTGCTTTAGGGGGGGCGTCTGCCTCGGGTGGAGGGGAAGCTTTCCTGTGTCAACCACTTCAGAGGGGCCGAGGAAAGAACGGCGGGCTCAGGAGAGGCATGAAAGGCAAGCCACAGTCGGAGGCGTACGTAAACCACCCTGCGCCCCCAGAAACCGACCCTGCCGCCTGATTTCTAATTTTAGGTCCTGTCGGAGAGGAACAGATCCTGCAAGGGGGATATAGAGTGGGAGCCTCTGCGCTTTTTATACATTCACCTCTTCCTCCACCGGCTCAGATTTTTGGTGGCGTTATAGAAAAAATTGGGGTTGGCTTTGACAGCCTTAACTCCCCATCAAGGGCCTTGTCGGTCCCCTAAGTCCATTGTCGGTCGGAGAAGAATGGATGGAGACAGGATCCAGCAAAAGCAAGGGAGATCTTTATTTCCCTGCTCCTTGCAAGGAGGCGAGAGGCTCAGAACATAGGCGTACAAGGACCTTTAAAGACTTCAGAAATTGCCAAACCCCTTAGCCGAAGACCATCCGTACATCACAGAAAGAGGCTGTTTACAACAGAAATTTGAGAGTGTGGCTTCTCTCCTGTCTTCCGAGATACCTGATAAAGGCATTAGCTGGCCAGTCTAGGCCGTTCTTTTGAGATGGTAAATAACTTTAGTTCTTGAATCCAGGTCACAGGTCTACCCTATCCCTACACAAAACACGCCCTTAAGACAGGATTTGTAGGACTTGTAAGTGAAAGAACTACTAGGGAAAGTTTCTCCCATATTTCCCCCTCTGTCAAGGAAATGTTTTCGAGTCAAGATGGCTTCAGGATTTGCTCTCCTGTACGGGTAAGACTGGGAGAGACCGCTGCCTGAACGTGCTGGAGAGATGCTGCCAGTCAGTGTAGACAATATTGTGGCACTCCGGGCCTGCTTGTGGGCTTGCCACAGGCATGTGTCTGGCCACTGTGAGAACAATATCCTGGACTAACTAGATAGATCACTGGCTTGATTCAGTATTATGCTTATATCTCTCAGGGCCACACTTAACAAGGGCCCAAACCTGCCAGAACACTCCCTTTACCCGACAGTAGAGCCGGCTACCTCTGGCGGCGGGTGGCGGGGAGACTCCGTTGGAAGGAAACATAAAGGGATAGCTCAGTCAGTGGAGCAGGAGACTCTTTAATTTCAGGGTTGTGGGTTCGAGATTCTGCCATTGCAAGGGGTTGGGCTAGATGACCCCCTGCAGTTCTATGAGTCTCAGGCATGGGCAAACTCCAGCTCTCCAGAAGTTTGGGACTACAATTCCCATCATCCCTAGGTAACAGGTCCAGTGGTCAGGGATGATGGGAATTGTAGTCTCAAACATCTGGAGGGCTGCAGTTTGTCTATGCCTGGTCTTTCTCATCTTTCCTTGGCTACCAGATGTCTGGGGATCCCAGCCTCTGCCCCGGGCCCCCCTCCAGCAGTCAGATGACAACACAAAGAAGTTTATTCTGGCTCGCTCTCTTCCTCCTCCTTCACCCCCACCCTCTGTTTTCCTTTAAATCTTTCGGTTTCTCTGAAGACTCGAGAATCACGCTGCGGGTTGTGGGTGGGCAAAGTGGGTGGGGGGGATGTTGGGAAGCGTCAGGGAGGAAGCCGTCACTTCCCCCGTTATGCGCAGCCGTCTAGGAACATGAAAGGCCACAGAATGGCTCATATCACAGCCACAGCCGCACAGGCGGGTAATTTTAGATTCCGGGCTTCGTGGTTTCCCAGGCGGGGAATGGGTTGCTCTTCAGATCAGGGAGGGGAATCTGTTTCAACCCCCAAGGGCCACATTCCCCTCAGGGCAAACTTCTGGGGGCCGCCTGGCTACAGATCTGGCCTTTAAGCTTTGCACGAGAGCTGTAAGGAAGCGCAGCTGCTCCCATCGCAGATCTCTGGCCCTTCCCCTAAAGCGGAAGTAAGCTCCTAGTCCTCATGGGCCAATATTAAAGATCTGGCTTTAATAGGAAGCTGCCTTAGGAAGGCTGCACTTAGTATTTGTCTACAGTTCGGGGGAATAAAAGGCTAAGGGGTAAACCCTACAAAAGTGGAGTCCCTAAGATAGTTGGGTAGCAACTTCCAGCAACTCCTGCAGCCAAGCTGGTGCCAAACGTCTTGCTCTGGTTTCCTTTGGACCCCTGAGAGCAGGGGCTGGTGGTCTTGTCATCTGGGCAGTCCAGCGCCTCCATACAAACTGCCCAGGATTGAGCCCTGCAGAGGTCACTTCCATAAAGCCATGAGCCATGATGAAGCCTCCAACTCCAGGGGCAGTCTACCTCCAAATACCAGACATTGAGGAACAATTGACAGGAGAGGGCTGTTGCCTTCAGGCCCTGCTTGGGAGCTGCTGAAGTGCACCTCCATTTTGCTCTGATTTTAACTCTTCGCTTGCACTCATGCCTGAGCATTGTTTTTTTAAAAGTGCTATTTTATTGCAAAGCGATAAACCAGGGCTTAGGAAACCTGTGCGCCACCCTCCCCTCCCAAAATAAAGTTGTCGTGGGAACTGCAGTTCACCCTTCACAGTGCTAAAATTCCCAGCACCATCAACAAACTATGGGTCCCAGGATTTTTCGTGAGCTTTAAATGTATGGGGTGGACTGAGCTGTAGTGTTAAAAGCAGGGATGGGGAAGCTTTGTCCCTCCAGATGGTGCTGGACTACAACTCCCATCAGCTCTGGCCAGCATTGGTCGGTGGTCGGGGATGATGGGATTTGGAGTCCAACAACAATTGAGGGTGCCGGTGTGGGTTCCCCATCCCTCTCTGTGTGTGTGTTTTAAGCTATCCTATGGGTGGGTTAAACCAGAGAGCCTAGGGCTTGCCGATCAGAAGGTCGGCGGTTCGAATCCCCGCGACGGGGTGAGCTCCCGTTGCTCGGTCCCTGCTCTGCCAACCTAGCAGTTCGAAAGCACGCCAGTGCAAGTAGATAAATAGGTACCACTCCGGCAGGAAGGTAAACAGTGTTTCCGTGCACTGCTCTGGTTCACCAGAAGCGGCTTAGTCATGCTGGCTACAACCCGGAAGCTGTACGCCGGCTCCCTCGGCCAATAAAGCGAGATGAGCGCCGCAACCCCAGAAACGGCTGCGACTGGACCTACGGTAATAGTCAGGGGTCCCTTTACCTTTACTCTGGCAAGCAGATGGCCAATTGCATCTCCTCTGGGTCAAAGCTAAACCTGCTGGGCTCCTACCTGCCTGGCAACTGTATGGGCATAGGAGCCAGGCCAGGAAAGAGGGACTGGCAACCATCTTTTGGGGGGAAGGTCTATAGCTCTGTGTGCGAAAGGTCCTAGGTTCAATCCCTAGCACCTCCAGGTAGGGCTGGTAGGTAGAACCCCTGGAGAGCTGCTGTCAGTCTGTGTAGACAATACTGAGCTATATGACTACAAAGACTCCGGATAAGGCAGCTTCCTGTGTTCCAATACAGTACATGGGCCCTGAAAAATATTTAGGAAACGTTTGGTGCAGCTGGGGACACACCGCCCCCTGCTGGCAGTCACAGAGACACCACTTTGAGTACAGTGATTTCAAAGAATGGGAGGTTCCCTGGGAAGATGTGGGGGACTCAGCAGCCCACCTCCCTCTCCCTTGGCACGCAGCCTTGCTGACTTTCGTCCTTCCCGTTTCCAGATGGGCTGGATCCAAATGCATTTGCGGCATTGCGGGGTGGGGGGTATTCATTTTGCACATGCTCAGAGAAGCCCTCTCAAGCACATCTTTCCACAATCGCTGCAAAAGCAGCGCCCTTCCTTCCTTCCTTCTTTCCTTCCTTCCTTCCTTCCTTCCTTCCTTCCTTTGTGTTGCTCTGCACACGCTCAGAAGTACTCTTGTCGCAAGCATCCATTCCCTGGGAAATGTATACCCTGCCTTCCAGCTTCGCTGGGGTAAGCGGCTCCAGAGGGGGGGTGTCTTGACAAAGGGACCCTCCAAAGGCCGCAAAGGTGTGGTCAACTTGGTAGTAATGACCGCGAGCTCCTGGGCAGAGAATGTACTCGGGGTCACTTAACCTTATGTCTGCCCACCTGACCTCCTAATTTGCACCTGGATGCAATTGGTCAAATTCAGGGTTCCAGTTATTTTTTTTTGTTGAGACATGGGGAGGGAGGGGGGAAGATGGGGGGGTCGGGTGGCCATGTTTCTATTTTGCTTAATGTATGTAGGGTTTGGTGTCAGCGTTGCTCATGCTGTTTATTTGTGTTTCTTTGGTGGTGAGAGAGGTTGGGGTTGGCCTTGGGTGTGATTGATTGATTGTTTGTTTGTGATTGGCTGTGGTGGTCTTTGTTTTCATGTGTGAGCGCGGTGGGTGGGTGTTTTGGATCAGGTTAGCCATATTGATTTGTATGCTGTTGGTGGATTTTTGTCATTGTCTTGTTGGGCTGTGTATGTGATAAAGGGTAGCCATACCGCAGTGGCGTAGCGTGGGGGGTGCAGGGGGGGCCGGCTGCACCGGGCGCAACATCTGGGGGGGCGCGCTCGCACTCGCAGCTCTCTGCCCCTACCTGGCTCACTCACTCTCTCTCACTGCAGTGCTGGCTGTGCGAATCTGATCCAAGCCGCTGGGTCGCCGCCCACTGTGGAGGGGGTGGGTGCCAGGCGTGCGGTGCGGTGCGGAGAGAGGGACTATCTGGGGGAGGGACGGTGCAGCGGCCGCCTAGCGCAGCGCTGAGCGCGGGAGAGAACCACACCAGACCAGACCAGGCAGCAGCAAGAAGAAGCTGGCAGCGACGGCAGGTTAGGGGTTAGGGGGCGCAAATTACTTGCCTTGCCCCGGGTTAGGGGGCGCAAATTACTTGCCTTGCCCCGGGTGCTGACAACCCACGCTATGCCGCTGCCATACCGGGGTAAAGGCATCTTCTTCTGTTTGTCCCCGTGTCAGTTTCAGTTTATTGGTTAATTTTTCTAGTAGGGCTGTTTCCCATACTATTTGGTACCATTGGTCCATACTTACTCCTGACAGGTCTCTCCAGTGTCTGGTTATGGTGTTTCTGGCTGCTGAAAGTAGGTGGGTTATGAGTTCTTTGTGGTGTGAATGGGCATCGTTGTCTTGGAAGATGTTTAGTAGGGCCAATTCTGGGGTGATGTCTAATACTTGCTTAGTTATTTTACATGCTTCTCGTATGGCTGTTGTCCAGAATAGTTGGATTTTGGGGCACTCCCACCACATGTGGAGGTCTGTGCCTGTGGAGGTGCACCCTCTCATTCAGGGTTCCAGTTGAAGATCTGTGGCTCAGTGGCAGAGCTTCTGCCTCACATGCAGAAGGTCCCAGGTTCGATCCCCAGCATCTCCAGAAATCGTGCCTGGAGCCTGCGAGAACCCCTGCCAGTCAGTGTAGACACTATGGAGCTAGATGGACCCTATGGTCTGGGCTTGGTATAAGTCAGCTTCCTATGATCTCCTTTAAACTAGCTGTACATTTTGAATGATGAGGACTAGAATCTTGCAAGCAGAGGTCCCTGGCATCTCCAGATAGGGCTTGGAGAAGCTTCTGCCCGTCTATGTTGACAATACTGAGCTAGATGGACTTGGCTCAGTATTAGGCACCTTCCTATGTCCCTATAGAACACTCATTCTGCATTGCTAAGAAATCAAAACTTCTATAGTGAGGATTCACCAGCACTTTGGAACTCCCTGCCAATTGCACCTTCGCTGCACTCTTTCCAGCGCCTGCTAAAAACCTGCAGTTAGGAAAGCCCGCCTAGATTTGCAGGTTAATCTGGTTTCATGGGACGCGGGTGGCGCTGTGGGTTAAACCACAGAGCCTAGGACTTGCCGATCAGAAGGTCGGCGGCTCGAATCCCCGCGACGGGGTGAGCTCCCATTGCTCGGTCCCTGCTCCTGCCAACCTAGCAGTTTGAAAGTACAAAGTGCAAGTAGATAAATAGGTACCGCTCCAGCGGGAAGGAAAACGGCATTTTCGTGCGCTGCTCTGGTTCTCCAGAAGCGGCTTAGTCATGCTGGCCACATGACCCGGAAACTGTACGCTGGCTCCCTCAGCCAATAAAGCCAGATGAGCGCCGCAACCCCAGAGACGGCCACGACTGGACCTAATGGTCAGGGGTCCCTTTACCTTTTAATCTGGTTTTCGGTTTATTGTTGGTTTTAATTATTCCTTTGAACGTTGTACTGTAAATAGCTGCTCTTGGTAGATAGCTCCGTTGCTGAGAGCATGGTGCTGATGATGCCAAAGTTGCAGGTTTGATCCCTGTGTGGGATAGCTCCATTGCAGGGACTCCCCCCCCCCCAAACTATGATTCTGAAACAGTCTGCATTGATCATGTTATTTGCTTTATTCTTGTTGTAAACCTCTTCCGAGGGTTGCTGGTTTCCTTTTACAATCGAGTGGTATAAAATTTTTATGAAATGACAATGAAATAAATAAACTGGGTATAAAATTGCTCGGCCTGTAACATCTACAAAAAGTATTGTCAGGCTCCTACTTTTGTTATAGTACAACTTCCTCCGGCTCTCACAACCACCATCCATTCCCAGCCCCTTCTTCTGCCTTCTTCTGCCCCGGCAAACCTCCTATCTATTCATCTACCATCTCTCCTTAGACCCTCTCCTCGAGACCCACTTTCCCATCCTCACAAACACCCCTTCCTCCTTTCTCATTTCAGGATCCCCTCTGAACCCTCTCTCTCTCTGCTCCAACAGAGATGGGGGTCACACCTGGTCCCCCCCCTGCACAAATATCAAGTTATGTGTTCTATGCAGCGCACTAGAAATAAATGTGGCGCACTAATAGCATAAGAGAAAAGGAGGCAAAAATAAAGAAATATCTCAGCCGAAGCTGGGCTCTTACTTAAGAGATCAAAAAGGGTTGGGACACGAGCAAGATTTCCTTCGCTGTTTTTCTGCTTTCCAACTTGCTGTCCTCCCTGCTTCTTTCCAACTCTTGATGCATCAGACCAAAGGGTTTTATCTCAGCCTGACATCCTCTCCTCAAAAGGGAGCCCACCAGAGGTTTACAACAGGTACAGCATCTCCCCTGCATGCAAAAGGTCCTGGGTTCAAATGCTGGCATTTTGAAATTGGCTGCAAATGACCGCCTGTCTGAAACCCTGGAGTGCTGCTGCCATTGGTATACTGATAATATTGAGCTAGACGGGTCAAGGGCTGGACTCACTTTAAGGCAGCTCCCGTTGTTCCTCTTTAATTCACCAGTTTATTCAGGATCTTGAGGACTGGAATCTTAGGGTTTTGTTTTGTTACATAAAAGACCTTAGCTCAGTGGTAGAGCATCTGCTTTGCATTCAGACAGGTCCCAGGTTTGCTCCTGGTTATCTCCAGGTAGGACCGCAGGAGAATCCTGCGAGAAACCCTGGAGAGATGCTGCCAGTCAGTGTAGATACTACCAGGCTAGATGGACCAATGGACTGATTTGGTATAAATTGGCTACCCGTGTCCTACAAGCGAGGTGGGAAGCTGTGGGTTGTTTCCCTTGCTACCGATCCCCAGCACGTGATATTCAGAGGTAGACTGCTTTTGGAACTGGAGGTTCCATTTACCCACCACATTTAAGAGACATCGATGGGCCAATCCTCCTCCAGGAATCTCTCCAGTCCCGTTTTCTAAGGCCGTCTAAGCCAACGGAACGTTCCCTACAGTGGATGCTGTAAATGGACAGCAAAAATCACACCTTTGCTTTTCCAACCTGCACTTACTGCTGTTCAGCTTCACGGGGTGAAGCTTTTACAAACCTGAATGGTGTCATTTCTGCCCCAGCAGACTGCTTTGAGTGGCTGCCCTCCATCCCCAAAGCGGCAGCTGCGTTTACACGACAAATCCAGTTTGAAACCAGTTTCGCTTAAAAAAACGAAAAAAACCCTCCCTGAGAACTATAGTTTTTTTCCATAAGGGAGACGGATGCTGAAACTTTAAAACGGCAGCCGCACTAGCAGAAGTGCTAAAATTCCCAGGGAGGAAGCTGCTGAACTGGTTGAACTGGTTTGTGAACTACAAAAAAGAAAAATTCTGCTGTGAACCGGAGTTTGTTGGGCCCTGCTCTAATTCTGCCTTGTGACTACCTCTAACTTGCTCGCCCTCAGGCTACCTTCTCGACTTATATATATGACACTACTTTCTCAACCCGTATATTTATAAGGAAACAGATAACTTACAAAAGCCACCCGACTCTCGCAGAATCCTCTCTCCCCCCCACGCGAGGAAGCTGGGAAATAATACGTAGATCTTTCCCGGACTTCCCCAGGGCTCAGAGAGGGGGTTCCTCCCCCCACCCGCAAAACCAGCCCCCTTTCCTGGCTCCTTGCCCCCCTCTTCATCTAGGTATACTCAGCAGAACTTCCAACCAACATGGGCAAGAGGTGATAAACCGCCGTGAGTAGCACTGGCCCCAGCCTTTGCCGAAGCTGATGCGGACGCTGTGGGCATCGTAGGGACCGTCGTGGTGGCCCTGCCAGCAGGCCAGGTTGCCGGCGCGGTCGTAGTCAAACACCTTGAGGGAGTAGCCGGGAAGGAGCTTGTGAACAGCCGGCCCGGAGCCGCCGGGAGGACCCAGGGTTGGGGAGCAGACGAAGACAGGATGGTCGCTGCGGTTGTAAGCCCAGACGCTGCTGCCTTCGCGGCTCAGGAGCAGGCCTTGCCCGATCTTGGCCCGGGCTCGCTGGATGGCTTGGCTACGGTTCCTGGAGCCCAGCTGGCCCAGGCAAAAGCCGCTGCCGGCCGGGAGGTCAGCGAAAATGTTGATGTGGTCGTCGTGGACGGGGAAGAGCCTCCCGACTCGAAGGCGGTATTCCCAGTAAGCCAGTTTGCACCAGTGGCCGTCTCTGAGGGAGCGCTGGGAGAGGCTGGTGTCTGCGGGGGGGGGGGGGGGGGAGAGAAAGGCATTCCCTTCAGAACTTTTTATTTTTATTATTAAATATTTTTATTGGTTTTTACAAAACAAATCTCACATTTAACACGTTGACATTTCGTTATCAAACAAGGTTCTTCCGAATCTTAGGACTCCCCTCCGTGGGTCCTTAGTAGTATATCTAAATCAACAGCATATTATAATTCCTCCACATTAAAGTCCTCCAAGAACTTTAAAAAAAATTATCAGTTTGTTAACTAATGAAAAGCGCAAAGATAACAAAAAGAAGAACTTAGTGCAGATACCCCAGCTACATATTCAATTTGGGTTGCCGTATTTTTAAAAAATGGAAACTTGGACATAAAAGTTTTTGCAAAATCTCCAAAAAAAAAGAAGAACGCCAAAATTGACACTTCTGACATGGGTTGCCATACGTCCGGATTTTCCCGAACATTTAAGCAATTTCCGCCCAGACGCTGTTTACGAGGGCTGTATCCTAGCTACGTCTGGGGAATTCCAGATGTATGGCAGCCCAAACATATTCCTATATTGCAGGGGTTGGGCTAGATGTCTCTCAGGGTCCCTTCCCACTCTCTAAAATATATATATATAAATAGTGGTGTAATTGACTTCTGACAAGCACACAGAGCGCGAACAAGACTGAGTGTTGGGGGGGTGGCTCATTTAATTTCACTGCACACAGGTGGTGTAGTGACAATAAAGGTTTATTATTATTATTTTTTATGATTATGTGACCCGTAAATTTAAATTATAAAGCGCTGCAGCCTGGAAGGACAAAAGTACAAAGATAAAGTGCGGCTGAAAAGGTAACTCACACAAATAACAAAGATTTATAAAAAATGAAAGTATTCTCTAACTGTGAGTTCCATCATTATTGAGAATCAAGGTTCCAGCAAAGGTTTAAATAAGCTAAACATCTGCATAGACTGATGGCACTGAGTGAGTGAGCAGGCGCCTCAATTGGCGTAGTGGTTTGAGTGTTGGACTCGGACAGGGGTTGGCAAACTACGGCCCCCGGGCAGGATCAGGCCCACCTGGGTCCTAAATTTAGCCCGTGCTGCGAAGCCGAGACTTCGGGCAATAGCGATGGGAGGAAGAGGCTGAACGGCGGCGGCTCTGCTAGCCAAACACTGCGCCTGGTTTACCTCAGTGACGTTTGATTGGCAGAGACGTCCCTGCGCCGCGCTGAGGTAAACCAGGCGCGGCGTTTGATTGGCAGAGCCGCTGCCGCTCAGCTCTTCCTCCTGCCCCTGCCACCACACTGGTGCTCCTGTGGGCCAGAATGCGCAGTGGTGGTGCTGGTGGCGGCAGCCCCTGGGAAGATAAGGACTACTTGCCCCCCTCGCAGTGTGCATGTTGTTATTTAGTCGTTTAGTCGTGTCCGACTCTTCATGACCCCATGGACCAGAGCATGCCAGGCACTCCTGTCTTCCACTGCCACCCGCAGTTTGGTCAAACTCATGCTGGTAGCTTCGAGAACACTGTCCAGCCATCTCTCCCTCTGTCGTCCCCTTCTCCTTGTGCCCTCCATCTTTCCCAACATCATGAGGTGGCCAAAGTATTGGAGCCTCAGCTTCAGGATCTGTCCTTCCAGTGAGCACTCAGGGCAGATTTCCTTCAGAATGGATAGGTTTGATCTTCTTGCAGTCCATGGGACTCTCAAGAGTCTCCTCCAGCACCAGAATTCAAAAGCATCCATTCTTCGGCGATCAGCCTTCTTTATGGCCCAGCTCTCACTTCCATACATCACTACTGGGAAAACCATAGCTTTAACTATACGGACCTTTGTTAGCAAGGTGATGTCTCTGCTTTTTAAGATGCTGTCTAGGTTTGTCATTGCTTTTCTCCGCAGTGTGCATAGGAATTCGTGTTGTTTTTTTAAAATCCGGCCCTCTACAAGGTGTGAGGGACAGTGGACCGGCCCCCTGCGGAAAAAGTTTGCTGACCCCTGGACTAGGACCTGGAAGTGCAGGGTTCAAATCCTCACGCAGCCCTGAAGTTCATCTTGGTTCAGTCACCATCTCTTAACCTAACCCACCTCACAGGGTCGTTGTGAGAAGCAGAACCCTGGAGGCCACTTTGAGCAACTTGGAAGATAAAAGTGGTATTATAAATGCAATAAACAAATAAAAATATTTGCACAATAAGATCATATATATGAATGAGTCATTCGAGTTCTGCCTTTTAGATACTTTTCGTTTAGGAGATAATCTTTTTTAAGGAAGGGCAATTTGCCAAACCCTTAAATGCCAGCAATCCAGATGATTAAGATTAAAAGTCTTCCAGGATATTAGCCATGGAGCCCCTGGGCTGCTGTTAAGAGATGAGAAATAAGCTCTTTCCTTTCCAAATCCCATTCCGTTCCCACATACAGCCTCAAAAAAAGCTAGGCGGAAACATGGAAAGATTTTGTTTGTTAACAGAGAGATCTCAGCAAAACGCCTTATTCCAAAATTCATTTGAGAACTTTTAAGGAGAGCCCTGCAGGATCAGACCACAAAGTTAAGATGGGCATTTGTATGCCACAAAAACAACAACAACCACCAAAAAAAAAAAACGAGGCAGAGATTTTCATGTGTACAGATATGTACAGATGCAAAGGTATAGATAATGGTGCTGATTTAAAGTGAATTGTATTGTCCTGGAGGAGTCTTTGAAGGGGAAAAGGCTGTGTGGCTCAGCGGTAGAACATCCAGTTTACGAGTGGAAGGTCCTGGGTTCGATTCCCGGCATCTGCAGGTAGGGCTGCGAATGTCCCCTGCCCAAAACTCTTGAAGAAGTCATTGCTGGTCTGTGCAGACCAGTGATTCTCAAAGGGTGTAGCAGGAGAGGATGGCAAATGGGAAGGGAAGATTGAAGGACCACCAATATTATATTCTGGGAATGAGTCATGTTCTTACGTAGCTGCCTTGTTTCATATTTTCCACATGCCCCGTGGTCATATTATAATGTAGTTGTGTTCTTTGTTATAAATCAAGCACCGCTAGGAGTTGTGTATTTTTGTTTTCCAATGTATTTCTTATCAATGAAAAAATCCGGTGTGATGCAAGCAATTTTTATTCTGAAAGTGCGGCCCAAAGAAAAAAAGCTTGAGAGCCACTGGTGATGCCATAAAACTGAAAATCCAGACACAAAAGTTGTTGAGGTTTTTTTTTAGTTTTGCCCAAAGTGGTTGAGCTTTCCCCCCTCCCAAAAAAAAGTTGTTGTTTTTGAGCTATTTTTAAGGAATTCGCCAAAATCTACACTTCCGAGAACCAGACAGAGGGCCTTCTCGGTAGTGGCGCCCACCCTGTGGAATGCCCTCCCACCAGATGCCAAAGAGATAAACAACTACCTGACATTCAGAAGACATCTTAAGGCAGCCCTGTTCAGGGAAGTTTTTAATGTGTGACATATTAGTGTATTTTTGGTCTCTGTGGAAGCCGCCCAGAGTGGCTGAGAAGACCCAGTCAGATGGGCGGGGAACAAATAAATTATTATTATTATTATTATTATTATTATTATTATTCCAAGATGGGTTGCCATACGTCCAGATTTTCACGGCATTTAAGCCATTTCCACCTGGGCGCTGTTTACAATGGCCGAATCCTGGCTATGTCCAGGAAACCCTAGCAGACAGTACTGAGCTCGATGTGTAAGGCAGCTTCCTATTTAAATCGGCTATTTATTTGGATCCATGAGGACTAGAATCTTCTAAGATAAAGTAATAAGTAGAGCTAGTGACCTTCTGCATCCATAGCAGACATCCTACCACTGAGTTATGGCCCTTTGGCCCAAGGCACAGCTCCCAAAGGCAAAAAATAAGATATTTTTTAAAAAAACTAGGGACTGATAGAATTAAACAAATAAGGAATGGACTGTTCCTCCTGGTCAAGGAGACTCCTGGGCTTCTGCTCAGACAAAGGCGCCCTGGGACAATGGGAGCGGGAAGTCCCACGGGGGCCGGCTGGGAGCGCTGAGAGGCGGCACGTAGGCCCCACGCTGGGGTCCCACATCTTTGGCTGGGACAGAGGAAAAGCCAGCCCAGGCGCCGAGAGCTTGCTCAGACGTGGCGGCGTGGCCAGGCGCCAGATCCCAGGCTGCATTGTACGTCAGGGCACATTGTCTGTGTCTCTGCGGGCTGCAACTTCCTCCCGGCCGCCGGGAACCAGAAATAACAGGGGCAGCAGCCGTCTGTCGGTGTCCGTCCCTCGCTTTTTGAAAAGTTTCTGTTCTGCAAAGCATCCAGGAAGGCCTCTGGGCTGGGCCATTCCCTGCCTGCTTTTCATTCTCCTCTCAAGAGGGCAGCATAATTGGCGTGCCCGGGATCAGGACCTCTAACTGCAGGAGGGTTTTCAAACAGGGTTGGGGGCCACTATTCAGGGTGGTTCTGAGAGAGGCAGGTTTCAGTCCACACACGGCCAAAAATAAGAAGTGCACTGCTAAATCAGAGCAAAGTCCCGTCTAGCTCAGTCTCTCACAGATGGGGCATAAAGTCAAGGACCTAAATATATTAATTTTGAGTATTTGTACCCCACTCTTCATCCAAAAAGGATGGGACAACTTACTTACAATCAAAGCAAGACAGTCCCTAGCTGCAGGCTTGCAATCTTTAAAAACAAAAAAGGCACAACACACAAGGAAAGAGGGACAGGGAGGGCAGAGGAAAACCCAAGCTCAGGCACAGATTTCAAAACTGTTGCCCTATATTGACCAAACGTGGGCACAGCTCAGGGGCAGGTGGTGCCTGGTGGAGCTGGGCCTCCAGCAAAGCTGATAGAATAAACCTTCTGCTTCGCAACTCTCCCTTCTGAGGCAGCCTGATGCCCCGAGGTGACAGGAGAACATACCCTCCAACTGTCCTGACGAAAACGGGACATTCTGATTTTTCTTGTGAGAGGCGACCAAAATGGCCGCCGCGATCTCGCGTTATTTGGGGCTGCAGTTTGGGGGGCACGGCAGCCCAAAGAGCGTGTTTAGAGGTGCTGCGCAAGTTCGCTGCCCCCCCAAAGCCCTTTTGGGGCGCTGTGTCCAAAAAAAGCCCTTTTGCAATCTTGCACGGGTCACGAGACTTGTGCAATAGTGCAGCCCCAGAAGACGATGTCCTGGTTTCGGGCCTCTTCATATTGGAAGAGATGGGTGCAGGGAGACTGTATGGGGCTGGCTTGTCAGGGCAGAGCAGATGGGGGGGGGAGAGCTCTGCTTCCCTGTTCCCCTGTTCTGGAATGGCTGCCCCCGGAAGAAATGCCTGGAATTGAAGCTGGAATCTACCAGATGCAAAGCAGATGTTCTACTCCTTTGAGGAGTCTCAGCAACCTGGGAGTAACCGGCCCACAAACCAGATCAGAAGCTGGTTCCAATCCCTGCTGGGAAAATTTATTCCCTTGCTGACAGCCTGGACACAGAGTCAGCCATGCGCAGGATCAGACCCTCTCTCACACTGAGGCTCCCGATTTCTCACCTTGCCATATTCTGCGGTTGTTGTTCAACGTGTTGGCGCACTTCAGAGGGGTTGCGAAAGGAGAGATCTTGCCGTAGGGGGGCAGGGGGGTCTCTATAAAAGAAAATAATAATAATAATAAGGGAAGGCATGAGCCACTTTTAAATCCTTTCTCTCATATCTTGAGGATTAGGGGGGCAGCGGGTGCTGCCATAAAATAAGTCCAGCATCCTATAAGCCCCAGCCAGATTGGATAACGGACAGGGATGGCGGGAGTTGAATACAGAAGAGCATAAGAACATATTGAGAGGCAGTGTGGTGTAATGGTTAGAGGACCTGGGAGAGCAAATCCCCACTCAGCCACGAAGCTCACTGGTTGTGACCCTGGCATGGCTGTCAACGTTTCCCTTTATTTAAAGGAAATTCCCTTATTCCGAATAGGATTCCTCGCAAGAAAAGGGAAAAGTTGACAGCTATGGACCCTGGGCCACTCACCATCTTTTAGCCTAAATGGGGAAGAGGAGAAACTATGTACACCACTTTGAGATCGTTGGAAGATAAAGGTAGTAAATAATAATAATAATAATAATAATAATAATAATAATAATAATAATATCAGCAGCAGGCTGCTGGATCTGGCTGATGGCCCATCTAGTCCAGCATCCTGTTCTCACAGTGGCTGACCAGATGCATCATGGGAAATTCGCTAGCAGGGCCTGAATGCGACAGCAAATCTCCCCTCCTGTGATTCCTAGCAACAGTTATTCAGAAGCAATGACAGTGGCAAGAGAACACAGACGTCCTGGGTATCAGCCATAGAGAGGCTTCACTTCCAGTTTGTCCAATCCTCTTTTAAAGCCACCCAAATCGGTGGCTGTCTCACTGCCTCCAGTGGGAGGGAGTTCCATAGGTGTTTTTTAAAAAAATGTTTTTATTAACAATTTCAACATAACAGCATATCAACACATATCATATTCATTATTTTCTTCCCTTTTCCCCCCACCCCCCTCAAACCCTCCCCTCCCCTCTCCCAGAGACTTCCCTCAGCTCCTCTCTCTGATTTCTCACCACATATTATTCTCCGCATGTTATAAAATTATACGAATCCTTACATTATCTGTCTACCATGTTATCAATCAATAAAGTTGTGTATGTTTATTCAAAACCTGCCAAGGAGTCCAACTCGTTTTGTTGTTTTTTAAAGTAATTTGTAAAGCGTTCCCATTCTTCTTTAAAGTCACAGTTGTCCTTATCTCGCAGTTTGTATGTCAATTTAGCCATAGTTTAACTACGCATTGGAGTCCATCCCATTTGGAGGGCCGCGGGCTCCCCACCCCTTCTTTCCACCTCTGCATGTGAATTTGGTCTGTGATCCCTGATTGGTTGGGACGTGTGTCTACGAGAGGGATGGGGAAACCCGTGGCCCTTTGGCTGTTGCCCGACCACAACACCCATCGTCCCTGGCCATAGGCCAAGCTTACGAGAGCTGATGGGAGTTGTAGTCCGCCAACACCTGGAAGTGAGAGCTGGACCATAAAGAAGGCTGATCGCTGAAGAATTGATGCTTTGGAATTATGGTGCTGGAGGAGACTCTTGAGAGTCCCATGGACTGCAAGACGATCAAACCTCTCCATTCTGAAGGAAATCAGCCCTGAGTGCTCCCTGGAAGGACAGATCCTGAAGCTGAGGCTCCAATACTTCAGCCACCTCATGAGAAGAGAAGACTCCCTGGAAAAGACCCTGATGTTGGGAAAGATGGAGGGCACAAGAAGAAGGGGACGACAGAGGAGGAGATGGTGGGACAGTGTTCTCCAAGCTACCAGCATGAGTTTGACCAAACTGCGGGAGGCAGTGGAAGACAGGAGTGCCTGGCGTGCTCTGGTCCAGGGGGTCACAAAGAGTCGGACACGACTAAACGACTAAACAACAACAACAACATCTGGAGGGTCAAAGGCTCCAAAACACCGCCTGATTTGCCTCCAGCGTTCCTCACCAGGTACGGCGAGCCGGCTGAGATGATGCGGGTTGCAACAGTGGATGCCGCCCTCTCCGCCGGTGCTCTTGCAGAAGCTGAGGCGCTTGAGTTCGTGAGAGTGGCGCAAATCGGGCCAGCGGAAGAGCCGGCACAGGAGGAGCGAGGCGGGGAGGCCCGGCTTGGAGCCTCGCGACTCCACCCAGACGCAGCCCGACTCGCCCGCCCCCCTGCTCTCCACCGCCCACAGCAGCAGCTCCAGCTCCTTTTCCTTGAGCTTCTTGAAGAGGGCCAGAGCCGCCGGCTTCAACGCCCCGTGGCTGTCGTCGGGGCCGGGTGTGACGCAGCGGTGTCTCCAAAGCCGTTGTGCCAAGCTGGCTCGCTGAGACCGGAACATGAGGCTTTATAGAGACATAACGACAAAATCAGCATTTATTTAATTTTTTTTGCGCGCATTCAAAGCATCTCCTCAATCGCATCCCTGTAAAGTAGCCTGTTGGAAGTGCAAGGATCATTCAGCTTGTAATTTAAGGGTTAATTCTGCGAGTGTGGCAGTCAGCTGACCAAGAGGTGGTGCAGGTGTTGCTTAGCAACCAGGCAGAGCATCATGATCTTTGCTGAGGTTTTTTGGGGGGGCGGGGAAGAGGGGGGGAACCAGACAGAGGGCCTCCTCGGTAGTGGCGCCCACCCTGTGAACGCCAGTCAGATAAATAATTGCATAACCTTCTGAAAACATCTGAAGGCAGTGCTATATAGAGAAGCTTTTCATGTGTGATAGTCTATAGTGTTTCCATATACCAGGCTTCCTCAACCTCAGCCCTCCAGATGTTTTTGGCCTACAACTCCCATGATCCCTAACTAGCAGGACCAGTGGTCAGGGATGATGGGAATTGTAGTATCAAAACATCTGGAGGGCTGAGGTTGAGGAAGCCTGACATATACAGTGGTACCTTGATTCTCAAACACCTTGGTACTCAAACACCTTGGTTCCCAAATGCCAAAAACCCGGATGTAAGTGTTCCGGTTTTCAAACGTTTTTCAGAAGCCAAACGTCCGATGCAGTTGGTGGCTATTGTTTCTGGGGCACCTGCACCAATCAGAAGCTGTGTCTTCGTTTTCGAACATTTCAGAAGTCAAAACGGACTTCTGGAACGGATTACATTTGGCGCTTTTGTTTTTGCTATTGATTTCGTGTTTTTGTTTTTGAGGCTCTTTCGGTTACAGTGGTACCTTGGGTTACATAAGCTTTGGGTTACAGACTCCGCTAACCCAGAAATAGTGCTTCAGGTTAAGAACTTTGCTTCAGGGTTAGAACAGAAATCGTGACCCGGCAGCGCAGCGACAGCAGGAGGCCCCATTAGCAAAAGTGGTGCTTCAGGTTAAGAACAGTTTCAGGTTAAGTACGGACCTCCGGAACAAATTAAGTACTTAACCCGAGGTACCACTGTAATTTGTTTTTGTGACTGTGTGGAACCCAGTTCAGCTACTGATTGATTGACTGTGTGACTGCGGAAATGTATAAAAGCCCCCCAGCCAAACAATGACTATCGCCTACAACACTGTCTTATTTATTTTATAGTACAGTACATTGATTATTGCTTTCATTTTATGGTTTTGGAATGCTTTGGTTTTGGAACGGACTTCCAGAACGGATTAAGTTTGAGAACCAAGGTACCACTGAATAGGGAAACTGTGTGATGGTTTGTGGTGTTTCTGCATATTCTGTTGGAAGCCGCCCAGAGTGGCTGGGGCAACCCGGTCAGATGGGTGGCATAATAATAATAATAATAATAATAATAATAATACTCAGTGACAGAGCATTTGCTGTGTGTGCAGAAGGTCCCGAAAGAGCTGCTGCCAGCCAGTGTAGCCAGTACTGAGCTACATGGGCCAATGGTCTGACTCAGTAGAAGGCAGAAATTCCTAATTATTCACAAACAGGCGAAAAGTCTGCCCCTTGAGAGATGAAAGAGATCTCCTTCTCTAGAGGCTGGAAAGTCATCTGTCAGGGGAGCCGCAATGCTATCGAGCAGCGAGGTGGACTAGACGATTTCTGAGACCTCCTCTGACTCTCAAATGCTTCCTCACATCTGTTGGAGACAGAGTAGGCAGCCCAGCTGAGAATCCCAGAGCCTGCTCTGCTGATTCCCTGCAAACAGCAGCCAGCCAGCGGCACAACAGCACAAAGCAATTGGCATCCATTGTGCATTACAGCCACATTCTAACCCACACGGACTTGTGCAAACAGAGGCACACAAACGGAAGAGAAACCCTATGTATGTAACAACCGCGGCAAGAATTCTTTAAGCCCCAAAATGGAAAAGAAACCCTAGTACCAACGAAAGAAGAGCGGCAGATGAAGATGATGGACTTTGCAGAACTGGCGAAGCCGACAGGAAAAATCTGAAATCCGCACAATCAAGTATTCCAAAAGGATTGGAGTAAATTTATACAATATTTCAAAGATTATTGTAAGCAATTAACATCGCTAGCAGGGCTGTCTGATGACTTGCACTGAGAAATTTTCTATCTTTCTATATTTATTTAAATTTTGAGACGTTCTGTAAACAGTCTAATTGGAACTGGAAAATGTATAAATTGCAATGATATAAAGGTTAATTTCGAAAGCCATGAGTCGTTGATAGGCTCTAAAGAGCCAGGGTGGTATTGTGGATAATGATGATGTGAATGTATAACTTTAAATGGAAAATAAATAAAAATTATATATAAAAAACGGGGTGGGGACCAACCACACTGACCCAACCAGGGGCCACATTCACAACCTACATTTAAAGCACTGTGATAATACTGCTTTAAACAGCCACGGCTTCCCCCAAAGAATTCTGGGAACTGTAGTTAGTTAAGGGTGCTTAGAGTGGTTAGGAGACTCCTGTTTCCCTCTAAGAGAACTATAGTTCCCAGAGGTTCCAATGAAGAAGAGGGTTTGACTGTTAAAACGCTCTGGGAGTTGTGGTTCTCAGAGGGGACTGCAGGGGATGGGGGTCTCCTAAAAACCCTCAGCACCCTCCACAAGCTACAGCTCCCAATATTATTTCAGGGAAGCCATGACTGTTAAGAGTGCTGAGAGGAGAACCCTAGTTCCCAGCACCCACCAGCTATCATTTCCACAGCGGTTTAACTAACAATCCCTCTTCCCAGGGAATTCTGGGAATTGTAGCTCTGGGAGGGGAACAGGGGGTCTCCTATCAACTCTCAGCACCCTTAACAAACTACAGCTCCCAGGATTCTTTGGGGGGAGAAGCCATGACTGTTTATAGAGGCATCACAGAGCTTTAAATCTCTGGTCAGCAGGGGCTCCTTCCCAAACCAACCTCTGCCCTTGTCAGCACATTACCTCCAGTGCCGGATTTACCTATAAGCTAAACAAGCTATAGCGTAGGGCCCCACTCTCTTGGGGGCCCCACAAAAAATTAAAGGAAAAAAACACCTGGATGTACATTTCCAAAATATAAGATAAAAACAAATAAAACAAAACCTACAATTATTATTTCATGTTATAGCAAGTTTCTAGAGACTAGATTATGAGTCTTTGTAAACTGTTTCGAAAGGAACTTTCGTGATTGCCGAATGCCAGTCAAAGTGTTTGCAATATTAAGTTTGTGATGAATCAAAAATAATTTCAAGTTAGAGCTTAATCATTATTTCACTATTAATATACTTCTTCTTAATGGTATTTCACTATTAATAGACTTCTTCTTAACTGTGTTTCAGTTCAACATTTACTTTGATAAAAATACATATTTTGTTATGTGCCAGTGGCTTTAGACCTATTAGGTCCATAAATTACCAGGTAGCATATATTCAGCACAGAAAAAAACCAGCGACAATTTGTTGTTGTCAAAGGACAGCTGGACATATAAAGGGCCCCATTACCTTCAGTAGCTCAGGGCCTCATCAAACCTAAATCCGGCCCTGGTTAGCAAATTACCACCCGTGCGCCCCGCGCAAGCGACAGTGCACGCGCGGCGGGCATCTAACATGTTAATGCACCCGCCCCGGTACCCAGCAGCAGCAAGCAGGTTCCCTAACTGCCCGGCGAGTTAGAGACGCCTGTCCAAAAGCGAGATAGGGCGGAACACACTCACTGTGAAGGCAAAGAGCGGCTGGACACACCACTGGGTGCAGACCCCGCCAGGAGACCAGGACGGCTCAACCCACAGACTTCCTGGCAAGCTCTTTTCTTGCGGGCTGTTCCCTCCCCAGGCTTCCTCCGTCCAGCCTCTTTCTCTCTCTCTCTCTCTCTCTCTCTCTCTCTCTCTCTCTCTCTCTCTCTCTCAGCGTGGGAGGCAGCAAGCAGGGGGAGGAAACGGGGCGTCAGTGGGGGTGGGGGGAGAGCTTGGGGGGGAAAACCTTGGTCTGGAGGGATCTCTGCCAGGGCAAGTCATGCCAATGGCAGCAGGCAGCTGCCAGGCTTGACCTGAAGGTTTTCTCGGTGTCTGGGAAGTCAGGGGGGAAAACGGTTGTTGTTGTTTAGTCGTGTCCGACTCTTTGTGACCCCATGGACCAGAGCACACCAGGCACTCCTGTCTTCCACTGCCTCCCGCAATTTGGTCAAACTCATGCTGGTAGCTTCGAGAACACTGTCCCACCATCTCGTCCTCTGTCGTCCCCTTCTCCTTGTGCCCTCCATCTTTCCCAACATCAGGGTCTTTTCCTGGGCGTCTTCTCTTCTCATGAGGTGGCCAAAGTATTGGAGCCTCAGCTTCACGATCTGTCCTTCCAGTGAGCACTCAGGGCTGATTTCCTTCAGAATGGAGAGGTTTGATCTTCTTGCAGTCCATGGGACTCTCCAGAGTCTCCTCCAGCACCATAATTCAAAAGCATCCATTCTTCGGCGATCAGCCTTCTTTATGGTCCAGCTCTCACTTCCATACATCACTACTGGGAAAACCATAGCTTTAACTATACGGACCTTTGTTGGCAAGGTGATGTCTCTGCTTTTTAAGATGAAAAGAAGGTATATCCTATTAAATTAACTTTTGGGGCACAAAGCGCATTAAACAATCCTGCCCAAGCGGTGTTTATTCCAGCAGGGTGTACAAGCAGGAAAAGTTTCTGCCTACACAATATTATTATTATTCCTTGTAGTTCTTCTTTGGCCATCACTCGTAGCCGAGTAAGATTGTCTCCCATAAACACGGTTTTAAGAGCGAGTTCGTAAGTGACTGTGGAGGCCAATTCTGGACCCACACGTCCTTCCACAGTGGGGACATTGGTTCCCTGGCGGGAGTTGATCACGGTGTGGATTTGCCAAGCGTGCCTTCCTCTTAGCACATTTCTCCCTTGCGTCCTGAGTTCGAGTGTCCCATGACACCTTTGGTAAAGGCTGTTCTCCAACTGGAGCGCTCGCAGGCCAGTGTTTCCCAGTTGTTGGTGTTTATACTACTTTTTTTTTTTTAGATTTGCCTTGAGACAGTCTTTAAACCTCTTTTGTTGACTCATTGTTAAAACCATGTTTATGGAAGACAATCTTACTCAGCTACAAGTGATCGCCAAAGAAGAAGCCTGCCACGTGGCAGTGCGGGCTGCAAAAAGGGCTCAGGCTATAGCTTGTATTGCATCACCATCACCATCGTAGTTATATTATTTATATTATTGCCCATATGACTGGGTTGTCCCAGCCGCTCTGTGCGGCTTGCAACAAAATATTAAATACACAATAAAAATATCAAACATTAAAAACATCCCTATACCGGGCTGCTTTCAGATGACCTAAAAGTCTTTTAGTTGCAGTGGTATCTGGGGTTACATACGCTTCAGGTTACAGACTCCAGAAACATTACCTCAGGTTAAGAACTTTGCTTCAGGATGAGAACAGAAATCGTGCAGCGGCGGTGCAGCAGCAGCGGGAGGCCCCATTAGCTAAAGTGGTGCTTCAGGTTAAGAACAGTTTCAGGTTAATAATAGATCTCCAGAACGAATTAAGTTCTTAACGCGAGGTACCACTGTATTTATCTGTTCAACATTTATCTGGACAATCCACAGGGCGGGCACCACTACTGAGAAGGCCCTCTGCCTGGTTCCCTGTTAACTTCACTTCTCGCAGGGAGGGAACTGCCAGAAGACACCCAGAGCTGGACCTCAGTGTCCGGGCTGAACGATGGGGGTGGAGACGCTCCTTCAGGTATACTGGGCCGAGGCCGTTTAGGGCTTTAAAGGTCAACACCAACACATTGAATTTTGCTCAGAAACATACTGGGAGCCAATGTAGGTCTTTCAGGACTGGTTTTATATGGTCCCAGCAGCTGCTCCCAGTCACCAGTTCAGTAATGGGGGGCAGCAGTGGAACATAGGTCGAGAGTAAACTCCCATCGGTCTGGCACCTGCTATAGCAGCATAGTGGGGAAAGGAGAAAGAAAAAAAATCTGGCAATTGTTCAGCAGCGGAAAAAGGCTGCCCCTTTAAGGACGGAGGGCGTCCAAGTCTGATGGCTCTGAGCTGGCTATCTCTTACACTTCCTCCTTCAATTTTCCAGGGAGATAAGCGAGATTTGACTGGCGCCTGGGGCTGCCCCCATCCTCTTTGAGCAGGCAGCTCCAAAGATTTGGGGGATGGGTGGCGACAAACCCGTGAGTCCCCCCCCCCGCTGTCCTCAACCACCCCCCCCATGGTCAAAAGGGGTGCCCTTGTCACAATTAAAAAGCATCTTGCATTTTTTAAAACCTAGTTTTTAGCAAATTGGCCACCTTAATAAAGCACAAGCTCTCGGGCTAACTTGTGTACTTGGCTACCTAGTAAATTACGGTAGCATTATTCGATGCTCTTTATGCATTCGCAGAGAATGCCGTTATCATTTTGCGTATATCAAACCTCCTTATCCTTATACTTTGAAAAGTTGTGTGTTTTAACCTTGTACACACACCACACAGTTAAATCACATCCCGTCGCCCAAGTACCCTGGGAACTGTAGCTTACTCCTTCACAGTTACAGCTCCCAGCACACTACAGTTCCCAGAATTTGTTTTGCCATGTGCGTGCGCTATAAATATATGTTGTGTACAGTGGTACCTCAGGTTAAGAACTTAATCCGTTCCGGAGGTCTGTTCTTAACCTGAAACTGTTCTTAACCTGAAGCACCACTTTAGCTAATTGGGCCTCTCGCTGCCGCTGTGCCGCCGCGCGATTTCTGTTCTCATCCTGAAGCAAAGTTCTTAATCTGAGGTACTATTTCTGGGTTATCGGAGTCTGTAACCTGAAGCGTCTGTAACCTGAAGCGTCTCTAACCCGAGGTACCACTGTATGCAGTTTTAGTCTGGGAGGGCCCTCTGCCCCAAGCATGTGCCGTTCCTCAGAGAATCCTGGGAACTATAGTTTACCAAGGGTGCTGGGGACTGTAGCTCTGTGAGGGTTAAAACTACAGTTCAACAGAGCAGGAGGATGTGCTTTGAACCTGCTTTTAAACGCATGGTGTTTATGGAATCCCACGTCTGCCGCAGCAGAGGAAGGGAACAGCGCTTTGCAAGGCTGGCCCAGGCGGGCGCCGCCAAGTCATACCATCACAGAACAGACAGTTGGCACCGGTTGGCACCGCCGGACCCCGTGGAGGCAAAGAGATGTGGAGCCCCGGTTCCTACAGGGGAGTTCCCCGGAGGGGCCAGCTGCATTCTTCGCCAGATTTCAGGCCTGTCCAGGCTGTGACCTTTGCAGAGAGCTCCAGCCAGTCTGGGATTTTGCAGAGAGAGAGGATCTTATCAAGAGAAGCAGGAAACGGCCTGGAGTTGAGCTGGAGACAAGCAGGCAGGGCTAGCGGGTGTCAGGAATGGGGAAGTGGCGACCGAAAGGGGAAGAGGAGGAGGGGAGGAGGGAATAATGCAAGAACCCAGCAGCAGCGAAGCTGAACGCTGGAGGGCTTGGGGCAGGGAAGCAGAGAATTGTGGCGTTGGAAGGAAGGGGCGCCAAGGGTCATCTAGTCCAACCCGCTGCAATGCAGGAATCTCTTTTTTAAAAAAATAATATTTATTACTTTTATAGATTACAAAAAGAGAAAAAGAACAAAAAAGAAAAAACAGGAAAAAACAAAAGAGAAAAGCAAAAAGAAGAAAACAATACCATACAATATATAGACAATACAAAACACACCCTAAACTCAAAACTAAACACATTAAACTAAACTAAACAAACCCCACTCCCTAACCTTAACCCTAAATGAAATAAAACAAAAACAATTTAAAAACATACATCCTCTCTTTTCCATTCTCTATCTTTCATTCCCTTGTTTCCTCGACCTCCTCTCACCTCCCTTTTTGTATTCCACTTCTATTAATTGTTTCAGCAAATCCTTTCCATCTTTCTCCATTTTCTGTAATATTGTAAATAACGTATTTTTTAACCTTATTTTCCATTAAAACTAAAATACTTATATATGCTTAACTCCTTATAACATTTCTGCTAAGCCCCTAAAAAATAAAAAATCATTCCACCATTTTTCTATCACTCGTTAGTTTTACCATAAGTCGCTTCTCGGCCTTTTGGCTAAGATCAAGTGCAGGAATCTCAGCATCCATAACACTCTTCAGAAATTGGGTTTTGCCCCTCAAGCCCTTCTAAGTCTGGGCTTGGGCCAAGCAAAAGCAACGGTTAAGCAAAGAATTATAGACACCGAGAGACAACAGGGCTGCTTAAGGTGCCCCAACTACAAAATTGTAGAAACCGATAGAGATATAGCTGCACCAGCAGCATATCTCTCTCTCTCTTTTTTTAATATTTATTAAGGTTTCGACATATTACAAAAATAAGAGAAAAAAGGGGGAAAAAGAAAAAAGATACAAAAATGAAAATACAAAGTAAAAACAGTTAAAAACAAATCAATCTTTCCATATCTTATCTTTCATTTGCTTGTTTCCCTGACCTCCTCACACCTCCCTTTTTTTGTATTCCAGTTCAATTAGTTAATTCAGCAATTCCTTTCCCTCTTTGGTTTTATCTTAATCTTCCATCTTAATATATTATAACTTTAAATTATCACCTATTAACAATCCATTTTTACATATTCCTTTATAACATTGCTACTAAAAACCACTTAACTTCAATCCAACATCATTCTAACATTCATTAATTTTGCAGTGTTTCTGTAAATAATTTTTGAATTTCTTCCAATCTTCTTCCACCGACTCTTCTCCCTGGTCTCGGATTCTGCCAGTCATTTCCGCCAGTTCCATATAGTCCATCACCTTCATCTGCCATTCTTCCAGAGTGGGTAAATCTTGTGTCTTCCAGTGTTTTGCGATAAGTATTCTTGCTGCTGTTGTGGCATACATAAAGAAAGTTCTATCCTTCTTTAACACCAATTGGCCAACCATGCCCAGGAGAAAGGCCTCTGGTTTCTTCAGAAAGGTATATTTAAGTACCTTTTTCATTTCATTATAGATCATCTCCCAGAAAGCCTTAATCCTTGGGCACGTCCACCAAAGGTGAAAGAATGTACCTTCAGTTTCCTTACATTTCCAACATTTATTGTCGGGCAAATGATAGATTTTTGCAAGCTTGACTGGTGTCATGTACCACCTGTATATCATTTTCATAATATTCTCTCTTAAGGCCATATCTCTTTATTTCTTGTATCCAAAAATGCAAGAAGGGCTTTTACACTTGCCAGAAGCTCAGCTCTGCCCTCGCCGGTCTTGGAAGGGTCCTTTACAAAAGTCCCATATGACCAGAGAATTTGCGCCTGTCCATTGGGGGATATGGGGACGCGGGTGGCGCTGTGGGTTAAACCACAGAGCCTCAGACTTGCCGATCAGAAGGTTGGTGGTTTGAATCCTCGCGACGGGGTGAGCTCCTGCTCCTGTCAACCTAGCAGTTCAAAAGCATGTCAAAGTGCAAGTAGATAAATAGGTACCACTCCGGCGGGAAGGTAAACAGCGTTTTTGTGCGCTGCTCTGGTTTGCCAGAAGCGGCTTAGTCATGCTGGCCACATGACCCGGAAGCTGTACGCCGGCTCCCTCGGCCAATAAAGCGAGATGAGTGCCGCAACCCCAGAGTCGGCCACGACTGGACCTAATGGTCAGGGGTTCTATGCCATGCCCTCTTTGAGTGCCATGTGCTCTCCGAGACTCAGATTAAGTCTACTGGGTCCACATTTCAACCAGATCACTTAGAAAAGCAAAAGTTTGAGTGCGCACACTTTTTTTGTCTTTTGGGGGAGGGCTGATCTGGGGAGGGAGAGAAGTGCCCAAAAGGGATTGTGCCCACGGCAACATGCTCAGAAATCGAAATCTGCTCATGGCTCTATAATGCTTGGTGACCCAGTCTTGCAATGTCACGAATCACCACCCTGCAGTAATTATTCCATATGTATATCTCATTGTTTTATTAACATTAACTTGGCAGATCAGACCAATAATCCATCTATCCTAATATCCTGTTTCCAGCTGTGGCCAGGCAGATGCTGTTGGGAAGCTTACACAGGTTATGCAAATAATAATAATAATAATAATAATAATAATAATAATAATAATATACTTCCCCAACCACTCTAGGCAGCTTCCAACAAAATATTAAATGAATGAAACATCCAACATTAAAAACTTCCCTAAACAGGACTGCCTTCAGATGTCTTCTAAAAGTCAGTTGTTTATTTCCTTGACATCTGATGGGAGGGCTTTCCACAGGGCGGGTGCCACTACCAAGAAGGCCCTCTGCCTGGTCCCCTGTAACTTCGCTTCTCACAGTGAGGGAACTGCCAGAAGGCCCTCGCACTGGACCTTAGTGTTATGAAGATGATGGGCATTAACTGTTGTTTGTCTTTACCACCTGCTATTCAGAGATAGACTGCTTCCCAACATGGCAGTTCCATTTTGATCTCATGTTTTATCATCCTCCTCCTCTGCTTATCCTCCTCTGCTAACATACCTAACGCTTCTTTAAAAGCCATCTGAGGTAGTTTTGATCATTGCCACTTCTTGTGGCAGGGAGTTCTGCAAGTTCGTTGTGTGAAGAAGTGCTGATGAAAATATAGCCAGTGTTCAAAGATAATTTATTAGCTTTTCAGGCTACATGAGCATTTCTTAGAGACAGAGGAAGGGCTGAACCAGGAAGCTAGAGGAGTTGGCAGGCACTGCTTCCAATGAATGGGGCAGGAGGCATATTCGAATTGCACCTTTCCCCTCTTGGGTGCTCTGGGAACTCGCTTGGGGAACATGGGAAAAGTCAGTCCAGGGCACCCCAACTCCATTCTGATTGCAAGAAGCCAACTTTGCAAAACTGTGTAGCCCCAGGAACCCATTGGTACAGAGAAGCAATATTGTGTATCAGGATCAGAAACAACACAACCCTCTCTAAAAATCAGATTAGGTCTATAATCACCGCAAACACAGACCACTTCAAAATGCCACAGTGCATGATGGTTTTATTGCAGGGGGAGGGGTCACATGAATCTCTCCTGTCCCATAAAAAATCAAAACAAAACCCCCTGCATGAAGAAAGCCAGCACCTCAGGGGCAAGAGGTCTGATGACCCCTTTGCCTTGGCGCACTATGTTTCTACATGCAGGGAATTTTGCTTTAATATGGTTCATGTGTGTGAGAGAAGCACTAAAACAGGCTGAAGTCATCGTGAGAACATGCAAGGTGGAATAAGGCTCCCCTGGCTCTTCTAAACTGTGTTGAAGAGGGCGTTTCAGCTGCCTCCCCTCCAATCCTCACCATGCAAAACCACCAGCAGCGGCGGCTGAAATTCCCTCTGCCCCAGCAGCCCTGTTTTCCTAGGTATACTGATAGAGGACATCTTCAGAAGTTGTCAGACTCCGACTTCCAGCATGGCCAATGGCTCATGGAAGATGGGAGTTGTAGTCCAGCCACTTTGCCACCCGTCCTAGACACATGTCCCAACCAATCAGGGAACACATCTCAAATGCGCTTACTGGCATTGTGCTGGAAAGGAGAGGGAACTGGCTTTTTCCAGCTGGTGTTGGACTCCATCTCCCATCAGCCCCAACCCAGCACAGCCTATGGTTCGGGAAAGCTGGGAATTGTAGTCCAGCCACATCTGGAGGGCTGTAGGTTTCCTATCTGTGGCTTAAGGTCTCCCTAAGCTGCAGTGGTGGAATTCCATGACAATGTACGTTGTTTTCCCCCCTTGAATGAGCCAGCCGGATACAGGCTGGGAGTCTGTATATCTTTGTTTGGAGTCTTCTATTTCTGTTGAGTCGTCCCCAGCCCGGCAGCTGACGGAAATCCAGCGCAGACACCGGCTTTTTTTGTCTCTCTCCTTTTCCCAGAGCCAAGCCGTCGTTTATCCTCATCACTCTCAGAGAACTGGGTTATATCGGTGGTTGGGTGTTGCTGGTTTATTTCATTTTGGTCCTGTTTACATCTCAGGAGCCTGAAACAGAATAGAAGTTCAGTCGAGGGGGGAGGGAACTATCCTGCCCTAAACTCCTGTTCCTCTGATCAGTCGGTTCCTGGTGAGGATCTAGTGAGCAAAACCCAGCAGGGTTCACTGGTTGCCTATACTCTAGCCTAGGCATAGGCAAACTCCAGCCCTCCAGCTGTTTTGGGACTACAACTCCCATCATCCCTAGCTAACAGGACCAGTGGTCAGGGATGGTGGGAATTGTAGTCCCAAACATCGGGAGGGCTGGAGTTTGCCTATGCCTGCTCTAGCCTGTCATTGGTTAGCCTGCTTGGTTTATTATTTATTTGGGAAGCTGGCTTCTCCAGCAAAAACTTTCCTAGTCTCAAACTCCTGCCCTTCACACTCATATGTGTGTGTTTTATTGCTGTGCACACCCCTTTTCCTGGAGCAGACAGAAGTTTAGGGGGCAGCACTACTAAGTTTATTTTCTTTGGATGAGACAGTCAGGGAGCCTTAAAGTGTCCCTGTGGCATTTGCTCTATTTACAAATATACTAGTAGAACACAGCCAGCATAGCTCAGTCAGTATAGCTGAGAGCCAGTGTGGTGTAGTGGTTAAGAGTGGTAGTCTCGTAATCTGGGGAACCGGGTTCGCTTCCCTGCTCCTCCACATGCAGCTGCTGGGTGACCTTGGGCCAGTCACACTTCTCTGAAGTCTCTCAGCCCCACTCACCTCACAGAGTGTTTGTTGTGGGGGAGGAAGGGAAAGGAGAATGTTAGCCGCTTTGAGACTCCTGCAGGGGAGTGAAAGGCGGGATATCAAATCCAAACTCTTCTTCTTCTTCTACAGTGTGAGACTCTTAATCCCACGGTTGTGGGTTCGAGCCCCACGTGGGGCAAAAGATTTCTGCACTGCCGGCGTTTGGACTAGTGGTCCATTCCAACTCTATGATTCTATGATCTATATCAGGGATCAGCAAAGTTTTTCAGCAGGGGGCCGGTCCACTGTCCCTCAGACCTTGTGGGGGACCGGACTATATTTTGAAAAAAATAAATAAAAAATTAACAAATTCCTATGCCCCACAAATAACCCAGAGATGCATTTTAAATAAAAGGACACATTCTACTCATGTAAAAACATGCTGATTCCCAGACCGTCCGCAGGCCGGATTTAGAAGGTGATTGGGCCGGATCCAGCCCACAGGCCTTAGTTTGCCTACCCATGATCTATATCATCATCATTTGATGCTGGTGACCCCAGTTTTACAAGGGTTTGAGTGCTAGACCAGGACCAGGAAGAGACCTGGGTTCAAATTCCCACTCAACCATGCTGCTGACCGGGTGACCTTGGGCCAGTCACTGCCTCTCAGCCTAGCCTAGCTCACCAGGTTGTTGTGGGGATTAAATGAGGAGGAGAACCATCAACGGACTTTGAGCTCCTTAGAGGAAAAGGAGGGATATAAATGTAGGAAATTATTATTATCAGTAGTAGTAAAACGATAAAGGACCCCTGACAGTTAAGTCCAGTCACGGACGACTCTGGGGTTGTGGCGCTCATCTCGCTTTACTGGCCGAGGGAGCCGGCGTTTGTCCACAGTTTTTCTGGGTCTTGTGGCCAGCATGACTAAGCCGCTTCTGGCGAAACCAGAGCAGCGCACGGAAACGGCGTTTACCTTCCTGCCGGAGTGGTACCTATTTATCTACTTGCACTTTTTGGTGTGCTTTTGAACTGCTAGGTTGGCAGGAGCTGGGGCAGAGCAATGGGAGCTCACCCCGTCGCACAGAACTGAACCGCTGACCTTCGGATCGGCAAGTCCAAGAGGTTCAGTGATTTAGACCACAGCGCCACCCGCGTCCCAGATCAGTAGTAGTATTAAATCATACTTGTCTGTTATTAAATAGTAGTAGTAGTGTTTTGATTTCCTACTCGCCATTTACCTTAAGATCCCGGGGCCTGTTACAGCCATTTAAAAGACCACATTAAAGAGATGCTGTTGGATCACAACTCCCATCATTCAGAACAATTGGTTAAGCTGGCAGGGAATGATGGGAGTTGTAGTCTCACATCATCTGGAGGGGACATCAGGCTGAAGAAGAGCAATGTGGTTGGTAACTGGAAGGACCTCTGTCTGAGATGCTGGAGAGCTGCTGCCAATCAGAGTGGACATCACTGGTGAGATGGATGCATAGTCAGACCTGGCAGACAACAGCTTTTTATATTACGCAAAAGCAGCCTTGTTAAACTAGATCTCCCACCCAAATGTGCATTACAGCATGGCAAATAGTTATCCACTTCTGCGGTCCCAAGCAGGCAGCAAAGAAACCAGCACGCTTATGATCAGTCCCTTCCTTAAACTGGTTCCCTCCGGATCTTTTGGACTACAATTCCCAGCATGGCAAATGACAATGGATGATGGGAGTTGTAGTCCAGGTTGGTCAGAGCAGCAATTGAGAAGCGTAAAAAACAAACGAAAACAAACTTACATGGTATGGTGGCTTACAACGTAGCAGCCAGGAGGAATCTTCAAGATCTGGAAAACCTGGGGCAAAGGCTCGCCTGGAAGGGTAAGGTGGCGCAGGAGCCTGGCATCTCAGCATGGCGCAGCCCACAAGGCCAGGCACCCATGGGAGACGGACACCCTTTAGTCCAGAATCTCCTTCAGGCACCAGCAGCAGAGCAGGATGTACAGACATTCGCGGAGAGCTTGCAGGGCCCAGTAACCTAGACTGACCACATTCCCGCTTTTGTAGTAGGGGAGGGCAAGCGGTCGTGCGGCCCTTAGGCGGCCAAAGTAGGGGCCCGTGAGGGCCGCCAAGACCCACGGACGTGGGGCTGCAAACCTCTGCAAAGGAAGATGCATGTTCAACTCTGGGGAGGCTGGCTCAGAGCTGGCTTTAAGCAGGCGTGTGATGCCGACGCTGTCCTTTTGTGCAAATCGCTGGAAACTTCTCAGTTATCCAAGAGGTCACCAGGCCGCTTTGGGTGCTGCTGAGGCCTGGCCCTCGCTAGCTAGCCTCATACCAGAACAGTCCCCTCTCTTGTCACATGTGGAGAGAAACCCCCCACCCGGAAACCCTTTCCAAGCCAAAAGGGCATCTCAGTGTCACAGAATCCTACATTCTAGTGCTAGAAAGCCCCATGACCGATTCTTTCAAATAGGGTTGTTTTTGCGGGTTGATTATGACAAGGCGCAATCAGTGCTTGTTAGAAAAGCGGCCTGTAATTCAACAGGTGACCTACGCTTCCTTCCCGTCATGAGGAAACCACTGGTTTGAGGTCTGTGGTCTTCCTCGTGCGCAGCGCAAGCTGTTAGCCACAATGCAGGTGTGATGCGGGGGATTGCACCACCAAAATGTTATTTTTTTTAACATTATAGGCAGCTGAGGGGCTAGGCAGGGCGGTTTCGATCTAAGCATGGGCACAAACGGAGGCCACTTTTAACTGCTTTCACAACCTAAATTGTTCCAGCCTACTGAAATTGATGCCAATCCCGACGTGGGGGTGGGGGGCAGACCCCCCTTTTGTGCTTATTCTTCCCATTCCCAAGGATATTAACAAAAGTAGAGTCAACATCTGGCAGCCTTGAGCTGCTGAGGTCCCAACGCCTGAGGTTCCCCCCATAAATTCATTTTCAACTTTGACCCACCCTTTTAACTTCCCATAGTCCTTGACGTTCTGTCACACTGGGGCATTATGGGTAATTAAAAGGGCTGCCCTGAACTAGGGCTGGGCAGAGCGGTCAGTTTCAGTGCCAGTTCTCTGCTTCTCAATTTTCTAGTATTCGGTCCTCCACATCAGTCCCCAAATCTGTTTTTAAAAGTCCTCATAAAAATAAATCCATGCTCTAGTGCAAAGTTCTCCCAGTATACACATCTTCCTGTGCAAAAGTTTCCCCTGACAGAATGCATTTCGGTACGTTATTTACACTAATATATGCATTGCTATCCACATTTTAGCCAAATATTTGTGTTGCTGTATGTAAGGTATGTAAAGGACCCTGGACGGTTAAATCCAGTCAAAGGGAAGGAGCTAGACAAAGAATGATCCAAGAAGTCCTCAATGGCAGAACAGGCGGATGATAACAAGTCGTATGTTACAACGGCTGTGAAGGCTGCAGCAGATAAGAATCTACCGTTCAGACCGAGGGAGCCAGCATTTGTCCACAGACAGCTTTCCAGGCCATGTGGCCAGCATGACTAAACCGCTTCTGGCGCACGGATAACCGTGACAAGTGCCAGAGTGCACGGAAACACTGTTTACCTTCCCGCTGCAGCGGTACCTGTTTATCTACTCGCACTGGTGTGCTTTTGAACTGCTCGGTTGGCAGGAGCTGGGACAGAGCAACGGGAACTCGCTCCATCACAGGGAATCGAACCACCGACCTTCCGATCAGCAAGCCCAAGAAGCTCAGTGGTTTAGACCACAGCGCCACCTGCTCCCCTTTACCTTCCCTTCCCTTGCTCTTTCTATTGTTGGCCTGAGAAATGCAATGCAAAATTCAGAGAAGTGTGCATTTCAGTTCCCTTATTGTTTCAGGAGGTGTGAAGCTGCCATATGAGCTGAGTTGCCATTCTTCCCCGTCCCTAAGCCCCACTCGGCTCGCTTGACAGAGGAGGGGGTGAATCAGAGGACCTTTTCCCCAGGGCACCCTCAAAACTGGACCCAGCTCTGTTGAATAGCTTCTAGAGTGAATTTTGATCAAATAGGTTTGAAAAACAGAAGTGAGCCCCATTTATGCCAGACATTAAAAGCAATATCGTATCACTTTAAACAGATGGCATTCTGGGAGCTGTAGTTTGTAGCCCCTCACAGAGCTCCAGTTAAACCACTCTAGAAATTGTTAGCTCTGGGAGGGGAATAGCGGGGTCTCCTTGTAACTCTCAACAAACTACAACTCCCAGGATGCTTTGCGGGAAGCCGTATAGTATAGTATAGATGGGGCCTTTGGCTCCACCACTTAGCACAGGGATGGTGGCCCCTTCGGATGTTGCCAGACTCCCAAGTCCTATCGTTTTGGGGGTGTGGGAAGGTCAAAGAAAGGATTTGAGCGCTACTCTTTGGCACCATCGGACCCTGCAGAGCCCCTATCTCACGCCACCTTGCCTGCACCCCACTGTTCAAACACACAGCAGAACATAACCCAAAGAGGCAACTGAAGAACTAGTTTATTTCCAGGGTCTACTGTTCCCTCACATGATGGACGGAACGGTGCTTACAGCCAACTGCTGATCACATTGTCGGTGTGAGACCAGCCCTTTGGTGGCCCAGCGGTAGTAGCGGCACCGACGCCATTTTGCCTCGGCCTGGCCCAAGCCTTAATCAAGCTAGGCTTCGGGCCTTGTCAGCTCTCCAGCGCTGGCCAGCGGTTGCCGGGGCAACGAGCATCAGGCCTAGCCAGGCTTCAGTGGCGGGAGTTGCGCTCGTCCTCTTCGTTTTCCAGCTCATAGGCTGGCCGGTAGCATTCCTGCCCTGCGGCGTTCGTATAGCGCAGGGCTGGATTCTTCTGTGTGTTACTCATGCTCCCAAGCGAAGTGTAGCTGTCAAGAGGGATCGGGGTTGGGAAGAGAGACAAGACGGATTTAAGCCACAGCAAGCAGGGGTACTTCATCTCCAATGAGCCTTAGAACATCTACCGTATTTTTCACTCTATAAGACGCACTTTTCCCCTCCTAAAAAGTAAGGGAAAATGTGTGTGCATCTTATGGAGTGAATGCAGGCGGGAGGCTCTGCTCAACGCTCCCTTTAAAGAGCCGCGTGGAGCGTGTGAGTGGCTCTTCGGGGCTTTTCCCCAAGGAGGGGGAAGGGCAGCCTTGGGGAAAAGCCCTCAAGAGCCACACACACACTCCGCACGCTTTTTAAAGGCAGCGCGGCTCTTGGGGGAGCCTTAGCTGCACGCAGCCTCTCCTGGGCTGCGATCCCGCTGGCTGTCCTGGCTTCTTGCTTGGTCGTGCGCAGGCTCTTCGGGCAGGGGGAGCCTTCATCCCCTGCCCGGGAGAGGCTGTGCGCGGCTATCCCATAAGCCAGGACAGCAAGCGGGATCATTGCACAGCGATCCCGCTTGCTATCCTGGCTTCTGGGATTCAGAATATTTTTTTTCTTGTTTTCCTCTTCCAAAAACCAGGTGCGTCTTGTGGTCTGGTGTGTCTTATAGAGCGAAAAATACGGTATTTATTTACATTTATTCCCTTGCACAAAATGGTAACAAACCACTCGATCATAAAAAACAACAACAACAACCCATGAAGTGGTTTACAAAAAGAATGAAACAATGAGGTAAAAAGAGTGGAAAGCAACTATTTAAAACATTTGAAAGTTAATTGAAATCAAGAATTTGCTAAAAAAAACCAAAAACCAGATTAAAAGACATGTCTGCATGCCTGGATAGGCTTGCTTAGGCAAAAATGCGCTGGAAAAGAGTCCAGCAAAGGTGCCTGCCTGATGTCAACAGGCAGGGGGTTCCGAAGTGTAGGTGCTGCCACACTAAAAGATCAATTTCTTACAAATGCGGAACGAGGATTACCGTATTTGTCGCTGTATAGGACACACTTTTTCCCTTCTAAAAAGTAAGGGGAAATGTGTGTGCGTCTTATGGAGCAAATGCAGGCTGCGCGGCTAAGCCCAAAGCCAGAACAAACCCAAAGCCAAAGTTCAGAATTTTTTTCTTCTTCTTTCCTCCCCCCCAAACTAGGTGCGTCTTATCGTCCGGAGCATCCTATAGAGCGAAAAATACAGTATGTGCCACCCTTAATGATGCCGGTTCTGCAAATCGGAGCGGTTTGGGTGGGCATATATGAAGGTAAGATGATTTCATCAGTAAATCGGTCCCAAGCTGTTAAGGGCTTTCTATGCTAATAGTAACACCTTGAATTTGTGGCAAGCAGGGAACCAGCAGAGGTGCTATGTGCTGAAAAGGTCCCGCTCCTGTCAGCAATTGTGCCGCAGCATTAATTAACCACTAACTGCAGTTTCTGGATTAAGCTGCATTCCTGGATCTATCACACCCAGACCCTGGCTCCCAAATCACCCAGCTGGGGTAGAGTCGATATATTGGTATTGCTGTATTATTGTTATTGTTATTATTAATTCTCCATCTGTCCTTACCCCTTATCATAAAGAATGCAGTACGGGATGTAGAGCATGCGAAGGAACTTCCATATATCCCGGTATGTCCAGTCCTGGGAAAAGGAGAGCAGCGTAATCAGGAGGGCTGACAGTCCTTCAAATTCCTCTACGCTAGGAAGCCATCCAGCAAATGAAGGTAAGTCTAGACCTATATACCTTCCTAGGCACAGAGGATCAGAGGAGGGCCAGAGGCACGTAATGCGGTGTCTAAGAAAGGCAGGAAAAGGGTTTGCACTCAGAAGGAAAAGAGAAGTCTAACTGGGTGATGTCTCCTCTAGTGAATAGAATGGATCAGATCGAGCCCCCCCCCCCCGCCATCTGCGCAATACATTTAAAGTTGTATCATATCACTTTAAAATGTCATGGCTTCCCCCAAAGACTCTTGGGTACTGTAGTTTGTTAAGGGTGCCATTAAAGGTAAAGGGACCCCTGACCATTAGGTCCAGTCGTGACTGACTCTGGGGTTGTGGCGCTCATCTCGCTTTATTGGCCGAGGGAGCCGGCGTACAGCTTCCGGGTCATGTGGCCAACATGACTAAGGCTGCTTCTGGCAAACCAGAGCAGCGCACAAAACGCCGTTTACCTTCCCGCCAGAGAGGTACCTATTTATCTACTTGCACTTTGACGTGCTTTCGAACTGCTAGGTGGGCAGGAGCAGGGACCGAGCAACGGGAGCTCACCCCGTCGCGGGGATTTGAACCGCCGACCTTCTGATCGTCAAATCCTAGGCTCTGTGGTTTAACCCACAGCGCCACCCGCATCCCTAAGGGTGCCATTAGGAGACCCCTATTCACCTCACGATGGATTAATATCCTACAGCCTTTTTAATGTATTTATGGGATGAGGCGGTATTGTTTCATTTTTTCTGCTTTAACTATTTAGTTGTGCTTTTATATTGTATTTTTATCTTGTGAACCGCCCTGAAATATTTTGACAAAGGTTGGTGCATTAAACAAACAAACAAAGAAACAAACAAACCAGTTACAATTTCCAGAATGGGTTAACATTCAGTCCCTCATCCCAGGGAACCCTGGGAATTGTAGTTCCATGAGGGGAGTCTCAGCACCTTTAAGAAACTCCAGTTCCCCGGATTCTTTTGGGGAAGCCATGCCTTTCTCGGTGTATATTTTTATTTACTCTCAATAATACTATCTAGGAACAGAATAATAAAAAAAAGTATTCAGCATATTTTGTCATTTTTGAGTCAGAGGCAGTTATCGCAAAGGTTGGCAAATGCAATACGGCAAGTAACAACAGATCAAATAACTATTTATCCCCCACAAGACAACTGACCCCCCCCAATCCTTTTTTGTTAGCAATTCACACAAACTGCATTCTCCAGGATAACACTTTAGCAAACCTCTATTACACATGGGAGACAAGGGAGATAAATAAGGCCAGGAAAACGGTATAGATGACAAGATACGAAAGGATAAAGGTCATCACCAGTAAGCTCAGTGAACAAGAGAGGAATACTAAAAAAGAAATACAGATGTTAAGCGTTTTCGATTTTTACATAGCACGAAGGAGGCGAATTGTCTTCCTTATTAGCGCAACTAATAAAAGAGCAGCAAGATGAAGTAAATTTTCTCTAGCCTGCTTTAAGTGCATAGCGCAGATGACACCTGAGAAGCAAGATCTGAAGCCAATGTTTTATAGGGGCTGGAGGGCCGGGATTGGTCCATGGGGGGGGGGGGAGTCAACTGATGGGATTCTCCCGCGATGCTGGTACAGCAGCGTAGGTGGCGCCCTTGAAGCCCAGAGCTCAATCTGTGGCTGATACCAGGGTGGAACCACACCATGAGGCCACGCTTCCCCCCTTCCACACTCAGACCCTTAGCTACAATCTTCACCTCCATCGTTCAGCCTGGACACTGAGGTCCAGCACCGAGGGCCTTCTGGCGGTTCCCTCCCTGCGAGAAGCGAGGTTACAGGGAACCAGGCAGAGAGCCTTCTCAGTGGTGGCGCCTGCCCTGTGGAACACCCTCCCATCAGATGTCAAAGAAATAAACAACTGTCTGACTTTTAGAAGACATCTGAAGGCAGCCCTGTTTAGGGAAGTTTTTAATGTTGGATGTTTTATCGCTTTATTATTAGTAGTATTACAGTCATACCTCAGGTTACAGCCGCTTCAGGTTGTGTTTTTTCGGGTTGCAGACCACCGAAACCTGGAAGTACTGGAATGGGTTACTTCCGGGTTTCGGTGGTTGTGCATGCGCAGAAGCGCAGAATCACAACCCGGGCGTGTGCAGATGTGGGTTGTGAACGGGCATCCCGCACGGATCACGTTCGCAACCCGAGCGTCCACTGTATTAATAATAATAATAACAATATTTTGTTGGGAACCCCCAGAGTGGCTGGGGAAACCCAGTCAGATGGGCGGGGTATAAATAATAAATTCATCATCATCATCATCATAGAATCACAGAGTTGGAAGAGACCACAAGGGCCATCGAGTCCAACCCCCTGCCAAGCAGGAAACACCATCAGAGCACTCCTGACATATGGTTGTCAAGCCTCTGCTTAAAGACCTCCAAAGAAGGAGACTCCACCACACTCCTTGGCAGCAAATTCCACTGTCAAACAGCTCTTACTGTCAGGAAGTTCTTCCTAATGTTTAGGTGGAATCTTCTTTCTTGTAGTTTGGATCCATTGCTCCGTGTCCGCTTCTCTGGAGCAGCAGAAAACAACCTTTCTCCCTCCTCTATGTGACATCCTTTTATATATTTGAACATGGCTATCATATCACCCCTTAACCTCCTCTTCTCCAGGCTAAACATGCCCAGCTCCCTTAGCCGTTCCTCATAAGGCATCATTTCCAGGCCTTTGACCATTTTGGTTGCCCTCCTCTGGACACGTTCCAGTTTGTCAGTGTCCTTCTTGAACTGTGGTGCCCAGAACTGGACACAGTACTCCAGGTGAGGTCTGACCAGAGCAGAATACAGTGGCACTATTACTTCCCTTGATCTAGATGCTCCTATTGATGCAGCCCAGAATTGCATTGGCTTTTTTAGCTGCCGCGTCACACTGTTGGCTCATGTCAAGGTTGTGGTCAACCAAGACTCCTAGATCCTTTTCACATGTACTGCTCTCAAGCCAGGTGTCACCCATCTGCTTACTGGGCGAGATGCCTCTGAGGAACCCCCCCAGACCTACCCAGTCCCCTTTGACATGCCACAGCGCCTTTGCTACATACCAGGAGAGGGTTGACCCGCATATATTGGGGCCAATCGGGGTCCGTCATGCAGAAAGGTGTCAAGGTGCATGAGTAAGGGTCTGTGCGACGGGTGCCCATCAACACAGCCTCTATCTGCGGCTGTTGCACCTTCAGGTCGCCCAGCGCCTGTTTGATGTTCCCGTGGACATTACACATCTGAAGGTTGTACCTGCAGGAGGTGGAAGAGGGAGTCTCGCCTGACGCCAACATATTTTTTTTGGTGCCGGAAAAACAACACCTTTTCGTTCGCAACAGATTTAATAACAATGATGGTGATCCCTGAGGTGGATTTTAGATCTGGGTGGAAACCATAGCTGTCAACTTACAGATTTGAAAATAAGGGACCAGCAGCCTCAAAAATAAGGGATCAGCAGCCAAAATAAGGGATTTTCCGGGCACAGGTATGTTCAACTTCTCAGCCCCTCCGAGCCAAAGGCAGAAAGCCCAGCAAACAGCCAAACGAAGCCTTAAGCGGTGGTTCCCACAGCGCAGCAACCCGGCAAAGGGGATGCAGCAAGGAAAACCACTGTCACCTCTCCGCTGGGAAGCGCTGAGCAAAGGCGAGTCCCCAGGCAACGCGGCCGATTTGATCGGCACAAGGCATGCAAGCTCCACCCCCCAGTCGTTCTTAGACTCCTTATTGGGTGAGCAACTCAGCCAAGCAACACAGTTGGAGCCTCCCTCCTCCCTGGCCGACGGGGAGGGAGGGAGAGGAGCTGCTTCCTTTGAAACCCAGGAAATTTAAGGGACATCGTCAATAAGGGACAGCAGCGGGACACAGCGCTGGGATAAGGGAGTTTCCCGCCAAATAAGGGACAGTTGACAGCTATGGTGGAAACAGCAAGAAGTCCTGCCGGGATGTTGGGGCCTCAGCAAATCCCCCAGAATGCCAACTGATAGCACCATTCCCGTTTCCAAAAAGTCCTCTAGGCGGTTCTCAAAACGAAACAAACACAAAATACGGGGATACAACAAACGAAGGTGTCGATCTTTTTGTTTGTTGCCTGTTAAGGGACTTCACACCAGCCCCCCGGAATGAAAGTACAAGTTTCGTACCGCTGGGCTGTGTCTTCTATGAACTCCTCCATCTCGGGAAACGGGGACACAATCCGGATGTAAAGAGCCTGCAGCTTCTCCGACCTCTCCGGACACCGCCTGGGTGCGAAAGAGAGAACACAGGGACCCTTCATTTCAGTGGGAACCGGTTAAGCTGCCTTAAAAGGTAAAGTGACCCCTGGCCATTAGGTCCAGTCGTGACCGACTCTGGGGTTGCGGCGCTCATCTCGCTTTATTGGCCGAGGGAGCCGGCATACAGCTTCCGGGTCATGTGGCCAGCATGATTAAGCCGCTTCTGGCAAACCAGAGCAGCGCACGGAAACGCCGTTTACCTTCCCGCTGGAGCGGTACCTATTTATCTACTTGCACTTGGACGTGCTTTCGAACTGCTAGGTTGGCAGGAGCAGGGACCGAGCAACAGGAGCTCACCCCGTCGCGGGGATTTGAACCGCCGAGCTTCTGATCAGCAAGTCCTAGGCTCTGTGGTTTAACCCACAGCGCCACCCGCGTCCCACACTAAGCTGCGTTATACCAGGTTATTTGTCCATTTAGGCAAGAATTGCCTACTCTGACTGGCAGTGCGGCTCTCCAGGGTTCTCAGGCAGAGAAGAGACTTCTGCCCTCTTAGCAGGTAACTGGTTTTATTTTTAACTGGAGATGCAGGGGCTGAACCTGGGCCTTCTGCATTCCAAGCAGGTGTTGCGCCAATGAGCTATGTCTGCCCTGCCATCCCCAAAGCACCCCATTCCTCATGGGGGCCAGCTTCTGGGAAGTCCACAGGCAAGGAAAGAAAAGGTGCTTTCCCCTTCCCCACTTGCAACTGGCACCCAGGGGTAGACTGCTTCGGAATAAGGAGGTTCTCTTTATGTATCCTTGTTCACAGCTGCTGCCTTTGTAGGCAGAAAAATTCGTGCTGGACAAGCCCTGATTCTGAGGTCCTCAAATTGCCACACATGGGGAACCTGCCCCCTCCTGATTTGTATTTTTTGTATTTTATACTTCTCCCAATAAACAAATCTGAATTGGGGGAAAGAGAAAGGAAGAAGAAAAATGCAGATAAGCCAGTGATGAGGACTAGAAACTTGTGCTGCCTTGCTGAAAAATTCCACAAGTTGGTAAACGGCTAAGCTGTGCGATTTGTTATGCCATCAGGGCTAGAAAAGGCTTTTAAAAAAACAACCCTTGCCTGGTCCCAATCTAGGTAAAGGTAAAGGGACCCCTGACCATTAGGTCCATTCGCGAACGACTCTGGGGTAACGGCGTTCATCTCGCTTTATTGGCCGAGGGAGCCGGCGTACAGCTTCCGGGTCATGTGGCCAGCATGACTAAGCCGCTTCTGGTGAACCAGAGCAGTGCACGGAAACGCCGTTTACCTTCCCGCCGGAGCGGTACCTATTTATCTACTTGCACTTTGACATGCTTTCGAAGGTTGGCAGGAGCAGGGACCAAGCAACGGGAGCTCACCCCATCGCAGGGATTCGAACCGCCGACCTTCTGATCAGCAAGTCCTAGGCTCTGTGGTTTAACCCACAGCGCCACCCGCGTCCCAATCTAGGGAAGCCCTAATGAGAAATACTGAAAGAAGAGGGTGCAAAGTACCTTTGTACAGCAGCATGGAAGAGGTGAAGTAAGGCTGTGCAGTCCTTTCCCCCATTGAATCCGACACAAAGCTTTGACAGGATGTACTTATCCAAAGCTTCCTCAATGGTCCGAATTGCTGCTGCCACCTTCTGGCCAAGAGGGGAACCTACAGAGAGGTAAAAGCAACTAGGATGAAACAGGGTCTTTGAAAAATAATAATAAAAATTAAAAACATTATTACTTTTATTTATTATATTTATAATCCACCATTTCCTCCAAGGAGCTACCAAGGTGGTGTGCATGGTTCTGCCCTCCATATTTTATACCTCGGGTTACATACGCTTCAGGTTACAGACTTCGCTAACCCAGAAATAGTACCTCGGGTTAAGAACTTTGCTTCAGGATGAGAACAGAAATTGTGGTCCAGCGGCGTGGCAGCAGCAAGAGGCCCCATTAGCTAAAGTGGTGCTTCAGGTTAAGAGCAGTTTCAGGTTAAGAACGGACCTCCAGAACGAATTAAGTACTTAACCTGAGGTACCACTGTACTCACAACAACCTTATAAGGTAGTTTAAGTTGGCAAGACTTGACCGTTGGTGAACTTTGACATCATCATCATTATTATTATTAAGTTTCTATACTGCCCTTCAACGGAAGATCACAGGGCACTTTACAATATAAAAACACAAAAATACTTACCATAATAACAAACAGAAACAATACCCTGCCCCACTTTAAAAGGCCGTGGGTTGTTTAATGAGCCAAAGGCCTGGGGGAAGAGGAACGCTTTTGCTTGTTGTCTAGAATCATAGGATTGCAGAGTTTGAAGGAGTCACAAGAGTTATCGAGTTATCCTGCAATGCAGGAACGTTTTGCCCAGCGTGAAGCTCGAACCCACGACCTTGAGATTAAGAGTCTCATGTTCTATCAGCCAATTAATGAAGGTGTCAGGCGAGCCTCTCTGGAGAGAGCATTCCACAAATGGGGAGCCACAGCAGAAAAGGCCCGTTCTTGTGTTGCACCACCCTCTGGACCTCACATGGAGGAGTCACATGAAGAAGGACCTCAGGGGATGAATGCAGAGTCCTGGGGTGTTTATATGGAGAGAGTTGCTCCTTGTGGTCCTGAGCCATTCAAGGCTTTATAGGTCAAAACCAGCACTTTGAATTGGGCCTGGAAACTAATTGGCAGCCAGTGCAGTCAAACCAAGATTGAGGTTAAATGCTCAAACCATCTTGCCCTAGCGAGCGACCTGGCCACCGAATTCTGCACCAGCTGAAGTTTCCAAACCGTCTTCAGAGGCAGCCTTACGTACAATGCATTGCAGTAATCTAACCTAGAGGTTACCAGAATGTAGGCCACAGAAGTTAGGCTATGTCTGTCCCGACAAGGGAGCAGCCGGGTCAGTAGCCGAAACAGATTCTAGGCATCATGCTGGCTGGGGGCTGATGGGAGCTGGAGTCTGAGAACATCGCTGAACTACAAATCCCATCATCCCTGACCACAGGCCATGTGGAACTGATGGGAGTTGGAGTCCAACAACATCTACAGGGGACCACAGGTCCCCCCCACCCCTGCTCTGCCTACTACACTACGCTGCCTCTCCTTTCAGCCCCTGCATAGTCCCGCATTCTTAACCTCGTGGTCCTCTATCCCCACAGATCCAGCCATACGCCAGGCATTACAGTGGTACCTCTGGTTGCAAACAGGATCCGTTCCAGAGCCCCGTTCGCAACATGAGCAGAACGCAACCCGCGTCTGCGCATGTCATGATTTGCTGCTTCTGCACATGCATGTGACGTCATTTTGAGCGTCTGCGCATGTGCGAGCGGCAAAGCCCGGAAGTAACCCTTTCCGGTACTTCCGGGTCGCGCGGGATGCAACCTGAAAAGATTTAACCCGAAGCATCTTTAACCCGAGGTATGACTGTATTCCCCTACCGGATTCTGCTAAGGCATACACGTCCTGGGCTGCCTGCGAGACCGGATCGGCCACTAGGGGCACCACAATCCCCGGCGGCAGGTGCTTCATCAGGAAGGCCACCGCTTCCTCCAGGTCTTCTTCCGAATCGGAGTCCAGAGTGAGCTTGACCCGGAAGTAGTTGCTGGCCCAATCCGGGTAGGAGCCCAGGCTCGTGCGACGTCTGAAGTTGGCGTTGGCCCGGTCAAGTATGGGCGCGATGAGGGTCTCTTCGGAGTTGACAAATATCTCCTGTGAGCAGAAGTGGGTCTTCTCGTTGCGGAAGAGGTGGCCGAGACCATCCAGCGCTCGCCTCATCAGCGACGGGATGCCTGGGAAAACGTAGACGTTCCGGACACTGATGAGCGGGTAGGGGAAGCGGCGGCCCGTCTTCTCGTCCTCGCCGTAGTTGAGCAGCGACGACGCGGGGACCCGGGCCAGCTTCATCTCGGGGCAGTCGGCCCCCGTCTTGCCAAAAAACTTCTTCACCAGCTCCACCATCTCTGGGTGGGCAACGACCTTCTCTCCAAAAGCCTGGGCGACTGCCTCAAAAGTCACGTCGTCGTGCGTGGGGCCAATCCCACCCGAGGTCAGGACGTAGGTGAACTTGCTGGAGAACGACGACACTTCGTCGGCGATGGCAGCCACGTCGTCGGGAACCACGGAGATCTTGGCCACCTTCACACCCAGCGAGCGAAGCCTCTTGCACATGAAGAAGGAATTCGTGTCTTGGGTGTAGCCCTGCCGAAACAAGAGAGCTGTCAGTGCGAAGAGGTCTGCCACAAATATTGCCAAATCCTGCATCCTATTACATAGGTAAAGGGACCCCTGACCATTAGGTCCAGTCGTGGCCAACTCTGGGGTTGCGGCGCTCATCTCGCTTTACTGGCCAAGGGAGCCGGCGTTCAGCTTCCGGGTCATGTGGCCAGCATGACTAAGCCACTTCTGGCGAACCAGAGCAGCGCATGGAAACATCGTTTACCTTCCCGCTGGAGCGGTACCTATTTATCTACTTGCACTTTGACGTGCTTTTGAACTGCTAGGTTGGCAGAAGCAGCGCAACGGGAGCTCACCCCGTCAATCCTATTACATATTTCACTTAATAATCCACATTGGATTACGGCAATCCAATCTGCGTGGGGCTGCCCTTGAGGATGACTCAGGAACTTCAACTGGACCAAACCAAACCGCAGAGGCCGGATTATTAATTTATTTCATAATATTTGTATACCGCTTGACTGCAGAACACTTCACAGCTGTTTACAAAAAGGAAAGAACAATAGGGTTATTGGTTAAAAACAAATAAACATATACAGTGGTGCCTCGCAAGACGAAATTAATCCGTTCCGCGAGTGTCTTCATCTAGCGGTTTTTTCATCTTGCGAAGCAACCCTATTAGCGGCTTAGCGGATTAGCGCTATTAGCGGTTTAGCGGCTATTAAAGGCTTAGCGGCTTAGCTGCTAAAAGGCTATTAGCGGCTTAGCGGCTTAGAAAAAGGGGGGGGGAAGCGAAAAAAAATCTCAAGACTCGCAAGACATTTTCGTCTTGCGAAGCAAGCCCATAGGGAAATTCATCCTGCGAAGCAACTCAAAAACGGAAAACCCTTTCGTCTAGCGGGTTTTCCATCTTGCGAGGCATTCGTCTTGCGGGGCACCACTGTATTGGTGAGGGAGTATCTTGTAGCTTTTTTCCTGTTCCTTTTTTCTTCAGTTTCTTTCTTTTAGTTCCTGTAATTAGTTTGTTTTTTTATAGTATTGTGAAAACTTCATTAACCACCACCCCCAAAAAAACATTAAAAAAATTAAAACCACCAAAATACCCCCCCCCCCCAATGCATCATAAAAATATCTAGGTAGGCTTGTCTAAACAAAAAAATTTTTAGCAGGTGCTGAAAAGGCTGCAGTGAAGACGCCTCCTGATGTCAATAGGCAGGGAGCTCTAATTTAGCTCTTGATTTTGTTCCACTTTGGTTTTTGTTATCTTCCTTAATCCTCAGGGTTAGGGGGGGGTCTGTGTGCAGATGAAGGAGACGGGTGGTTGATGAAGGACCCTGCGTGAGGCAGGGAAGGGAAGATCTCCCAGGTGAGAGCTGGAAAAGTCTCGCCTCTTCGTGCGTGGGACAAGATTTAAGTTCTTCCTTTGAGAGAGGACCTTCTTCTTTTCCTTCCTTTTTTCCTTTTCCTTTCATTTAGGTTCATTTTGTTTTTAATTGTATTATGAAAAGTCTTAACGAAATCTTATAAAAACAAAAGATCAATTTAGATTACCGGCTGGGGTTCCATGTAGATCATATAGACCAGGGGTCAGCGAACTTACCGCACCTCGGGCCGGTGTCTCCAGTGCCGATTGCACAGCGGGCCGGGGGGTGGGGGAGCGCATGCCCATACGTGTGCGCACACGCTATTTCCAGCGCACTTCCTGGTCGGAGGAGCACCGGAAATAGCTTGTGCGCATGTGCATGGGCCTCCTCCGACCTGGATGTGCATTGGAAATAATGCTTGCGCATGCGCAAATAACGCTTGCGCATAAGCTATTTCCGGTGCTCCTCGGACCCGGAAGTGGGCAGCTGTGCAGCACAGTGCTGGTAAAAGTGGGTGGCAGGGGTCGCAGCGGGCCGGATAAACGAGTCCCTCGGGCCTTATCCAGCCCACAGGCCTTAGTTTGGGGCATAGCTGTCAAGTGTCCCTTATTTGGTGGGACAGCCCCTTATCCTAGCGCCATGTCCACTGCTGTCCTTTATTGATGATGTCCCTTAAATAAGCTACTGAAGGTAATGGGGCCCTTTCTAGGTCCAGCTGTGCTTTGTCAACAACAAATTGTTGCTGTTTTTTTGTGTTGAATATATGCTATATGGTAATTTATGGACCTAATAGGTATCTAAAGCCATTTGCATGCCACAAAATATGTATTTTATCAAAGTAATTGTTGATCCCTTATTTTGGCTGCTGATCCCTTATTTTCGAGGCTGCTGGTCCCTTATTTTCAAATCTGTAAGTTGACAGCTATGGTTTGGGGACCCCTGATATAGACTAAATTGCATTGGCTCTTGCAGGAAGAAGGATGGGGACAAACCTAGAATCCAGGCTCCGCCTATTACTGCCTCTGGCTCTGCCTACTGTTGCCCTCTCTGCCTCCAGCCTCACCAGCCCCCAACGGGCATCACCAGCCGCCACTGCGTCTAAGACAAGGGCCACTGCCACACCTTCCCGCAGCTCACGCACCTTTAGAATCTCGTCCCCGATAACTATGATCCCAGCTGTCACGGTGCCATCCGAGGTTCCTTCACTGGCTCCGGGAGCGGCGGTGCTGCTCTGTGCTGCCATGGCTCGGAGATACCCGCTCTGCCGTCCCGTGTGCAGAATGCCCTGGCACAGCCGGAGGTTCCAGCGCATCACTGCCAGCGCTCAGCAGGGTGCAGGGGGGCCCACATGGCAAAGCTGGGAGGCTGGCACGAACGAAAACTTGGGAACAAGCAAGAAGATCACAAAGTAGGATTCCCTGTTTACCTCTCCTTGCGATGGACCACTGCTTGTAAGGCCTTGTACGTTTAAAGCCACCCAGATGCAGGAGTGGAGACTTGGGCCAGCTCGCTTGGTCACCTGCATGGGGTTCCTTCTCGCCTACGGCGACCAAGCTACAGCTGAATGCAAAGCTGCCACCAGATTCCATGAAACAGCACTGAGTTAGAATTAATAAACCGTGAGAATGAGCACTGAAATGTCCACAGGGCAGGAGCGAGGGTTATGGCTGTGTACACATGAAGGCACATTCAAAGCACATTCTTTCCCTTAAATAATTCTGGGTACTGTAGTTTTCTTCCCCTGCCCCAGCAACCCTTAACAAACTACAGTGCACAGAATTCTTTGCAGGGTGTGTGTGTGCTCTGAATGTGTTTTAAAAGTAAAGTCATCTGGCGTAGGGGTCCCCAACCTTTTCTTTTTGGGGGAGTTCCACAGGCACATTTGGAAACCTGAAAGACTGCAGCAGGCCCCCGCAAAATACCCATTTCACAGAAGAGACACTGACGATGCTCAGAAAGGTCCTCTCCAAAACAGGCAAAACCTCCTCCGTGCCTCCAAACAAACAAGGTAAAGGGTAAAGGGACCCCTGACCATTAGGTCCAGTCGTGGCCAACTCTGGGGTTGCGGCGCTCATCTCGCTTTACTGGCCGAGGGAGCCGGCGTACAGCTTCCGGGTCATGTGGCCAGCATGACTAAGCCACTTCTGGCGAACCAGAGCAGCGCACGGAATAATAATAATTTATTATTTGTACCCCGCCCATCTGGCTGGGTTTCCCCAGCCACTCTGGGCGGCTTCCACAGAGACCAAAAATACACTAAAATATCACACATTAAAAACTTCCCTGAACAGGGCTGCCTTAAGATGTCTTCTGTATGTCAGGTAGTTGTTTATCACTTTGACATCTGCTGGGAGGTCTTTCCACAGTGCGGGTGCCACTACCGAGAAGGCCCTCTGCCTGGTTCCCTGTCGCTTTGCTTCTCGCAGCGAGGGAACCGCCAGAAGGCCCTCGGCGCTGGACCTCAGTGTCCGGGCTGAACAATGGGGGTGGAGACGCTCCTTCAGGTATACTGGGCCGAGGCCGTTTAGGGCTTTAAAGGTCAACACCAACACTTTGAATTGTGCTCGGAAACGTACTGGGAGCCAACGTAGGAAATGCCGTTTACCTTCCTGCCGGAGCGGTACCTATTTCTCTACTTGCACTTTGACGTGCTTTCAGGGACTGAGCAACGGGAGCTCACCCCTTCATGATGACTTGAACCGCCACCCATGTCCCTTTTGACACATGCATGAAAGGCCGGTAACATCCCTTCCCAAAATGAAGGAAGCTCTCCCCCGTGGTGCTGGCTGCAGCCGATAGGAGCGCGGTCCTAAACACCTGGAAGCTTCCAGGTTGGTGAAGTCAGAGACACTTGCCCTTCCCTCTCAAGGAATTCAGGAATCCAAGATCTCCAGCCAAGCTACATAGCAGAAGCACCTGCTCCTTCCTCCCTGCTTTGGGCCTAGAATCCAGGGGTCTCAAGGATGGGTGCCAACCGGTCAGAAAAGAAAGGAAGGAAAGCACCCTAGCTTCAATCTCTTGAGCAAAATTAGTGAAGTTTTGATGCACATATTATTATTACTATTATCAAATTTACTAGTCGCTTGTTCGTACAAGGTCTCCAAGCGACTTGCATTTTTAAAAATAAGCAAAAATGCATCGAGCCATTAAAAAATTGCATAAAACATTAACATCCTCATAAAACACCTACATGCACACACAAATGAAACACCCCAGGTCCCCCTATTGACTGCAATATGTTAAAATCAATATATATGTGTGTAAATAAATTAAAACAAGTATCACATTATCTACAATGGTACTTCCCAAACTTACAATAATTGGGTTTGAAAATTTAGTCTTACTGGCCTGCCCCTTCTTGGAAGATAATTTGGGGGCAGTTTTAATAATACTATTTTATCTATTATATATGTATATGTATATATATGTGTGTGTGTGTGTGTGTGTGTATATATATATATATATATATATATATATATATATACCATTTGAAACCCTTTCCTGTACCCCCTGGGGTATGCGTACTACAACTTTGGGAAACACTGGTCTACAATATTATTTGAGAGGAAAGGGCAAGATAGAAATAACAATGACCTGTGTTTATATGAGTAGCCACTGAGAAGATCCATAAAAAAGCAACAGTACCAAAAAGAATTGTTGTGAAAATAAGAAATATTTGGGGGGGGGGGTGCCAAATTTTGTCCTGGCTCAGGGCACCAATCTTACCAAACTCTGCCCCAGTATATATTGGTAGATCAATGAAAATAAGCATTGTGTTGTATAGAATATTGTTGTGTTATTATTATTATTATTACCCACTCTGGGACTTCATTGTGAAAATCAGGTAAGAAATATAAAATAATTATTAATAAAAATTAATAAAACAACATAATAAAATCAACAATAATAGGTGAAGATTTGGCTGTCACGGGAGATAAACAGAATCCTTTGCTGATTGCTGCAGATCCTTTTAATCTCTTAAAAGGCACAGCTTCAGGGGCCAGTGCGGAAGTTGGCAACCCTCAGTCCATTCCAAGGCTACATGATTTCTGCTCTAACCCTGTTTTGTGTCCCCTGGAAGGAAAGGCACTCTGCACGTGGCCAGAGTTACTCTCCTTCGCAACCTTCAGGACACAGAGGGGAAGGGGATGGCCCTTGAAAACACATGCTGGGACGGAGCCTCGCGAAGCCCCCCAAACTCATATTCAGAGCAGCCTCCCCTCCCTCGCTCTTCCTACTCACCTCCCGTCTCAGATCAAAGCTCACCGAATCTCCCCGCCCGCCTCTTGTCCATTGGCCGCTCCGTCGACGCCGCCCCGCCTCCTTCCCCTCCCATTGGACAGTAGAAAAAGGGGCGGGGGGGGAGAACGGCCTATGGAAAGAAACCGATTGGCCAGAAGCTTCGTTTCGTAGCAAGCCTGATGCGCCTACCAGAAGGAAGATGGAGAATGAGCAAGAGACCCTTGGGGAGGGAGCGGGGGACTACGATTCCCATCGTGCTTTGCGGCATTCACCTTCGTTCGAGGTTGTCTTTGAAAGGCAGGAGGGAGGTTGGGGCTCTTAGGGCGAGAGATAGCTAAAAGGAAGGAGATGAAGGATGATAATGAAAATAATATTAATATTAATACACCAAAGATCATCATCAGTCTAGGAAGGTGTATCAGCAGACAAGGTTGGCAGATGTATGGAAAATATTTGGGAGGGGGAGTCAGAAAAGGGGTAGGAGGGAGAGACTAAATATCTCAAAAATTGATCAGAAGGTCGGCGGTTCGAATCCCCACGATGGGGTGAGCTCCCGCTGCTCAGTCCCTGCTCCTGCCAACCTAGCAGTTCAAAAGCACGTCAAAGTGCAAGTAGATAAATAGGTACCACTCTGGCGGGAAGGTAAACAGCATTTCCGTGCGCCGCTCTGGTTCGCCAAAAGTGGCTTAGTCATGCTGTACGCTGGCTCCCTCGGCCAGTAAAGCGAGATGAGCGCCGGAACCCCAGAGTCGGCCACAACTGGACCCAATGGTCAGGGGTCCCTTTACCTTTATCTATGCTCAGTGGCTACAGAATTGTAGAGCTGGAAGGGACCACGAGGGTCATCTAGTCCAACCCCCTGCAATGCAGGAATTGTCTTTGCCTAACATGCGGCTCAAACCCACGATGCTGAGATTAAGAGTCAAATGCTCTTACCGACTGAGCTATCCAAAAATTTTGTTGGGGATTGAATGGAGTGACTGAGCACACTGTACAGAAGCACTTCATGCTGCCATCTTATATAAATATAAATCCTCCGTAGCAGCAGTTTTCAAACTCTGTTGGGAAGAAAGGCTATCTTACGGATTGCTTGGGACTACCAGTTTTCCCTTGCAAGAAGGTGTTTCTAGGGCACAGCTGCAGTCAGCGTAGGCCAGTGATGAATCCCAACCAGTTTATCCAGTAAAATGAGTTTGTACCCTGCTCCCAGAATCCACTGCATGTGGTCAGCACTTCCTCAGCAGATAGGTTCTGACTTGGAAAATATTTCCTCAAAGGAGGAGAAAGTTGCGAAACATCAGCTTGTCGCTATGCACACACACACATTAGAAAAGTACTACAGCAAGAGTTTTCAGATGTCCCCTTCATGACTCATAATGTGAATTCACCCTGGCAGACTTCTTTTGTGTGTGTGAACTCTCGTTATGGTACAAAATGTTTTTGAGTGCTTCTATTTCCCCTTAGTAATGATGCCCAGGCCAGGACATGTCAGTCAGCTCAGCTGCTATGGTGCATGTTAAAAATTAGACTATGCTTCAAACCGTTTAAAGTTCTGCTTGTGTAGAAAGATCTGGGTGGACCAGGGTTTTTATATCTCACACAAATCCTGCTCATAAAAACTCTCTAAAATGCTGTAGCACTGCTTGTGTTTGCACACAAAGCTAAGCCAAGGTTTGTTTTAACCATGGTTTACTCAGCAAGCCATTACTCATATTGCAGAGAACCCATGGTTTGTTTCTCCAAAGCTTGGTTTCTTTTCCAGCTTCTGTTGCTTCTGTAGGTCAGTGAACATATGTGGTGGGGTGGCAAAAGAAGCCATGGTCAAGCAAGGCTGTTAGGATTGGACCTAACAACACACCACGGCCAAAAAAACCTGTGTTTCCTAAGCCAAGGAAATTGTGATTTCACATCACAGTTCGCTGCCAGAAAACAAACCATTGTTAGTTTGTTGGGCCCAGACGACCTATGCTTTGGTTGAGCAAACCATCACTTTGAATTGGGTGTAAACCAGACAACTGTATCTTCCCGCCTCTTAATTCTCACTACAACCTCTTGAGTCAAGTTGGTGGAGCCTCCAGATGCTGTTGAGCTATAGTTTCCATTGCCCGAAGCCATTGCCCATGATTGCTAGGGTTGATAGGAGTTGTATTTCAGCAACACCCAGAGGCTAACGCTTGCCCACTCTTATATTAAAGGCTGTTGCAATGGCTCTTCTGTCAATTAGGGTGCTTGCTGCCCAATTCTAAGCTTACAAAAAAAAAAAAAAAAAAATTCCAGGTGGACTTTACGACATTTTGCATTTGAGCTGGAATAAAAATAATTCAAATTTTCTCTCCTGAATGTTCTTGCCTGTTCTGACATCCTTGGGACTCAAGATAGGTTCAAATTTTAAAAAGCTGTAGGTGAGGCAACTAATTCACTGTTTCACGAGTAGCTGTTAGGTTGAAAAAGCTACTCTACCCTTGTACTAAAGGAAACTTTCAGGGGGCCAGTGGTGGGTGTGGCCAGAGACAAAAATGGGCGTAGCAACAGGCATGACACTTACCTTTGCATGGTTGAGTATGTTCCAGCCACACTGAAGTCAGAGGTTTCGACACATACAGACCTCTGTGTCCACATCCAGGCAAGGAAAAGGCATTAGCAAAGGATACATTCCAGCCAGGCAAGAAGCACTCAAGGAGAGCACAGGGTAGGGTCAGTAAGGGGTGTAGATAGTGGAAGTCTTGAGGGCCAGGCAGAAAGGACTGGAGGGCTGCAATCCACCCCCAGGCAAGAGGTTCCCCTAACCTTAACCCATTCCTTCGTTTCTTCATGCTAGCAGCTTTGCCAATTCTTTCCCCAGAGGTGGAAGTTGCCTCTTAAGGGGGAAAATTTTCTGTGCAACTGAACGCACATGAGCCAGCACCCACTTGTTCCTATGCCCACTTAAGTATTAAGGAGAGGCAATGAGATGCCTAGAGAGGTAGCTACGTCCTATCCGTGAAGTTTGTTTGTTTTAAGAGACAGTGCCATTTCTGCAGAAAGGCCTCAGAAAGAGAAGCTGTAACACACGTTACAAAGATGTCTGCAAATGTGACATCAGCCCTGCTATGTGGAAATTCCTTGCAGATGACCGCAGTGCCTGGAGACAGACAGTCACGCCATTTTTGCATAGCAGTGACCAGAGGAGGAATGACTGCTGGGAGGAGCGCAGAGAGAAGAAACGCATCTACAGCAGCACAACCGGATGCCTTCGTCTGCCCCACCTGCAACAAAACATGTCTCTCCCATATCGGTCTCTACAGCCACAGCAGGCACTGCAACTTTCCAACAGTTTGACATCACCTGCAAAGGCATACTCCTCCACTATCTCCCGAGACAGATGGATGCCAACAACATGCACAAGCTCATCTGCAGCTTATTTTTTAAATACTTCTAGCTCAGCTTTGTAAATAAACCCATAAAGGTTACTTACCAGCAGAAATAAAATAAATTAGTAGCCTGCTAAGAGGTTTGTTCTTAGCATTGTTATGGTGACCATGGAGAAGGGAGGCGCTGCCCCCGGAGGCATAGAAATAACCACTGATTGGATAAAATATAGATATCTACCTAGCACGCTGGCAGATCTTCCCCTTCTCTGCCTGTCCATTCACTTGTCTGCATGCAATTCCATTCACTGTTTGCACATCAGCTATTAATACAAAGCTGTTCAAGCCACATTTGAGATTACAGCAACCAGAAGGTTTGAGGGAGTCTATGAAATAAGCAAAAGGATGTGTAAAACCTTGGTGCTTTATTGACAGACCCTGAAGAACAGTCATATCAAGCGTAACTTTTAAAAGTTCCAAAGGATTAACATGAAATACAAGGTTTTAGAAATATCCAACCAGGGAAACACACTGCATTCTCCTGGGTTTAAAAACCAAACCAGCCCTGCTGTGTGGGATAAAGCAGGAGCAAGGCTTCAGCCAGTGTAAAAAAATATCAATGTTTCAGCAGCTAAAACCAATCCTTTTCAGCAGACAGTCTTTCTGCAGCAAGCAAAGCTTTTCTTGTCCGGCATTAACTGCATTGAGTGGCCTTTTCTTGACAGACATAGTGAAAACATTTGTCAAACTTTTCCAAAAAACACAATTGCTGGGTTTTTTGTTTAAAGGTGCTTATAGCTAAAGCATGGGGAAAGGCCCAAGCACATCATTTTTCTGGCTTCTTTGGCAACGGCCGTCGGAAAAGCAGGATGTGGGGCTCTGCAGGGAGAGAGGAAATGGCATGTTAAAAAAAGATCTAGAAAATAATATTGAAAGGCCAGGTGACTCAAGCCTAACATGGGTGTTTCTAAGCATATGTCAAAAATCAAATGAGCACTTTGCACGTGGCACAGTCACAGCTGTGTCGCAAACATGACCTCCAAAACAGCATTCGATGCATCCATCAGCTTCCTCCAAATCCAGGTTTTGATTTGAAGTTGCTAATCCTCACTGCAGCAACTTCAAATAAGCTTAAAGCTACAACCATGTAAGAGCAGCAGTAGAACAGCTGCTTTGCATGCAGAAGGTCCCCAGATTCAATCTCTGGCACCTCCAGGTGTGGCTGAGAGAAACCCTTGCTTGAAACACTGGAGAGCCACTGCTGGTCAGTGCAGACAACACTAAGAGAGATAGACCAATGGTCTCTCAGTATAAGGCAGCTTCCTATGTTAAAAAATCTGCAGGCAGAAGGAATCGGGAGAAGCAGAATCTCACGCTTGTCACAGGTCCCTCTCCCTCTTCAAATATTGTGACTGCATAACACTGTAAGCTGTTTTTGGTGGTTAAAAGATTTCATTTTTTTCTACTTAATCACATTATTTTTCATTGATTTATCATAAGCATATGTATAAGCCAACATATAACCATACAAACAATCACAGAACTATACACAGAGCATATTCAGTATAAAAACAAATTGCAGAGCCAAGTTTTTAAGATGAGTCTATATAGCACAATTACAGCAAGGCATGAGTTATAGGAATAATTCTTAAATGATTCTATTTATACAATAAAAAATGGCTGCATCAAAACTCTAATTTGGCATTGCTGCAGGGCACTTTCTCTTCTTGATATCCCTAGCCAGCTCCCTGATCAGTTCAGAGCTTCTGCCACCCAATGAGTGACAGGCCAACCCTGACTGTGATCTGGACTAGGGGAAGACGAAAGTACCGTAACTTCCTGCTTTAGTGGAGGTAATGGACACTCCCAACTATGGCTGGTGCTCTGCCAAACTGAGAGGCAAGATATGCAGTATATGCCAGGAGTCTTTTCATCTTGTCATATTCAATCACATACCAAGGGTGGTGAACATTATGAACACCAGTAAACTGGGCCATAAGGAGTACTTTATTAATACATAAACTCTGCTCCTAAGGGAGGCAGAGGCATTCGCTTAAATAGAAAGCAGTGAGGAACTAGCAACTTTAATTCAGAACTGGGATTTGCAAGAAGCCGACAGAAGCATTGGATGCTGTTTTTGAAGCCACATCTGTGTGCTTTAAAAAAACACAGGTTTTATAGGGCAGTGGCTCTCTGCAAAGGCCTAAATATATTTACGTCTGAATAGATATTCAGTCTATACCAGGGGTCTGCAAACTTTAAGATAAAAAGAGCCACTTGGACCCGTTTCCAAAGGAAAAAAAACTGGGAGCCGCAAAACTCGTCATTATAAAAATAACCTTTTTGTCACTTTTTTAATTATTTCTTTGTTTGACCCCTCAGAATTACTCCTCCTCATAGAAATAAACGTTAAATTAACAAGTTACCTTTTTGTGTGTGTGTGTGTTCTTCACTCCCCTTCAAAACAGTGACCAGCGTATACGCCCCCTTTCAATGCAGTGACCAGCGTACATGCCCCTTACAATGTAGCGGGCGGGCGGGTGAGAAGGTGACGTCGGGACGGTGCGTGACTAACGCACACACCTCCCCCATGCGACGTCACAGCCAGTACAGCGCCCGCCACAGTGGGGAGTGTCGGGGCTCACAATACACATCCTCCCCTCACTAGTATCCGCCCCGGAGCCGCAGCAAAGGTGTAAAAGAGCCACATGCGGCTCCGGAGCCACGGGTTGCAGACCCCTGGTCTATACAGTTACTGGGATTGTAACTATAATTTGTAACAGTAATCTGCACCCCTCACTGCCTCCCTTTGAATGGGAAAGTTCTCCAAAGAACATAAGGAGAGCCTGCAAGATTGCTCCAGGAAGTTCACAGGCAGGGCATAAAGGCAAAAGCCCTCCTTCACTGTTATCCATAAAAACACAAGGAGACCCCTCTGGATCAGGCCAATGGGCCACCTAGCCCAGCCCAGTGGGCAACCAGATGCCTGTGGGAAACCTGCAAGCAGGATCTGAGAACAAGAGAGCTCTTCCCTCCTGCAGTTTTCATCAACTGGTACTTGGAAGCATTACTGCCTCCAGCTATGGAGGCAGAGCATAGCCACCATGGCTAACAGGCACTGATGACCTTCTACTGCATGAATTTGTCTAATCCTCTTTTTAAATCATCTGAGTCGCTGACCAACACTGCCTGCCTCCTGTGGGAGTGACTTCCTTGTTTTAAGTATGTGCAGTGTGGAACTAGAGGAGCTATTTATATCAGGTCAGATTAGATGTTCATTCAGGGCAGGGGTAGGGAATTTGTGGCTCTCCACGCACTGCTGGACTTCAAATCCCAGCAGTCCCAGGACTCTCAAAGGTCAGCCATGATGGAAGTTGTGGTCCAATATCTGGAGGGGCACAGATCTGCCAAGCATGCCCTAGAAGAAGAAATGTGTGCACGTGCAACAGAGAGATAGCAGGTCTCACATTCTGCCCAATCTATTTCCTGCTACCCTGATATCAGAAAGCCATTTTGTCAGCCCTTCCACTCAAGCAAGGTCTCTTAGTATTTGCTCCAGGCCTCCTGTGCCATTGTGCAACCTACCTGGCTCGTGGATCATGTAGTGAACCCAGCCCTGGCTTTGCTGGACCCCCAGGTTCCGCCACTCTGACTCGGACATGAGGTGGGTCTTCGGGACCAGCTTGGCAATGTCCTTTGGAAGCATCACGTGCCTGCAGCGGCAGGATCAAGAGGAGAGAATGTTAAAAGAAGCACAGGAAGGATCGCTGTAAAATAGTTTGTGACCATTAAGTCAATCGTCAGAAAGTAAAGAGACCCAACAAATTGGACCCACAGCCCATCTGGTCCAGCAATTATGTTCAATTCATCCAATATATGGAGGGCAAGCCTATCAATGGCTACTAGCCATGATGGCTACCGTCTACCTACACAATCAGAGGAAGCAATGTTTCGTTCTGCGTATCAGTGGCTGAAAACCGCAGGAGAGAGTTTTGCATTTGGTTGGCCACTATGAGAACTGGATGATGGACCAGATGGGCCACTGGCCTGATCCAGCAGGGTCTTACATTTCTGGGAAGCCCACAAGACTAGACTTGAAGGAAATGTCACTTTCCTATTGTCATTCTTCAGCAACTGTTAAGCATGTTGCCTCCCATACTCAAGGCAGTACAGTATACATATAGCAGCCATTGGAAAGCCACCTCTCAATCCAAACCACCTGCACAGTATAACAAAGGAAGTATATCATAAACTTCCTTTTTCCTAGTACTGAATCTGCTGCATGCAACAACCCACAACCATAACTGGTTATTCTGATTACTGTTCTGAGAGATTATTCCTAAAAACTGTCCCCTACCCCAGAAATGATGACAATAACGGTACTGATAATGCTAGATCCATCCAAATAACAGACTGTGAGCTTCTTTCCAGAGCTGCTCCCCAACCTACAATCAGAACTGCTCATTATTCCGAGATATTCTTCCTGAAGCTATTCCATTATAACATTACATTTTGACACCACCTTTGCTTCCAAGGAGGCTGAGATGGAGCAAATGGTTCTCTCTCCCCTCCCCCATTTTATCCTCACAACAACCCTATGAGGTAGGCTAGTTTGAGAGGCCGGTCACCACCTAATGGACTTCATGACTGAGTGGCGGGATTTGAACCCAGGGCTTAGTCTTCACCTTCTAACCACTACACCACACTGCCCACCTCTCTTTTATGGAAGGCCCCGCCCACTCCTTAGGGCCCCGCCCCTCAACGTAGCCATAGCAACCCCTAGCCACGCCCCTCCTCTCCCTCTCAGGGCAAACCCCGCCGCTTCCCCGCCTTAGGCCTCGCCCTTTCTCACCGGTACTCGAACTCCTCGTCGTCGTACTTGTCCGAATAGTAGATCTGATTGTGAGCCATGAGAGGGAAACAACAACAACGACGATAATTAATAGGTGAATCCCGTCACTGAAGTATCCCGGCAGCCTCTGCAGCAGCAGCCAACGAGCGAGCGGCGGCGCGCGCTCAAGCCTCTCTCACTGGCGCCCGTTGGAAGAGGAGGCGGGACGAGGGAGGAGCCCGGCGCGAGACCTCGTTTCGGCGCGTGCGCGAGGGCGCCTGCTGTCCTCTCCCTTCCTCCCCCCGCTTCAGACACGCAAACACACACACCCCTTCCTCAACCGCCGCTTTTCAAACGCCGCCGCCGATGGCGCTGATTGGGTGGAGGAGGCGCAGGGAGGGCGACGTTTGTTGACGTAGAGAAGGCTGATTGGCTGTCATTGGCATTGGCTTGGGATTTTCCCTCCCCTTCCCTTTCTCATCCCCTCGCTCGCTTTATTTATTTATTTTTAAAATTACAGTAATAATTTATCGCTGTCCGTCCTCTGCGCGGAAGTGGAAGGGAGGCAGGGATAATCAGGACCATGTGGGAAAACATATATTATTGCGTTATTGTTTATATGACATGCAATTTAAATATCATGTAAGATATAATAAATATGTATCTTTAAAGCTTTAATATTTTATTCGTTCGTAAATTGCTGTCTCGCCTTTCGGCCCTCATATAATTTATATCTACAAATGTAAACGATGCAGTCAAATATTAAGCATATTTCTATATAGCTTTTGTTGTTGTTTAGTCGTGTCCGCCTCTTCGTGACCCCATGGACCAGAGCACGCCAGGCACTTCTGTCTTCCACTGCCTCCCGCAGTTTGGTCAAACTCATGCTGGTAACTTCGAAAACACTGTCCAACCATCTCATCCTCTGTCGTCCCCTTCTCCTTGTGCCCTCCATCTTTCCCAACATCAGGGTCTTTTCCAGAGAGTCTTCTCTTCTCATGAGGTGGCCAAAGTCTTGGAGCCTCAGCTTCAGGATCTGTCCTTCCAGTGAGCACTCAGGGCTGATTTCCTTCAGAATGGAGAGGTTTGATCTTCTTGCAGTCCATGGGACTCTCAAGAGTCTCCTCCAGCACCAGAATTCAAAAGCATCAATTCTTCAGCGATCAGCCTTCTTTATGGTCCATCTCTCACTTCCATACATCACTACTGGGAAAACCATAGCTTGAACAATACGGACCTTTGTTGGCAAGGTGATGTCTCTGCTTTTTAAGATGCTGTCTAGGTTTGTCGTTGCTTTTCTCCCAAGAAGCAGGCGTCTTTTAGTTTTGTGACTGCTGTCACCATCTGCAGTGATCATGGAACCCAAGACAGTAAAATCTCTCACTGCCTCCATTTCTTCCCCTTCTCTTTGCCAGGAGGTGATGGGACCAGTGGCCATGATCTTAGTTTTTTTGATGTTGAGCTTCAGACCATATTTTGCGCTCTCCTCTTTCACCTTCATTAAAAGGTTCTTTAATTATATCTGAGGTTGTTGATATTTCTTCCAGCAATATTAATTCCAGTTTGGGATTCATCCAGTCCAGCCTTTCGCTTAGAGTTGATTATATCAGTTAAGCGTGTTCTAATACATATACATCATAATATTTTTATATTGACCCTAATATAAATTACAGGTAATTTGCTACAAATGTTATTAATAATATATATTGCTATAAAAACAATGCATTTATTAAAACATTTTTAGGTCACCCTTTAGCCTTAAGATAAATTATTAGAACCTACAACCTTTTCAGGCCCAGGAGCCACTTCATTTGGGGACCCTTTCTTAATTTTTACCATATATTTACAAGGTGGTAGTGCTCCTGTTAAGGGATGCGGGTGGCGCTGTGGGTAAAACCTCAGCGCCTAGGACTTGCCGATCGCATGGTCGGCGGTTCGAATCCCCGCGGCGGGGTGCGCTCCTGTTGCTCGGTCCCAGCGCCTGCCAACCTAGCAGTTCGAAAGTACCCCCGGGTGCAAGTAGATAAATAGGGACCGCTTACTAGCGGGAAGGTAAACGGCGTTTCCGTGTGCAGCTCTGGCTCGCCAGAGTAGCTTCGTCACGCTGGCCACGTGACCCGGAAGTGTCTGCGGACAGCGCTGGCTCCCGGCCTCTAGAGTGAGATGAGCGCACAACCCTAGAGTCTGTCAAGACTGGCCCGTACGGGCAGGGGTACCTTTACCTTTACTCTTTTAGTGCTCCTGTTGTGACCCACCTTGGATCAGACTGCAATCAACTAGGGGGGGTCCCAGCCCACCAGTTGAAGACCAGTGGGCCTAATTTGCCACTCAAAGAGTCTGAACACACATACACTCATTTTCCCACTAAGTCAGATGTGTCCTGGCTATTGCCATCCTTGTTTCCTGCATAACAGAATAAGACCTGTAGGATGAGCTCAGCAAGAATAGGTTTAATAATTCTGCAAGCAGGATGGAGGGGGAAATACCCGGTTTAGTAGTGTGTGAATGTGAGTGTCCCTCAGAGCACTAAGCACACATAGCAGCTTTATATAAATTAAAGCCATTTCATTTATTTAGAATGTTGCTTTCCTCTGTACTTGATGTTGTATATGTATTAAATGTTCAGTGAATGAAAACAAAAGCCAGAACTTTCCAGTTTTGTGGAAGGGAGAGAAAAGGAGGCAGAGCAGAGTGACAGCAGCAAGAGACCCAAGGCAGAAGAATGATGCCTTGGCTTTACAGTCGCCACAGAATGAGTCTTAATGGCGCTTATGGGGAAACAACAGATGGAGGGCTGCAACCCATCATCCCTGACGCCTGGCCCTGCTGGCTGGGATTGATAGCAGTTTGAGCCCAACAGCATATGGAAGGCCTATCCCTGCACTACACCCTGTTCTGGGGTTTCTTGGAAATATGAGCAAGAGATGATCAGGAAATCAGGTATCTCCATGATCTGCCATTTCTCTTAGGGACGGTATATAAGTTGAAGGCTACCTTCATGTCACCGAGGGGGTGACATCTGAGCCTTTAAAAGCTTGCATGGCAGATAGAATTCTGACCCATGCAGCTTTCCCTATCATTGCATCTCTGTCCTGAGTGGGTGGCTGTGGTCCAACCTGCACTGGTTACATTATTGGTAAAAACTCAAGAAATTTGCTTCCCTGCCTGTCTCACACACTTCAGTCTACACCCTATTCCGTATGCCACACCCATCTCTTGTATTGCGGGTGGTCCCTAAAAGGTAAGGTAAAGGGACCCCTGACCATTAGGTCCAGTTGTGGCTGACTCTGGGGTTGTAGTGCTCATCTCGCTTTACAGGTCGAGGGAGCCGGGGTACAGCTTCCGGGTCATGTGGCCAGCATGACTAAGCCGCTTCTGGCGAACCACAGCAGCGCACGGAAACGCCGTTTACCTTCCCGCCGGAGTGGTACCTATTTATCTACTTGCACTTTGACGTGCTTTCGAACTGCTAGGTTGGCAGGAGCAGGGACTGAGCCCAAAACCGCCGACCTTCTGAGCGGCAAGTCCTAGGTTCTGTGGTTTAACCCACAGCGCCACCCACGTCCCCTACATCCTGGTAAATCATAGAGTTGGAAGGGACCCCAAGGGTCATCTAGTCCAACCCCCTGCGATGCAGGCAGGAATTTCAGCTAAAGCGTCCATGACAGATGGCGAACCAACCTCTGCTTAAAAACCTCCAAGGGAGGAGAGAGCCCACCACCTCCCGAGGGAATCTGTTCCACTGTCGAACAGCTTTTTTATGGGAGGAAGAAATAAAAACAACCCCATTAGGAACTTTAAATAAGAGTTGTTGTTGTTTTTAAGAGCCTTCCGACTTTCAGGCTGCGCGTGTCACTCTACCCTGATTTCTATGTCTAGCGGGGTTAGCGAAGGGTTGGTTAAAAAAATAAATGGGCGGGGCGTGCGAACCAGAGTGGGGCTCGAGCCATAGAGGAGGAACCGGAAGTAAGCCCTTGAAGCCCGGAAGTGAGGTTCTGGGCGGCCGCAACCGGAAGTGGTTGACGGGGAGGAGGAGTGGGGCCCGGGGCCCAGCTGAAGTTTGCCGAGGAGCTGCTGCGCGACGGAAGGAGGCCGCCTCTGCCTTCCGCTGAGGACCCCCATGGTGCCGCCGCCCCGGTAAGAAGCGCGGGCACGCCCCTCCCTCGTAGCCCCGCCCCCCCTCGTGATTGACTCCGGGCGATTCCTCCCCCCCCCACGGCGCTCTAGACTCGCCTCCCCCCGGACTTGGGTCTTCTTCTTCTTTTCTTCGTCTTTCCTTTTGCGAATCGTATGTGTGTAGCAAAGGAGGGGGCCGCCCTCCTCGGAATCCTCGGCACAGCCCTGTAAGGTAGGCCAGGCAGGGAGGGAATGGGTTAAAAAACTGAGCCTTGTGGCGGATTCGAACCTGCGCCTCGACCCTCCAGCCCGAGATCTCTGCATATGAGTGGTTCTCTCCCATGACAGGGGGGCTTGGGAGTCATCCGACCCGGCAGCAGATTCAGGGTAGGCGAAGTGGTGCGTGTCTGTGTGTGTTTAAGCCCCACTGAATACAACAGGATTTGCCACTGAGCAGACACGGTGAAGATTGTGCTGGTAACTTCCTTTAAAAGGAGATCGGGCAGATTCATGCGAGAGGTGGAGGTGGAGAAGTCTGCAAACAGCTGTGAGCCGTGTCTGTGAAGCAGAACCTCCAGGTTCAGAGGCAACTTACCTCTGAATACTAGTTGCTAGGGGACAAACCAGGGAAGGCCTGGCCCTCCCTGCCCTAGTTGTAGGTTTCCCAGAGGAATCTGGTTGGCCACTGTGGGGGAAACGAAATGGTGGAGTAGAGGCAGCCTGTGTGTCTAATCTACTCGGTCCGTTATTGTACAGTATTCGAAAAGGGGGAGGTTGTGGGCTCTTGGCACAGGGCGACTGCTATGGAAAGGAATCTTTAACTGAAATGGAGAAGCGCAGCATTTAATCTGTGGTGGGGGCTCATTATTTCCAATGATGACTGCACATCTTTAAAGTCTTGAAATCACAGAATCATAGAACTGTGAGGGTCATCTAGTCCAACCCCTTGCAATGCAGGAATATGCAGCTGGTCCATACAGGGATTGAACCTTCAACCTTGGCGTTATCAGCACCATGGTCTAACCCACTGAGCTATCCAGGCTCACCACACCAAGTTATCTTGGGGTTCTTCACAAGATGCAGTGATGGCCAGCGACATGTGCCCTGTTTTTCCAGGGGTAAAATTTGAGACAAATTGCATTTATTTGCTTTGAATTGCCGTCATCGCGTCCTCTTTTTCCTCTTCAAAATATGGCAAGTTCGTGGTGGATATAAGTGGCCGCAATGGCTATGTTCTCCCTTCACTGTCGGAGGAGGCAGTATGCTTCTGAATCCCAGCTGCTGTTGTTCACATGTGGGGAAGGTTGCTGTCGCCCTCAGGTCCTGTTTGCAGACTTCTCATTGGGGCCTCTGGTTGGCCAATGTGGGCACAAGAAGCTGGACAATGCTTTGGCCTGACCCAGTAGGGTTTCTCTTTTGTTCAGTTCCCTAGATTCCTTGGGGAAAGCCGTGTGCTTTAAATGGGCATTGAATGTGCTTTCAATGTATGGTGTGGATTTGATCTCAGTTAATACCTGTTTGGGAAGCGGGTGGCGCTGTGGGTTAAACCACAGAGCCTAGGACTTGCCAATCAGAAGGTCGGCGGTTCGAATCCCCGCGACGGGGTGAACTCCCGTTGCTCGGTCCCTGCTCCTGCCCACCTAGCAGTTCGAAAGCATGTCAAAGTGCAAGTGGATAAATAGGTACCGCTCCGGCGGGAAGGTAAATGGCGTTTCCGTGTGCTGCTCTGATTTGCCAGAAGTGGCTTAGTCATGCTGGCCACATGACCCGGAAGCTGTACGCCGGCTCCCTCGGCCAATAAAGCGAGATGAGCGCCGCAACCCCAGAGTCAACCATGACTGGACCTAATGATCAGGGGTCCCTTTACCTTTTTAATACCTGTTTAGTATTCATGATACTAAAAATACTGTTTAGTATTCCATGAAAGCTACAAACATGCACCTAAGACTATAGGCTTAGACAAGTTCATGGAGGAGAAGGCTATTAGGGCCTATCAGCCACAATGACTATGATCAGGCAGCCTGAATATCAGTTGCTGGTGGAAACTGCAGGAGGGGAAAGCTGCTGTTGGGCTTCCCACTGAGGCATCTGGTTGGCCACTGTGAGAACAGGATTCTGAACTGGACAGGCATTTGGCTTCATCTAGCAGCTAGGCTCGTATTGTTTTCTGAAATTCTTCACAATACCATCTCTTTCATTGGGTCAGTATTATCATCCCTGTGTTGTGGAAGGTGGTCTGAGAGAGAAGACCGGCTTGCTTATAAGGCAGAGCTGGAGAACTTTCAGCCCTCGGCAGATGTTGTTGGACTACAACTCCCATCGTCCCTAACCATTGGCCACGCTGGCTCTGTGGCTGATGGGAACTGGAGTCCAACAACACCTGGAAGGCAGTGTTAGGAACAGAGATATGAAAGCTAGGAGCTAAACGGCAACTTAAACCTAGGTTATGGACGCAACAACGGAATGTCTAGGTGGCTTTTTTATAACAAGAATTCAAAGCTGAGAATGAATGAACTGCTGTTAAAATATTATGTTCATTTTTCACATGGTCTAGTTCTTCCCCTGCCCACCCCCCCAATATTCTTAAGAGGGTCTCTTCTCCGGTCTTCAGAGAGTAGCTGGAAGTGGGGGAGGCAGAAAAAGTTCCCCCTTTCCTTCCACTCTGCAGTTTTAATCTGAAATCTTAGGCGCAGTACTGCGCCCAGAGCTCAGAGACTGCTCAAGCTAATGACATTCCCTGTCACAAAATGTGCCTAAAACAATAGGAGTTTTGAACACTGCTGGAAGGGGCAAAGGTTCTCCACTCTTGCACTCAGTTAATGAGGTCGTCCAGAGGCCAGGTCTGCCGCGGCTCAGCCTCTTTGTTACTTTGGCCCAGTAGTTCTCTTATGGGAGAACAAGTCCTGTTAGCAGACCTAGAGAGCAAGGCGACACAATGGCTTAGGTCATAGATGTGGAGGAGAGGGGACCTCTGGCTGTTTACGCCGCTCCTGTGTCGGGTATCCCTGCAGTGCTGTTGGTGCGGCATGGAACAAGGGTAGGAGGAATCCTTTGCAGTCCAAGGGCCGCATTCCCTTATGAGCAGCCTTCTGAGGGCCACATGTGAAAATGTGCAGAGCAATAAGTTTAAATTTGTTCAGTACACACATTCACACACCATCAAAGCAAGCAAGAGGTGTGATCAGTGTTTAAGGACACATTCCAGCCAGGCAAAAACACTCAAGGAGCGTGCAGAGCAGGGTCACTGAGGGGTGTGGCCTGGGGAGAGTTCTGAGGGCCAGTTAGAGAGACCTGGAGGGCCACATTTGGGGCCTGAGTTTCCTCACTCCTGTCCAAGAAGAGTACAATCTCTCTTCCCCCCTTATATCCTCCTTTTGGCAGTTGCTGTGCCATTTTCTCCTATAGTCTTTCACTAGGTGGGTCTGAGTTTTGTCTCTTTCCCATCAGCCTGCCTGGTTTGAGCTGGAACTGGGGTTGAGCAGGTGGTGGTGGAGGGATGCAGTTCTGGCTGGGTACATGAATCCCACCCCATTGCGAAATGCTTAGCTTTTGGGGGGGGTGTTATTTTAAAAGGACGTGAGTAAGCAATGAGTAATATCCCATGATTACAAAATAGCAGATGTATAGCTTTTCTCTTCCAGGCAGGGTCCTCCCTTGGGGGCAGAGAAGGCAAATGCTGTATTCAAATCCCAAGCTTTGGCAACCAAATCTGTGGGGTTTTCCAGCCTTGCATATGGCTTTCCCTCCTCTGCGGCAGCTTCTCCTTGCGCCCTGGGCCAGTGGTGTTTCCCAAGCATTTGATAGTTGCAGCAAGCTTTGATCTGGATTTAAATTAGCTGGTGTTCTTGGGGTCTCCCCCCGCCTGGTTTATTTTAATAATGTTTCCTTCTTTCGGATGAGCCTCCTCCTCCCTGCCTGTGTGAATTGCTGTTTGGAGGAACGTGTGAGGCTGCTTCATACAGATCATCCATTTCACCCACTGGAAAAGATGAGGAACCTGTGGCCCTCCACAGGTTGCTGGACTCCAGCTCCCATCAGCCCCAACCAGCATGGTATGGGATGATGGGAACATCTTGTCCCCAGCCAGGTACATATCCCATCCAATCAGAGATCACATATTGATTGGAGCCAAGCCTGCAAATCCTTGGCTATAGGTTTCTGGCTGATGATAATCCTGTTGGCTGCCTGCCTGACTTGTATCACAGCTCAATCTGCTGCGAGCTAAGTGTGCCAACACTCTTCAGCCATGGAGTTGATCCTGGAAGCACCCGTGAATCTTCTCTTGAACTCTGTGGCCCCTTTCCTCCCACACAGTTCTGCTACTTCAGCGGAGATCTGACAAAACACTGAGTCAGGTTGCAGCTGAGGTTCAGGAAATGCTTGTTAAATTGGGAAAAGGAAGCCTCCTCCGTTGTTAAGGCTTTTGGGGCATCTTGATGCCTGACAGAACAACCACAGCCCAGTATCTGCTTGGCATGCAGGAGGTCCCAGCTTCAATCCATGGCATCTCCAGGTAGGACTTGGCATGTTCCCTGCCTGAAACCCTGTAGAGCCACTGTTGGTCAGTGTAAACCAGGGTTTCCCAAACTTGGGTCTCCAGCTGTGGTGGGACTACGACTCCCATCATCCCTGACCACTGGTCCTATTAGCAAGGGATGATGGGAGTTGTACTCAAACCACAGCTGGAGACCCAAGTTTAGGAAACCCTGGAGCAGACCATACTGAGCTAGCTGGACCAATGGTGTGACGGAAATAAGTCAGCTTCCCACGTTCGTATTCATGGAAATCCTGTCCTTTGTTTAAGATCATGAGGGCTGGAATTTTACTTTCTTTCCAATGGAAGGACCATGGTTCAGCGGCAGAGCATCCGATCTGCATGCAGAACGTCCATGATTCAATCCACAGCCTCTCCAGCTAGGGGTGGGAATGCCCTTGCCTGAAACCCTGGATTGCTGGGATAGAAAGGACTGACAAAACCCGAGACCAGGAAGAAGAGACGATGGATGAAGATTGGAAGAAAGTTTTAAAAATATATTTAGAAAAGTATCGTAAAATTAATGAGTATTAGAAAAATGTTGGAATGAAATTATTTGGCTTGAGCAGAAATGTTAAAAAGAATTATGTAAGAATATGTTATGGTTAAAAGAATTTGGTATAAATAAGATTTAAGTTTTAAGTTTTAGGGTTTCTTTATGGTAAGATAAGGTTAAAATAGATTAAGGTAATTTAATGACAGAATATTGTGAAAGATGGAAAGGATTTGCTGAGATAATTAACAACTAGAATACAAAAAAGGGAGGTATGAGGAGGTCGATGAAATAAGTTAATGAAAGTTAAGGATTTGGGAATATTGGATTTGTTTTTAATTTGTTTGTTTATTTTTGCTTTTTGATTTTGATGTATTGTGTGTTTTGTTTTTTTCTTTTTGACTTTGGTTTTTATTGATTTGTATTGTTTAATTGTTACTTTTATCTACCTTTTTCTTTCTTTCTCTCTTTCTCTTGTTTTTTCCTTCTTTTTTCTTTGTAACTTTAAAATTCTCAATAAATATCATTTAAAAAAAAAATGAAACCCTGGATTGCTGCTGCTAGTCAGTGTAGACATTACTGAGCTAAATGGTCCAGTGATCTGACTGAGTACAAGGCAGCTTCCTTCATTGATCTGCAGTTACAAGCGTCTTTTAAATCAGTGCTGGAAACTCAGGTGTTTAAGCTAGGCGACAAATGGCTCCTTAAACCAAGGTTGCAGTCACCAAAACGGAATGTCTAGTTGCCATTTTGGGGCAAGACGGGTCTAAAGTCTTATTTTCAGATGACTGACTGACTGTGATTGATTCTCAGTTAAACATCTGGCTAGTTCAGATGACAACCTTGAGCTTGGTTAAGACCTTTGAGAACTTAGAAGCCCCTTGGTGCAGGGACAGTCCACATACCGGTATATATTGGCCTATTCTGAACTCTCTTTCTTAATGGTGACTGCTCCTGCTCAGGCTGCTCAGAAAAAGAACTTTGAATCCAGAAATTCATTCCGATTGTACTGATAAAATATAACTGATGGAATTCTACAGGTTGGGATGTTAGTGTGTAACAGCAGTCCAGATCTAAGGATCCCTGAATGGTGGAAATGTCAGGTGCCATCCTAGCGCCCAAACATCTTCACTTGGTCGCAAGTGGTTCATTTTGCACCTGGCACCTAGCTAATTCCGAACGCTGCCTCAAACAGCCAGGTTGGAAAAGGGAGATTGTAAGAAAAACCCTAAGAGACCAGGGATATGGGGCAGGAAATTTTCTGGAAAACTTTCCAGCCTTCTCTGGGGGAATTCTTTCTGTTTCATAAGTCCATTGATAACGATAGATGCCAGCTGCAGATTCTGTGTTAGGCGAGGCTGGCAGTTTCAACGGAGGTGACTGCTTTGTACAGAGACAGACCATTTATCATTTCAGGGAGAGGGATATTCCCAGCCCTACCTGGAGATGCCAGGGATTGAACCTGAGGCCTCCTGTGTGCAATGCAGGAGCTTTGCCTCTGAGTTTCAGGCCTTCCTCATGACTTTAGCATTGTAAAAGTAAAAGGAACGTACTCTTTAGGGCAGGGCTGGGGAACTGGGTCCAGCTGGCAAATCAGATCTTTACCTCTGCACATACCTGCAGAGCCACCCTCCTGTCAATCTCCTGAGAACAACAACCTTCATAATCCATGGCCACTGGTCACGCTTGCTGGGGCTGATGGGAGTTGTAGTTCCACAACATCCAGAGGGCCAAAGTTTCCCCATACCTGCTCTAGCTGGCATCAGAAAATGTTTTGATGCAAACTGAAAAAAACTCTCTTAATCGAATTTTCCTAATATGTGCATGGCAAACTTTTCCAGTTCAAAATTTTCTGAAAAAGCCACATCGTTTATAAAAGATCCACTGCCTGGCAGGGCTGGACAACACATGGGAAGTCGAGGTAAAATACTCCAGTGGCTCCGCCCTTGGCAGAGATGGGTAGTGGGCCTACAACTTCCAGGGGTGATGGGATTTGGAGTTCAGCGACATCTGGAGCACCAAGGCTGCGGGATCCATCCCCGTATGGGACAGCTGCATATTCCTGCATTGCAGGGGGTTGGACTAGAGAATCCTCAGGGGGTTCCTTCCAACTCTCCGATTGTATAATCTGAACTTTTAAGGGAACAGGACGTGGGGAAGCCTACCTTACCCCAAGTCAAGACCCCTTGGTGTTTCTAGCTAGGTATTCTCTACACTGACCAGCTGCTCTCCAGGTTTTCAGACAGGGCTTATTTCTCCACCTTGCATGCCCGGGACTGAACCTGGGGGGGGTCTTCCATGTGTGTATCAGATCTGCCACCGAGCTACGGTTTTTCTCCTTGAAATAGCGCAGGGTCCTAGTCCTCATGGTTCTGAATGAGCAGCTGGTTTATAGGAAGCATACTATTGGTGCGTCTGGTTTATAGCAAGCATCCAATTGGTCCGTCTAGCTCAGCGTTGTTTACCCTGACTGGTAGCAGCTCTCCAGAGTTTGACAAGGTCTTTCCTCCCCCTTTGTAAAGATTCTGTTGCTTGGTGGACCTGGGACCTTCTCTGTGCAAAACAAGCTCTTTACCGCTGTGCTTTTATCCACGACACCCTTTTCTCTGGTCCTTTAACTGCCTTCCACCGAACTTTGCAAAAAAAGAAAGAAAGACCAATCCTTCTACCAGGTACATCAAGGCCAGTGGGAGTTCCTTCCATGGTCTGGTTGGGTTGGTCACCTGGGGGACGTCTGAGAACAAAGGAATGTCTGAACTGCGACTGGGTTATGGGGCTTGTCTTGTTCCTGCTCAGAGAGGGCTGGCTGATATCTCAGATTTCAGGGCTTGTAAAATCAGGATGGCCTGCAAAGGAGGCGGCGGGGGGGGGGGGGGGGAGAAACCAGAAGCAGTTTTAAGTTAGGGAAACCTCCTTTTCTCTCTTCTAGGAAGAGGAGGAGCGATTCCTGAAGGGGTGAGGCTGTAGTTTCTTCTCTTGTCTTTGCTCTTGCTTTCTGAGACGGGGGTTAGAAAAGTGTGTGTGTCCAGGCCAGCTTTTCAGCAGGGCAATTTGCTCTCTCCGTTCCCAATCCGTCTGTGCGAGGGATCGCCACCCTTTCGTAAGTCGGCCGCCCGGGAGGAAGAACTCCTTCCTGGCTTTGCCGGAAGGGAGAAAGAGAGCGCCATGTCTCCCTGCGCCGGCCTCTGTTCGGAAGGGAGTGTGCTTGGCCTCTGCAGAAGCCACATCCCGCAATGGCACTCTCAGGCCGGGGTGTGGGGTTGCTGTTTCCCACATCCTTATTTCTGCAAAAGGTTGACACCTCTGCAGCTGAGTTGGAGAGCCGAAGTTTATATATGCCGCTAAACCAGAAAGTAAGCTTTGGAATGCCCCGAGTCTTTCATGTCTGGGGATATGCCATAGGAACACAGGAAGCTGCCTTATACTAAGTTAGACCACTGTGTAGGGTTTTGGGGCAGTGTCTCCTATCAGCCCTGCCTGGAGATGGCGAGGATTGAATCCAGGGCCTTCTGCATGCAATGCTGGAGCTCTGCCACTGAGCCACGGCCCTTCCCTTCGTTGCTCTGAGTGCAGCGATCAACACCGAGACTTGAACCCATGGCAGCAGAACTTCCCTACTGACTTCTTATTTATTGCATTTTCTATCCAGCCTTCTTCTCCAGGTGTGCCAGACATGGTTCTCCCCATCCTCAGTCAAAGAAAAATAGAATTGTAGAGTCGGAAAGGGCCCTGAGGGTCATCCCCACACAACAACCCCGTGAGGTAGGCTAGGCTGAGAGGCAGTGACTGGCCAGGGCCACACCCCATGAGGATTCGAACCCTGGTCTCTCCCAGGGCCTAGTCTGACACTCTAACCGCTACACCACTCTGCTTGCCTGGGCAAATTGTTCATGCAGTTTTCCCCCTCTTTTTAATGCCGCAAGTCCATTTGGTCAAGCATTCTGCTTTCATGAAAATCCCCCAGTCATGTGATGGGGTGAACATCTCTCACCCCTGTTTGTCCCCCTGCAACTGGCATTCTGGGGTAGACTTCCTTTGAACATGTGGGCTCCACGAATCCATGGACCCCCCCCCTTTCTCAAAAGCTACATAAGCTGTTGGGAGCCAGCACCAGCTCTGCCTTCCCTCCTGCTTTCAGGCCTCCCTGGCTTGCTCCCCCCACTAGACAGCTCATTAATCACAGCCTGTTTACTGCTGACTTTCTCTAGCCTGCTGTTTTCCTGCTCCTCCTCTGAGCTCCCCTTATCTGGTAGCCTCCCGCCCTAATCTCTCCCATCAGCCAGGCTCCATGCCTGGGGCGAGGTTAGGGCCCCAGATAGAAAGGCTTGCTTGCTTCCAGCAGCAACACCAGGAAGTTCAAATCCTGTTTGTTTGCCTCCCGCACAAGCATATCTTGGACTCTGCATTCTTCCTTTGGAGGTTACTGGGGAGGGGACTTTGCCACCATATCAGCCCAAGGCAGTGGGAATGTCTATGGTGTGGGTGTGTGGGTGGGTGGGTGTTTTTCACGCAAACACACACATACACTCACTTTATTCATTTTGAAAAGCCAGAAAATGTACAACACTGTACGCTAGGAACTTCCCAAAATGCTTAGTTTATTAAATACAATAATCACATTTATCAGATTATAATTGCAGCCTTTATAACCATAATCGTAATAATTTATTAGTTATATGCTAACTAATCTGACTCGGTTGCCCCAGCCACTCTGGGCGGCTCCCAACAAAAATAGCAAAGCACAACACAACACGCACCAAAAACTTCACTGAACAGGGCTGCCTTCAGGTAGCCTCTTCTCTGAAAGACTCTTCTCTGGTTGACACACTGGCTGACAAGAGTACAGTAGATGCAACCCACAGCGTCCGCAACCCGCAGTGCTGCATCTGCGCATGCGCTGGTCGCGATTTGGCGCTTCTGGGTTCGGTACTTCCGGGTTCGGCACACAACCAGGACGTTTCAGAGCAATATTCAAAGTGTTGGTGTTCATGTTGACCTTTCAAGCCCTAAACGGCCTCGGCTCAGTATACCTGAAGGAGCGTCTCCACCCCCATCGTTCTGCCCAGACGCTGAGGTCCAGCGCCGAGGGCCTTCTGGCGGTTCCCTCATTGCGAGAAGCAAAGCTACAGGGAACCAGGCAGAGGGCCTTCTCGGTGGTGGTGCCTGCCCTGTGGAACGCCCTCCCATCAGATGTCAAAGAGATAAACAACTACCTGACATTCAGAAGACATCTTAAGGCAGCCCTGTTCAGGGAAGTTTTTAATGTGTGACATTTTAGTGTATTTTTGGTCTCTGTGGAAGCCGCCCAGAGTGGCTGGGGAAACCCAGCCAGATGGGCGGGGTACGAATAATATATTATTATTATTATTATTATTATTATTATTATTATTACCTGAAGCGTCTGCAACCCGAGGTATGACTGTACTCAGTTCTGGGCTGCATGGATAAACAGCATCTTGTGTGGGAAGGCTGCTGTCCGCACGATACATTTAAAGCAGTATCCTACCCCTTTAAAAAGTCGTCGCTTTCCTGCAAAGCATCCTGGGAGCTGCAGTTTCTTAAAGTTGCTGACACTGCGGAGAGTTTTTAGGAGACCCCTGTTCCCCTCGCAGAACCACCGTTCCCAAAGTGGTTTAGCCCTCCTCCCCTGGGAACTCTGGGAGCTGCAGCTCTGGGATGCGAGGGAATAGGGGTCTCAGCACCCTTAAGCTACAGCTCCCAGGATTCTTTGGGGGGAAACGGCGACTGTTCAAAGGCATATGACGCTGCTTTAAAGGCATAGCGCGGGTGGGGCCTCAGTCCAGCTGTTGAAGCTCCTCTCTCTGAAATTTCAGCAGGCGGCCATGAGGACTAGGCACTTGAGGAAGGATGGGGTAAGGTGGGGGGTTAGAAGTTGAGATTTCCTGGGAAGCTTAATCTGCCACCTGTACAGCATTCTGTTCTCCCACGGACCTCTCCTGATATACACCCCCAACAACGCTGCCTTTCGGGTTTTGGCTTAAAAGAGCTTTCCAAGGCAGCTTTGAGCAGGGTTGGGAGCAGTGGCATCTCCCTGATGACATCTGCTCTGCGATACAGTGGTACCTCGGGTTACATACGCTTCAGGTTACATAGGCTTCAGGTTACAGACTCTGTTAACCCAGAAATAGTGCCTCCGATTAAGAACTTTGCTTCAGGATGAGAACAGAAATCGTGCTCCGGTGGCGCGGCGGCAGCTGGAGGCCCTATTTGCTAAAGTGGTGCTTCAGGTTAAGAACAGTTTCAGGTTAAGAACGGACCTCTGGAACGAATTAAGTACTTAACCTGAGGTACCACTGTACTGTCCCATGGACACCCCCAAACCTCCTGAGCCTGCACAGAGCAGTTTGCTGCTTCTTTCATGTGAGCGTTTCCCAGCGTTCCCTGATTTCCAGACCCCACCCCACCCTGCTTTCCAGCATACGCCATGGCACGGACTGTCCTGGCTAATTCCCTCTTTGTCACTGAACCGCAGGTCTCATTCCCAAGAAGAGGGGTCCTCCGGCATCTGCCTGTGATGGAGTACACGGTAAGGCCGGCTGCCTCTCCCTTTCCTGGGTGTGGTGGAGGGCTGGCTGGCTGGCTGCAACGGTGGCAGGTCAGCCCTCTGTGTCCCCTCCCTCCCCTCTCTTCCTGGTGGCGTTGATCGTGGCCTCTCTTCATTCATTCATTTTATTTCCTTTTCCACACACGGGGGGGGGGGCGGAAATCACACTCGGAAAGGCTTACAGCAAAGAAAGCAGGGGTGCATTTCAAAATCAAACAGTGGGGAAACAATTTCATACCAACATAATAAAGCAACAACTCGACAGCAAATATCACAGCCCACAAAACAATAGCAGCATTTCGATACTGTAGTTATAACCAAGTTACATTAACAGCGTCCAGAAATAGCAAGGGAGCTTGACAGTCTCACCTTGGTCCTAGGAACACCTCACCTGTGACTTTCCTCGCTGTTGTTCCCCTGCAGCAACTTGCAAGCAGTGTTAGAAACTCAGAAACACAAGCTAAGTGCCAAATGGCTCCTTAAACCAAGGTTGCAGTCATCAAAACGGAATGTCTAGTTGCCATTTTGGGGCAAGACGGGTCTAAAGTCTTATTTTTCAGATGACTGACTGACTGTGATTGATTCTCAGTTAAACATCTGGCTAGTTCAGATGACAACCTTGAGCTTGGTTAAGAGCTTTGAGAACTTAGAAGCCCCTTGGTCCAGGGGCAGTCCACATATATATTGGCCTATTCTGGGTTTTTTTAAAAAAAAATCTTTATTGGTTTAAAATCAACACATACACACAAAGAACATTTAGGGGGGGAAAGCAAAGAAGAAAACAAAAATAAAACAGACAAAGAAATAGCAAAATTATACGAAAGAAAAAATATACAATATATATTGTCCCATTCTGAACTCTTTTTCTTTATGGTGGCATGGACCATTCATAACGTAGGCATGTTCTTCACAACTGGGAGCAGGGCAGAGGGGTGGGGTAAGTGAAGCCAAGCTACAATAATTAATTATAACGTTTTTCATTGCTCCTGCTCAGGCTGCACAGAAAAAGCATTTTGGTTCCCAATATTCTTTCCGATTGTGCAGATAAAATATAACTGATAGAATTCTACAGGATGGGGTGTTAGTGTGTGAAAACAGTCCAGATCCGAAGATCTCTAGGCTTGTACCTCCAGATGGTGGAGACACCAGGCGCCATCCTCACACCCAGGCATCTTCCCTTGATCGCAAGTGGTCAATAGCCAGGTGCAAAATGCTCACGGCGCATTTCAAACACTGCTTCCAAAGCTGGAAACAGTCCCCTCCCCCTGCATGCTTCGGCTCCTCCTCTGATCAGGGGATATGACAGCATACAAGCTTTTCTAGGCTGGTGGGAGTTGTAGTTCAGCAGCACTCGGAGGGCCAAAGGTTCCCTGCGCCTGGCGCATGTTATCAAGGGAGACGGCAAGGCATGAATCTAGGGAGGCGGGAGCCTGTGACCTTTCTGATGCTCCGTGCATGTTATCCTGACCTAATAGCACAGAAACGAAATGGAAATTTATAACTGGGGCAGAAACGAAATGGAAATTTATACCGGTAATTGGGGCAAAGGCCCTAACCAAGTCACAAACTGAAAGTGGGTTGCAAAGTTTGTGCAAACGGGTTGCAGGCGTTGCAAGTAAACCCCAAATTATTACTGCATGTGATCTTTAAGGGGCACGGTGAGCACCCCTTACAACTCTTTGTTTTGTTGGTGAATTGTAATGCTGTTGTTGACTGCCTTTATTGTGGCCAGTACCACCAGAAAAAAACAGCGCTCCCTTGATTCTTTGCTGGCTTCCAATGCTCTGCGCTGCAGCGACCCCACCTTGTGGCTAAATGAGAACATCGCTGCTCAGCCCTAAACACTTAACAAAGGAAGACATGTATGGGTGCAAATTTCACAGGGACTAGCATCCTGCTGCCTAAGATTTGGCAGGTGGTTTCCAGAATGAATATGTGAGCCCCATATGTGAGTTGTCCTCTTTCCCAGTTCTCCCTCTTCTTCAAGGCTTTCTTCCTCCTCTCCAAGACATCTCTGCTTTCTGCCACCTCCTCCGTCCTTCCCACCCACCTTGCATTTTTTAACCCGCCGGCTAACATTTCTGTCGGCACTCTGATCAGACCACGGGTCGACCAGTCGGACCACGTTGGCTGTTCAGTCTCGCTCATTATTGCCTACACTGGGTTTCAAATGGCAAGTTTCCCACCTGGAGATCTTGTGGGTGGATCCCAGGACCTTTTGCATCCGAAGTGGGTGCTCTGCCACCGAGCTGAGCTCTATCTCCTAGTAACAGAAGTTCCTAGCCATCATGGTTCGGAAAAAGCAGAGGTCCCGGTCCCTAAGGAAGTCAGATTATCCTCCACCAAGGCCAGGGCCTTCTCAGTGATGGCTCCGACCTGGTGGAATGATCTGTCCCATGAGACCAGGGCCCTGCAGGATTTAACTTCCTTCCACAGGGCCTGTAAGACAGAGCTATTCCGCCTGGCTTTCAACTTGAACTTAGCCTGATCTTTTATTCCCCTTCCTTCCCTCCCCCTCCCCTTTTTATGAAGTTTACCCGCTCTGGGATCCCACAGCTAATTCTCCCCTGGTCTCCTTGCTGGCCCAAATAGGACTAATTTAGCCAGCTAGCCATGGTGATCATCTAATGTTTATTGGATGGATTTCCCCCCTAAATTGATTTTTGATTGTTATTCACGTTTTATACCGTCTTTTATGCTGTTTTCGTTGCATCAATTAAGTGTTTTAAATTTGTTGTTAGCCGCCCTGAGCCCGGTTTTCTGAACCGGGAAGGGCAGGGTATGAATAAAAATTTATTTATTTATTTATTTATTTATTTATTTATTTATTTATTTATGGTTTAAACAGTAGCAACCTTCTGGGGTTCTGGGCAGGAGACACCCTGAAGAATTGAACCTGCGACTTTCTGCACCCAGAGCTGGTGCTCTAACCACTGAGTCCTTGCCCTTCCCCCTTAGCCTTATGGTAGGAGAACCCCCCTCCAGGAAAACTTTATCCCCGGACAAGAAACCACCTAGAAGGGCCAGGCTGCTGCGGATATGGCTGCTCTTTCCGCCCCCCTCCCAAGCCCCTATAGGAACAAGGCCCAGAGGGGCCTCCCACACAGGGTGTGCCTTCCTGCCTCCCTGGCCCCCAGGGTCCTTGAACTGGGGCCGAGAGGCCAAAGGCACATCCGCTAGCCTTGTTCGGGGAGGGAGAGCATTATTTAACCTTCCCTCCTCCTCCTTCCGCTTCTTCCCTCTTTCAGGTCTTTGGGGGTCTCATGATCCTGCCTCCCTCTTTCTTTCGGAGGAAGGAGCCCACGGGTGAAACTCTGCCTCCTTCCTCCCCTTGAAAGCTTCCTTTTTTATTTATTTAAAGAAACTGGTTCCAGTTCACAGTCCAACGTGTTTAAAAGAAAAGGAACTTCCACCCCCCCAAGTTCATGTTTGTCCCTTTGCAGGACGAACCGGATCAGTTCGTGTTCCGTTCGGGGGGTGGGGAGGCCAACCAAAATGATCGGGGGGGGGGGGGGGAGAGGAATAACGTTAGTCAGAGATGAGGAGACAGAAGGTGATTAAATTTATGCATGCCACGGAGAAAGTGGATTGAGCAAAAGTTTTTCCTCCCTCTCTTATAAAGCTCAAACTCTCAGGGATGCCCAATGAAGCTGAAAGTTGGATGGTTCAGCACAGATAAAGTACCGTATTTTTTGCTCTATAAGACTCACTTTTTCCCTCCTAAAAAGTAAGGGGAAATGTGTGTGCGTCTTATGGAGTGAATGCAGGCTGCACAGCTATCCCAGAAGCCAGAACAGCAAGAGGGATTGCTGCTTTCACTGCGCAGCGATCCCTCTTGCTGTTCTGGCTTCTGAGATTCAGAATATATTTTTTTCTTGTTTTCCTCCTCCAAAAACTAGGTGCGTCTTGTGGTCTGGTGCGTCTTATAGAGCGAAAAATACGGTACTTCTTCGTGCAGCGTGTTGTTAAACTACAGAATTCCTTCCCACAAGAGGCAGGGATGGCCACCAGCTTGAACCCTGGCCTCTCCCTGATCAGAGGCTTAAAAAATTTAAAACACACACACACACACTGGTATAAGAATGGTTTAATTTCTTTTTCCTGATAATTTTGAACTTTCATCTTAAAGGCCCAAATCATATATACAGTGGTACCTCTGGATGCGAATGGGATCCGTTCCGGAGCCCCGTTCGCATCCTGAAGCGAACGCAACCCGTGTCTGCGCGTGTGTGGGTCACAATTTGCCCCTTCCGCGCATGTGTGTGACGTCATTTTGAGCATCTGCGCATGCGCGAGTGGCGAAACCTGGAAGTAACGTGCTCCATTTCTTCCGGGTCGCCGCGGAGCACAACCCGAAAAGGCTTAATCTGAAGCGACTTCAACCCGAGCTAAGACACTGTGTGTGTGTGTGTGTGTGTGTGTGTGTATGTATACACATACATGTACACACACAAATACAAATACACACACACACAGAGTAAGAAATGAACTAGAAATTGTTCCAAGCTTTGCCCCCAAATGGACTTAATCAGTTCCCCCAGCGATTTGGTGAACTTCACCCAAGCGTTGCCTCCTCTTCCACCTGCGCTTTTGACCCCTTACGAAATACCAGCACCTAGTGTTTATATCTGTCTTTCTAACACGGTGACTGGCCTGATCCGACAGCCAGGCTCGTCATCTTAGAGGACTAGACAAATTCAGGGAGGATAAGGCTCTCGGTGGCTGCTGGCCAGCATGGCTACATCCTCCCTCCGTGGTCAGAAGTGATATGAATGCCAGCTGCTGGCCGTTGCAAGTGGGCAGAGTGGCTGTTGCTCTCAGGTTCAGCTTGCTGGCTTCCTTTAGGAGTATCTGTTTGGCCAATGGGAAGGCTGGGCTAGAAGGTCCTCTGACCTGATCCAGGAGGGCTTTTCTTTTGTTCCCATGAGTGGCAGGGAGGGAAGGAGGGCTCTTGCCTGTGGACTTCCTGGAGGAATCTGATTGGCCCCTGTGAGAACAGAATGCTGGGTTCCAGCGGGCCTTTGACCTGATATCAGGAGCCAGGGTCTTCTGATGTTCTTGCATACATAGCAGTACAGTGGTACCTCAGGTTACATACGCTTCAGGTTACAGGCTCCGCTAACCCAGAAATAGTACCTCGGGTTAAGAACTTTGCTTCAGGATGAGAACAGAAATCGTGCTCCGGCGGCACAGCGTCAGCAGAAGGCCCCATTAGCTAAAGTGATGCTTCAGGTTAAGAACAGTTTCAGGTTAAGAACGGACCTCTGGAACGAATTAAGTACTTAACCCGAGGTACCACTGTATTGTTGATCATAGGCCATGCTGGCTGATGGGAGTTGTAGTCTTAACATCTGAATGGCACAAACTCAGAGAATCCTAGAATTGTAAAGTTGCAAGGGACCCAAAGGATCATCCACTCCAACTTCACCCTGCAAAACAACAACAACAGCAGCAACAACTTGGCAAAGGCTGGTTTATACCTTCCTCCTGGAGTGAGGGAATTCGGTGCTTAATTATGGGATTAAAAACCGGGATTTTAAAAATGCAGGTTAGCATGCGTTTGCCGGCGGAGTGGGTGGGTTTTGTGAGTAGTGCAGCTTGACTCTGTGGGCTTCAATGCCTAGGAGCTCGCAGACCTTTGTCTAACAGCTAATCTTGTTATCGGATCCTGCCCCCCCCCCCCCATTTTTATTGTGAGGATTTGTAGTGGTGATTTCGAGAATTGCTTTGTGTGTCTGGAATCGTTGTGACGAAGGGAACGCTCTAGCGCTAAGAGACCGAGGCTACAAGCGGAACCCGCCTTTATCTGGGAGGAAGCCCCCTTGGATTCGGCGGGACTTGCTTCTGAGTAGGCCTAGGTGGGGCGGCAGCCTGAGTTGTGTGTGAAGCTTGACTCTCCTTTCGAATCTTGCTTCTTGCAGATTACCTGGACAAAGCCTTCCTTTGCTTCTCTCTCTCTCTCTCTCTCTCTCTCTCTCTCTCTCTCTTTCTCTGCCCAGGTGCAAGGAAATTAACAGTGGCCTACCTTGCAGGGTGTTGTGTCAACTTTTATATCCTAAAGCATTAACTAAGAAAGAGGGAGGGTGGGTTCCCCTATACCATAAAGAACTCCATGTAAAACCAGAGGTGTTGTCAAGTCAGGAGTGTGGATTCAGATGAGGAGTGGCCCATATTAGATCAGGACCCACCTTGCTCTGCAACCGGTCCCCATTCTCTCCTCTTCACCCCCTGCTCTTCCTTCCTGTGCCCTGCCTCCCCCCTCTCCCCCCTGTGCTCTTCCCACCCCACCCACCCCTCCAGCCTAGCTGCCGGAAAAACCTCCCTTCGCTTCCCTGTGCAACCACTGACCTTGATTTTCACAAGTGTTTGTGTGCTGCCGCTCCAGCTCTCTTCCCCCACAAGGCCCCACCTCCCTCCCTCCACATTTTATTATACAGATGCCTTGTCTTCCTTTCCGCACATGGGGCGGGGGGGAGAAGCCAAGCTCTTGTGAGTCAGCACTGCCCTACCATTGGCAGTGGGGGCTTGGCCTCTCTCTCTCTCATTCCACCGCACCCCCCCTACCCGCCCGCACCCGCGCCCGCCTCTTCCCCAGAACGGGAGCCGCAGTCACTTAGAGCCCAGCAGAGATTGCGAGCAGGATGCGGTAGCAATTAGTGTCTCTCTGCTCTGGAAGCAGCAACAGCAGCAGCAGCGACTGCAGCCGGGAAGAGGGGAGGAGGAGGTGTGGGGAGAAGAGCCCAGATCGGGGCTGCCTGCTGGTTCCCGAAAGCAAGGGGGACTCGGATTCCGCCTTCGCCCCTTTGACCAGCCGGGTGCTGGGGGGGCCACCACCGTTTCCCCTCCTCTTCGGCTCCCAGCGTGTTCCCAGACCTCCATCTCCCTGAGAGAGGCAGGCCGGCGTCTGCCCACTGATTGACACGTGGGCTCCTGTGACTTCACAGAGCAGCCTTGTTCGGTTCCTGGCAGACCCTGCAGCCGCGCCACCTCTCCGGTCCCTGCCAAGCTGGGCCCAGCTGGAAGGCGCTCCAGGGCCTCCCTGCTCTTGGATAATAATTTTTCTCCTTTTCAAATACATCTATATACATTGCGCATCCGTTCAGCGGAGCGGCAGGCGAGCTCGAGACCAGAGCATCCGCCGTTCTGGACGTCGTCGACCGCTTTCTGCATCTCAGTTGTCTTTTTTTCCTCTCTCTCTCTCCTGGGCTGTGTGAGACCTGGTGGCGGGGCGTGGGGTGCCTGTGGCCAAGAGGACGTGACAGGACCTTTGGCAAGCAGCCCCGGGGCAGGGCGGCCGTTCCACAGGTGGCGTGACGGCTCTCCAGGGCGTGTGCCAGCCACTCCTCCCTCCCGGCCATCGCTCCGGCCTCAGGGACTAACCGGCGGCCTCTCCCTCTTCCTCTGGAGCGCAGCAAAGCTGTCCAAGGGTCGCTGGTCATCTGGCAGCGTTGTCAGGGGGCGGGGGGGGCACGGAGCAACGTCTGCGCCCTGTGACGACGACGGTCTTTCACCTGTGGCACAGTGTCCCTGCTTCCGCTGCCCTTCTTGTGCCAACACCTCTCTTCTCTGCAGCCATGCCTACAGGGGGCCGGACAGGAGTCGTCTCGCTCGGATCCGTTCTGACTTTCGTGGGCTCCTGAGTTTGGTGCCAGGCCCGCACACCCTCGCCATCTCCTGCTTCTTCCCCCCCCCCCCCGGCGCCTTGGTTTCGTCCCGTCTCCTCCGCTGGTTTGGGGCATGGATCTGCTGCAAAAGAGCAAATACAACCACTTGCGCAATGACTCCCTTTCCTCCCTGGAGGAGGGCTCTGTGGCGGCCGATGGGGACTCTCCCGTGGACCCCCTGGTGGCGGCCCCCTCCCTGCCCAGCTCGCTGTCCTCCTCCTCGCTCAGCCCCATGCTCCCCCTGGGCGAGCTGTCGTCCGAGTCGGAAGACAGCCCCACCACCCTGTGCTCCTTCTTCCCCAAGATGGCCAACCTGAAGCTGGCCAACCCGGCCACGCTGCTCAGCCTCCGTGCCTTCTCCAAGGAGGCGGGCAGCTCCGGGGAGCATCCGCCGCCAGCGGCACCACCACCACCACCTCCTCCTCCCCCCCTCGCTCCTGTCGCTGCCTCGACTCCCTTCCCGGACTCAGCGGGGACTGTCGGTCTCTATTCCCAGGATATGAACAAGTTGGGCTGCGCCAAGAGGATGCGGGTAGAAGGCGGCCAGCTGGGGGGAGACGAGTGGACACGGCACGGCAGCTTCGTCAACAAGCCCAGCCGGGGCTGGCTGCACCCTGACGACAAGGTGATGGGCCCCGGAGTCTCCTACCTCGTCCGGGTAAGTGAGCGGCGATCGCGGGGGGCGGTGGGTAGTTCAAGGCATTTGTGGGTGCAGCGGTCTGGCAGCGAGTCCCAGTCGCTGGGAACCCTGATTGGTTGGGACGCGTATCTCGGCCAGGGATGGGGAACCTAGTGGTCTTCTAGATGTGGCTGGACTCCAACTCCCATCTGGCTGTGCTGGCCGGGATCAAAAGGGGTCAGAGTCCAGTGGCACGTGGAGGGGCCAGCCCACCATGGAGTCTCTGGTTGGCAACTAGCAGGGTCGGTATGGGAAAGTGGGTCAAGAGCTTTTCTCCCCGTCCTAGTTCAGCGTGTTACTTGGGGTGCACTGATTGGCCATAGCTGCCTTTCCCCGCTTTCACACACCCCTCTGTTGCTGTGGGGTGGGGGGATAGTTGATCCCACTGAGAGAGGGCCTCGGATTTGATCTTGGGGGTCTCCAGCTGCCAAGACCTAATGTGCAGGGGACATACTTTGCTGAAGTACGTCTGTGTGTTTGTGTGTGTGTTGGCAGTGCCTCTTGAGCTAAGAAAACAGCGCCTCTCCAGAGCATACAGAAAGCCTCTTTTCCATAGCCGGGAACAGGGTAGGTGCTTCCACGTGGAAAGAGGGCGTGCATGACCTACATAAGTTGGGAGAGGGCTGTCGCTCCGCAGCAGAGCATTGACTCTGCGTGGAGAAGGAAGGCCCCAATGGCATCTCTGGGTAGGGCTGGGGGGGACTGTCCCTTCTGAAGCCCTAGAGAGCAGCTGCTGCCATTCAGCACAGACAGTAAAGACCTAGATGATCTAATGATGTGATTCTGTATGAGGCAGCTTTTGAATTCGGCTTTGCATCTTTCTTGGTTCCTAGGAGGACAGTGGCTTGAAGGTAGAACCACTGCTTTGCATGCAGAAAGTTCCAGATTCAATCCCCAAGGGTTGTCACCAGGAATGTTCCCTGCCTAAAACCCCAGAGAGCCGCTGCCAGTTGGTATAGATAATGCAGAGATAGATGGCCTGACTCTGTATAAGGCAGCTTCCTATATCCATACAACGCAGGTCAGGGCATCACTGCTATGAGGAAGGCGACCTGCTGCATCAATCCCCAGCATCTCCAGGTAGAATCATGAGGACTAGAATCTTCCTGTCCCTTTTCAGAGGCAAGGCTATAACTTGACTGAGGGAGCACATGCAGCGTTAGAAACTCAGACATACAAGCTAGACAACAAATGGCTCCTTAAACCAAGGTTGCAAGCGCCAAAACGTAACGTCTAGTTGCCATTTTGGGGCAAGACGGGTCTAAATTCTTGTTTTTCAGATGATTGACTGACTGTGATTGATTCTCAGCTAAGCATCTGGCTAGTTCAAATGTCAACCCTGAGCTAGGTTAAGAGCTTTGAGAACTTGAAGAAGAAAAGTCGCTTGACCCAGGGACAGTCCACATGTATATTGGCCTCTTTTTCTTAATGGTGACTGCTGCTGCTGCTCAGGCTGCACAAAAAAAGCATTTTGGTTCCAGAAATTCATTCCGATTGTACAGATAAAATATAACGGATAGAATTCTACAGGATGGGGTGCTAGTGTGCGAAAACAGTCCAGATCCAAGGATTTACAGATGGCGGAGATGTCAGGCACCATCCAGGCATCTTCACTTGGTCACAAGTGGTTGAAAGCCAGGTGCAAAATGCGCCTGGATAATTTCGAACACGGAGCACGTGCCTCACACACGGATGGTCTCAGTTACCAGCATCTCCAGGTAGAGCAGGGAATATCCCCTGCCTGAAACCCCAGAGAACTGCTGCCAGCCAGTGTAGACAGCATTGAGCCAGATGAACCAGTGACCTAAGTCTCTGTATGAGGCACCTTCCTATCTTGTCATTTTGAGGCGGGAGCTGTTGAAAAGGCCACCGAGGAGAGTTCCTGCTGTTCCCTTCAGCCCTCCTCCCCGTCTCCCAAGAAAGGCAGCACTGCAGAGAATCCTGAGCAGGGGCCACATCTTACTCTGGCCTCTTTGTGCAGAAATGGGGGGGGGGGGGGCTTTTCTCCCCACAGAGGCTGCCAGCCAGCCAGCCCACCCAGCATAGCTGCGACGGTGTGGCCTCCCCGGCAGGCATCTGTCCCGGGTCTTCTGCTCTGCCACATGATTGCTTCTGACAAGCGTGCGCCCGAGCGTCCATCCCCCGGGCCACAGCGCACATGCGCCAGGCGCATTGAGTCGGCCGGCATTCCTCTTCCACTTCCCCCGCCCCCCTTCCAAGCCTCTGGCTGTGATGACCGCCAGCCCCAGATCTCTGCTTTGGGAGGCTGGGGCATCCCTCTGTGGTTTGGCGGAGTCCAGGGATTGGTCAGCCCATTGCTGCTGGTCCAGGTGTGCGCCGGAGGAGACCTCTGAATCTTCATGCTGCTTGCAAGCTGCTCGGAAGCTGAGATTATCTGGCAGGAAGGTCGTTCCACCCACCCACCTGCCCCAGGTAAATGGTAGGTCTTGGTGATGTCTTGATACATCGCCCAGGACTGGTTTGAGGGCCTGAGTGCGATGGCACCTTCACCCACGATGTACCACCAGGTGAAGGCTCCATTGCGCTCTGGCCCTCAAACTGAGGGAGGAATAAGCTGCAAGGTGCCGTGGCTGATGGAGCCCGTTTTTCCCTTGGCGCGCTGGGTGCTAGTGGTGGAAGGACTTCTGCCAGCGCCTTGCATGTGGAGGAACGAGCCCCACAAGGCTGATATTGTCGCTGCTCCCGCTGAGGAAGTTGAGGCGGTTTCACCTTGGTGCCTCGTGGGGCCGGGCCCAACGCATCTTGTTCCTCCCACCGCTTTGCAACGCTGCGGTGTATCACTATATCGCGATGTCTGGCTGGTGTTTGGCCCAGCTCTAGTGAACGGAACAGGCTGCCTTGCATGTAAAGCGCAACCAGAAATGCTAAATAAACATTCCCCTGATGGCGTGCAGAGTGCATACCTTGCTGTTCCCCCATTGCGTGGTCTGAAGTTGAGTCCGAACTGTCGAGTCAGACCATTGCTCCACCAAGCTTAGTATTGTCACACTGGCTGGCAGCAGCTCCAAGGTTTCAGGCAGGGGTTTTTTCCCCAGTCCTACTCGGAGGTGCCGTTGGGGATTGAACTTGAGATATTCTGCAAGCGAAGCAGATGCTTTACGACTGAGCTGTCCCCCTTTCCCTGAAAATAAACCAAGATTCTAGTCCTCATGTTTCTGATTCAGTAGGAACATAGGAAGCAGCTTTATAGCAAGTTCGTCCATCTCACTCTGGATTGTCTACACTGACCGGCAGCAGCTCTCCGGGGTATTTCCCCAGCCCTACCTGGAAATGCTGAGGATTGAACCCGATACACCTTCTGCATACAGAGCAGATGTCCTACTGCTACCCAGACTCCTTTTAACGTCTGACGCCACACTGCACCTTTCCCCCAACCCTGGACTTGAGCCTCACTGAAACCTTTGTCTGGTGAGGGGCACACAGCCGTGTCACTGGGGGTGTCTTTGCCCTCGGTGCCCCAGTGCCGACTCTGTACAGAGAACGATTGGTTGTACCCTTAACGGGAGAAGGTAAGCAGCAGGATCCGGATCTCCAGTCCATGTTTTCTCGACCACCATTGCTGGTACTAGACAGGAAGAGGGCCGGTTTTCCAAACCCCCCTCCTTTTCCTCCCCCTGCCCTTATATCCTTTCGGATTTATGCGGAAACAAATTCACACGCAAACCCCTGCAACCCACCCAGGGGAACGCCTCCTTTCATGCTCCTTGCCTGCGTCCTGCTGTGATCTCCAGGGTCCGTTTCGAGACTGATGTCTTGGAGGCAGCTGTGGCTTGGTGGCAGGACACTTGCTTGGCTTGCAGAATGTCCCATGTTTAATTCTTGCCATCTCCACATCGGGCTGGCAGAGGTGCCCTGCCTGAAACCATGGAGAGCCGCTGTCAGTCAGTGTTGACAGTGCTGAGCTCGATGGACCAATGTGTTCCTGTTGATTCAGCATCATGAGGACTGGAATCTTATGGTTATTTTTAAGGAAGGCCATAGCCCAGGGGCAGAGCACATGCTTTGCTTGCAGAAGGCTTGATCCCCGGCATCTCCAGGTAGGGCTGGCTATGTCCTCCTCTGCCTGAAACCCTGGAGAGCTGCTGCCAGTCAGGGTAGACAGTATTGAGCTGGATGAACATCTGATCTGACTCGGCGCAAGGCAGCTTCCTGATTTCCGAATCGCCGCTCCGCTACAGAGACCGAGCCTTAAGCGTCCTTGGCCTAACCTACTCCGTAGGGTGGAGACTCGGCAAGAGGACAAGTTTGCTGCCTCTGAGTGCCCGGGAGGGTGGCAGAGGATTGGAAGACGAACAGTGCCCTGAGAGCGTTCAGAGACAGGGTCTGGCGAGCAACACTTGCGTTGCCACTTCCCCTTCTCTGACTCATACTGGTAGCCTCGCCTCGCCTTGCTGGCGTCGCTGAAGTCTTTGTGTATTCCCACCGCACACAGCCGGCCTGGCAGGTGCCCAGTGGCACATCCTGTGCCAGCTGCTTGCCCCTTCCGCCCTCTTTGCTGTCTGTTCTTCAGCCCAGCTGGCGATTGTGCCAACGGATCTCTCCTGTTCCCTGTTCCACGAGCAGCAACAGAAAGGCTGCAGCTCGGTCGGCAGAGCACCTGCCTTGTGTCCAGAAGGTCCCAGGTAGGGCTGGGAGAGACTCCTTTTCTGAAACCCCGGACTGCTGCTGCCGGACAGTGCAGACAATACTAGATGGATGGACCCAATGGTCCAAGGCAGCTTCCTGTGTTGCTAACCAGCTGGAAATGCCACTTTGTGATCAGGACCAGGAGAGGCTCTTTCTCACAGGCTCTGCTGTGTGTGTGAGGTCGTGGGAGCTGGGTTTGCTTTATCCAGATGAAGGATACAGTGTGTGTGTGTTTGTTTCTCTGGGTGTAGAAACTAGCTCACTGCACAGAGGTATAATTCGCATCCGTTCCTCCACCCACTTCAGAGATGAGTCGGGTTGGTGAGGAGTCACGGGTCTCTCCCCGTCCCACTGCGACAAGCTCCCATCCCGCCTGGTCTCCCAGAACCAGAAGAGGCATGAAAAGGGCAGAGTGGTGGCAGGCTGCATGCAGGCACAGTTTCTGATTGCTTGGGGAAATCCCTGAAGAGAAGGGGGCTTAGGCAGCTGGGGGGAGACAGGGACTTTCAGTCTGGGCAATTAATAATAATAATGTTTTATTTATACCCCGCCCTCCCCAGCCAAGACTGGGCTTAGGGCGGCTAACACCAGGTATAAAAACCAATTAATTAAAATACAACTTAAAAACAAGATTAAAATACAACATTAAAATGCAGCCTCATTTCAGTAGAAACTCAAATCAAAAACTTTTTGGGGATGAAAACGTCAAATCTTCACCAAGGCCAACTATCTAGACTAGTCCTACGTGGGCTAGAAAAAAGCCAGGGAAGTCCCCAAATAGGAGGAGAAAAGATTAATGGGGGGAAGACCGACCAGGGATAAGCTGCTGTGCTCACTAGGCCTGACTGTCAGCCAGTAAAGACTGTGGTTTTACTAATAGAGTGAGCTCCAATTTCGGTGTGATTTACTGCTGGCTCGCTGTACGATAGGAGGTGGCCTGGAACTGGGCCTTCTCTGTGGCAGCCCCCTAAGTTCTAGAATTCCCTCCCTGCAAAGGAGCGAGCCTCTGGCATTCCCACTATACAGCCTTTGACCCCTGAGATGGTTGTTTCCGGGGCCCATCACCCTATTCCTATGGCTGCATTTGGCATTAAATCGTCGTCGCCCTCCCTGGGACCTGCTGGCGGAGGACAGAAAATAAATTCAGTGATGGTGGTGATGACTAATAAGGATAACACTGCGGCTTGGAAGTCTTCCAGGGCCCCCTACCTGTCCTCTTGTTCCCTTAGGGAAAAAAGGGGAGATGAGCAGGGTGGAGGTGGAAGAATTGATCCATAATATCTGGATGATGGGGATGAGGGTGAATGAGAACAGAGGGGACTTTGGGACCTAACAGGCTCTCCTATTCTTCCTTCTCCCATCAGTACATGGGCTGTGTGGAAGTTCTCCAATCCATGCGGGCTCTCGACTTCAACACAAGAACTCAAGTCACAAGGTGAGCTGCGCAGTCATCCGGAGGCCGGGGATGGTGTGGGGGACAGGGGAGGTCGGACAGGATAGTTATGTTGTGCCGCCGCACAGGCTGCAATCCATCTCTCAGGGTCACTGACTGGTTGGACGCAGAGGAACGGTGGGAGGGACCAGGTGGGAAACCCCAAGGGAAGAAGGCTCAGAGCCCTGGGATTGGTGGTGAGGCGACGATGCAAGTGGTCAGAGGGAGAAGACCAGAAAGAGGAGGTGTCGGAAGAGGAAAAGGTCACAGGGTTTAGTGAGCTGGAAGAGTCGGTGGCAGAAAGGAGTCCAGAATCGGAGGCAGGAGAGTGGGATGAGGGAGGCCAAGAGGTGGAGATAAGTCAGGCTGGTGAAGAGTCACAGGTGTCTCTCCCACCCGCTGTGAGAAGCTCCCTTCCCCACTTGTCTCCCAGAACCAGAAGAGGCATGAAAAGAGCGGAGGAGAGGTTGGCTGCACGCAGGCTCTCAGTCTCCGATTGCTTGGAAAAAGCCCCTGGGGAGGAGGGGGCTTAGGCAGCTGTGAGAAGGCGGGAACCTACAACTGCTTCATAGGGGCAAGATGAGTTGCTGTTCTCATTAAGTCCGACACTCCTATTCAGACTCTGTTTTTTGCTAATAAAGAGTTAACTCCAACTCACTTGGGTGATTGACTGCTGCCTCGCTCCTGTCACTCACTAACTCCTAAAGCAGAAACGCTGTAAGCTTTGAGAAGGTGTGTCCCATTGTGTCTCTGCGTGTTGCCACTCTGGGCTTACTTCCTTTCAATATCTGCCTCTGTGTGTGTGTGTGTGTGTGTGTGTGTGTGTGTGTGCAGAATTCTGCTGTACCTCTGCCCCGTACTGGGTATGGCTGCATAGGGAGCATTGAGACGATCAAGACACATGTCTCTGTATGAGGCTTGTCTCATGTGTCTCTACGTGAGTTGCTGCTTTGTGTTTGCCTCCTTCCAATCTGCATTATCTCGGTGGAGGTTATTTAGCTTGACGGTGTGATCCGATAGTCTTTCCCGCCCTCAGAGGAGGCTGCCTGTTGTATCTCTGGATGAGTTCCTGCCCCGGGTTTCCTCCTGCCACCCGGCACCTGTTGGGGAGCCGATTTTGTGGCGCCTCTGCATCGGCTGTGTATTGGCTCAGCCAGTCACTCCCAATGCAGAAACACTGTGGAATTACCCACTGTCCGGGGAGGCTGCCTGTTGTGCCTCTGCATGGGACACTGTCCTTCCAACCAGGCTTTGCTGGGGGCCAAATAATTCTGTGATGCCTTTTCATTGGCTCAACCTGTTGTCCCAGTGCAGAAACGATGTAGAGTCACCCACCATTAAAGGAGGCTACCTGTTGTGTCTCTGGGCGAGGTGCTGCCAAGTCATTCTGCATTGCATCTGCACTGGATGCAAACTGGGCCCTTGGTGGAGCAAGATAATCTGCGTCTCCCCCACCCCTGTTAATTAAATCCCAAGAACCAAGCCTGTAATACCCGAGACTCAGTAATAATATTAATAATAATTTTATTACTTGTACTCCGCCCATCTGATTGGCTTGCCCCAGCCACTCTGGCCTTGGGAAGCCAAAACCGGTTGCAGAGGCCAGCAGAGAGGCAGGCTGCTCCAGCTCATATCCTTAGTAGCAGCAGCAGGAAATAGTTAAAGCTGAGTTGGAGGGGGAGCAGAGAGGCATGTCTCTCTCTCTCTCTCTCTCTCTCTCTCTCTCTCTCTCTGTGTGTGTGTGTGTGCGTTTGCACTGTAAGCCTGTCCATTACCGGGCAGACGCAGGGTCTGGAAAAAGGTGACCGGAGGGAGCAGCCAACAGGAGATGGAAAGACTTCAGCAGCCAGGCCTCAAGCCTGCCATCAGCGGCCGGCGTTGTTGTTTTTTTTAATAAAAAAAAATTAATCCGCTAAAGACAGGAAGCGTTTATACAGCATCATCAAATATTAACAGCTCTCGCTCGATTTCTTCCCCCACGTCCTCTTCCATCCTTGCTCTGCTACCAAGGAGCCGGGAGACACACAAACACACACAAACAAAACCAAACACACTGTGTGTGTTTGTGTGTGCATGGGCTGTCTGCAGGGGCCACATGTGGCTCTTTAGCCGGCCCTCGGGACCACACACCCCTCGCCAGGCCACCCCCCCCAATCCGCCTTGCTTTGCATCCTCTTTGGGTGTTCTTTCCTGCCCGGAAGGCATCCTTGAGCTCTCGCTTGCGTGGAAGTGTGACCGACGGATGTGTGATGTGCGTGTGTGTTTAGAAACCTCTCGACTCTCGGGTGGCTGGCAACGTAGCCTGCTGGGCGAAGGAAACAGAGCAGTGACAGGGCAGCGTCTCGTCCAGAGGTGCCCTCCCTTGAAGGTGAAGGGACCCCTGACCATTAGGTCTAGTCATGGCCGACTGGGGTTGTGGCGCTCATCTCGCTTTACTGGCCGAGGGAGCCGGCGTACAGCTTCCGGGTCATGTGGCCAGCATGACTAAACCGCTTCTGGCGAACCAGAGCAGTGCCCGGAAACGCCGTTTACCTTCCCGCCGGAGCGGTACCTATTTATCTACTTGCACTTTGATGTGCTTTCAAACTGCTAGGTTGGCAGGAGCAGGGACCGAGCAACAGGAGCTCACCCCGTCGTGGGGATTCGAACCGCCGACCTCCTGATCGGCAAGCCCTAGGCTCTGTGGTTTAACCCACAGCGCCACCCGTGTCCCATGTGCCCTCACTTAACGGCGGGCAATTCCACAGTGCTTCTGCACCGGGAGCGATCGGTTGAGCCAATGCACACCTGACATAACAATATAACGACAGGTAGAGAGTCCTAAGAACCTGGGAAGAGCCCTTGTGGGCGAATCCAGCAGCCCGTCTGGTCCAACACCCTCTTATTTATTTAATTTATATACCGCCCTTCATCCAAAGAAGTCAGGGTGGTTGGCCCACGCTGGCAAAACAGGCTGCTCAACATGATGACAGGTCTTAGTCCTGTTCCGGAAGGGCAGTTCAATGAAAGAAAATGGGTGAGGGTTCAGGTGAGCTCGTCTGCCACTTTTTACCAGTGTATACTGGAGATTCCTGCATTTCAGGGGGATAGATGAGCCTCCCGAGTCCCTTCCAGCTCCACAATTATAAGATTCTATACACCCATCCCTCATTTCTCCCCTCTTCCTCCAGGGAGGCTATTGGCCTAGTCTGCGAAGCTGTGCCTGGCGCCAAGGGAGCCGTTCGCAGGAGAAAGGTGAGGTGGACAGAGAATACTTCATTGTTTTTCTCTTTGGCTGTCTGTGGTCAAAATTCGCCCCGTACATCTCAAGAGCTGCGACGCCACTTTGAAACTATCATGGCTTTCCCCCAAAATACAGTGGTACCTCGGTTTATTAACTTAAACCGTTCCGGAAGTCCATTCTTAAACCGAAACCGTTCTTAAACCGAAGGCGCGCTTTCCCTAATGAGGCCTCCAGCCACTGGTGCCCTTTCACCCTTCGGCTTCCGTTCTTAGACCGAGGTAAAGTTCACAAACCAGGACGCTACTTCCGGTTTTGCGGAGTTCGCAAAGCAAATCGTTCGTAAGCAGGACTGTTCTTAAACCGAGGTACCACCGTATTCTGGGAGCTGTAGCTCATTACGGGTGCCGAGAATTCTTAGGAAGCTTCCCTCTTCCTCTCCCAGAGCTACAATTCCCAGAGGTCCCTAGGAAACGGGATTGATTGTTAAACCACTCTGGGAATTGGCAGGTAAGGGAAAATAAAAGAAAAAGGAAAGTTCCCAGGTGAGAGCTGGGACGGTCCACCACTTTCTGTGTGAGACAAGGGTTGGGAGCTACTTTTGAGAGAGAACGCTGCATTTTCTCTTTCTCTGCTTTTTAAATTTTTATTTGGATTGGTTTCCTTTATCTTAACCGTATCACAAAAAAGCTTTAATAAAATCTTGCCAGACTGTATGTTGCCTTGTGTGCAGCTACAAATTGGATTCCTCACGCAAGACAGCCTTCCGCGGTAATCCAGTGGTAATCCACTCTCCTTTCAGTGCACTGCATGGATATAGTATACTGCAGCAGAGAGAGTGAGTTACAACTGCTCCAGTCTATTAGGGTATGATTCTGGGAGCACCCTACAATATTTCACATATTCAAGGTGTAACCTGTAAAAATGTCTGTTCTTTTAACCTATCACTATTTTCCTGAAATGGGGGGGAAACCCCCACTGGGAATTGTTATCTCTGGGAGGGCAACAGGAGTGGACTGGGTCTCCTAACGATCCACAGCACCCTTAAAAATGTCAGATACCTTTGGGGAAGCCGTGGCTGTTTATATTGGCATTGCGGTGGTTTAAATCTGTAGTTTGAACAAGGCCTAGTAGTCTGTGCAAAGATCCCCAAGCAAGCAAGGCAGAACCAACCACAGAGGGCAGAATAACTCTTAAGGGCTTGTGATTTGGATAAAAGGAGCTGGTGTGGGGATGCGTTCAGCACATCCTAGCTGGAACAGCAACACTCCCAGCGTGCGAGACGGGTGAGAGCCGCGCGTGCTTTTCAGGAAAGCTTGCACATGTGTCTGTGCGTGATTTGATTTGAGGTCTCCAGCCTCGGCCCCCCCTTTCCCCCTCAGGCTGGGAAATGGGGACCGAGTTGCTGCAATAAAGGCCCGGCGCAGGCGAGGCTGATCAATAGATAACCATAACAGCCCGTCTAATGGACACGGAGGAAAGTGGAGGGGCATGCGCAGGGTGGGGAGCTGAGGGGGCCGTTTGGTCAACAGCCCATCTCCCTTTTGTTCCTTCTGCCCTTCCCAGGCTCGCTCTTGCCTCTTCCCGCTCTGCACCCTTCTCCCTGATCTCTTAGGAACATATAAGGAGCTGATTGATTGATTGATTGATTGATTGATTGATTGCCAAGACTTCCAGCTCAGTTATGTCTGCGCTGGCTGGCAGCAGCTCTCCAGGGGTTCAAGCAGGGTTCTCTGCCCAGCCCTGTCACCTGCCTTCCTGCCTTACTTAACAGCCAATCCTAGGGGTCCTTGGCTCTGGCTCCGCCTACTGTGGGCCTCCCACCCCCCAGTCCCAATGGCTACCAGTCACCCTTCCCGAATAGGCTTGGGTCTTAGGAACACAGGGAGCTGCCTGATACACAGAAATAAAGATCCTAGTCCTCATGGTTTTGAACAAGCAGCTGCTTTTAAATAGAGCCTGCCCTATTCTGAGCCATACCATTGGTCCACCTAGCTTAGTATTGTCCGCACTGGCTGGCAGCAGATCTCTAGGATTGCAGATTTCATTCCAGGGCTGGATTTGAGACCTTTGGAGGCCCTAAGCACTTAAAAGGTTTTGGTGCCCCCGTAGATCTAATTCAAAACAGAAACAATAATAAACCGTAAAATAAATTTTTGATTTTTCGAAATGAAACGAAACCTATGGCAAGATGGAAAATAATGTTTGTTTTTGTATACTTCCGCTTGATTTACATTTGAAAAATCTTCTCCTGCTTTTTCTAATTGCAAAGCCTTTGATCAGATCCTTACATAACACATCTGCTTCTGTACTTAGTAGAGGTAAGGCATCCAGCCTGCTTTGTTGCACAGTAGTTCTGTTGGGATTTTTAATATGCTTCAACTGAGAAAATGGAACACGCAGCCGAGCAATTTGTGACGGTTAATGTTAGAAATCAGGCAATAGAAAATTTATGCAGTATACTTCCCTTGATGCCCTAAGCACGTGCTTATTTTGCTGATTGGTTAAGCCAGCCCTGTTTCAGGCCCCATAGCTCAGTGGCCTGTAGAAGTCCCCGGGTTCAGTCCCCGGCAATCCTGGGATGTTTTACGAAGAAGGGCCATCGCTCTGAGATAGAGCATGTGGTTTGCACACAGAAAGTCCCAGGTTCAATCCCGGTCTTCTCCAGCCGGTGCTGCTGCTAACATCCTTGGGGTGCGTCTCTCTCCCTCTCGACAGCCCTGCGGCCGCTCGCTGAACTCCATCCTCGGCAAGAGCAACCTGAAGTTTGCCGGCATGCCAATCACACTCACCATCTCCACCAGCAGCCTCAACCTCATGGCGTCTGACTGTAAACAGGTGAGGAGATATCTTCTCTCCCAACCTCCTCCTCCTCCTCTGGGACACACTGTCTAGGGTGGATACTTGACGGACGAGTGTTGAGGATTGTGGGCTTAGACAGCCTTCCTCCTTGCAGGTTGTTACCCTCCAGATGTTGCTGGTCTACAGTTCCCTTTGCCCCTCGACCATTGGCCATGCTAGCCTAGCAACATCTGCTTTACATGCATTTAATGTGTGATCCCTGATTGGCTGGGACATGCATCTAAGGCAAGGCTGAGGAACCTGCCAGGCATTGCTGGGCTCCAACTCTCATTGTTCCTGACCACTGGCTGGGGCTGATGGGAGTTGGAGTCCAGCAACATCTGGAGGGTCAGACGTTCCCTATCCCTGAACTGGACCACTGTTTGCCTTCTCTAAGCTCTGATCACATTCCTGTCTTATTCCAATGTGGGGAAGGGGAACTTGCATCCCTTCCAGCCACTGCTAGGCCACATCGGCCGTCAACCATTGGCCATGCTAACCGCGTATGGGGTGCTTCCCAGACATGGAATGCACACAGCAAAGAGTTAACTCTGCCCGGACGCTGAGGTCCAGTGCTGAGGGCCTTCTGGCGGTTCCCTCACTGTGAGAAGCCAGGTTACAGGGAACCAGGCAGAGGGCCTTCTCGGTAGTGGCGCCCGCCCTGTGGAGCGCCCTCCCACCAGATGTCAGAGAGATAAACAACTATCTGACATTTAGAAGACATCTGAAGGCAGCTCTGTTCAGGGAAGTTTTTAATGTGTGACATTTTGATGTATTTTTAATCTTTGTTGGAAGCCGCCCAGAGTGGCTGGGGAAACCCAGCCAGATGGGCGGGGTACAAATAATAAATTATTATTATTATTATTGTCTCTTTATTGTCTAAGATAACACCTACAGTTGCTTCTACGGCTCTGGATACCTGCACACACCAATCTAGCATCTAGGCAGCTATTCCCGGGTCATCGCTCTAGGGGGTGTTGGCAGCAACTGGGGACGACTCCCCCTCCACCAGTTTATATACCTTCCCCTAATGGGCTGTGCGCACTTAGCCAGAGATTGTGCCTGTGTGGATGCTGTTTCTGCTCTTCCTGATTCAGCGCTCTCCTGGTTTTGGGCGACAGTGCTTCAGGGGAGGGTGGAGAAGCACCCAGCCCTTCTCCCGCCTCTGATTCTTGCCTCCTGGCTGGTACAGGCCCCCACAGACCACTGACCCCCTTCCCCTGGTGCCCACTTGCCAGCATCCTCCCAGTCCTTGCCAGGGCATCAAGTCTGCCTTGGGGAGCTAAAATCTGGCACCCCCATAATCCAGGAGAGCTTGACTTTACTGTAAGAATTTCAGGAGGTTGGGAAGCGGCGGGGAGGAAGTTCATTTTGTGTTTTTTTGCTGTGCTTTGCGTCTCATTTTTCCTTCTTCCTTCCCTTCCATTGTTTAGATCATCGCCAACCATCATATGCAATCAATTTCTTTTGCTTCCGGAGGGGATCCGGTGAGTGCCAAGAGGGTTTTGTGGATGGGTTGTTTTCAACACAGGGCTAAGGAGTTCTCCTTCCCTGGCAGAATGTTCTCCCCACTCCTTGGTTTGCCCTCTAACCTTGTTCTGGGGTTTCTGGAGACAGTGTGGGATGTGCATGGGAAAAAACCTCCTGCATTAACGCTAATCCGTGCACAGAAAATTAGTTGAGTATCATCCTCTCCCAGGGACGCGGGTGGCGCTGTGGTCTAAACCACTGAGCCTAGGGCTTGCCGATCAGAAGGTCAGCGGTTCGAATCCCCTCGACGGGGTGAGCTCCCGTTGCTCGGTCCCTGCTCCTGCCCACCTAGCAGTTCGAAAGCACGTCAAAGTGCAAGTAGATAAATAGGTACCACTCCGGCGGGAAAGTAAATGGCGTTTCTGTATGCTGCTCTGGTTCGCCACATGACCCGGAAGCTGTATGCCGGCTCCCTCGGCCAGTAAAGTGAGATGAGCGCCGCAACCCCAGGGTCGTCCGCGACTGGACCTAACGGTCAGGGGTCCCTTTACCCCTTTACCTTTACCATCCTCTCTGCATGTGAGCCACGCGTAGACTCTCCCTGTGGCTAGCAGAACCTGTATAAATTATGCAGATTAATGCCGTTTGCATAATTTATGCAGTTTGCAGAATTCCAGTGATGCGTGCTGTGGAATTTTTAGGGTCTTCAGACACAGACTCCATGCAGCCCTGACTATATTCATTCCACCTCGCCCCAGTTGCTAGATCCTTTGACTAGCCCAGGCATAGACAAACTCCAGCCCTCCAGATGTTTGGGACTACAATTCCCATCATCCCTGACCACTGGTCCTGTTAGCTAGGGTTGATGGGAATTGTAGTCCCAAAACATCTGGAGGGCCGAGTTTGCCTATGCCTGGGCTAGGCATTCTCCCTTCCAGCAGGATTCAGATAACTTATTACCCTCCTACATGTCAGGGAAACTGAGAGCTGGTGTGGTATAGCATTAATAATAATAATAATAATAATAATAATTTTTTATTTATATCCCGCCCTCCCCAGCCGAAGCCGGGCTCAGAGCGGCTAACAACAGTAAAAATGGCACAATTTACATAAAATCACAGTCAGTTAATTAAAATATATTCTAAAATCAATTCAGAATCAAATTAATGGCAACCCCTGGGCTAGAGTTCTTTGAGGATTACAGAAGGAGGGGGTCAAAGGCCTGGTGGAACAGCTCCGTCTTGCAGGCCCTGTGGAAAGATGTCAAGTCCCGCAGGGCCCTAGTCTCTTGTGACAGAGCATTCCACCAGATTGGGGCCACAGCCGAAAAAGCCCTGGCTCTGGTTGAGGCCAGCCTAACCTCCCTGTGGCCCGGGACCTCCAAGATGTTTTTGTTTGAAGATCGTAAGTTCCTCTGTGGGACATACCAGGAGAGGCGGTCCCGTAGGTACAAGGGTCCTAGGCCGTATAGGGCTTTAAAGGTTAAAACCAGCACCTTGAAGTCTGGTGGAGAGCCAGGTTCAAATTCCCACTTGTTCCCAAAGCAAACTTTGTGACTTTTGGCCACACACACAATCCTACCTTGCAGGGTTGTTTGGATAAACCAGGTAGGAACAATTTACACGATCTTGAGCTTCTGGAGGGAGAAAGGTGGGAGATAGATATAGCAAATAAAGCAGCGCCAGTGAAGGGTAGTTGTGGGGTGCTTTCTCTTCTTCCCTCTCTCCCCTTTTTAATCTGGCATTTATCAAGTCTCCCATCTTCCCAGGACACGGCCGAGTATGTTGCCTACGTTGCCAAAGACCCTGTCAACCACAGAGGTAAGATGTTCTGCGCCAATCAGAAACTTCCTGGGGCCAGGTCAGCTTCTACTGGGTTTAACAGATTTGCATCCTGCTTTCAGCTCACTCACAATAATGCCAGCAGCATTTAAAAAAAAAAAAAAGAGCAAGCACTTTAATCAGAATAATCAAGGTTTTTGTTTTTTGTTTGAAAAGAGTCTTGGGGCCGGACAGGCATGCCAGCGACGGGTGGGGGCCAAATTGGGAGGCCTGGTGGGCTTGATCTAAGGCTGTGGGCCAAAGGTTCCCTACCTCCGGTGTAAACGTTCCTGAGCTGGATGAACCCAACGAGTCAGCCTTGGTAGAAGACAGCTTCTAGTCCAGGGGTCTGCAACCCGCGGCTCCGGAGCCGCATGTGGCTCTTTTACACCTTTGCCGCGGCTCCGGGGCGGATACTAGCGAGGGGAGGAGGCGCATTGTGCGCCCCAACACTCCCCACTGTGGCGGGCGCTGTACTGGCTGTGACGTCGCATGGGGGCGGTGCGTGCGTTAGTCACGCACCGTCCCGACGTCACCTTCCCGCCCGCCCGCTACATTGTAAGGGGCATGTACGCTGGTCACTGCATTGAAAGGGGGCGTATACGCTGGTCACTGTTTTGAAGGGGAGTGAAGAACACACACACACACAAAAAGGTAACTTGTTAATTTAACGTTTATTTCTATGAGGAGGAGTAATTCTGAGGGGTCAAACAAAGAAATAATAAAAAAGTGACAAAAAACTTAATTTTATAGTGGCGAGTTTTGCGGCTCCCAGTTTTTTTTTCTTCGGAAACGGGTCCAAGTGGCTCTTTTTGTCTTAAAGGTTGCAGACCCCTGAGCTAGTGCTTCTACAAGAAGCTGGGGAAATGATCAGTGATGGCGCTCGACAACATTTCATGAGCTACATGTCTTCTGTTTGTTGATATTCAGCTAGCATGCACTGTTTGCTGTGTTTTTTGCTTTGGATATTGTCAGATGGCAGTGGTGGTTGCTCGTGAGTAACCAGGCAGGACTCAGACCTGTCTTTTACAGGCTTTTTTTTTGGGTGCAAACTATTTACAGTGCAGAGCCACAAGTTCATGTCTGCCTCAATCGCTAGCAGAATCCGGAAGTGGTTGTTTCCTGGACCTCCCCCAACATAAAAGTCTCATTACTCCCAGCCTTTTCCTTCCCTCTTTGCGCTTTAGACCTCTGCGCAGGGTGGGCGACGGAAGGGGTGTGCTTCCATCCTGGCTGGCTTGGCCAGGAGCGGTGCTGAGGCTCCCACCAGCATCCTCAGGTCCTTTTACCTCTTCCCCACTGGAGGTGGGGCTTTCCTCATAACTGGAAGAGGAACTGCTGATTTTCGGAGGCTCCCTGTAACACGACTGCCCCTCTGTTTTCCGCCCCTGTTCTGATGGCAGTTCCCTGACAGATATGAATAGATAAATAGATGGGGGGTAGAGAGAGAGTGATGTATGGAAGTGAGAGCTGGACCATAAAGAAGGCTGATCGCCGAAGAATGGATGCTTTTGAATTCTGGTGCTGGAGGAGACTCTGGAGAGTCCCATGGACTGCAAGAAGATCAAACCTATCCATTCTGAAGGAAATCAGCCCTGAGTGCTCACTGGAGGGACAGATCCTGAAGCTGAGGCTCCAATACTCTGGCCACCTCATGAGAAGAGAAGACTCCCTGGAAAAGACTCTGATGTTGGGAAAGATGGAGGGCACAAGGAGAAGGGGACGACAGAGGACGAGATGGTGGGACAGTGTTCTCGAAGCTACCAGCATGAGTTTGACCAAACTGCGGGAGGCAGTGGAAGACAGGAGTGCCTGGCGTGCTCTGGTCCATGGGGTCACGATAAGTCGGACGCGACTAAACAACAACAACAGAGAGAGAGAGAAAGATTCTAATTGCTATTAGATTCCATTAAATTTATAAATATAGGTATAATGTGTGTGTGCAAAATATGTATTTACGTCGGTTTGTAACTGATTTTTTTATCTCAATCTTTTTATCACGCTTTCAGTTTGCTTGGGTTTATTTCATTGTGGGTTGGTTTTTTTGCACTGCTTCTACGCTTGAGCACCCTAAACAGCATCCGATACGACCTGTTACCTTATTCTGCTTCTCCCTGCCCCCCAACAGCCTGCCACATCCTGGAGTGCCCCGAGGGGCTGGCGCAGGACGTGATCAGCACCATTGGGCAGGCGTTTGAGCTGCGCTTCAAACAGTACCTCAAGAACCCTCCCAAGCTCGTCACCCCTCATGACAGGTAAGGCCAAGCTGGTTTTATCCAGCAACACCTGGAGGACCCCCCACTTTCCTAGACCAGTCATGCCTCAACCAATCAGGGATCACATATTAAATGCGTGTACAGTGTTGGAGAATATAGCGCTTACAGAGGACAATCACACACCGTCTGAAATTCAGACAAGGAACAGAATTTCCAGCGCCCTGTTTTATATGCTGTGGCATCTCTTTGTTTTTTTATAGCAGACTCCCTCTGCTTTTCAAATACTTTTTATTGAACAATTGTAGGCAAGAACAGCAATGAAAGAAAAAATATCTTTATTTTAAAGAAAGGTTAGTTGTCGCAATTGTCAATAAAAAAATAAAGGATGCAGCTACGTGATTTACTGAATCGATAAGAAAACATAACCAAGAAGAGAAGGACGTGTGTTCTGTGATTACAGAGGATTCCATGGTTTAAATTAAAATCATTGCCATTTTTTAACTTTTCAATTCTATGTAACCTTGGACTGTACTAAATCTGGACGCTTGCTTAGACCTGTGGGTACCAAGCCCTCCTGAGCTGCTGTTTGTATATAAAATAAAATTATACCTAATGGCAAAGAAGCCATTAGATCCTTGGACACTCAAGCGAGATTTCCGCCCCAGATTTTCCCAAGAAAAAAAAAATCAGGCAAGATTTTTCAAGGACAATTTGCACTTCCTTCTTTCCTGTGGCTGTCTTGTATCTTGTTATCTGCCTATTAAAAACAAAATAAAACTTGTTTGCAGAGTAGTAATAGCAGGGACGCGGGTGGCGCTGTGGGTTAAACCACTGAGCCTAGGACTTGCTGATCAGAAGGTCGGCGGTTCGAATCCCTGCGATGGGGTGAGCTCCCGTTGCTCGGTCCCTGCTCCTGCCAACCTAGCAGTTCGAAAGCACGTCAAAGTGCAAGTAGATAAATAGGTACCGCTCCGGCGGGAAGGTAAACGGTGTTTCCGTGCGCTGCTCTGGTTCGCCAGAAGCGGCTTAGTCATGCTGGCCACATGACCCGGAAGCTGTATGCTGGCTCCCTTGGCCAATAAAGTGAGATGAGCGCCGCAACCCCAGAGTCGGCCACGACTGGACCGAATGGTCAGGGGTCCCTTTACCTTTAATAGCAGGAGAGGGCTATAGCCTCTGTGCCCTGCTGTCTGCCCTCCCTAAGGCATCCGACTGGATCGTGTGGGGATGCTGAGCATCATGGGAGCTTCCCTGGCCTGATCCAGTAGGGCTTCTCTTGCATTCAGCGCCTGCCCTCTTTCCTCAGGATGGCTGGATTCGATGGCTCCGCTTGGGACGAAGAGGAGGAACCGCTGCCAGACCACCAGTACTACAACGACTTCCCGGGGAAGGAGCCCCCCCTGGGAGGCGTGGTAGATATGCGCTTGAGAGAAGGAGCTGCGGCGGCCCTGATGCCCAACCACTTAGGAGCCACCCTGGTTAGTGCGCCGGCGTTCCTCTGCCAGCTCGCTCGCTCACCCGCATGCAGGTCCTAGTCACCATAGGCGACCAGGCTGGTTCTTAGATAGGTACAGTTTGGAGGAAGTGGACAGGGGTCCAGTTTTCTCTCTCGATCTCATGACACTAGAAGCCAGCAGGATTATCTGGGGCAGCTGAAGCTTGGGATTCCTGCATTGCAACGGGGTTGAACAAAATGACCCTTTGTGTAGCATTCCCAAAGCAAGGAAGGATTGGACTCTGATTAATAAAATACACACAAGGCTTGACCAGCAAGACTCTGGGAGGAGTGCGAATAATAATAATAATAATCCATCCACCCCTTGGCCCAGGTCGTTTTATTCACAAAAGAACTTTTTACACAGTGTTCGTAAGAACCAATCAGATTTCCTCTGAGCATTTCAAAAAACTCCACGTGGGGACAAAATTAAAGTTAAAACTACAAAGAGCTAATTTAAGCATGCATACATTCTGGGGTAAATAAAACAGGATTAAAAGGAGGAATGCATTCAGCATACCCGAAGGTCATAAACAAGCAGTAAACAGGAGAGGAAGGATGGCAAGGAAAGATTAGGCATATTTATCACCTCCATTTGAAACTATTTCCTGGCCCTAAGATTAACAAAACCAAGGAAAGGTACGTCAAAGCTATCATCTTTATGACCCAGGATGCCTGATGAAGCAACTGGCCTGTGTATTTAGAATGCTTATACGTGCCTGTCAGGCATAGAGAAAGCAAATGGCAGAGGTGCAGAGGCTTGTGGGAATCGATCAGAAACTATTGTCAGTGAATCAAACCCAGTCAACGCAAGGCTTTCATTGCTGACACATTGGCTTGCTCCATATCTCAGAATTCCTCATAGCGATCCCACCTGACCCCCCACACTCTGGATATTTGCACCCCTACACCTTTGGGTCCCTTCCAGTGCTACAGTTCTGTGACAATACTTCTTCCCACAGTTAAGCCCTGGAACTCACTGCCACAGGAAGCAGCGACGGCCACCACTTTGGATGGTTCTAAAAGAGAATTAATGGGAAAGGCTATCAATGGCCACAACAGCTATGCTCCACCATCCCGTTGGAGGCCGTGATTTGCCTCTAAGCATCGGTTGCTGGGAATCGTGGGTGGAGAGGGTTGCTGTGGGGCTCAGCGCCTGCTTGTGGGCTTCCCATTGAGGCATCTGGTTGAATAATGGGAGAGCAGGGCGCTGTAACAGCTGGGCTACTGACCTGATCAGCCAGGGCTATTCTTGTATTCTGCAGCCCAGAGCAGTACTCTGCTCCATCCTAACTGCAGAGTCATCTGATGCTGTTGGGGACTACAACTCCCATCACTGCACCATTGGCCAGGCTGGTCAAGGCTGATGGGAGCTGGAGTCCATAAACAGGTGAAGGGACAATGGGTTCCCCATCCCTGATCTACAAGTATAATAAGAATGTTATTATTTGGCTGGGGTTCCCCAGCCACTCTGTGTGGCTTACAGCACATTCAAAAATTGTAAAACGTTAGACATTACAGTGGTACCTTGATCCGTTCCAGGAGTCCGCTCGACTCCCGAAACTGTTCGAAAACCAAGGCCCGGCTTCTGATTGGCTGCAGGACCTTCCTGCACTAAAGCAGAAACCATGTCGGACGTTCGGTTTCCAAAAAATATTTGCAAACCAGAAAACTTACTTCCAGGTTTACGGCGTTCGGGAGCCGATTTGTTCAGGAGCCAAGCCAAGGTTTGACTATAATGTCAAGCGCATCTTTAAGCATTTGAGCTCCTGTTTCTTAAGTACAGAAGCAGGAAGCTGGCTTCCTGAGGGCCCCTCTCCCCTTGCCGAATCTAGTCTATGCTTAGATGCCTCACTCACTGCCTTTCTTCCTTCAGCCTGTCTCCCAGATGTCCGCTGGGGACTACGAATCCAAGAAACCGCACCTCGCAGCACAAGGTGAGTTTCCAGGCCACTGCTTTGCCTTGAGTGGGAAAAGGGAACCCCTGGCAGCCGGTGATGCGTTAGGGCTTTGGCTCAGTGCTAGGGCATGCAGAAGGTCCCCAGTTCAGTTCCCTGGTACCTCCAGGAAGGGCTAGGGATGTTCCCTGACCGAAACCCCAGCGAGCCGCCACCAGTCAATGCAGTCACCCCTGGCTAGGTAGATCAGTGGACTGGCTCAGGATAAGGAAGCTTCCTATTTAAAATTGCCTTTAGGTAAAGGGTAAAGGGACCCCTGACCATTAGGTCCAGTCGTGACCGACTCTGGGGTTGCGGCACTCATCTCGCTTTACTGGCCGAGGGAGCCGGCATACAGCTTCCGGGTCATGTGGCCAGCATGACTAAGCTGCTTCTGGTGAACCAGAGCAGTGCACAGAAACGCCGTTTATCTTCCCGCCAGAGTGGTACCTATTTATCTACTTGCACTTTGACGTGCTTTCGAACTGCTAGGTGGGTAGGAGTAGGGATCGAGCAACGGAAGCTCACCCCGTCGCGGGGATTCGAACCGCTGACCTTCTGATTGGCAAGTCCTAGGCTCTGTGGTTTAACCCACAGCACCACCCACCAGTTCATGCTTTAATTTCAGGAGAAGGGCCATAATTCAGTGGCAGAGCAGCTGCTTTGAGTACAGAAGGTCCCGGGCTCAATTACTGGCAACTCCTGATAGGGCTGGGGAAAAGACCCTTGTCTGAAACCCTGAAAAGACTCTGCCAGCCCATATAGATGGACTGGAGGGTGTGAATTAGTTTAAGGCTGCTTCCAATGTTCCTGCGTTCCCCGCCAGAAGTGGTAGACCCAGGCTTTTCCTGGTAGGCTGCCTCTGGGCATGGAGGTTCCTCTTCGCTACCCTTGACCTCCTGAGCTCCCCATCCTGTTTGCTGCCATGTGGGGCTTCTATTTGTTACAGTCTTCCTGCAGGTTTCATAATGCTCTGTTCTGTCCCCTCTCGCAGGAAGGGAGAGGGGCCCACCCGGCCGCACGGATCTCTTTGACGACCCCTCCTACGTTAATGTGCAGAACCTGGAGAAGGCGCGGCAGGGGGCTCCGGGGGCCACTGCCAACGGCAGCGCCCAGCGAGATCTCTTTGACATGAGTGAGTGTCAAAGGCATGTTTGTGTATGTGTATGTGCAAGAGACATGTGGGCACAGGGGCAGTAGCCTTGCAATTAAGCACTTGCCTGGTAGTCACAGGCGGGTAAAAAGGTTGGTGGAAGCACCTAGTGGGAAAATATTGGGGATGCCTTTTGAAAGGGGCAAGGCAAACTCTTTGTCCCTCCTCTTCCAACAGGCTAGTACAATTATTAGTAGTAACCTGCAAGCTAGCTTTGGCTTGTGAAATGTGCACTTCTCACCAAAGTCCCAAAGTGGTTTGCATCCTAATTAAAAAGAGAGAGAGAGGAAAAAAAACAATAATAAGATCTCATCATGTCTTTGCCTGGTGCCAAATATTGGTCCTGGCAGGCCTCCCTGGGGAGAGTTGTCATATCAAGCGTTTGTACCCCATTCTTCAGCCAGAAAGGCTCCCGGGGGCTACCGTACGGTCAGTTAAAAGAAGACCGCAAGCCTGCAGGCAGGTGCTATCTTAAAAATGAAAAAGACATGCAAGGAAAAGGGGGAAGGGAGGGAAATTGAACTCGTCACTAATTCATAGAATCCTAGAGTTGAAAGGAACCACAAGGCTCATCTAGTCCAACCCCCTGCAATTTTGCCAATGTGGGGGTCAAACCCACGACTCTGGAGTCTCACGCTCTACCAACTGAGCTATCAAAGATTTAGTATTACGGTCAATGAGCAGCATTAAGAAACCGGGATAAGAAGTGCATTGAGGACATCATCTGAACTGTGTTATGAGGGAAGGGGGAAAAGGGTGGAATAAAATTAAGCGAATGAAAATAACACAAAATAAGGTAAAACGGGCCCCAGCATGATCACCAGAGTGCCTGAGGTCACACGACACATGAGGGAGAAGCGACAGGGAGGGAAGAGGGGGAAATCAAACTCAGGCACGTTCTTCAACCATTGGGCGGCTGGCGCAGGATCTGGGCCTCCAGCAGAACTGAGGAAATGAGCCTTCTGCTCCCGATCTCTCCTGCTGGGCAGCCTGATGGAATGGCTGCCCTCAAGCAATAGCAGAGGGGAGAGGAGGCCGGGTGGAGAGCCTTCCATGAAGTGTGGCTTGAGGTTGGGAGGCTGCTAGTAATGTTTGGTGACCTTATTTAAAAGGCTTATTTACAAGTGTGTTTTGGGCTGGAGGATATTTGTTTGTTTGTTTGATTGGTTTATCTACCGCACTTTGTCACAAGATCTCAATAATCAGGTATAAATAATCTAGTAGTGTTAATTTAACTGCTCTTGCATCTCAAGATACACACCTGTTCCTGCAGAAGTGCATATCCCATTCAAAAGAGAGGATTAAGAAATACAGTGGTACCTCGGGTTAAGTACTTCATTTGTTCCAGAAGTCCGTACTTAACCTGAAACTGTTCTTAAGAGAGCCAGTGTGGTGTAGTGGTTAAGAGCGGTAGTCTCGTAATCTGGGGAACCGGGTTCGCGTCTCCGCTCCTCCACATGCAGCTGCTGGGTGACCTTGGGCCAGTCATACTTCTCTGAAGTCTCTCAACCCCACTCACCTCACAGAGTGTTTGTTGTGGGGGAGGAAGGGAAAGGAGAATGTTAGCCGCTTTGAGACTCCTGAAGTCTCTTCTTCTTAACCTGAAGCACCACTTTAGCTAACGGGGCCTCCTGCTGCTGCTGTGCCGCCGGAGCACGATTTCTGTTCTCATCCTGAAACAAAGTTTTTAACCTGAAGCACTATTTCTGGGTTAGCGGAGTCTGTAACCTGAAGTGTATGTAACCTGAAGCATATGTAACCCAAGGTACCACTGTAGTGTCAACATGTTTCTGACCTGAAACCATTCCATTTAAACTGTTGTGGTATTGGTGGGGTGCCCCATGATGTGGGGTTTTGTTGGAAATTTTTGAAATGGGAGTAGTGGGAGAGTTCCTAATGCTTGAAATCAGGCTTCACCAATGTGGTGGGTTGGGCTCCAGCTCCCACCATAAATCCCTAATAATTAATAAATGAATAAAACGATGAGGGAGCTTTCTGCCCTACTCTCATTTTTCCTTTGTGGGCTTCTGCTAGCGTCTTGTAGTCCCCAGCCTATTATATCTCGATGGCACTGAAAGGGGTTGTCAAGCTGCTAGTCCTCACTTGGCTGTTGTGCACCTCTCACCGCTTGCCTCTCTCCCCAGAGCCGTTTGAGGATGCCTTGCGGGGGCCGCCGCCTGCATCGCCAGCCCAGCTGGTGGCCTCCATGGAGGAGCAGCTCCGACGGGAGCCCTGGTACCACGGCCGGATGAGTCGCAAAGATGCCGAGAAGCTGCTGCAGGCGAATGGGGACTTCCTGGTGCGCGAGAGCACCACCACACCGGGGCAGTATGTGCTGACCGGGCTGCAGGGGGGGCAGCCCAAGCATCTGCTCCTCGTGGACCCCGAAGGAGTGGTGAGGCTTCCTTCTTCTGCTTCAGGGTGTGGGGCGAGAGGGGCCAAGTGCAACCTACAAAACAGCCCCTCCTGTCACAAATCCCCGCTTTGCTGGCTGCCCCCTGTTGAGACTAGTAGGGTGGTAGGTCGGGAAACCCAATGGTAGGCGGAGCCAGAGCCAACAAGAGGAGGAGCCAGAGGCAGAAGGACAGGAGGCAGGGAGACCCAAATGTGGGCGGAGCTAGCGCCAACCAGAGAGGGAGCCAGAGGCAGAAGGACAGGAGGTGGGGAGTACCCAAAGGTGGGCGGAGCCAGAGCCCAACCAGAGTGGGAGCCAGAGGCAGAAGGACAGGAGGAGGAGGGAGACCCAACAGGAGGAGGAGCCAGAGCCAACAAGAGGCGGAGCCAGAGGCAGAAGGACAGGAGGCGGGGAGACCCAAAGGTGGGCGGAGCCAGAGCCCAACAAGAGGCAGGAGGCAGGGAGACCCAAAGGTGGGCAGAGCTAGAGCCAACAAGAGGCGGAGCCAGAGGCAGAAGGACAGGAGGCAGGGAGACCCAAAGGTGGGCGGAGCCAAGCCCACTCATTCTTGTTTTGTCCCTCTCCTCCTCTCATGGGCTTTTCTGGGGGTTTTCCCTACACCAACTCCCAGGCCAGTTTTGTGGGGTAAGAGGCAGGAATGGGGGGAGCCCCATTGCGCAAGCAGTGCATTTTGGGTTTACTAAAAAAAAAGCCTTACAGCCAGAGTCTCCTTCCCCTACCTGCAGGTCCGGACGAAGGATCACCGCTTCGAGAGCGTCAGCCACCTCATTAGCTACCACATGGACAATCGGCTGCCCATCATTTCGGCGGGCAGCGAGCTCTGCCTGCAGCAACCAGTGGAGCGGAGATCGTGAGCAGCGAGGGGCCGGGGTGTCATCCTCATCCCCACCCCGCAAATCCTTCAGTGGGGGGAAAAAATTTGCCACCTTGCCCCTTCCAGCAGTTTCACCTCAGCTTCTCCTGCCTTTTACGGGTGTTCTGTTCCTCACACATGTGTCGCCTGTACACTAGGCATCAATGGTTCCCTCCACCACAGGCCAGAGCGGTGCCATCTCTGCCAAAGCGTCTCCCTTTTATTGCAAGCTGGACACCTGCCTCACTCCACAAATCCCTCCTTGGTAGAAGATGCTCTCTGATTATCAACAAACTCTCCTGTCGCTTATCGTCACCCACCTTTAATTTTCACAAGGAGGCCCTGGGCCAGCACTGCCTCACCTTTGCAAAGCCTGCGCAAGGCTCTAGTCCTCAGCAAGGGCGCGAGGGTCTCAGTTTCTCGTGGCTCTTGCTGGATCCCGTGCCTGCACAGCTTCCCTTGGGGCAGAAGAGCCCCAAACTTCGCCTGCCTATTTACCCCCCACCCCCAGTTCAGATAACCTCACCCTTCTTCTCTTGACTTTTTAAAGCGGCTGGGCGGAAGTCCGTTCCCGTCTCCCGTTTCTAGCAGCGCCTGATTGAATCTTTGCCCAATGGATTCAGCTAATGCCAAAGTTGCTGGTCGTATTTTGTTATTTTGTGGGGGAGAGGGTGGAGGGAGGGCAACAATAGCCTCTCCCCCGCCTTTTTTGTAAAGCACAAAAAGAGAGAGCGATATTCTCCCCCTGGACCCAGATGTGTAACACATACACCCCCCCCCAAAAAAAACACTCACTTTACATATTAATTAACTCTGCGTGCCTTGACCCTTTTACAGGTCTGAGATTTTATGCAAAATCCCTCTTGCTGTGGTGGCCTGCTTTGGAGGGCGGTGGGGTAGGGGTGGGAGAGAAGAAGGCTGTTGTTCTCTTACCCGCCCCCCGCCCCAAATCTCTAGGACCTGCACAGCCATCACTGTGCCCCGGCGGGCACTCCTACACCCCTTGGGCATCCCTGTTGGCAAAAGTGCCCTGCGGGGAAGGTGGAGGAGGGGGCGGGATTACTCTGAGCTATGCCCCACACTACAGCCCCTCTCCTCGCCTGCATTGCAGGGGGTTGGACTAGATGGCCCTCAGGGGTCCCTCCCACCTCCGTGATTCTATGAAAGCACAGCCTTAGCAGCACAGGGACCCCTCGGGACTTGTGGGACGTTCATCCTTGAACTCGAGGACCTTCCGCAAGGAGGCAATATTGGGGTGGGGAGCACAAAAGCTTTCCATAGCACCCAAAGGACCCAGGGAGAGAGTGGGGGGGGTGTAGAAGAAAGCCACATTTCCTTGCAGTGCTCAGGCTGCAGCCACACCTCCCTGCCCTCCCCAGGTCTGTAAATAAGTTTGATAACTTTAGTGTTGCATGTACATTGTTATACTCCAGAAGCCAAAGTGTAGCCCCCCCCTCCACTCCCTCACACACACCCCCATGATCACTGTGCCTGTCCCCCCACCCTGGGGGACTTCATTTCCACCTCACGTGCCCCCCCCAAAATCCTATACACACACTTTTTATCAGTTTGATTTTATCTTGATTATACCAAAGGAACCCAATGATTATTATTATTATTATTATTATTATTAAAAGTTGGTATTTCTTTAAAGCTGTGGCTGCCGGAACCTCCTTTTTCGTTTGTTTGCTTGTTTAGCTGCAGGTGGGGCGGAGTTGGGGGCGCCCAGCAAAGAGTCTTACTTGGGTGGGAGAAGTTCTTTTTTAAAAAATATTTTTATTGATACAGCAAGAAAAAAGGGGGAAAAACACAAATACCAAATTACACACAGGAATAACCACGGACACATAATTTTCTTAGCAAACAATAAAACATATATTGGTCTTAACAATAAAGACCCGACCTCCCGTCTATTCCATAAATTTGATTTCAGATTACTTATTGCCAATATACTTTTATCATAATTAAACTTTTTATTAATAGATCTAAGTCCTTCTAATATAGAAGTTCTTAAGTGTTCCAGAGCAGATCCCAAAGCACCTGCTGGTCCCCACGCCTCCTGTATAGCGCACTTGCTTCTCTCTCTCTGGAATTCCAGCTGCTTCCCCAAACCACAGCTGTCAACTTTTCCCTTTTCTTGCGAGGAATCCTATTCGGAATAAGGGAAATTTCCCTTTAAAAAAGGGAAACGTTGACGGCTATGCCCCAAACTCTCCGCTGGCGGCGCTCGCTCCCACCGCCTCTGCAGCAGGGAATCGCTTGTTCCTATTCGTTCCTACAATTCCCATGATGCCTTAAGGCAGCGTCTAAGCTCCATTGGCTAAGAGCGTTTTGTTCCTTGCTGCTGATTGGCCAACGGCCGTGCCTGTCAGGATTAAGCCTGTCCTTCGCCTGTCGTTTAGGAATAGTCCATAGGGGTAGGTAGGGAGAGGATACGTGTCATGTCACCCGTTCTGGGGGGGGAAAAAGTGGTCTTAACCTTCCGGCCGTGCCTTGATTTCATTCCTCCTGAGGAACCTTAGTTAGGGTCAGGATCTATTGTGACGGCTAAGACGTTTCTCTATTCCCCCCCCCCGCTGACGAAATGGTACATCCCAATCTCCCTTCACTCGCCTCACGTCTACGCTCTCTTCTTATTGGCTAGGTTCCGTGAGCCATAGAGAGGGGGAAATAGAATGTCCCTCCTTTCCTTTCACTATTGAGCGCGGCTCGCCTTTTTCTGTCGCCATAGAGCCGCTTAGTCCCTAGAGCGGCACAGGGGGCGCAAGTTCTCCTTCCAAAGCCGGTCGCAGGCGGAAGCGGTGCTCTGTCCTCTCAACTCTATGGTCTTGGGCTTCCGCTTCCTGTTCTCGTCGCGATGGCGCGCGCAGGGCCCCTCCGGCGCTCGTAGCTGCTCTTCCCCTCCCCCCCATTCTCCCTCCCCCCTCCCCCCCTTTTCCCTCTTATGGCGGCCCCGCACCCCGACAAGCTGGAGGGGGGAGTCGGCCCAGCTCCGCCTGCTCCGGGTCCGCCGCCTCCTCCGCCAGGGAACATCTCCACAGGACCAGGCCGCAAGCAGGGCAAGGCCGGTAAGGGCCCGGGAGGCGGGCGAGGGTGGTTGCCATGGAGACGGAGGCCTTGAGTGACAGGGGAGGGCGCACGATGATGATGATGATGGGGGGGTGTCTTGTCTATGGGTGGAACCCCCTTTTCCCTCTGGAATTTAAATATTTGTTTTCTTTTAAAACGTGCACGTTGGGTTCGGACTTCGCTGTTCTGAGATCAGATCCCTTGAAATCAATGGGACTCGGAAGTTAGGCTTATGGAGTCGGCACGTTTCGAGTGGCAGCTCCCTCCGCCCTTGAAATCAATGGGACTTACAGGGGCTCGAGCAGCCTTGTGTTTAAGCCCTCCCTGGTAGCTCTAGGTCCTTTTGAGTCTGTTGTTCTGTGTGATAGCGTGAACCCTGGTGAGTTAGAAGGAACAGGGCAGTCGGGAGAAGGGCTGCAAGCTCAGAGGCAGGGAGCATCACTTCTGCATGCAGAAGGTCCCAGGTTGGCTCCCCAATGCTGGGAATGTCCTTTTCGAAATCCCGAAAAGCTACTGCCAGCCTGGGTAGGCAGTGCAGAGCTAGAAGGACTAATGGCCTCGCTCTGGATTAGGCAGCTTCCTGCACTCCTCTTTAAATTGGCCCTTTATTTACTACCATGAGAGCCAGTGTGGCGTAATGGTTACAGTGTTGGAATACCTTGGAGACCAGGGTTCGAATCCTCGCTCAGCTATGAAGCTCATTGGGCCAGTCACCAGCTTTTAGACTAACCTACCGCACAGGTTTGTTGTGAGAGGATGAGAACCATGTACACCACCTAGAAGAAAAAGTGGTATGTTAATGTAGTAAGTGAAAATGAAATTTATCTTTATTTTAATGTTAGAGGAAGGGATGTAGTTTGCATGCTAATGGTGCAAGGTTGAAACCCCCAGCAGCTCCACGTAGGGCTTGGAAGGTCCTGTGTACATCCCAGGAGTGCTGCTGCCAGTCAGTGTAGTCAACACACTAGATGGGCCAGTGGTCTGACTCAGAATAAAACAGCTTCCCATGTCCCTTTGTTATAAAGAAGAGTGGTAGCTCAGTGGTGGAACATCTGTTTCACATATAGAAGGTCCCAGGTTCAATCCTTGTCTTCTCCAGGTGATTTTTATTTTAGCTTTAGTGACAACTTTTTCTTGTTGTTGTTTAGTTGTGTCTGACTTTTCGTGACCCCATGAACCAGAGCACACCAGGCACTCCTGTCTTTCACTGCCTCCCGCAGTTTGGTCAGGTTCATGTTGGTAGTTTCAAGAACACTGTCCAACCATCTCATCCTCCCTCGGTCTCTTCTCTTTGTGCCCTCCATCTTTCCCAACATCAGGTTCTTTTCCAGGGAGCCTTCTCTTCTCATGAGGTGGCCAAAGTATTGGAGCCTCAGCTTCCAGATCTGTCCTTCCAGTGAGCACTCAGGGCTGATTTCCCTCAAAATGGATAGGTTTGATCTTCTTGCAGTCAATTCCAACTAGCAATGGACAATTGTGCCATGAATTTATCTAGTCCCTTAGAACAGGAATGGAGAACCTGTGGTTCTCCCAGGTGTTCATAGAATTGTAGAGTTGGAAGGAAATCCAAGGGTCATCTGGTGAAAACCCTCAATGCATCCATGACAGATGGTCATGCAACCTCCGCTTGAAAACCTCTAGGGAAGGAGAGTCCATCACCTCCCGAGGGAGTCTGTTCCACTGTCGAATAGCTCTTGCTGTCAGAAATACCTTCCTGATGTTTGGTCGGAATCCCCTTTCTAGCAACTTGAATCCATTGGTTATGGCCCTAGCTTCTGGAGCAGGAGAAAATAAGCTTGCTCCATCTTCCATGGACAGCCCTTCAGATGTATCTCCTCTCAGTCTCCTTTTTACCTGGCTAAACATCCCCAACTCTCAACTGTTCCTCCTAAGGTTTGGTTTCATCTCGGTTGCCCTCTTCCAGCTTGTCAATATCCTCCTTAAATTGTGCTGCACAGAACTGGACACAATAAGCCCCGGGCAGCATTGCCATTGATAGGAATTGCAGTCCAACAACATCTATAGGGCCACAGTTTATCCACGCATGCTTTAGAAGAATCTAAGAACTGTTTTGATTAATATGAGCATGGACACATTATAATAATTAGTAGTAGTAGTAACTCAATTTATATGCTGCCCTTCATCTCAAGATCACAGGGTGGTTTTTACCCACCACCCAGTTTTCCAAGTGCTCAGGCAAATATTTCAGCAGGGCCTGAAGGCAATTTCCCCTCTCATACTGTTTGTTCTCCTCCAGCACTGCCCCAAAGCAAAATCTGTTCAGGAGGGAAGAACTTTGCTTTTCCAGAACTTGAAGACAGATGTTTGAAAAATGCATTGATTGAATTAAGTGCCACAAGATGTTGTGAAAGCCACCACCTTTAATATGTTTACAGACACAAGGAGGTGGGCAGGGCTATTAAAGGTGGTGGCTTTTGTAACATCCAGTGGCACTTAATTCAATCAATGCATTTTTCAAATGTCTCTCTTAAAGTTCTGGAAAAGCAAGTTTCTTCCCTCCTCCCAAACAAGCAACTAGGCAGGGAATGATCTTGATGCAGTTGATTTTGTTTTTGAAACACAAATTTCTAGCATAGTTATCTGTAGACAGGAAAACAGGGTGTTGTTGGGTTTAGTGGTCTAGTGACGTGGGCAGGCTTAGTAGCAAGCCGGTGCACCGGGATATTCAGGCAGTGACTGACCACCCAGACTTTGGATTAGCTTGTCACATCTACATTTCATTTTCTCCTCCCTTTTCTCCTCCTAATTAGGCCTTCAAATGAAGAGTCCTGAGAAGAAGCGCCGCAAGTCCAATACACAGGTAACGTGACCGGGGTGTGTGTCTGTTTGCACCGTATATGAATCAGCATTAATACATCTCTACAGAGCAGCCTCTGAGAATTACTGTCTGCTTCCCTTCTCCCTTGCATGCACCTTAATTTCCTTGCAAGTAAGACTTCTGGATCTTGAATTTCCACAGATCCATAGAATTTCTTGCCTGATCAAAAAGCAGATTTTCAACTGTCTTAAAGTAGCAGCTGCGAAAGAATTACTGTATTTTCTCAAATCTAAGGCTCACCTTTTTTGGCCAAATCATGTTGCAAAAATTAAGGTGTGCATTAAATTCGATGGCACATTTACATTCACCAGGAAATACTTTTTTTTTTTTGGTTTCAAAGTTCTAAAAATTGAGGTGCACATTAGATTCGATGGCACATTAGACCTGAGTAAATATGGTCATTATTTGAGATACCTAATATCACTGGTCCAACAAATCATTCAACCCATTGAATATATCTCCGGTTCAGAATGAAGATATCTCATTTAAATCTCTTACTAGTTAACTGTTGTTAGCAGTTAGACTTGCTATAGCCCATATGTTTTAGGAAGACATGAAAGGGGCATCCTTATTGAAATAACTTAACATAATTTGGTGACTAGTCCTCATAGAGAAATTGAGCAACAAAATACGGCTGGCAGAGATGCAAAGAGTCATTTACAACTGACTGACACTCTTTTATTGATTATATGAATAAGACAAACAGTCCTGAACTTTCTCAGACACCCAGAGTAGTCTATTATTATTATTATTATTATTATTATTATTATTATTATTAGTGTACCACCCTGTACCCGTAGATCTCAGGGTGGTTCACAACACAATATTACAATTAAAAAAACACAAAATACATAATGAAAAATAAGACCACAGACGACCCAGTTAATCCCCGCTTGCACCTCACATTTAAAAGGGCATCAGATCGCAATCAGCCAAAGGCCTGGTTGAAGAGAAACCTTTTCGCCTGGCATCTAGAGATATGTAAACAAATGTGCCAAGTGACAACATTCCACAAATGGGAGCCACTGCAGAAAAGGCCCCGTTCTTAGGTTGCCACCCTCTGGACCTCTCTTTGGTTCCTCTGGGTTAAATCACATTCACTGTATACCTGAATATTTTTTTGTTGAGGGGAGGGTGTCATTTTCCAAAAAAGATCAATTGAGTTATAGGGGGAAAGAATTAACCTGGTTAAATCAAATGGCCAGCCTGGATGGCGAGGATGGTCAAGAAATACGACCGTGTTTTCAGCCCCATGGTGGAGCAGCCTAGAATTCCCTGGGCATAATGTACAGATTGGTTTCATCCGCGCAGCGGAGGTCCCCTGCTTCCCTCCTGTTAACTGTGGCGCATCTTTCCCTTCCAGGGCCCTGCCTACTCCCACCTCTCGGAATTTGCTCCCCCGCCCACGCCCATGGTGGACCACCTGGTGGCATCGAACCCCTTTGAGGATGACTTTGGGGCCCCCAAAGTCGGCTCTGCCTCCGCACCTTTCCTTGGCAGCCCCGGACCCTTTGGGAACTTCCGCATGCAGGGGGCGATGGGGCCGCAGGTGCCGCCCGGCTACGGCGGGGGCCCCCAACCCATGCGGAGGCAGCCTCCCCCTTTCGGACCAAGCCAGATGGGTCCTGCCTTCAACATGCCTCCCCAGAACCCCGGGTACGTGCAGTCCGGAGGGATGGGCTTTGGCGGCCAGCCCTTTGGCCAGCCCCTGGGGCAGAACTTCAGCCCCCCCGGGGGGCAGCTGATGCAGGGCCCCATGGGCGGCTTTGGCCCCATGATCTCCCCAACCATGGGGCAGCCCCCGCGCGGAGGCGACATGGGCCCGGGGCCCGCCCTAAACCCTCCCGGGGGGCCACCGATGGCCCAGCGCTTCAACCAGCCGGGCAACCTGTTCGGACAGTCCCCCATGCAGCGCCCGAACCTCCCCAACCTGCCCCCCAACCCCAGCTCCTTCCCCGGGCCCGACCCCAGCTTCCCCCCTGGCGGCGGCGGAGGCGAAGACAACGGCGGGGGGAAGCCGCTCAACCCGCCCCCCAGCACCTTCAGCCAGGAGCAGCACAGCGGTTCGCCGGCAGCCATCAACGGCACCCAGCCCCCTTTTGCGCCCAACAGCACGGGGCACGGCGGGGGCGGCACGCCCGAGGCCAACAGCCTCCCGCCCTCCAGCAAGGCTTCCGGGAACTCGGGCCACCAGCCCCCGCCCGGCCTGGTGTACCCCTGCGGGGCGTGCCGCAGCGAGGTCAACGATGACCAGGACGCCATCCTGTGCGAGGCCTCGTGCCAGAAGTGGTTCCACCGGGAGTGCACGGGGATGACCGAGAACGCCTACGGGCTGCTGACCACCGAGGCCTCGGCCGTCTGGGCCTGCGACTTCTGCCTGAAGACCAAGGAGATCCAGTCGGTCTACATCCGAGAGGGCATGGGGCAGCTGGTGGCCGCCAACGACGGCTGAGCCTTCGCTGCCGCAGCCGCTTCCCTCTGCCTGGGCGTCGGAGGTGGTGGCATCCCTGCTCTACACCACTAGACACTCTTCGGCCTTGTCCATGGATTCTGCAGCCTGTCCAAGGAACACGGGTAGCACATTTTCAAAGCCCCCCGGTTATTGAAAGAATTTGGTGGGAGGGGAGGACAGAGTTTTCGGCCTTCTGTGACCTCCAGAACCTGGAGCTGTTCTTCCCAAGCCTTCCAGCATTCCATCTCCTCCTCCTCCTCCTGCGATTTTTTTACCGTCGCTGCTGCGGTTCGAAGCCACAGAACAGCCAGTCTTGGGCAGCAGATACCCAGCGGACGGCAATTTAGCATAAACTGGAGAGCGGTTACTACCACGGTTTGGACCAGTTTCTTCACTGGGGGTGTCTGTGCTCTCTCTCCCGCTGGCGTTTGCTTAGAAGAGGACCGCCACCCGCTCTCCTCAGATGCATCACGGTTCCCTCAGTTTCCCATTTCCCTAGAACTACTGCCAGATGCGAGTCTGCCAAAGCCTGGGCCCTGTGGGGAGGGTTGATATTTTGAAGGTTGACAGGCCCTCAAGTAACGGAGAACAGACCAACCCTGCCCTGAACCTCTTTCAGAGGGCATTTCCAGAGAGCCATGCAAGAGGAAACACTCTTGGACATCTTTTTGGTTTTTTAAATTTTTACTTTTGAAAAGAAATTGGCGGGTTTGTTTGTTTTCTCCCTTAGACCCAGACCTTTTTTGTACTTGTGTGTGTGTTTTCGTCAAGTGGTTACTGGTGTGATTTTGATAATTGTTTTCTTAAAAAAAAAATCTGTTTTGTCCTGCTGGACTTTTTGAAAAGAAGGGAATCTGGGGGAGTAGGGAATCGTTGTGTGTGTGCGTGTGTGTACACACACACAGACACCTACAGCCTCTATCTCTCACTTTCTTGGTTTTTATGTGAACGTATTAAAAGAAAAATTTTGTACCGTGCTGTTATAAACTCAATTTGAAAGCTGGTGGGAGGGAGCAGTGACCTGGTTGCTTATACATTCATGTGTGTATGAATTGGTGGTTTGCATTTGAACAAGGGCCTTGCCGGATCAGGCCAGTGGCCCAATTAGTCCAACATCCTCTTCTCCCAGTGGCCAGCCAGCTGCCTCGACGGGAAGCTCACAAGAAGGAACTGAGTGCAGCAGCAACTCTCCCTGCTTGCAATTCCTGGCAGCTGGTATTCAGAGGCTTATACTGCCTCCACCTTCTGAAACCCTTCAGAGCTGCTGCCAGCGTGGGCCGTATTGAACTAAATAGGCCAGTGGTCTGCCTTTGTAGAAGGCAACTCCCTTTGTGCACTGTCGAAAACGGGATGCTTGATTAGAGAGACAATTGATCTGCTCCTGTTGGAATAAGCACACAAAATTTACAAACCAGACCTTCATGCCCTTGCTCTATTTTTCTGACCCCCAAACATGCTGGCTAAGCGTCCCCTCCACATACCAAAGCCACAAAAATGCCCATTTGGACAATCCGAGGCTTGAAAGAACAGAGTCTACTGAGACGCACACACAAAAAGGCATTCCCCCCCCCCTTGTTTGCTTCCTTGACAAAGTGTCACCTCTCAGCTTCTGCTTCCTTTCAAAGTACACCCCCCCCCCCCGGCTGGTTGCTGAAGAAACAAAGCCCCAAAGCCACTCAGCTGCCAAGGACAAGCCTGGACTGCTCAGATTTGCCAAGAAAGAGGCTGGCAGGGGACTTAGAAATCGAAAGGCAAAATCTCTGGTTTGGGGGTTTTTTTCTGGCTGCGGTGCTTTTAGGGGAAACCTTCCAACAGTGGAGTAGAAGTTAAGGGGGTGGGTGGGAGGGAGAGGACAGAGTGAACCATTTCCACGGTACAGAAAAGAACACTGGCGAAATGTCATGGCGAAAGAGGCTCTTGTCTGATTCCGCAACAGGTGTGCATCTGAGATAAAATCTACCTCCCTTTACAAGGTTGCTGAGAGGATTAGAGAACTTCCTGTGCTTCCAGGAGACAGACTGCAAGGTGGTTTTACGAGATAAAATTGACCTCCACGGTTATTGTGAGTGCTGCGACCACTCCAAAAACCTTACATAAATGAATGCTAATATTGAAAGCTAACCCAGGTTGAGATTTATCTTGCTGGCTTATCAAAATGTCCCATCTATTGCTGAAATCTGCAGGGGGTGGAGGTGAATGTTGCAGAGATTTAGGTTTGGCAGGTGTTTCTGCAACCGGCGTCTCAGGATGGTGAAGGCCTGAAGGGTTTGTTTTGCTTTCTCAGCCAAACGCATCTCTCAAGCCAGAAACCATCCGGTTACAGAGCCAACATGCTATAGGATGCAGATCAGGTATCGGGGCTGCTGATCAATTCTGGGATCCCCTGTTCACCTCCTTGCAGAGCTTTCTCCCTGGGTTCAATCCCTCTGGAATTCCAAAGCTCACCTGATGATCCAGGGTCAGCATCTTTCAGCTGAGCCTACCTTGCAGGTTTGTTTTTGAGAGTGGAAGCCTCTACGCTCCTTAGAAGTAGTGTTGCAGGGAAATAATTTTGGGCCAGGGAAGAGGAACATTGGAGGGTGTAGTTCTCTGGAATTTTACAGGACTTTCCCCAGGCTGTCTGTTATTCTCCAATTCACTCCAAACTGGTGCCAAAATTTCGGAATAGTTTTGTGTTGCAAACCCTGCGTTGTGTGCCACCCCACAATTGAGTAAGTGATACTCACAACACGGGGTTTGTGGCACAAGATGGACAATGTCGGGTTGGGGAGGTTACTTATGGTCCCTGGTTTGAGCATCAGTTACTCAGTTGGGTGGGAGCACAAAACGTGGGGTTTGCAGTACAAAACGAGTTCAAAACTTTGGAAGGGACTATGGGCGTAGTAGCCGGGGGTAGCCCGCTCCCCCGCTTAAATCAAAGTAAATAAATAAAAACACTTAACTAAAATTAGAAATTGTAGGGAGATTTTGACAGATTTTCCTGAGCACTTGGGACCAAAAGAAAGTAATTTAAGACAACCCTCGTTGAGACATTTCATTCTCAATCTGCTAGATGGAGCCAGACGGATGATGATGACAGGTGGGTGTCCTGTGCCCCCTAACATAAATCCTGACTACTCCTATCATAGGGGACCCAAAATTTCAGGGTTACACGTTAACGAAGCTGGCAGATTGTGGAGGAGAGAGCAACTAACTATGATGGCTGTTCCACCATAGTTGGATAATAATAATAATAATAATAAAATTTTATTTATACTCTGACATTTCCGATTCAAAAACTGGACTCGGGGCGGCTAACAACAAATTTAAAACACTTTAAAACACTTAATTATAAAAACAGCATAAAATACAGTGTAAAAACATGAATGACAATAAAATTAAAAAATCAATTAGATAATCCCCAGGGCTAGCTGGCTGAATTGGTCATACTTGGGCCAGCGAGGAGGCCCGGGGAGAATTAATTGTGGGGTCTCAGAGCGGGTAATCTTCATAAAAGGGGAGGGGGAGGGAAGAGAAGGGAAATAAAAGATCAGGCTGAATTCAAATTAAAGGCCAGGTGGAGTAGCTCTGTCTTACAGGCCCGACGGAAGGAGGTTAAATCCTGAAGGGCCCTAGTCTCATGGGACAGAGCATTCCACCAGGTCGGAGCCATCACTGAAAAGGCCCTGGCCCCGGTGGAGGATAGTCTGACTTCCTTAGGGCCCAGGATCTCTAAACTATGGTATTCATGGACCTTAAGGTCCTTTGCGGGGCAGACCAGGAGCGGCGGGCCCATAGATGCAGTGATGCTTCTGAATACCAGCTACTCCCAGCAAGTAGAAGTCCTGCTTTTGGGCTTCCCATTGGGGCACCTGGCGGACCACTGTGAGAACAGGATACTGGATCAATGGGCCATTCGCTCTTCCCATGTTCTGACTTTAGAGTCTCACAGAATTCGCCAGCAGCGAGGGTCTCCTAGCAGTCAGCCTGCAAGGGGGTGGCGGCAGCGGCAACAGGTCCTCTAGTCCTTCCACAGAAACAGAATTCCAGGGTTGGTAGGGACCCTGAGGGTCATCTAGCCCACCCCCCTTGCAACGCAGCTGCCCCATACGGGGATCGAACCTGCGACTCTGGCGTTACCAGCACAGTGCTCTCGCCAGCTGAGCTACCCAGGGCTGATATAAAGTGTCCTTGGGATGGCAAGACAACCCGCCTCTCTGCTTGGACTCCCAGCTGCTGCTGTCTCTCTCCAGCCTCGCTCAGCTTAGTCATGCCTGCTCGCTAGGATCCTAAATGGCTGACTGGGGGGGCACCCCTTCTCTGCACCCCCCAAGCCTTAGGAAGGCTGATCTTATGGGGGGATCCCTAGTCATCTCCCCGCAAAGCGTGCTCCTCCTTCCCGATCCAGAATCCTCCCCATTTAGGGGCTTTTGCACACATTTATCTCCCGGCCTCAGGATTGCATTGCGGATTCCAAAACAGTGCTGTCCTCCCCCCGCCCGTCCTGCCCTCTCTTCCCCTTCATTGGCCAAACTCATTTCCCCCAACCCTTGGGATAGGCTGCCTGGCCCCGACGTCCCGCCCCTCTCCTCCCCCCGCAGGGTAAAGTGCTGCGAAGTTTCCTATACAAAGTTAAGAGGCGTTCGAAAGCCATCCTTTTTTCCACCTTCTAAAAAAACTTCCAGATCTGAGAGGCCCCTAGACTAAGGTAAGGATGGATGGAAAGGTGAAGAGGAAGGGGGTTGTTGTGGGGTAATAGTATGGGTCACCGGAGAGGGGGGCCCCCACAATTTTAGGGCAAGCAGCTCTCAAGGGAAGAGGGGGGCGGCGGCGGCATGATTTGGTCCAGCAGAGGGAATCCCCGAGGGTCGCTGATGCAGGGTTACCATGGCAACAGCCCCATCAGCTCTCCCGTTGCCCCTTTAGGGGGGTGAGTTGGTTGTGATTTCACCTTGCCTTCTGGAAGAGAGTTGCTGCTTTTTCGGGTTATCTATCTATCTAGAGAGAGAGAAGAGAGAGTAGGCTTGCAGTTTCTATGGGACTCGTTTTTTGAGATCCCTCCAGGTGTACTCCCCTCCCCCAACCACCGTTGCCTTGCAGGTAACTTTGGTTCCAAAACTGGCATTTGGCTCAGCGATCAATGCAAAGGGAAGGGTCTAGACCAGATCCTTTTATGCGTGGTTTGAGAGGGGCGATGCTGGAGTTGGGAGAGGTTCCTCTGTCCCATCGCAAAAGCCCACCTGTGCCCATATATTGTACTCGGTTGCCACCCGCATACACAATCGTGCCCACATACCCTGCATGAATTAATCCAGAAGAATTTATTCACCGGTTCTGTATACTCTTGAGTTTGCAAGCCCCTGGAACCCTTAGGGTTGTGTTTTGATGGAGAGGCGAGATCTTAATTGGCTGTATAATCCTCACTTCAACGTTAGGAATGTTTGTAAGAATCTTTTCTGCCTTCCAAGCTACCAGTGCTACAGGGTGATTTATTCCTGGTGGTTGCGGTTTTTTTGTTTTGTTTTTTGGCTGTCATGCTCAACATTCGCACACACCGCTTTTTGAACACCCTAGAGCTTCACACCTTCAGTTACCTGTCAGGGATTACAGTGGTACCTCGGGTTAAGTACTTAATTCGTTCCGGAGGTCCGTACTTAACCTGAAACTGTTCTTAACCTGAAGCACCACTTTAGCTAATGGGGCCTCCTGCTGCTGCCGCGCCGCCGGAGCACGATTTCTGTTCTCATCCTGAAGCAAAGTTCTTAACCTGAAGCACTATTTCTGGGTTAGCAGAGTCTGTAACCTGAAGCGTATGTAACCTGAGGTACCACTGTATTCAGCTGTGATTCCTCCATTGCCGAGGGTTGGGCTGGATGACTTCCAAGTCATTGATTTCATGACTGTACGATCTCAGTAACTGTAGTTTTGCACATGTTTACTCCGGAAAGTAAGCACCCATTCAGTTCAATTGGACTTCCTACCAGGTCAGTGCTTACAAGGTTGCACCCTAAACTTTATTGCAGGTGGGCAAACCACTGATGTTTAGGGATTCCAGTTCCCACCAGCTCCGACCAGCACCACCAGTGGTCAAGGAGGATGGGTATTCTAATCTAGCGACGTCTCCAGAGGTCAACAGGTCCCAAACCCCTGGCTATCATATTATTCCCAGTTTTTGTTTTATTACTTTGTACTATTTGCTAATATAATAAGCCTTTATGCCCTTATTTTGATTGTGAAAGTAATGTGTGTCCTTTTGCTAAGCGATCTGTAAAAAGGGGATGGGGAGAAGCTCTCCAAAAGTTGCTGAACTACAACTCCTATCACCCCTCCTGCTTGGGTTGGGTGTGGTGATAGGATTTGAAATCCAGAGCCACAGGTTCCTCACCACAACAGCCTTGCAAGGCAGGCCAGGTGGCGATCTATGGCTGAGGGGAGAGAGTAGGGACAAGCCCTGCAGATCCTTTTGGACTTGTTATTTATTTTTAAAATTAAACTTATATCTTGCCCTTCCTTCGAAGGACCCCAGGGCAACTGCTGAGGAATGATGGGAGTCCAACAAGGGCTGTAGCTCTCCCCATTTGCTCCAACAACTTGAGTTATCTGCAGCAGTGCATGTTTCGCATCCACAACTCATGCTATTTCCAGGGGGAAGAGCTTTATTAATGGGTTTCATCGAAACCTACGAAGGGTCTGATCAGAGGTACAAAGCCCTTCCATTTCTTGTTGGACTCCAGTTCCCATCAGCCCACATCAGAATAGCCCAGTTGGTCACGGATTATGGGAGTTGTAGTGGAACAACATCTGGAGGGCTCCACGTTGGCATTATGAGATGCCCTGAAGATACCAGGCAGCTCACGTACGATGGAATCACCATTCCGGGTTCCTGCCCCGCAACAAGCCCTCTCAGATCCCTGCTGAAGGCTGCCAGGACCTCATGTAGAATAATAGAATTGTAGAATTGGAAGGGACCCTGCGGGTCATCTAGTCCAACCCCCTTATTGCAGCTATATCCTGCTTTTTTTCTCCAAGGAGCTGAAGTTGGTGTACATGGCTCTCTTCCTTCCTCCCTCCCTCCCTTCCTTAACCTGCACAACAGCTGTGAAGTAGGTCAGACTAAGAGGTCATGCTGAGAGGGGTTTTGAATCTGGGTCTCCCAGGTCCTAGTGGCTAACCGCCACATCACTGCGGGCTCTCTTGTTGTCCTCTGAAAAATTTAAAAAGTGTTGTTGTAGAGAGAGGCCCATTTTTGTCCCTGCCTGTGTCGGGTGGTGCTTGGCTGCCTGTAGCCACTGCCGCCAAGGATCCGGCCCGGCTAGGTTCCGCTGTCCCACATAAATCTCCTATTAAGGGCACCGCTGCCAGGGTTGCTATGGCATCGGAGCTGGGGGGGGGGGCAGAACTTGAGAGCGACAAAACAAGGCCGTTTCCTGCTTGCATCTTCTGATGCCTGCTGTAAAACCACAGCCTCTTTGTACGTTGAGAGCAGGATCAGAGGACACAGAAATATATGTACATATTGGGGTACAGTGTGACTTTGGGGATTTGCGATTGTGTGGTGTTGAGAATTAGCTTTGTCCCACAGGATTAGGCTTCTGAAAGAGGAACAATAGTGCCTATTTCACTCCAAGGATCCTGCCCCAAAACTTTTCTCTTTTCTCCCAATTTTCGGAAGGGAGAGCTGCTGCCAGTCAGTGCCGGCAGTGCTGATCCAGATACACCAACGGTCTGACTCACTAGAAGGCAGTTTCCTATGCCAGTTCAATGGAACGGAAGAGCTGTAGCACAGTGGCAGAGCACCTGCTTTGCATGCAGAAGGTCACAAGTTCGAATCCCCAGCATCTCCAAGTTAGGGCTGGGCATGTCCTGCCTGAAACCCTGGAGAGCTGCCAGTCGACAACACTAAGCTAGATAGACCAATGGACTAACGGTTTCCTACCTCGAGAGGCTTGTCTCCAACTCAGTTTTACTATTGAAACAGATGGGTCTAATTTATACCCTGAATATGGCAAAAATTACATGCACCTGCAGTGAGTGTCAACATCCATGGGGACATGCTTTTAAAAAATAAGATAACATTTAAAACTGCAGCTTTTTTCTTCCTTCTTTTTCTCAAACTTCCAGACTAGGAATTCTCTGCAAAAAGGTGCTTTTCCTTCGTATAACCACGGGGGCCTAGCAGGAGAGGGGAGGGGTGGGAACCCAAACCAGCAAGGCTGTTTAAAATCCCGAGTCCAAAAAAGGAATAGTGGAGAGTTACTTGTTGTGGGGGGAGCAGGAATCATTTCCCTTCTGGAGCTCCCTATGGGAGTCGAAAAGCTTGGAGTTAAATGGATTCTGGGGCAGGAGGCAAGAAAGATCTTGTCATGTCCCTCCAGAGCAGTCTGGGCTGGTCGGCTCAGCAATTTCCACCTGCTAAAGTATATTAAAAGCGTCTAAAAATACCTCCCTCCTTTTCCCCAAAGTCAGTCTCCTGTTCTGACAGCTGTTCCCTACAGGGAAGGGGTGGGGTGAGGGGGATATTTAACAAGAATGTATTGCATGGAGGGGAGAGAAGAGGTCTTGAAAAGTAAAGAATTTACTTCTCATCTCTTAACAGCAGACCAGGCCGGCTGCATTGCTAAATCCTGGAAGACCTTAATCTTAATCATCGGGATTGCTGTGTTTAAGGGCTGGCAGATTGCCCTACTTGAAGAGATGTCCCATAAACTAAAACTACATAATGGGCAGAGCTCGAATGACCATTTTTTATTTTCATATATGCCTTGATTTTACTTCTTCTACAAAATACTGAGCTGCAGGCTCACTCAGTGCCACCAGTATATGCAAATGCCAGATTCTCAACAATAAGGGAGATCACAAGTGGAGATTGCTTTTATTCTTACCAATACCAAAGGGAATATTTGTAAGAGACAATACTTTATTATCCTTTTAGAGCTGCATTGGATCTTTGTAATTTTGTTTCCAAACTGCAAATCTTTATGGTTTAAAGTTTTAATTCTTTGTTCAATTTCTTTTTATTACATTTAAGAAGAGAAGAAAAATAGAGGTTTTTATATATGGGCACCTCTTTTTTTTTGTTTAAGAGGAGGTATGGAGTGCCTATTCCTTTGACACCTATGCGTGTCCCCCTCCAAAAACCCACCAACTTTGTCCCAGAGCCCCATAGATTTGCATTTTTTTGTGTTTGCAAGAGGACTTGTTTCCTCTTCCTCTCCTTGCTTTCGGAGTGCTGGTAATCAGACCGCGTTCAGAGTCCGGCATAATTTGGATTCCCCACATTCTCTTTCCAGCAAGAATAGCTCTCCCTGGAAGAGGTTTTTAAAACTGCCCACCCACTCCCTCTTTCCCTCCTTTCCAAACCAATAAGGGAAGATGTTCTTCTCTTGTCTATTCTGGGTTGGCTCCAACTCAATCCACTTCAGAGTAGACCCAGAGTTTTATCTATTGTACGTTCTACTCAAAGAGTACATTCTACTTGAAGGCTGTATATACACCATGCATCTGAAGCACATTCCCCCCCCCAAAGAATCCTGGGAATTGTAGTTTCCTAAGTGTGCTGGGGCGCGGGTGGCACTGTGGGTTAAACCACAGAGCCTAGGACTTGCCGATCAGAAGGTTGGTGGTTCGAATCCCCGCGACGGGGTGAGCTCCCGTTGCTCGGTCCCTGCTCCTGCCAACCTAGCAGTTCGAAAGCACGTCAAAGTTCAAGTAGATAAATAGGTACCGCTCCGGTGGGAAGGTAAATGGTGTTTCCGTGCGCTGCTCTGGTTCGCCAGAAGTGGCTTAGTCATGCTGGTCACATGACCCGGAAGCTGTACGCCGGCTCCCTCGGCCAATAAAGCGAGATGTGCGCCACAACCCCAGAGTCGGTCACAACTGAACCTAATGGTCAGGGGTCCCTTTACCTTTTTAAGCATGCTGGGAATACTTTGGGGTGAGTGCTTTAAATGTACGGTGTTTATACAGCCTAAGTTAGTCAAAGCCATTAAATTTCAATGGGTCTGCTCCAAAGACCAGCATTGGGTACAACCCTGTGACTCAACTCCATTGATTTTGATACAGGTGCGAGGCTGCTCAGTCACCCAGCTCATCGCAAGTTCCTGCTGTTGTAAACAAAATGTGCCCTTTTTCCCTTATGGGGTATCCAAGAGGCCATATAGAGTCCTTACGTAGGTTCCCTATTGGTAGGAGAAAAACCAGAGGCCAACCAGAGAATATTGAGAAGCAAAGCACCTAGTAAGCCTGATCTTTATTGATCTGTTGCAACAGGGTCCTCACTCACCACACAACAGAAGGGAGGAATGCAGAACAATGGTGTGCAAGGCCTTATATAGATTTTCGAAATTGCCACCCTGTAGATCAAGACCACCCCCAGAAACATCATACATACATCACAGAAGGGCTGAAATCTGAGTGCTTTGTTTACCTCCTGCCTGCCAGGTTACCTGTTTAATGGTCACTTGATTGGATTGCCTGGGGAGCCTGGCCAGTCTTTTGTAATGATAAATACTTAGTTCCTGATCCAGGTCACAGGCTCACACCCTATTCATATCTTAAATGTGCCCTTAAGACAGGATTTGTGAAGGAAAAAGACAATGGGGAGGTTTCCCACTTTGACCTTGCAGAGAAATAATTGAGGTCAATTTGTTCAGGACTTTTTTTCTGTCGAGTTTTCAGACATGTGGTTTATATATTTATGTACGTGTTTGCTTGGTACATTTATGAACATTTATTACATATTTAACACCTTAAAATTCTTATCAGACTGCGGAATAAAGGAAGGAGTCCAGCCACCAACCGGAGCAAATAGCTGTAGACCAAAGTTTATTGTGCAACAGGTTCAAAGAAGAATTTTGAACCCCGAGGATGGGGTGACAAGGACTTTTAAAACTTTCCCACCATATCCCAGAATACAGTTCGTACAGCATCATTGCTACATCACTGACATGTCACAAAAGGGGAGAGGTAGACAGGGGTTACACTAGTTTAACCTTGACAAACATGTCCAAACAAGTCCTTGGTATAAGATTGGCATAAGCAGACATGCCAGGGCAAGACCCAGGTATAAGATGAGCATAGGGAAACACCTCTGAAGTCCCACCACCCAAAGTACAATAGAACATCCTTTTCATGTCTGGACCCCTTGGCAAGTCTGGTGATGGGATTAGGCTTTCCTTGGCCAACAATCAGCTCAGCAATGGTCACCTCTGGGCAGTTCCTGGGGTAGGAGGTGTGTACACACGTCCTCACGCTTGGGTGGGTGGCAGGGAAAAGAGTCGTTTTTTCCAAGGGCAAAATAGTGTTGAAATGGAGTGAAATAAATAAATTAAGGTCTTATGTATATAATAAAGGTTCATAAATGTACCAAGCAAACACGTACATAGATATATAGGCCACATGTCTGAAGCTGCACAGGAGAGCAGCTATGGAGCCATTTTAACTCCCAGGCTGACCAGGTGTTTTCTCTGCAAGGTCAAATGGAGGAGCCTCCCCATTGCCTTTTCCTTCACAAATCCTCTCTTAAGGGTATATCTGTGTATGAATAGGGTGAGCCTGTGATCTGGCTCAGGAATTACTGTAAGTACTTATCATTACAAAAGACTGGCCAGGCTCCTCAGGGTATCAATCCAGTAAGCATTAACAGGTAACTTGCCAGACAGGAAATAAACAAGGACAGGAGAAAAACAACATTCAAATTTCTGTTTTAGACCACCTTTTCTGTGATGTAGGTATGATGTATCTGAGGGGTGGTCTTAGGTTACACCCCTTCCGTGATGTATGTATGATGTTTCTGGGGGTGGTCTTGATCTACAGGGTGGCAATTTCAAAAATCTTTATAAGGCCTTGCGCGCCATTGTTCTGGGTTCCTCCTCCTCTCCTGTGGGTGAGGGGAGCACCCTGTTGCAACAGATCAATAAAGATCAGGCTTACGAGCTGCCTTGCTTCTCAATATTCTCTGGTTGGGCTCTGTTTTTTTTTCTCCGGCCGATGGAGAACCTACAAAGGACTCTATGAGGGCTCTTGTGTTCCCCATAAGGGAATAAGGACAGATTTTCATTTATTAGAGGAGGAAACTGGCAAAGGAGTTGATTTTATATGATTGTTAAAGCTAGGTAACTTCTCTGAGCTGTCAAGTCGAAAGGATATATTTATGCATGATATTTGTAGCATTTAACAAGATGTGTCCACCCCCCCCGTAATTTCCGTAACAGTTTCAATAAGCTTCCTCTGAGCAAGAGCGCTGGTGCACTGTCAGAAATTAAGAGGGTGGTTTTAGCCCAACAAGAAGTGTTCAGGGCGTGGCTTCTGCAGCCAGGTATGGAGAAGGGCCTTAGCTCAGTTTGCCTGCAGAAGGTCCCAGGTTCAGTCCCTGCCATTTCCAGGTAGGGCTGGGAATCTGCCCTGCCTGAAACCCTGGAGAGCTGCTGCCAGTCAGTGTAGGCAACGCTAAGCTAAATGGACCCATCAGTCTGACTCCGTTCCTATGCTCCTATTTTAAACCAGCTGTTTGCTCCAAACCATGAGACCTGGGATCTTTATTCATGGGGTTAGAGACCATAGCTGCTGCTGCCAGCCAGTGCAGACCGTGCTGGGGTGGGAAACAGAGAGGCCGGCTGGCCTGTTCCAGGTTTTTGCATCTCCACTCTCATCTGCAACCTGTGCCCCAATTTCTCTGCCCAAATTAATTTGCCAGTCAAATTCCCCCGACGTGAAGCGGCCAGCCTCGCCTCCTTTGTACTCAAGGCTGATAAAGAACCTCCTCTGTCTCTTTCTCTCTTCAGACGTCTTCTGTTCCTTCCAGCCCCCCATCCAATTGGGGGTCTGCATCCCTAGGAGGCCCCACTGACCCAACGCCCCGTGGCATGAGCCAAAATGACTGACAATTCAGACTCCCGGGAGTCGGACAACAACAGCTGGGTGATTGCCGGCTCTGAGGTGAGCAGGAGACAAAAGCAACCTGGGGAGAGGGGCGAAGGCTCTGTGGGGCAGGGGCAAGACATCAGGGGTGGGGCAGCATAATAAACTCCTCAAAAGCCCTTTCCTCGTAGGCTTTTGGGTCTCCCAGGCCTGACCTCTTGTGAGGAGGACACTAGTTGGGGTCAGTGGGGAGCCATAGAACCTGCTTATTTTCTCTGTAGGCGGGGGGGGGGGGTAGGGTAACCTGCAGCCCTCCAGGTTTTTAGGGGCTATCCTCCTGGACTGTTGTCCTTGTTGCCTGGGCTGATGGAAGCTGGAGTCCATCATCATCCCTTGGAAGATGTCCCATCCCTGAAGTTGGCAGTGAGGTTTGAAGGGGGTGGACAACCTCAGGCTTGGGGGGGCGTCCTCAAACCACGCCCACTCTCCCTGGGCCACAGCCATCTTTCTAGGCCATGCCCACTCTTCCCAGGCCATGCCCATATTTCCAGGCCACACCCCTTTCCTGAGACCACGCCCTCTTTCCAGGAAACATCAGTCTACCTAGGCCACGCCCATGTTTCCAGGCCACACCCTCTCCCCTCAGGCCACACCCCCTCACCAGCGTTGCTTTGTACCCTCTTGAGGGGGTGGAATCCTCCTTTGGATGGATGATTGAGGGGTGTGTGTTTGTTTATTAACTGGCCTACTGTACACAGGTAGGGACGCGGGTGGCGCTGTGGGCTAAACCACAGAGCCTAGGACTTGCCGATCAGAATGTCAGCGGTTCGAATCCCCGCGACGGGGTGAGCTCCCGTTGCTCGGTCCCTGCTCCTGCCAACCTAGCAGTTCGAAAGCACGTCAAGTGCAAGTAGATAAATAGGTACCGCTCTGGGGGAAGGTAAACGGCGTTTCCGTGCGCTGTTCTGGTTTGCCAGAAGCGGCTCAGTCATGCTGGCCACATGACCCAGAAGCTGTACACTGGCTCCCTCGGCCAATAAAGCGAGATGAGCGCCGCAACCCCAGAGTCAGTCACGACTGGACCTAATGATCAGGGGTCCCTTTACCTTTACCTATACTGTACACAGGTAACATTTGCATCAGTTGCTCCGCCCACTTTTGCCTCTGGCCCCACCCACTTGGGACATGCAGCCCCTCAGAAGGCAAGAAGATGCAGCCAATTGAATCTGGAGCCTTCCGTAGGCAGAGTAGATACTGAGCTACGATCCCTTCCTTTCTTCACCAGGCTTCATCTCGCCCACCATCACCCACCCTTTGGCCCATGGGACCGTTTCCCCCTAAACCACGCCCACTGGCTCCGGGCAAGGTGTCATATGTGGGGCAGGTGCCCAGGTGACCATGGGGAGACAGTCGGGAGCTCAAAGCAGGTCATCTTCTCCCGCTTCCGCCCGGCAGCTGATGGGCAAGAGAGGGACCCCTGTGCCTTTCTCCTGCAGCGCCAAGTGGCTTCCGTTGGAAATCCCTGCAGAAATGGAGCTTGCCCCTTCTCATTTTAGCAGGGGGCTCAGTGCAAAGCGCTTGGTGCTAGGGAGGCAGAAAAGCCCCCTGCGCTACAGTTCCCAAGCACCTGGCAACCAGCTGGCCATCAAACCCTTGCGGGAGCTCCTTATAATGGACTTTGGTGGGTGGGCAGGGGCAGTTTACCATTATTATTATTATTATTATTATTATTATTATTATTTTATTTTTATTATTATTATTATTATTATTATTATTATTATTATTATTATATTATTATTATTATTATTATTATTATTATTATTATTATTATTATTATTCCACCCTCCACCCTAAGGTTCCATGGTGGCTTGCAACATTTAAAGCACAATATAACAAACACTTTTAAACAACTTACAGTCAGGAAAATAGGGTGGGCCCTAAAAAATATAATAATCAACCTCAAATATAATGATCAACCATGGGCAGTTGAATTCACCCTGCACGCCTGGGTATTTTGCTTTAAAAAATAAATAAATCTCTATGTCTGATGCTTTATCACAGTTGTTCTCTTCTTCTTTTGTATCCAAGAATAAATAAATAAAAACATAGTTGCAAAACACACACACACAACCATCATGATGTTGAGTGATTGACAAGTGGGTTGCCCCACTCACCTGCCAAAGTTCGCCCACAGGGGCGGGGCCAGGTAAAGATCCTCCCCCATCCCACTCTATGAGAATAGGGGAAATTTTGTGACCTCTATTTTCGACGTGTTTTGCCCCTCCAGGCTCTACCTGTAGAAGACCTTGGCTTGGAAATGCAGCCTGGCTCTGAGCCGGCCCAGGAAGAGACACAAGGTATGTAGCAATGGATGAGGCCCTTGCCCAACCCTTAGTTGCCTTCCATGCCGTGTGTGTGTGTGTGTGTGTGTGTGTGTATCCCAGGCATGAGGGCTGAATGCAGCCCTTCTAGCCCTCTTACTCTCTGGCCCTTGGAACTTTCACCAGGCCACACCCCCTTTCTCCAGGCCACGCCCCTTTTCTCAGGCCACACCCTTCACCAGTCCTCCTTTGCACCTTCCTTGGGTGTTTTTGCCTGGCTGAAACTTGTCCTCGAACCTGACACCCTTTGCTTCGTCCATGTTTGCTTCTGGCCCTGCCAACTCCTGGCATGCGCCCCCCACCCGGAAGTTGCCCAGAAGGGAATGCGGGCCTCTGGCTTTGAAAATGGTTCCCCACCCTGGATCATAGCTGTCAACTTTCAGATTTGAAAATAAGGGATCGGCAGCCTCGAAAATAAGGGATCAGCAGCCTCACCTGTCCCGGGGTGACAATCTAACAATCCGGGATAGCAGCGGGAAGCAGCGCTGGAATAAGGGAATTTCCCGCAAAAAAAGGGAAGGTTGGCAGCTATGCCCTGGATGCAGACGAACATAATAAACGCATTCGTTTACTAGCTTTAACACAGGCATCTTTTCGGACAGCCCCTCTCGACGAGAGCAAAACCCTCGTCGACCGCCCTGATGCAGACGGCGCCAGTCAGAAGGTACAGCATTCGCTTAATTCTCTGCATGTATATGAGAATTCTCCAACTTTGGGGCTTCGTTCCTCTTTGAACTCAATTCCATTTGGCAATTAGCCAAACGATCCACACGGGCCCTCTTCTGTTGGGGCCTGCCTGCTGTGGCCACAGATGCACCCTGGAGGTAAGGCAGTGGGCAGTAGTAAGCCCAGCGCCCACAGCGAAAATTTTGTGGGTGTCCAGGCACTCAGGGCCACCGGGAGTTGGCAGCAGTGCTTTGGACATGTAAATGGCGGTAATTGGCCAATGAAAGCCATTACTGTACAAAGAAACTGGTCTGACCAAATTTTGCACGGTGGCTCCTCTTACCTGGATACAGTTGAGCACCATTTTGTGTTTTTTTCTTTTTTTTTCTTTTTATCGGTTTTCACATATTACATTACAATACAGATGTACCAAAGCCAACGCCATTTCTTCCCCATCCCCCCATACATATACATTTTTATTTATATTTATATACATTTATATTTCCTCAATCCATCATATTATTCTTTTCTCCTTCCTCCCACTTCCCTCCGCCCCCACTCGATTTCCTCCACATTATACAATTTACAATAATCTTTGCATTCTACAATCTTCTCAAATCATCTATATATTCTTCTTATCTTTCCTTACTAATTTTTCTTCCAGCTAGTACTTCACATTTTAATCTAGGCATATTAGCGTATCTTTTTTTGGTTGGGCACCATTTTGAACCAAGATGGCAGACTGAACCTTTTAAAACTACACCAATTTTTTTTGTATCTTAGAACTCTCAAGCAACACTGGACATGAGGTTGCCAGGAAGTAGGCGCACACACACACACACACACACACACACACACACATATTCACAATTTGTTTTTTTTTTTTTAATAATCTTTATTGGATTTTCAAAAAATTACAAATAACAGAGCAAATAAGAAAAAATAAAAAAGAAAAAAGTAAGAAAACCAAAAGAAAACACAAAGAAACAACATAGGAAATTTCCACCTTTTAACACTCATTTTCAGTAACTTCTTTTCAGGACTTCCCCACGTATTGTATTCCAACTCCAGTTGTTTATTCAAGCAAGTTCTTCCCTTAATGTCCTGAACATAGTTTATTAAAATCACTTAACCTTAGTTTAATTAAAATAATTTTTTGTAGTAGTTTTTAACTTTAATTCGTTGTTGTTCCTTGGCACTTTTTAAAATATATACCTTAATCCTATATAAAAAGAAGAAACAGAGATGTAAAAATAAAATTAAAAAAGGTACCTTTCCTAAGGTTACCACTATTTCCCCTCCACAGATTCCCCATTCTTATAATAATAAAAAACCTATAGTTACACTACAAAAACGAAAAACAAACCCCCTTTGGACTTCTAGATCCCACCCTTCTCTCCCCGGTTTCAATCCCTAACCAAAGTCCAATTTGAGAACAATGCCGATTTTACAAGCATCCTTATCTCTCTCTCGCGATCCAGGGTCCTGAGGTGGTGGTAGACCCCAGTTCTGAAGAAACCCCCACGCTAGTCAAGACCCCAGAGCCCGCCCTGTCACATGCAAAGGAGGCCAGCACCTGCGAGGCTGAGGAAGAATCTGTGCCTGTCCCACAGGGAACTGTCTTCATCCACAAAGCAGGTGACTTAGTTCCATCAGCATTGGCAGTTCTTTGCGGAGGCCTTTGACAGATCTCTGCCCCAAGCAGCCTACACATCTACATTTTGGCTGCCGGAAGAAGCAATAGAGGAAGTGCAGAGGGCAAGGAAACAGAACACAAATCCAAGCGATTGCATGTGTTTTAGGCTTCATGTTAGTGTCTGGACAAATGTGCTTAATGACTTAGTTGGGGCAGAGATTCTTGTCAGGTCTAAGGGCCGCATTTATTTGCGGGCAGCTTTCAGGGGGCCACATTCTAGTGGTGGGCATATCCCGGAGGCAACAGTAGGTGGAACAGCAAACGAAACCTTAGCTTTGTAGGGTCGCCAGAGGCCCTTGCTTACAGATGTTCACTCGCTCTGACTTCATCCTGGCAAGCAGAAGGTATTATTGCAGGTCAAGAGCAGGGTTCCAATTGAGGAGGATGTGGAGCAGGAACCATGAGGTTCAGAGGTAGGTTCTACCTTTATGTTGAATTTCCACAAAGAGAGCTCAGGGTTCGGGAGCAAAGAGGGTGACTCGCTACCTCTCCATCCGCAACCTGTAAAAGCTTCTTTGCTTGGTTGCCAGGAGCAATTTCACCCTCAGCATAGGTGAGCGGCCACAGGTGAGCCTGTTTTCTCCAGCTGACGCAATATTTTGATCCTCATTTCTTGCCCTCTTCTTTTCTCTCCTTCCCCTTCCCAGGCCCTCTGGGGGAGGAAGATGGAAACACTTCCAGCAGTGGGGAAGAAGCGTCCAAGGAGCGTGACGTCGAAGGCCTGCGCAGGCGGAAGGGGCGGGACGCGCCCCCCATTCTGCCGGGGGCCGGCAGAGATCGTGGCGCGGAGGCCTTTGAGGGCGACGACGGTGGCCTTCCCAGGACAAAATGGCTGTTCGGGTTCCTTGCCCTCTTAGGTTTGGCCTTGTTGGCATCCTTGGGTAAGCGGTGGCCTTGCTAGGGTGGGGCTAACTCTGCTAGCTGTTCCCTCTGGGATGGGCCTGTGACAGTCTTGATAATAATAATAATAATAATAATAATAATTTATTTATACCCCGCGCATCTGGCTGAGTTTCCCCAGCCACTCTGGGCGGCTCCCAATCAAGTATTAAAACCAATACAGCGTTAAATATTAAAAACTTCCCTGAACAGGGCTGTCTTCAGATGTCTTTTAAAGATAGGATAGCTACTTATTTCCTTCACATCTGAAGGGAGGGTGTTCCACAGGGTGGGCGCCACTACCGAGAAGGCCCTCTGCCTGGTTCCCTGTAACCTCACTTCTCTCAGTGAGGGAACCGCCAGAAGGCCCTCGGCGCTGGACCTCAGTGTCCGGGCTGAATGATAGGGGTGGAGACGCTCCTTCAGGTATACAGGACCGAGGCCGTTTAGGGCTTGAAAGGTCAGCACCAACACTTTGAATTGTGCCCAGAAACGTACTGGGAGCCAATGCAGATCTCTCAGAAACGATGTTATGTGGTCCCGGCGGCCGCTCCCAGTCACCAGTCTAGCTGCCACATTCTGGATTAATTGCAGTTTCCGGGTCACCTTCAAAGGTTTTAACCTTTTTGCAAACCACGGTGAGGGCTTTTTTAAAAACAATCAAATGGCATTTAATGAAATAAGTAATAATAAAGCCTCTTTGCCTCTCTTTACCTCTCTCTACAGGAATCATATTTGACCAAGATGATGGTAAGTCTTGTTTTAACTCCCTTTCCCCACCAGTGGGGAGCCACAACAGAAACACCCCCCCCCCACTATTTTGCCGGCTTAGAAAGAGGCTCTATAACATATAGAATAAGAGAACAAGAAGAACATACATTTAAAGAAGATTGGGAAATGTTTCCTGAATATATGGGGCGGGGTATTGTGTACGTTTGAAAACGTTGGCAGCATTTAGTTAAATCCAACAGGGTAAATAAGTTCTGATGCATGTAATAATGGAATGCTGAATTGTTTAGTTTATGTAAAATATGCAGGGATTTATGATATGCTGAATGAACCATGGAAGGAGAAGAAGGAAAGTCATTGATATTTTAAAGATGTTTAAATGAATATTCTGAATTTGTAAAAGAGAAAATTTAATTATATATATATGTGTGTGTGTGTGTGTGTGTGTGTGTGTGTCTATGAATATGAAAGAGACTCTTAATTTTTTCAGCTCTCTCCTTTTTCTACTTTACATCCTCCCCCTGCCCCGCCCCGGCTGTCTCCTACAGGCCCAGTGGACATTTTCAGCACCTGGTCAAGCTCAGACAGTGAAGAGCCCCTTCCTGGCTCTGTTGGGGTGGTGAGTCTTTTTATCTCTGTGCTGACGCAAGAGGGAACAGGGGGTTTCCTGCTTGGAGTTCTGGAGAGCAGCTGCCAGTCTGTGCAGACAATACTGGGTCTGGGTCAGCATATGGAATCTTCTTGCTGGCTTGCTGCCCAGCCAAAGATTCCAGCCAGTGGGGTGCCTTGGGAGGGTCAGGAGGGCGGAGCCCTCAGGGACCAACACTTGGCTTTGATGTTCAAATCCTGATGTTTGCAAATAATAATAATAATAATAATATTCCCCAACTACTCTGGGCGGCTTCCAACAAAGTACTGTATTAAAATACAGCAGTCTGTTAAACATTAAAAGCTTCCCTAAACAGGGCTGCCTTAAGATGTCTTCTAAAAGTCTGGTAGTTGTCTTTCTCTTTGACATCTGGTGGGAGGGCGTTCCACAGGGCGGGTGCCACCACCGAGAAGGCCCTCTGCCCAGTTCCCTGTAGCTTCGCTTCTCGCAGTGAAGGAATTGCCAGAAGGCCCTCGGAGCTGGACCTTAGTGTCCGGGTTGGACAATGGGGGTGGAGACGCTCCTTCAGGTATACTGGGCCGAGGCTGTTTAGGTCTTTAAAGGTCAGCACCAGCACTTTGAATTGTGCTCGGAAACGTACTGGGAGCCAACAAGGCTGCGGCTCACTGTGACTCCCCACCCCACCCCAGCAGGATTGGCCAGCTTCGCCCCCACGGGAACCCCCGGTTGGCGACGAGCTTCAGAGAGCCAAGGAAGCGGTGATGTCATCAGATGGTGACCGCCAGAGCCTGGATGCCATGGGACTCTTGCTAGACAAGCTGGCCAAGGAGAATCAAGACATCCGGCTTATGCAAGCAGAACTGCAGGTGGCTGGAGGGTCTGGGTGGAGCGAAGGAGGGCAGAGCAGCTCCTTTGCATGCAGAAGGTCCACGGTTCAATCCCCAGGGGCATCCCCGAGTAGGGGGGGATTGTCCCCCACTTGAAATCCTGGAGAGATGCTGCCAGTTGGTGAAGACAGTAAAAGTTAGGTAAAAGGTGGTGCCGTGGTCTAAACCACTGAGCTTCTTGGGCTTGCCGATCGGAGGGTCAGTGGTTCGAATCCCCGCGGCGGGGTGAGCTCCCGTTGCTCTGTCCCAGCTCTGCCAACCTAGCAGTTCGAAAGCACACCTGTGCAAGTAGATAAATAGGTACCATTGTGGTGGGAAGGTAAACGGCGTTTCTGTGCGCTCTAGTTTCCGTCACATTGTCCCGTTGCACCAGAAGTGGTTTAGTCATGCTGGCCACATGACCTAGAAAGCTGTCTGTGTACAAACTTGAAAGTGAGATGGTCGCCACAACCCCATAGTCACCTTTGACTGGAACTAACCATCCAGGGGTCCTTTACCTTTACCTTAATAAGTTAGGACCTGATTCTTCTCTCTCATAACAGTAGTCCCCCCTCCCCATTTGTCATTTGTCCCCCCACCCCATTCATATCATTTTCATTACGTATCCCATAATATTTCAAAGCATTTATCATCACATACAAATCTTTTTTAACACACAATGTTTCTTCTTGACTTCCCGCCCCTCCTTTCCTGATGTTTGATTTTTACTCTTTTTCATTAGCTGTTTTATAACAGATACGTATTTATTATCTAAGCCCATCTACCGTTAAATATTTCGGTAATCCACTGCTTATATTACAAATCCTTCATATATTGGTGATAATTTGACAGATAATCCATCAGTGGTTTTCATTCCTTCTTAAATACTTATGCGAGGGTTGCCATATTTCAAAAAGTGAAAATCAGGACACAAAAGTTGTCCAGCTTTTCTTTTTCTTGGCCAAAGTTTTTTCAAAGTCAAACTTTGAAATGTTAAAATGATTTTAAAATTAATGAAATGTATACATTTGAAAAGGTATAAATAAAAACTTAAAATAAATAAATTAAGAGAATAGAATGTGGGTCTAGGTGGGTGTTTTTAATGACAGCAACAATGACGAAATAACTCCTTTCCGTCCTGAATTTTACTGCTGAAACGAATGCTCCACAAACAGTTTTTGGGGAGCGGCCCTTAATAATTGTTCCGGGTTCCTCGGTCTGGTGATGTTTTGTCACTTGCGTCCTGGGATCCGGATTTCCTCTCACGTCTTTGCTCCAGCGAACAAATGCGTCTCCATTTTCCTTTCCTTTTGGAAAACCGCAGGCCCAGAAGGAGGAACTGCAGCTGCTTCTGCGCAAGACGGAAGGCGAGGCGCTGGACTTCACCTCTCAGCGGCAGAATTTGGCCGCTGAGAACTCCAGGCTGGCGGAGGCGCTGAAGCGGGAGACGGCCTCCCTCCTTGCCACGCAAGCCGAGCTCCATCTTTTGCGGGAGAAGCTGGCCGAGGCGGGCGACTCCAAATCCCAGCTGCGCCCGGAAAAGCTGCCCTCGCAGGACCGCCAGCGGGAAAAGGCAGAGAGGCCCGAAGCCGAAATACGGCGCCTGCGCTCCTTGCTGGCGTCGGTGCGGCGGGACTTGGGGAGGGCCTTCCAGAAAGTTCCGCCCGGCAACGTGTCCGAAGGGCTCCGGAAGGAACTGGACGGCGTGGAGAGGAGGGTGGCCCAGGAGCTGGAGGGGGCAGAAGAGGGGGCCAAACCGTCCTGGAAAGATGGCCACAAAGCCAAGCGAGGGAAGGAGAGAGCCTGGCACAAAAGGCACGATGGCCACGAGGAGCGCAAGCCCACGCACCACGGCGAAGGCCCAGAGAAGGAACACCGTCCTCCGTACAAGGCTCCCAAGATGGGCAACGACGGGCCGCACCGTCCCAGGAAGCACCAGGGGCCGCGAGACGCCAAGCCGGCCAGAGACGGGGAGCACCGGAAGGCCAAGAAGCCCGCTGAGCCCGGTGCATTGTGGGAAGCGCTGGCCAAGCACCCGTACCGGCCTCCTCAGGGCTGCGCAGGCGTCGGCGAGTGCGCCCGGCAGGAAGGGTTGGAGCCAGTGCAGAAGCCGCGCTTCTTGCCCATGCTCCAGAGCTACCTGGCTGGGCTAGGCTGGGCCGAGCACTACGGAGGACTAGTGGCCGCCCTCGATGGCTACTTTGGGAGCGACGGGGCCTTTGCCCACGACCGCCTGAGCTTCGTGGAGCTCCTAGATGAGGTCGAGGACGCGCTGGAGGAGCTGGCGGAACAGCTGGGGGGCAGCGAAGAGGAAGCGGATAATTTCGAGGAGGTGATCCTGAGGCAGCTGGGGGCAGCCCCTGCGGGCAGGTGAGAGAGCCTGCGAGGTTGCAGGTGCGGGAGACGCTCTAGGGCAGGGGTCAGCAAACTTTTCCAGCAGGGGGCCGGTCCACTGTCTCTCAGACCTTGTGGGGGGCTGGACTATATATTTTTTTGAGGGGGGGGAATGAACGAATTCCTATGCTGCACAAATAATCCAGAGATGCATTTTAAATAAAAGCACACATTGTATTCAGGCAGGCCCCACAAATAACCCAGAGATGATGAAGAAGAAGAGTTTGGATTTGATATCCCACTTTATCACTACCCAAAGGAGTCTCAAAGCGGCTAACATTCTCCTTTCCAATAATAATAATAATAATAATAATAATAATAATAATAATTTATACCCCACCCATCTGGCCGGGCCTCCCCAGCTACTCTGCGTGGCTTCCAAAAAAATATTAAAATACTGTAATACATCAAACATTAAAAGCTTCCCTAAACAGGGCTGCCTTCAGATGTCTTCTAAAAGTCTGGTAGTTGTTCTCTTTGACATCTGGTGGGAGGGCGTTCCACAGGGCGGGCGCCACTACCGAGAAAGCCCTCTGCCTGGTTCCCTGTAACTTGGCTTCTCGCAGTGAGGGAACCGCCAGAAGGCCCTCGGTGCTGGACCTCAGTGTCCTGGCAGAATGATGGGGGTGGAGACGCTCCTTCAGATATACTGGACCGAGGCCGTTTAGGGCTTGAAAGGTCAGCACCAACACTTTGAATTGTGCTCGGAAACGTACTGGGAGCCAATGTAGGTCTCTCAAGACCGGTGTTATATGGTCTCGGCAGCCGCTACCAGTCACCAGTCCAGCTGCCGCATTCTGGATTAGTTGTAGTTTCCGAGTCACCTTCAAAGGTAGCCCCATGTAGAGCGCATTGCAGTAGTCCAAGCGGGAGATGCACCACTCTGGCAAGACAGTCCGCAGGCAGGTAGGGTCTCAGCCTACGTACCACATGGAGCTGGTAAACAGCTGCCCTGGACACAGATTTGACCTGTGCCTCCATGGACAGCTGTGAGTCCAAAATGACTCCCAGGCTGCGCACCTGATCCTTCAGGGGCACAGTTACCCCACTCAGGACCAGGGAATCCTTCACACCTGCCCGCCTCCTGTCCCCCAAAAACAGTACTTCTGTCTTGTCAGGATTCAACCTCAATCTGTGAGGTGAGTGAGGCTGAGAGACTTCAGAGAAGTGTGACTAGCCCAAGGTCACCCAGCAGCTGCATGTGGAGGAGCGGAAACGCATACCTGGTTCACCAGATTACAAGTCCACCGCTCTTAACCACTACACCACCACTCATGTAAAAACACGCTGATTCCCAGACCATCCGAGGGCCGGATTTAGAAAGCAATTGGGCCGGATCTGGCCCCCCAGCCTTAGTTTGCCTACCCATGCTCTAGGGGCTTTAAATGTATGGTTTGAATGAGGTCCCACTGAGCTTTGTGACCAAGTGGGGGATTTGAACCACTGGTTCTCACATTTATTCCTTCACCTAGCTAAGCTATGGGACTCGACTCCACAGGGCACAGTGATGTACCCCGACCTAGATGTCTTTCAGAGACAAATTCATGGAGGAGAGGACTATTGGTGGCTATTAGCCACAATGGCTGTGCTCTGCCTCCACAGTCTCAGGCAGTCCTGGTTTTGAATAACAACGACTGGAAACCACAGCAGGGGAGAGTTGCTCTTGTGTGTGGGTCGTTCTTGTGGGTTTCCCACGGGGGCATCTGGGGAGCTGCTGGGAGAACAGGAAGCTGGACTATATGGGCCATTGGCCTGATCCGGAAGTCTCTTCTTATTTTCCTATTTCTACGGTATATTTTCCCCATGTCATACGTGGCTCTGAGACGTTCCTGGTTGTGGGGAGCGAGAAGGGGAAGCAGATTGCCAATGGTGTGCTCTGCACCCTCATGGCTGAATGTTATGTACTGAAGTTCTCACCCTGGGCCAGCAGGGGGATACTGTAGATAGTTATGCAAATAAGGGATCGAAAGTGACATTCAGTGATTGGATAGTTTTAGAAAATTGTTACAGTTACGTTGTACTGGAGCTCTATATAAGCAGGCTGACTGAGCCCTTCAGTTCAGTTCTGTTCTGGCCTGTGAATAAACAAGAGCTGTTTGAAGAATCGCTGTGTCGTCTGATATGCTCACCCACAACTTAACACTCAATGTTATCAGCCTTAACCTTATTGCCTTCTCCCCAGATTCACGCAGCGGGACAGCAGCGCCCAGCGCCACCCGAAGGAGAGGAACCCCGAGGGACACGGGCGCAAGAACGGGCGAGAGAGCACCAGCTGGCCCCATGGCTAGGATGGCGGGACCCGCCAGTACTAATCTGGCTCAGGGTGGGGAGGGTAAAGGAGTTGGGCCTATCAAGGATTACTTGATGTCCCGGTGGAGGGGTTGGTGCCATTACTCGTTGGCAGGGAAGTGTTTTTATCAACATGCCAAGTTCTGATGTGTGGGGTTACCCAGATACATTGTCCTCCCTCCCCCCAAGTCCACTCAGAGCCCTCCATCCCCACCCACCCCACCCCAAGTTTGCTTCCACTCAGTAATGACCATTAGTAGAGGCGTTTGGACAGTTGGATTATCGTCAGGAAAGCAAACCTTTTTCACCCCATGTCCCCTCCTGTTGAGAGAGATCTTTGCTGGGGGTGGATGAGGGTCTCTCTATAGGGCCTTCCCACCCAGATCCGGGGGGTCCCGGCTCACCTCTCTTTTGGCTCGGGATAAGTACAGTGGTACCTCGGGTTAAGAACTTAATTCGTTCTGGAGGTCCGTGCTTAACCTGAAATTGTTCTTAACCTGAGGTACCACTTTAGCTAATGGAGCCTCCCACTGCTGCCGCCGCGCAATTTCTGTTCTCATCCTGAAGCAAAGTTCTTAATCCAAGGTACTATTTCTGGGTTAGGGAAGTCTGTAACCTGAAACCTCTGTAACCCGAGGTACCACTGTAATTGTGCCAAAGGAAAAATGGATTGGAACCCCAAATTAGAAGTAGGACGCTGGCAAGATTTTGCTTCTGGGGACGCCGTGACCTTGCTGTTGTCCCTTCTAAACTCTGAAATTCTCCCGAAATTCTCATCCTCCTTAGGAATGGTGAAAATGGGGGTATCATTTCCTCACCTGGTGGGGGTGGGGAAGGGTTGAGTCACTTGTGGGGATGGCTTGTTTTCCTTCTTCCCCACCCCACATTCACCCCCTCCCTACTCCCTCACAATTTCTTGCACTGTGAGTGTGTCGGAAACCAAATAAAGGCACTGATTGTTCCTTTCTTTCCAAGGTTGTCTCTGATTAAGTGGCCCATTGAAGGCCGTAAGGTGGATGTGGGGAGGGAGTGGGGGGGGGGTGATGCTGGCAGGTTGGAAATGTCCTTCCAACAACATATCCTCTTTTTGTTTTGCCATGGCAACAGCTTTTGGTCGTTTGCTGTTGTTGTTTTTTCAATGCAAGGACACCTGCTAAGAATATCGTTGTGAATCTTCCGGCCTGTGCATCTGAGTAATTCCTGAGTTTGAGGAAAGGACCACTGCTGAGTTATCAACCCCCTGCTTTGCCGGAACAAGGTCCCTAATTCAATTCCATGTAGCACTGGGTGAGGGGAAATCCTGGGTGGCTGCTGCCAGTCAGTGTAGACAACACCAGGCTAGATGGACCAAACCTCTGACACAGCTCCCTGTGTCCCTGCCCCTGTTCAAACTCTCTCCTCTTTCCCAACAATGCACACAGGATACTGGCTCAATGAAGTGTGTGTAAAGGAGGAATTGTATCTCAGAGCATAATCAAAGTGCTTTCCCACCTCCAATATCTTTGGGATAACTAGGGTTGCCATACGCCTGGAGTTTCCCAGACGTGTCCGGCGAAATTAGTGTAGGGGGGAATTTTGAAAAATGGGCAAAATGTCCAGGGAATCCCCCCACCCTCAGTTCTTGAAATATGGCAACCCTAGATTAGCATCTCACTTGCAAGACAGGTGCGCCAACTCCCATTGCAAAGCTGGAATCACACTTGTTGGTGTTTGGTCATTTAGTCGTGTCCAACTCTTGGTGACGCCGTGGCCCCAGAGCACGCCAGGCACTCCTGTCTTCCACTGTCTCCTGGAGTTTGGTCAAATTCATGCTGGTAGCTTCGAGAACACTGTCCAACCATCTCATCCTCTGTCGTCCCCTTCTCCTTGTGCCCTCCATCTTTCCCAGCATCAGGGTCTTTTCCAGGGAGTCTTCTCTTCTCATGAGGTGGCCACAGTATTGGAGCCTCGGCTTCAGGATCTGTCCTTCCAGTGAGCACTCAGGGCTGATTTCCTTCAGAACGGATAGGTTTGATCTTCTTGCAGTCCATGGGACTCTCAAGAGTCTCCTCCAGCACCATAATTCAAAAGCATCAATTCTTCCGCGATCAGCCTTCTTTATGGTCCAGCTCTTACTTCCATACATCACTACTGGGAAAACCACACTAAGAGGTCACAGATCCCACCGTTAAGAATGTGCCACCCGCCTTTGCCATGTATCAATGGATGGGTGAGCCTCAAAGACAGATGGATTTACAAAGGAACTTCAACCTTCATCCCCTTTTTGTGGCTCAGCAGCACACAACTGGTCCTCCAGCCATCCACCCTACCATAGAGTTGTCTACATTTTTGGCTAGACGGGCCCCTGCTAGGTTTGGGTGGGTTTGATGACCTTGAGAGCAGGAGAATCGTACTTCAGATTATCCGGCCAGAGCTGGGATGTAATCGTTGCAAGACTAAGAAGCGATTTTTCACATCAGTTGCGCCCAAGTTGCTGAATGTGCTGTTGGAATTGAGGAGGCGGAATGAGTCCATTGTGGCAGAAGCTTTTTTAAAGCCACACGTTCTTCACAACTGATGGAGATTGACTGGCGCAAGAGATCTCAGTGCCCACTCCAGTGGAGGCTGGTTCACTAGGGCAGATGTGGCAGGGCTGCAAAAACCCTCACTTGCCTTTCTTCTTAACTTACAACCAGTCCATCCGCTTCCTCCCTCCTCTCAATGTTGCCCTTGTAGAAGGCAGCAGTGAGGAGGATCATGGGGAAACAGGAACTAGAAATGGGTGGCTCTGCCTGTCATTGGGCTCTCTGGCGCCACCTTCTGTTGGGCTCCCTGCCTTTTGCCCAATCATCCCCAAATAGGCACCTGCGACCACTGGCCCCTTGCTTAGATAGGTTGGTTTTTTTAAAAAGGTGAATTCATGAAGAGGAGACTTCTGTCAATGGATATTGGCCATAACAAGTGGAACTTGCAACAGGATGAGGGCTCTTGTTTAAGAGGCTGGCCAGCCATGCCCACTTCCTGGGTACTCCATTGCATCTGGCAACTCCAGATCAGTTATTATTCCATTACTAGAGCAGGCGCAGACCTCAATGGACAGGGTTTTTTGGGGGGAGGAAGGCTCCCCCTCCTTAGAGTTTCCCTTACAAAATACTTTGCTTTGTACATTAAGCCAGCAGAACTATTTGTGTGTGTCTGTACGCACCTGCGGCTTACATATTCAAACCTAGCTACCAATCTGAATGTTTTAAATGTTGCTGTTTCTTTTGGACCATCCTTGGTAAGTTACTCCCTCACTTCCTCTCAAAGACTATCTTCTAATACTAATAAGTACACATCACTCATTTTTAAATGGGCATGCTCATTACACTTTTTCAAATTTAAGAGTGAAATCTAAAATACTTTAAATTCAGTAGAATTGTTTTGGTATCACTGTGAATCAGCTATAACTGGGGTGGGGGGAGAGAAGAGAAAACCCCCCCTTTTTAATACATATTTCAAAAGTCATTATTTCTTAACTATTTCCAAACACTCAACACTCAGGAAATGTTTATAAACGTAAAAAACTTCATTATTATTTTTTAAAATGGAACATATGTATTGCGGCATAAGCCTCCCAAATGACCCCCTTCTGTCCTTTGTGCCTAAACTGAGATGATTTTTTAAAAAAATAATAATATCATATTTAAATATGCAAATGACGCCTGTCTCCTAACACACCATACGGGGCGTAGCTTAAGAATAGCCCCTCCCTCTTTCGGATCGTTCTATTCCGCCCACGCCGCGTGATTCGGTCTTCCTCGTCCCGTCCGTCTCTTTCCACCGCCCCCTTTTTCCGCTTTCCTCAGTTGGTAGCGCCCGCTTTCCAGGAAGCGGCGCCTGCGACGTCCCCATTGGTGCGAGGCGGGCGGAGGGCGGCGGGACGGAATGCTCAGTTCCGGACGAGACCATTAAGGCCGGCAAAGGGAGGGAGGCGTTGTTGAGTGCTTCTTGCTGCTGCTGCGGAGTTCTTCCTTGCAATGGCCCAGACGCCGAAGCTGATCTTGCTCTTCAGCGGGAAGAGAAAGTCGGGCAAGGACTTCGTGGCCGAGGAAATCCAGAGCCAGTAAGCAGCCCCGCGGGGATTGCACAAGAGCGGGCGGGAGGAAGCCTTCTGCCCCCCCCGTGCATGATGGCGGGTGGCGGGGTGGGTGGGATGCAGGCGAAAGACCACCCACCGCTCCACGTGCGCGCGGGATCCGGCGGGGAGAGACCTTCCCAAACCTCTATTACCCCCATTTTTTAATTTTCAAGCCTTTTCTAGGGGTGGTGGCAAGACTTCTCTCAATCTCGTGTCCGCAGCGAACGTCTGAACCCGGAGCGCACGCGAGATCGGCCCCGACCTCCCCTCTCCCCGTGCTTAGGAGAGGAAAGAAGCGACAGCCCACGGTCCCCCCCATTTTTTAATTTTCAAGTCTTTTTTTGGAGTGGTGGTGGCAAGACTTCTCTCAATCCCGTTCCCGTGTCCGCAGCGAACGTCTGAACCTGGAGCGCACGCGAGATCGGCCCCGACCTCCCCTCTCCCCGTGCTTAGGAGGGGAAAGAAGCGACACCCCACGGTCCCCCCATTTTTTAATTTTCAAGCCTTTTTTTGGAGTGGTGGTGGCAAGACTTCTCTCAATCCCGTTCCCGTGTCCACAGCGAACGTCTGAACCTGGAGCGCACGCGAGATCGGCCCCGACCTCCCCTCTCCCCGTGGTTAGGAGGGGAAAGAAGCGACAGCCCACGGCTTAGGGATGGGGAGCAAGGCGGTCTTCCGTGTTTCCTCCTTTTGTTTCCTTCCTCCCCCTTCACACGTGACGCAACACGCGATGGGGCTGGGAGAAGGTTGCGGGGAAGTGTAGAAAAGTTGGCATGGCAGCTGGAAGGAGCCCACCTTGCAGGGGTGTGGGGAAGAGGGAAAGCCACGAGTTGCAGGAGTTTAATCCAACGTTAGTCCTTAAGGTAAAGGCCGAGGGCCTTCTGGTGGTTCCCCCATTGCGAAAAGTGAGGTTACAGGGAACCAGACAGAGGGCCTTCTTGGTAGTGGCACCCACCCTGTGGAACACCCTCCCTTCAGATGTGAAGGAAATAAGCAGTTATCCTATCTTTAAAAGACATCTGAAGGCAGCCCTGTTTAGGGAAGTTTTTAATATCTAATGCTGTATTGTTTTTAACATTTGATTGGGAGCCACCCAGAGTGGTTGGGGAGACTCAGCCAGATGGGCGTGGTATAAATAATAAATTATTATTATAAAGGGATCCCTGACTGTTAGGTCCAGTCATGGATGACTCTTGGGTTGCGGCGACGCTCACCTCGCTTTATTGGCCGAGGGAGCCGGCGTACAGCTTCCGGGTCATGTGGCCAGCATGACTAAGCCGCTTCTGGCGAACCAGAGCAGTGCACGGAAATGCCGTTTACCTTCCCGCTGGAGTGGTACCTATTTATCTACTTGCACTCTGACGTGCTTTCGAACTGCTAGGTTGGCAGGAGCAGGGACTGAGCAACGGGAGCTCACCCCGTCACGGGGATTCAAACTGCCGACCTTCTGATCGGCAAGTCCTAGGCTCTGTGGGAAAGCAGGCAAGATCCACAGTCTGCCAAGCCCTTCCCTGGAGGGAGGTGATGTTCTCAAACTTTGCAGCGCATCTGATGGGAAGAGACTAGGCCTTGTTTAAGCCAAGACAGAGTTCAGAAGAAGAGCCTGGCTGCTGGGATCAGGCCAGTGGTCCAGCATTGTGTTCTCACAGTGGGTGACTGTCCCCATGGAGATGTTGAGATTCGAACCTGGGACCTTTAGCATGCAAAACAGACTCTCTGCCACTGAGCTATAGCCTAGAGGTCAGCAAACGTTTTCAGCAGGAGTCCGGTCCACTGTCCCTCAGACCTTGTGGGGGGCTGGACTATATTTTGAAAAAAAATAATGAACGAATTCCCATGCCCCACAAATAACCCAGAGATGCATTTTAAATAAAAGCACACATTCTACTCACGTAGAAACACCAGGGAGGCCCCACAAATAACCCAGAGATGCATTTTAAATAAAAGGACACATTCTACTCATGTAGAAACACACTGATTCCCGGACTGTCTGTGGGCCAGATTTAGAAGGTGATTGGGCCGGATCCAGCCCCCAGGCCTTAGTTTGCCTACCTACCCATAGCCCTTCTCCCCTAAAGGGTCCTTGAGGACGGAAACTTCTGCCATGTTTGGATCTGCTTCATTTAATTTTTTTCTCCCCTGACAGGTTGGGCCCTGATGTTTGCACTATCCTGCGGCTGTCAGAACCCCTCAAAGAGCAGTATGCCAAGGTAGGTTGTGGCTCCCTCAATTTGTACCCCTTTATCTTTCCTTTTATATGCATAATAGCATCCTTGCCGAGTTAGGCCGAGAGTTGGAAAAAAGAAGGGCGACCGAAATAGATCGAGGGGGGTTGCGCGACTCCCCTGTGAGAGAAGGTTGCAGCAGCATTCGGGGACTTTCTGTTTCAGAGAAAAAGGCAGATGAGAGGGGACACGATGGGAGTTTATAAAATCCCGCGTGTCTCGGAGAGTTGTACTTCTCCCTCTCCGGTAATACTCACTGAAGCTCAGCAAAGCTGAATGCTGGAAGACTGCTGACAAATAAAAGATAAACAAACAGTGGAACTGTGGAACTCCCTGCCACAAGAGGCAGTGATGGGCCCCAAAGTTGGTGGCTTTAAAAGAGGGCTGGGCAAAATTCCTGGAGCAGAGGGCTATCAATGGTTATTAGTCCTGATGACTATGTTCTGCATACACAGCAATGCTTCCGTTTACCAGTTGCTGGCAATCGCAGGAGGGGAGAAAGTTTCTCTTGTGCTTGGGTTCTGTCTCTGGGCTTCCCATTGAGTCATCTGGTTGGCCACTGTCAGAACAGGAAGCTGGAATGGATGGGCCTTTGGATAGCTTTCTAGGATAGCTTTGCTGACAGCCTCGGATAGATTCCCTCTCTGTCTCTTCTCCTCATAATAATAATAATAATAATAATAATAATATTAATAATAATAATAATACAGCGGTACCTCGGGTTACAGGCGCTTCAGGTTACAGGTGCTTCAGGTTACAGACTCCGCTAACCCAGAAATAGTACCTCAGATTAAGAACTTTACTTCAGGATGAGAACAGAAATCGCACGGCAGCGGCAGCAGGAGGCCCCATTAGCTAACGTGGTACCTCAGGTTAAGAACAGATTCAGGTTAAGAACGGGCCTCCGGAACGAATTAAGTTCTTAACCCGAGGTACCACTGTAATAAATAATAATAATAAATTTCTTTATACCCCGCCCTCCCCGGCCAGAGCTGGCCTCAGGGCAGCTAACACCAGTAAAATTACAGTAAAATCATAATGGGGGGGGGAAACAATTTAAAATACATGTTAAAATGCAATTTAAAATGCAGTCTCATTTTAAAAGTAGGCCATAGATCAAAACCATAATGGGAGGGAAACGTAAGGGTCAGACTGAGTCCAAGCCAAAGGCCAGGCGGAACAGCTCTGTCTTGGAGGCCCTGCGGAAAGATGTCAGGTCCCGCAGGGCCCTGGTCTCTTGTGACAGAGCGTTCCACCAAGTCGGGGCCAGTTCTGAAAAGGCCCTGGCCCTAGTTGAGACCAATCTAACCACCTTGCGACTTATGGACCTTAAGGTCCTCCGTGGGACATACCAGGAGAGGCGGTCCCGTAGGTATGAGGGTCCTAGGCCACATAGGGCTTTAAAGGTAAAAACCAGCACCTTAAACCTGACCCTGTACTCCACCGGGAGCCAGTGCAGTTGGAAAAGCACTGGGTGAATGTGATCCCGCAGTAAGGAGCCTCACCACGGCATTCTGCACCTGCTGGAGTTTCTGGGTCAGCTTCAAGGGCAGCCCCGCGTAGAGCAAGTTACAATAATCAAGCCTGGAGTTGGGGGGGATGAATGAATTCCTGTGCCCCACAAATGACCCAGAGATGCATTTTAAATAAAAGCACACATGCTACTCATGTAAAAACACACTGATTCCCAGACCGTCCGTGGGCTGGATTTAGAAGGCGATTGGGCCGGATCTGGCCCCTGGGCCTTAGTTTGCCTACCCATGCTGAAGAGGGAACAAGGCTTAGTGAGCGGGGAGGAGCCTATGGCAGAGAGAGGCCCAGAATCAGAGACAGAAGTGGAGGCTGGAGAGGACGGTGGGGGGGGGGCAAGCTTCTGAAGACACCAGGGAGTCTCCCCCTCCTGCTGCGGCCAGACACACTGAGGTGTCTCAGATTGCTTGGGGAGGACTCAGCTGTGGGAAGGCAGGGCCCTTCAATCCTCACAACTGCCTCATTGGGGCAAGCAAGACCTGCTGATAATAATAATATAATCTATTATACCCCACCCATCTGGCTGTGTTTTTTCGCCAGCCACTAAACAGGGCTGCCTTCAGGCATCTTCTAAAAGTCAGATAGTTGTTTATTTCCTTGACGTCTGATGGGAGGGCGTTCCACAGGGTGGGCGCCACTACCGAGAAGGCCCTCTGCCTGGTTCCCTGTAACTTGGCTTCTCGCAGTGAGGGAACCGCCAGAAGGCCCTTGGAGCTGGATCCAGGCTGAACGATGGGGGTGGAGATGCTCCTTCAGGTATACTGAGCCGAGGCCGTTTAGGGCTTTCAACACTTTGAATTGTGCTCGGAAACGTACTGGGAGCCAATGAAGGTCTTTCAGGACCGGTGTTATATGGTCTTTTTGTATAAACAGTTAACTTCACTGACATCAGGTGGTTTATTGGTTCATCGCTGGCATACACCTGACTCCAGCTCCTGACAGTATTTCACGAAGAAGTGAGTCCCACAAGTTACTTAGGAGTAGACTCTTGGATTGGTCTTGTTTGCCAATTGTTTTCATCCCGGAGCTTTGATAACTGGTTTATAGGAGCACGGCTTGGACTTCCAGCGCCTCTTGGACTCCAGCTCTTATAAGGAGACGTATCGGCAGGACATGATTCGATGGGGAGAGGAGCGGCGCCAGACCGACCCGGGATTCTTTTGCCGCATTGTGGTCGAGGGCGTTACACAGCCCATCTGGGTAAGGCTGAGCGGTGGCAAATTGCTGGTGGCAGGGATTGATTCGAACCCAGGTCCCCGGATGTTAACCCGCCAGTCTTCCCACGCAGATAGTGAGTGACACGAGGCGAATCTCGGATGTGGAGTGGTTCCAGGACGTGTATGGGGATCTGGTGAAAGTGGTGCGTGTCGTAGCCACGGAGGAGACGCGAAAGAGACGGGCCTGGGTGTTCGTAATGGGTGAGTGAGCCACAGGCAAGGCAGCCTCTTGTTTCTCTGCTCATTGCCCAGTCCAGGGCTTGGTGTGCAATTAGGCTTTTAAAATTCAGTGCAAAACAAAAACCCACATTTAATCATTTGACAGTTCTTTGCAGTAATGAGAAAAAAGCCCTGCTCCAATAAAAATAATAGTTCAGAGCATAATATTTTCTGCAAGAAAATTACTGAACCTAAAATGGCAACCTTTCCCCCCTATATACATGGAATGGCAAAGTTGTCGTCACACAGCCCCCGTTGGAGGGCTTGTAGTGCCTCATCACAGTCCTGGATTTGCATGAAGAAACAGGGTTGGGAAGGTGAGAAGCGAGCTTAGTAAGTTCATGGGTCCCCAGCTTGGGTCGTTGGACTACAACTCCCATCATCCCTGACCACTGGTCCTGCTAGCTAAGGATGATGGAAGTTGTAGTCAAACAAGAGCTGAGGGCACAAACTTGAGAAACACTGCTCTGGGGGGTTAACCCTGGAGAGATGCAGCAACATAGTGTAGACAAAACTGGACTAGACTGGAACCAACGAGGTTGACCTGCTATAAAGGAGCTTTCTGCACCCCTAAGGACTGTTCTTCCTATATATATTAGGTGAGCAATCAAGTCAAAGCTAATCCGCTTTGACGATGCTTCTGAACACCAGGTGCTGGAAACCAACGAGGGGACTGGTGCTCCAGTCCTGCTTGTCTGGGCTTTCCGTAGGCATGGAATTATAGAATTGTAGAGTTGGAAGGGACCCAAGGGTCATCTAGTCCAACCCCCTTCAAGGCAGGAATATTTCCAAGACCTTATTTGCAAAATGAATACAACCCAGGTTGTTAAGAAAGCCCAACAGAGACTCCATCTCCTCAGAGTATTGCGGAAGAAGGATGTCAATCAACATCTGATGATCTTCTACCGGTCAACAGTAGAAAGTGCCCTTTCATACTGCATCACGGTGTGGTACGCTGGTTTGATATCATCTGGTAGGAAGTGCCTACAGAGGGTGGTGTGGGACGCGGGTGGCGCTGTGGGTTAAACCACAAAGCCTAGGACTTGCTAATCAGAAGATCGACGGTTCGAATCCCCACGATGGGGTGAGCTCCCGTTGCTCGGTCCCTGCTCCTGCCAACCTAGCAGTTCGAAAGCACGTCAAAGTGCAAGTAGATAAATAGGTACCGCTCCGGTGGGAAGGTAAACGGCTTTTCTGTGCGCTGCTCTGGTTTCGCCAGACCCGGAAGCTGTACGCCGGCTCCCTCGGCCAATAAAGCGAGATGAGCGCCGCAACCCCAGAGTCAGCCGCGACTGGACCTAATGGTCAGGGGTCCCTTTACCTTTACAGAGGGTGGTGAATATAGCACAAGATATTGTGGGCTGTCCCGTGAATCCGCTGGATGAAATAGCGGAAGAACGTTGCCTCAGGAGAGCAAGGAAAATTCTCAAGGATGATTCACACCCTGGCCGGCACTTTCTTGATCTCTTGCCCTCAGGGAGAAGATATAGAAGCCTGATTAGCTGCCCTAACAGGGTAAAGAACAGCTTATGTCGTGGGCTGTTAGGCTGCTGAATGAAAAGATAACAACAGGGCAATTGACTTTCGGGTTTGGTGTGTGTGTGTCAGTAAACGAGGGGAATTATGACTAAGAGAGCTGAGTGGCGGGCGCTCAAGTAATCTCACTGTATACAAGTTGCACAAGTGACAATAAAGTATTTCGATTCAGCTGTCCCATACGGGGATCGTGCCTGCAACCGTGGCACTATCAGCACCACACTCTCACCAGCGGAGCTATCCTGGCATCTCTGGTCAGGATGGTGGCCTTATCCTGCCATTCCTATGTCCTATCCGCTCTTCCCCACCACCTGAATTTGGGAATCTTGTGTCAATAATGATAGTAATTTTATTATTCATATGCTGCCCATATGACTGGGTTGCCCCAGACACTCTGGGCGGTTTCCAGCAAAATATAACCCCCACTACAAAACATCTAACATTAAAATTTTCCCTATACAGTCGTACCTTGGTTTTCGAATAGCTTAGTTCCTGAACGTTTTGGCTCCTGAATGTCGCAAACCCGGAAGTGACTGTTCCAGTTTGCGAACTACTATTTTTGGGAGCCGAATGTCCAACAGGGTTTCCGCAGCTTCTGATTGGCTTCAGGCGCGATTTGGTGTTTGAAAGTGTTTTGGAAGTCGAATGGACTTCCGGAACGGATTCTGTTCGACTTCCAAGGTATGACTGTACAGGGCTGCCTTCAGATGTCTTCTAAAAGTCAAAGAGTTACTGATCTCCTTCAGACACTCCTTTAGATATAAAAGACTAGTGAGGTAAGGTGAGAATATTCTCTGCTAGAAAATTCTCAGAAGAATATTCTCCACAAACTGTAAATTCTAATGTAAGAACCAGTTTTACAAACCTTAAAAATCTAGTAAATAATAAGTCAAGCTGTGATATTGCCAGTGTAAGTAATGAATAATGATTTATTTTTTTTGATCCACTTACATTACATTGTGCCATTCACCATTGGCAGTTCTGAAATGTGAGCTACAGAAAACATTTTCATGTTTAGTTTTAGTTTTAAAAATGCTATTCATTTAGTTTAATGAACATTTGAATTTGTTTGTATTTCAACTATAAGTAATAGCCTTTTTTTCTGTCTTGGTGTGACCTTATTCTTAGCAATTCTATACCTTTGGCCATACAGTGTGATTTTGTTTTTACAGAAAGTAGCTTTAATGCTTTATACACTTAAAGTACCTAGGCCTATACAATTATGTGTAACAGCATGTGAGATGGCCTTGATTTAAACAGTTGATGTTTCTATATTTTTATTTAGTGCCAGTAACTGGTTTTTGCGGTGCCATTCTATGGTACCAGGTGCCATTTACCAGAGATTCACATACTGAAATATATTACCATATAATGATAATATATTTAATGTTAATGGCTTCTTTTTTATATGTATGCCTATAGTTTTGCTTTTCAAGCTTTGTTTTAGTCACCAAATCAGTCATTAAGTGTTAGCGCTATTAGAAGCACAAGATAGCCTATTACTGAATTTACTTGTATCAAACCTTAACATGCCAATCTTTTTTTTTGACTTGTCCTATAACATGTACATTCTCCTATTTTAAATGAAAATTCTCTAATATTCTCATTAATTGAGAATATTCTTGAGAATATTTTCCGCAAGATTGCAGTGGTACCTCTGGATGCGAACGGGATCCATTTGCATCCTGAAGTGAACGCAACCCGTGTTGCCGCTTCCGCGCATGCGCGTGCTGTCATTTTGAGCGTCTGCGCATGCGCGAGTGGCAAAACCCAGAAGTAATGCGCTCCGTTACTTCCGGGTCACCGCGGAGCACAACCCGAAAATATTTAAGCTGAAGCGTATTCATCCCGAGGTATGACTGTATTCTTGAGAATCTTAACATAACCATACAGCAAGGATGTCCAACAGGTCGATCGCGATCTACTGGCAGATCCCCGGAAGGTGGGTAGATTGTGGTTCATCTCTGGCTCCCTTTCCTTGGCATCGCTAAAACTTCCTCCTGCCTTGCCCTGCCCTCCATTGTTGTTTGATCTCTGGAAGGGAAGATGGAGCTTTTTCTGTGCTGCTGGTTTCATCCATAGCGATATTTTTGTGAGTGACTTTACCCCTTTGTCCCTTGCCTTTAGCCCCCCCCAATGGAATTTTGCCCCCCAAAGCTTTTTTAAAACCCCTTAAAAAACAGGGCTTTCCTCCTCTCTAAAAAAAAAAGCCCAACAACTTTGAACCCCCCAAAAACAGGGGTAGAGCATTGCCAGTTTTTAAAAGTAGATCGCAGTTTCTTGAGAGTTGGCCACCCCTGCTATACGGGACCGAGACCATTTAGCACCAGCAAGTCAAATGTGAGGCATGCCCAAAGTAAAGGAAGGATTGAACTCTGATTAATAAGAATACACACAGAGGCTTGAACCAGCAAGACTATGGGAAGGGTGCGTATAATAATCTCTCTGTCTCCAGCCCCTGGCCCAGGTCGTATTATTCACAAAAGAGCTTTTTACAGAGTGTTCGTAAGAACCAATCAGATTTATTCTGAGCATTTCCACAGACCCCATGTGGGCACAAAGTTAAACTACAAACACTAGTTAAGCATGTATACTTTTGGGGTAAATGAATGAAAACTACAAAGGAGTGTATTCAGCAACCCCGGAGGTCATAAACAATCAATACACATGATAAGAAGGATGCCCAGGAGGACAGCAATCATTATCACCTTCATGTGAAACCTTTTTCCTGGCCCTAAGATTAACATCCTAAGATTAACATATCAGAAAAGCTACAGCAAAGAAACTGCCCACTGTCTTTGATGACCCAGGACGCCTGCCTGCCTGTCTGTGTACGTGCCTGGTCAAGAAAGAGGAATGGAACAGGGATGCAGAGGTGTGGATTGATCAAGAATCATATCAAAATAGTTTAAACCCAGTCAACGCAATGCTTTCATTGCTGACACAGATGGCTTACTCTATATTTGTTATAATTCCTCGTAGCAATCCCACCTGATCACTACAAAATGGCCAACTTTTGCCTGTCTTCTCCACCCCAGGGATTGACGACGCGGAATCCGAATGTGGCCTGGATCAGGGCGTGCCTTATGACTGGGTCATCACCAACGACGGAGACCAGCTTTCCCTGGACGCTCAACTGGAGAAACTGCTTCAGTTTATCCACAGCAAGCTGTAGCGCAACCCAGGGCCCTTGTGTTATCTCCACCTCCTTCTCTTTCTCTCTCTCTCTCTCTCTGTCTCCCTCCACCCCACCCTCCATTCCTTCGGGACCTGGGCTGGGGTTTGGCTGCGTCACCAAAGAAAGAGAATCTGGAGAATGCCGCCGTAGCCACCGGGCTGCAGTTAGGTGCGCCTCAAGGCAAGGCATTTCTGGGTGGGGTTGTTTTTTTTGACACCCACCCCACCCTTCTCTTCCTTTCATTTTGGAGAGTCCATTCCAGCGAGTGCCATAATCCAGTGCCAGTTCTTCCCTCCCCGGGACTCCATTCCAGGCAGGGTGTGCATCTCCATCCTGGCCGGCTGCTCGCTTGTGTGTCATTTCCGCGGGCTGTTCTTTTGCACTCGTACCTGGCACTGGCGCCTTCCCCACCTAGCATCAGGTGGGGGCTGATGTTTGCAGGAAATGTATGTTTGTGCTGTGGGGAGTGGGCGGTTTTTGGTCCGTTTCGGGTTTTCCTTCCTCCTTCCCATCTTGGGTCGCAGTTTTAGACTTTTACAGCTTTCGGCCACCAGGGGGCAGAATAACCTCAAGCTTAACACTTCTACGGCTCTGTTTCCCCGGACAAATCTTATTTCGTAACCCTTGCCTAGCTCTGTGCCTGTCAATCATCCTGTCCACCTGAATCCGGCTGGATAGGGTCCCCTCGGCGGGTCGAATTATATGCATGTTATTTTCAGGGGGCATTTTCTAGTCCTGTTCCTCGTCCCAGATTCAAGCTGATTTTTATCTGAGACAGGAACGCTTTGGAGTGATACTTTTAGCTGCTTCTGCTAATGACTGACCACACACACTTTCCCTAAGGTGGGGGGAATCGCTGTGCCTTATTCTTAAAAGTGCTGACCTCCTCCTGTTCTCCTCGCTTGCCCGGCTCCCCAACCGAATCCTTAATTTGGAAATCATCTCACCAACTTCTTCCCTGACCAAGGCTCCTGTGCCTTTTCCTTGCTGTGTGATGGGAAAGAGGCGGGGGACAGAAATTCAACAGGTTGGGATCAAACCGGAGTGGGAGAGCTGAGCCTGTTGGATTAATCCCCAGAACATAAACGACACAGGGCTTTTTTACTCGGATGGGAACGTTGTTCGGCAAGTACTGAAGGACACAGGAGCCATGATGGGGAAAGTAGTTGGCAACGCGACCAAAATGGGTTCTAAGCTGAGAAATTGCAGGACAGGCTTTTGCTGCTGAAGAGGACGTGGGGGGGCAACCAAACTGTGTGGGAATTGAGTGTTGAGTGCTTGGGCTGGGGTGAGATAGTCACGTGGGCTGGTGTTGGGAGCAAAATTCTGGACAGGGTGAAGGTTTGCTATTGATGCAACCCGATTTGCCCCCGGGCTACAGAATACCTAGCATATTCCCTGGCCATGTTTGTACATCATGCCAAACCACGGTTTAGTGTCACGCGAATGAGCCTAATCCCCTCTAGGGGTCGTGCGTTTCCCCTCTCCTTATCCTCTCACACAGCCAGAAAAGGAGGATTTCAGAAGATTCCAATTCCCCTTAAACTTGCCATGTCCAATCCCAGTTTCACCATAGCAAGGGCTCGTTTCAGCAAGGCAACTTCAGGAAACCATGGTTTGCATTTGGCATCTTTTGACACAGACCATAGTCGAGCCGTGATGCTCATTCAGATGCAAGCTTGCAACAGCTTCTGACACTGTCCTGGCTGAGCAGGAGGCTGAGGGTCGTGGGAGAGGCGCTCCGGCTCGATAACTCTGCACTAAACCGTGGTTTGAGTGTAACGTGCAAACACAGCCCAGGTACACGGGACAAGGTCCTCTCTCTGCTCCTTTCAGCACACCTGACTTCCTTCCCCGCACCGCAAACTGGATGTGCGGCTGTATAATCTCTTGCTAATGCCACTCACTGCTCAACCAAATGCCCATCTCCTCTCTTCCCCTCTGGAGAGGAAGAAGATTGTTGTACTCAAAATAAAGCTTTGGATTGGTTACAGTTTCCGGCTCTCGTCTGTCTAGAATAGTCCAGTTTCCGTCAGGTGGGTCTGAGTCTCGTTTGCTCAGGTGCAGAACGTGGAGTCGGTCAGGATAGTTCTTGCACAGGGGTCAGCCAAACTCAAGGTTTCCTCCATTTGAGGTTGCTGGCCTTTACATCGCCCGTCACCCCTGACCACTGGCCTGCCTGGCTGGGGCTGATTTGAGGCTGTTGTTTTTCCCCTAGCTATCTGTGAAGTGAATGAATGAATTTTATTATTACGGTCACAGACCAGTTCCGGCTCACTTACAATATCAGGAAAATCATAAAACACAACAGGAATACATTGAATGGCAATTGGGTATAACAGAGACAATATAGATATAGCGGCAGTTTAAAATATATATTAAATCTTGATCACTAAAATAGAACCTAAAATTGTCATTTAAACCCTTAATCATTTTGGTAGTACAGCTTGTTCCCTAAGTTTTATGGCAGTCGCACAGAATTTGGCCACCCTTTGTGTGATCTTTAGATCCTTGTCCTCTACCAGGAATTTTTGACTGACTGACTGACTGTCTACAGGTTATCTATCTATCTATCTATCTATCTATCTATCTATCTATCTATTGCTTTTGTATTTTTTCTTCAGGTTACTCATGGTTTTCCCCCTCCACAACCCTGTGAGGTAGGTTAGACTGAAAAGTACAGTGGTACCTCAGGTTAAGTACTTCATTCGTTCCGGAGGTCCGTTCTTAACCTGAAACTGTTCTTAACCTGAAGCACCACTTTAGCTAATGGGGCCTCCCGCTGCTGCCGCACCGCCGGAGGACAATTTCTGTTCTCATCCTGAAGCTCTTAACCCAAGGTACTATTTCCGGGTTAGCGGAGTCTGTAACCTGAAGCGTATGTAACCCGAGGTACCACTGTAGTGCCTTGCTTGCTTAATGGCCAAGTAGGGGTCTGAATCCTGGTCTCTCCTGGTTCCTAGTCCAACCCCCTAACCACATCACCACCACTGCCTCTCATCAAAGACAGCAAGCTTTGGAAACTAGCCATTTCAGATTAACAGCACTGCATTTATTTCCACTGGAAAAAGGGGAAGCATGGGTATGAATTGGGGACCTCGTGATCTGCAGTCAAATGCTCTACTATAGGAAGGCTGTCGATTGCCTACTTTTTGTTGGCATCCATGTCTCGAGAGACAATGGAGTACGCTTCCAGGGGTAAAGGCAAACCGCTGGAGAATCGCACTGCCTGCTGTGGCTGCAGAGACCGGTAACTTGCTGCCTTTGTGGTGTTTTTGCTGTGTTAGCAACACCCAAGTGACCTCTCCAGGGCGCAAGCCTGGGCAGTGTGTCTGGAGGTCCTGGGCTGCCCAGATGACAAAGACCGCTCATGTCCTTGCTAATGTGGTCCAAAGGGAAGCAGAGCTATAAGTGAGGTTTGGGCATCAAATGTACGAATTCATCATCCCGATATGCGCTTCAAGTTACGGATACGTTAACACGTTGCATTCCGTTTACCTTTTTTTCAGAAAAAAAATTAAGGGTTAATGTATGTTCGAGCAGAGTCTTAAAACTGCCCCGAGAAGCAGGGATGTAAACCTAAACAAACAATTCCTTCCATAGAAAAAGCTCCTAATAGCAGAGCCAGTGCAGATGCGATGCAAGGAATTCTGATCGGACCTCCCCTCCTTTATAAAGTAGCCATAGAGGGATGTTGGGATGTCTTCATTTTGATTATATATATTGTGGTTTTTAAGGCTGATGTCTTCTGTGAACCGCCCTGAGACCTCTGGGCATAGGACGGTATATAAATTCAAAAAAGAATAAGAATAAATACGGTAATAGCAGTAATGAAAAGCACTGGAGGGCCACAATTGGGCCTGAGGTTCCCTACACCTTACTGTGGGGATGCTCAAAGCACTGACATGGGCAGACATGGGCTCAGAGTTGTACCAGCTGAGAATCTCTCTCTCTGCCCTCTGCTTAATGCTTTTCTGCAGCCTGGGAGATTATCCGCCTCTTCTAAGTATAAGGATATGATTCTTAATACCCTCTCCGGCAGCCGGGGACCTGATGTTTGGATTTTAGAAGTGTAAGAGAGATGTATGATCCCTCAGGAATGTGGGTTGGGACTTTTCCTGGGGGCCGGGGCAGAGATTCTCCCACAGCTGAAGAAGAGGCCTTCTTCCTGGGGTTAGGGACTTTAACCCAATTGTGAGTTTCTATTTCATTTCTACCCTATTAAGAATGTAGGGCCCATCTAGGTCCGTACAGTGGCATAGCATGGGGGGGGGTGCACTGGGGCGGTTGCCCCGGGTGCAAAATAGGGGCACAAAATTTCAACACCCGGTGCTGCCTCAATATTGTTGTTGTTGTTTAGTCGTTTAGTCGTGTCCGACGCTTCGTGACCCCACGGACCAGAGCACGCCAGGCACCCCTGTCCTCCACTGCCTCCCGCAGTTTGGTCAAATTGCCTCAATATACTCGGTGCAAACCAGGGAGTGACCTTTCCAGACAATGGAACGACTCTTCTTTTCTTATCTCTGTGGCTGCAATCTCCTGGTTGATGCGGACGGACACCATTAGGCAGTTGAATCTTAGCTGTCAACTTTTCCCTTTTCTTGCAAAGAATCCTATTCGGAATAAGGGAATTTCCCTTAAAAAAAGGGAAACGTTGACAGCTATGAGTTGAATGCACATGCTTATTCTGTCTGTCCCCATCCCCCAGTGCAGCCACAGGCCCTGGTAACCAAAGCTACACCACTGGTCCAGAATCCTGCTTTGCTGATGGAAGGCCCCTAGGCAGGGCACTTAAAGCATCCTCAATTGTTTCTCTCCAGCATCTCTCCAGTTCAGGGGTAGTCTGCCTTAGGAGATGGAGGCTCTGTTTTGAATTATCCTGGCTGTTGGCATAAGAAGAGCTGCTGGACCAGCTAGCCTAGCATTCTGTTCTTACAGTGGCCGCCCAGGTGTCCCAATGGGAAGGCTGCAAACAGGATCCGAGCCCAAGAACGACTCTCCTGCGGTTCCCAGCAACTGGTATTAACCCACTGCGGCCAGTAGCCGTAGACAGCCCTCTGCATGAGTTTGCCTTGTCCTCTTTCAAAGTTGGTGGCTGCCATGGCAGTTTCATCAGCTATCAACCCGAAGAAACACTGCAAAACCTGGAGTTCGTAGTTTGGGGTTCGTAGTTAATGATCTCTCATCACAGCCTCTTCCTGGAGCAAGCTTTCGTCCATCCTTTTCTCAGTCCTCCCTTTCCTCAGTCCTGAATCTAGGAAGTTCGCAAGCGGGACCTGACTGGAGAGGAGAATGAAGAATCATAGAAGGAACCCAAGGGTCATCTAGTCCAACCCCAAATGCTGTGATCACACACACCAGGCCTTCCAAAGCTGAAGCTTGTTATTCCTCCCACCAAATGGCCATTATTATTATTATTAGCCCATCTTCCGTAGATTTCAGGGATGGGGCTGATGGGAGTTGGAGTCCCAACAATCTCTGCTGGACACCAGGCTCCCCATCCCCGTCAGAGGCATCCTCCCTCTGAGGATGGAGATTCAGGTCTGCCGCACAGCTACCTTTGCGAGGATGCATAGGGCTGGGATCCCAGCTGCCCGCCGCCACTGAGCATCCTGGACGCCGTTCTCCAGATGTTCTCTTGTAATCCTGGCCTCGCCCCAGCTACTTTCCTCTTTTTGCCAAATAGGGCAACTCGAGATTATTTGGGGAAGGAGGGGTCTTATGTAACTACAGTTACATGGGAATGTGTGGGTGGGGCTTTCTTAAAGCCTGTTGCGGAATTAGGATCGCTGCTGTTCACACACACACACACACACACACACACACACACAAACCTGCTCTGGTTTGGGGCTGCAAGAAATCCTGGGATGTCAGAGGCCAAGGATCTCAAGTACAAACTAATTTCCAGAGTCTGCACACCTGAGTTAACTGTTTTCTTCAGTCTTCACCTATACTAGCAGAAACCTTTCGTGTTCTGTGTCAATTGATCCAGATTATCTCTCGCATCCTGGCCCTGTGGACTGTGTACCCAATATTCTCTGCCCGCTAGCGCAGGTTCAGTATCATACAGGGTTGTGGCCAGCTAAGAGTAGAGTAGAACTCAGAGTAGAACCACTGACTTTACTGAGTGCCACTAACTTAGGTCTATTATTCTCAGTAGGTCCGCTCTGCCCATTCCCAACGATCATCACCATCTTTTATTATGCTGGGGATAGCTCAGTTGGTGGCGCACAAGACTCTTAATCTCAGGGTTGTGGGTTTGAGCCCCAGGTTAGGCAAAAGATTCCTGCATTGCAGGGGGTGGGACTAGATGACCCTTGTAAAGGTAAAGGGACCCCTGACCATTAGGTCCAGTCGTGGCCGACTCTGGGGTTGCGGCGCTCATCTCGCTTTATTGGCTGAGGGAGCCGGCGTACAGCTTCCGGGTCATGTGGCCAGCATGACTAAGCCGCTTCTGGCGAACCAGAGCAGCGCACGGAAACGCCGTTTACCTTACCTGGAGCGGTACCTATTTATCTACTTGCACTTTGACGTGCTTTCGAACTGCTAGGTTGGCAGGAGCAGGGACCAAGCAACGGGAGCTCACCTCATTGCAGGGATTCAAACCGCTGACCTTCTGATTGGCAAGCCCCAGGCTCTGTGGTTTAATCCACATCACCACCTGTGTCCTGATGACCCTTGTGGTCCCTTCCAATTTTACAATTCTATTATTTATTATTTGCATTTATATACCATCTCTCCCACCTCCAAGGAGCTCAAGGTGGCATATGTTGTTCTCCCCTTCCACATTTTATCTCCACAACAACCCTGTGAGATAGGCTAGGCTGAGAAGCACTACTAGCTCAAGGTCAGCTAGGTAGCTTCATGGCTGAGCAGGGATTTGAACCCTGGTCTCCCAGGTCTAACACTAACCACTACACCACACTGCTTCTGAATAATATAAATTTGTTCATTAATAACAAATACCAAACCTGCTGCCCAGATAGCTGCAGTTCAATGTTGTAATTTATAAAAAACAAATAAATTAAAAAATAAATTTATTTATTTGAGAAACCTGCTGTTTCCATCTGTGGATTTTTGGGTAGCTATTTTTTTTTTAATTGTTCATTAATTGTTCTCCTTGTTCATTTTACTGGCAGTGGTGTTAAGTGGTTTTCTAATTTGATCAGCGTATAAGAAATATTTTTATCCTCTCTTAGCTCCAGCAGATCCCGGAAGTAGTACAGGTGGCTTTTAACCTTGACCTTCAGGTGTGCTGGACAAATGCAAGCCTCTCCAGTGTGGGGGACAGGCAGTGGTGGGGGGCAAGGCCGTTGAGTCCCAGGCTTTGCTGGCTGAGGCAGAGCAGGAAGAGAGGTACCTGGATGCTGTGTCCATGGCAACCTGCCACCATCAACCTTTGGAGGAAAGACAGTGTGTGTGTGTGCGGATGGGAGCCTCTTAGAGAGCAGAAAGCGGGAGAGCGGAGTCAGGGGGGCGGGGGGCGCGGGGCGGGGGCGAGAGAAGCATTTCCCCAAAATAAGCAGGTGAATTACCAACAACTCATACATTAGGAAAACCATTACTTTCCCAATTACTGGTGGCTGATGATCAGGGTGTGCTTGTGCCAAAGTAGGTTCCTTATGAAGATCAAACCTGTTCCTATTATTTATTATTATTATTATTATTATTATTATTATTATTATTTCCTTCCATCCTTTTTGTTCCCTTTCTCTCTAATCCTCTCTTTCTTGTCTTTTTGATTCTATCTGTTCTAGATATTACTCTATTGCATTGTGAAAACTTTAATACAAATTGGGGGTTTTTTATTTTAAAAGTTGCATACTATTACAGCAAAAGAACACGTTCTTGGTGAATTGGTGATCTGGATTCTCCACATGGGGCAGAAAAGGACTCCCCATTTGAAATCTTGCAGAGCTGCTTGCCAGTCAGAGTGGGTAATACTGAGCTAAATGGACCAAAGGTCCAACTCAGTGTCTGTGTGTACTGTATGTATGTGTATATTTAGCAATCTTTTAATCAATTTTAATTATAATCAATCTTTTAATGTGGCAGCCCCAGCATGTTGGAACTGCCTGCCTGTTGACCTCAGAACCTGCTTAAAACATTTTCATTCATGCAAACCTGTCGAGACATGTAGAAGTCACATGTGTTTTACTCTGTTTTTATTGCAAATATTAATTATTCCCTTTCTTAAAAATAATGTTGTTAACTCTATCTCTTATTGACAATGTCAGTGTGGAGCAGTGGTTAGTGCGCTAGACTCCAACTTGGGAGACCAGGGTTCAAATTTCCACTCAGCTATGAAACCTACAGGGTGAATCACTGTCTCTCAGCCTTACATACCACACAGGGTTGTTTTGAGGAAAAAATTGAGAACTATGTACATCCCCTTGTACTCTTTGGAGAAAAAAAAAATGATATAAATGTAATAATAATAATAATAATAATAATAATATATTATAACCCACTTAGATGTTCTATGTACAACCAAGCAGTATGTAAATTTTATTAAATAACTGAAAATAGACACCACCTCCATCATCATAACAACCACTTTCCCTTTGAGACCTGCCAAACCATCCCTAAAGTTGCGATTTTCCCAGAAGCCTCCAGGTTTGCTTCTGGTCTTTCTCTCTTTATTTGGCTTCATCTGGCGTTCCACTTGGGACTCTGTATTTGGCAGATTGGCTGTTTCTCTTTTCTTTTTGTAAGGCTCATGGATGAAAGAGATTTATTTCTCAAAGGCAAGGACTTCAACAAGAAGGGGGGGGGGGAGTTTGGCTTTCGGAACAAAGACTGCAAATGTTTCCCACGAAATTACAATGGGCACTTTTTCCTCCTGGCTTCCATGGCGATCAGTCCCGGTTACGTAACAAGTTTGGACTCTTTTGCAGAGGACAACTGGAGGGAGGCGGAAGTGGCCAAAGGGGCAGTGTGACATTGGCCGGCCATCAGCTTCCAGAGCGGTCATCTGGGGTCCGAGGGGATGCAGTGGTCAGTGGTAACAGGCTGGGTCCAGGCAACATGGAGGGGAACTAAGAAAATTCTTGGGAGAAACTAGGCGCCTAGATTGGAGAGATAATCGTTCCGGCAGAAAGGAGAGCTCCCGAGATTTATTTGTGGTCTTTGTTTTTTTGTTTAATGAAGAGTTTACAAGTGGGAATTGCAGCAAAAACCTTGCAGCATTGAGCGATCCTGTTCAGGGTTCCAATTGGCCAGCCATGCCCCACTTGGGGCTACTCCATTCCATGCCCTCTCTACCCAGTTTCCCCAGTTTCCTTTCCCAGTGGACACTTAATGTTCTGTGGCTCCTTGGGCCTCACTGGAATGGCTCCCAAGAAAGGACACGCGTCACCAAGAAAGAGGAAAAAGTGGCCGTGCTTATGTCTCGGTGCCATTTTAGAAAGAAAGAATGGCTACAATTGTAATAGGAATGCAAGAACTCTCAGCCCGGTGGGGAAGACAGCCCTGTGTACCTGCTGTGGTCTAAGCGCTCATTGTGAATGGTCCACTTCAAGGCTCCCTCCTGCCCTCCCTATTTCAGGTTTAAAGTACACTAGACAGTCCTTTAGGCAGAAGATGCATTCAAATAAGGTAGAATTCGTACTGTTTAAACGGAAAGGGTTCTAACCATCGCAATAGGTGTTGAAATTCTAGGAGGTTGGATAGTTACGATGGAATGGTCTCAGGGGTGACATGCACATTTTTATTCCTATTTATTTCTTATTATTACTTTGTAAAAAAAAATACCTTCAAAGAGAGGACTATCCTCTGTAAAGGACATACAACACATACGTATAAGAATATGAGCCAATGGTCCATCTAGTAATAGAATCATAGATTTGTAGTGTTGGAAGGGACACCAAGGGCCATCTAGTCCAACCCCCTGCAATGCAGGAATCTCAGCTAAACAAAGCTGTCAACTTACAGATTTGAAAATAAGGGACCAGCAGCCTCAGAAATAAGGGATCAGCAGCCAAAATAAGGGATTTTCAGAGCACAGGTATGTTCGACTTCTGAGCCCTTCCGAGCCAAAGGCAGAAAGCCCAGCCAGCAGCCAAACAAAGCCTCAAGTGGTGGTTCCCACAGCGCAGCAACCCGGCAAAGGGGATGCAGCAAGGAAAACCACCGTCACCTCTCCGCTGGGAAGCGCTGAGCAAAGGCGAGTCCCCAGGCAACGCGGCCGATTTGATCGGCACAAGGCATGCAAGCTCCACCCCCCAGTCGTTCTTAGACTCCTTATTGGGTGAGCAAGGCAGCCAAGCAACGCAGCTGGAGCCTCCCTCCTCCCTGGCCGGCAGGGAGGGAAGGAGAGGAGCTGCTTCTTTTGAAACCTGGGATATTTAAGGGACATAATCAATAAGGGACAGCAGCAGGACATGGCACTGGGATAAGGGACTTTCCCGCCAAATAAGGGACGGTTGACAGCTATGCAGCTAAACATCCAGTCTAGCATCCTGGTCTCAGAGCTGGCCACCAAGACCCTTGTGGGAAACCCTCGCCTATCCCGCAGCTTCCAGCAACTGTTATTCAGAAGCAATGATAGACCTCTCCTCCGTGAATCTGTCTGGTCCTCTTTTAAAGCCTCCCAAATTGTCAGCCATCTTGCAGGTGGGAGTTCCACTGTTTAACTCGGCGCTGTGAGAAGAAGGTCTTCCTTTAACACTCCCGATCGCTTCATCGGATGTCCCCGAGTTCTAGGGTCACGAGAGAGAGAAAAAACAGTTTTCTCAATCCACTTTCTCGATGGCATGCATAATTTCATAAATTGCTTTTGTGTCACCTCTCACCTTTTCTCTCTAAACTCCAAATGCTGCAATCTTTCCCCATAGAGGAGTTGATTCGTCTCAATGATCATTTTGTTGCCCTTTTCTGAACTGTATAATACCCATCTTAATTGTTGTAACCTGCCCAGGGACTTTAGGGTGAAGGGCAGATAGAAGAAGAAGAAGAAGAAGAAGAAGAAGAAGAAGAAGAAGAAGAAGAAGAAGAAGACGACGACAGGGCCTGAGTGGATATTTTTGTGGGGAGGGGATGTTTGGTAGTTTTGCAAACTTAATGTTTCCTTAGTCTAAGTATACAGAAACCTCCCCAATTACTCCCTTTTGGAAGTATTTGTGTTGGCACTCACCACCACCTGATTTCACTTATAAAAGGAACAAAGTAAATTTATACACACACACATCATAAATCTATTCCGTTTTCAAAGTCATTCAAAAGACTCGGAACAGAAGGAACAAAAATCTGCATCAGCCACTTGATGCAGCTGTTGTTTGAGCCAGAGCGAAAGGCGAGGGAGCAAGGAGGTGGTGGGAGGGGCCTTAGCTCAGTGGGCGGAGCATCAGACATAGGGGAACCAATGATATGGCTCAGATGTCTACACTTCTATTTAAATCAGCCCTTCATTAAGAACGATGAGGACTATAATAATTTTTTTGGGGGGGGGGGGTAAGCGCCATAACTCAGTGGGTAGCGCATCTGCTTTGCTGGCCGGAGGTCCCAGATGCAATCCTTGGTGTCTCCAGATGGGACTGGGAGTCACTGCAGACACAACTAAGCTGGGTAGACCAGTTGTCTTAGTTGGTAGGCAGCACCTGACATTCCTCTTTAAAGCAGCCCTTCATTTGGACTTGGTTAGAGCATGGTGCTGATAAGGCCAAGCTTTCAGGTTCGATCCCTGTATGGGACAGCTGCATATTCCTGCATTGCAGGGGGTTGGACTAGATGATTGGGTCCCTCCCAACTCTATGGCTCTATGACTGACGACGACTAGATTCTTACTTTGCTTTGAGGGAGAGTGTATTGCAGGCATGGCCAAACTCGGCCCTCCAGATGTTTTGGGACCATAGCTTTCAACATTTCCTTTTTTTTGCGAGGAATCCTATTCAGAATAAGGGAATTTCCCTTAAAAAAAAGAGAAACGTTGACAGCTATGTTTGGGACTACAACTCCCATCATGCCTGACCACTGGTCCTGTTAACTAGGGATGATGGGAGTTGTAGTCCCAAAATATATGGCGGGCCAAGTTTGTCCATGCCTGCTGTACTGACTCAGCAGATTTGCATGGAAGAGAGCCCCAAGTTCATTCCCCAGTATTCCCAGGCGGGGCTGGTAAAATATCCCCTGCCTGAAACCCTGGAGAGCTGCTGCCAGTTGGTGTGGACCAGACTTCCTCAACCTCGGCCCTCCAGTTGTTTTTGGCCTACAACTCCCATGATCCCTAGCTAGCAGGACCAGTGGTCAGGGATGATGGGAACTGTAGTCTCAAATCATCTGGAGGGCAGAGGTTGAGGAAGCCTGGTGTGGACAGTACAGTACTGAGCCAGGGGGACCAACGCTTTGATTGAGTATAAAGCCACTTCTTAGGGGAGGGCCAGGAGGCTCTTACAAGTGGGCCCCAGCAGACCCATCCATAGCTGTCAACGTTTCCCTTTTTTAAGGGGAAATTCCCTTATTCCAAATAGGATTCCTTGCAAGAAAAGGGAAAAGTTGAGAGCTATGGACCCATCCCCAAACGTCCAGCTGTGCCAATATCTCTCCAACCACAGAATCTTCTTGTAGAGCTCAGATTTCTTTCTTTTTTGGCTTCGATATTTTCCTAAGACCATTCTGAGACAGACGGTTCTGTTGGTTTTCCAAGTAACCCTTCACTAATGGGCCATTTCAAGTCAGCACCCTGCAGTTCCTTCGGGAAGTATCCTTGCTGGCTGGAGGCAACCTTTGCATTTAATGCAAAGCGCAAAATGCCTCGCTCCTGAGAGTTTGGAGGAGAGGGGAACCCCGCTGCTCCTTCTGCATTTGATGTTGTTGTCTAACGGGATGTGAAATTAAAAGCAATATTTCTTAAACGAACCCATCCCGCTGCCTAGGGCAAGCAGGACGCGGGCAGAGAGGTGTAAAGCATATGGCACCAACCGTCGTTCTTGCTTCAGAAATAGCATTAATGTGCTCCATTTGGTGGCTAACGCCCAGGAACCTTTAAGTGTACTATCTAAGCGCACTTTTCACAAACTGCACAGTTAGTGCCCTGCGCCATTTTACTCTTTGGTAGGCCGGCTATCAAGCGGGTTTACTGCCTTTCGTCTTCAGGGGGCTTTCCGCATCCTGCTGCCCAAATGGTTTAACCTCCAGTGTTACACAACAGTCCCCTCTTTTAATATTCTAATTAAATAATCGTCCTTCAACAGCCAGCAGTCTGTGGCTACAGAGCAGACTCAGGGGGCCACATTTGAGACTTTATCGCTTTAGAGAAAAGGAGAGTAAGAGGTATACAAAAATATCCATAGCACAGAGGGGAGTTTTTCCTCCCTCGCTAACATCCAAACTGGTGGGAATCCAGTGAAGGTGAATGTTGGAAGATGAAAGAAAGTACTTCTTCACATAAAAGGTAAAGGGACCCCTGACCATTAGGTCCAGTCGTGGCCGGCTCTGGGGTTGTGGCACTCATCTCGCTTTAGTGGCCGAGGGAGCTGGCGTACCGCTTCAGGGTCATGTGGCCAGCATGACTAAGCCGCTTCTGGCAAACCAGAGCAGCGCACGGAAACGCTGTTTACCTTCCCGCCGGAGCGGTACCTATTTATCTACTTGCACTTTGACGTACTTTTGAACTGCTAGGTTGGCAGGAGCTGGGACCGAGCAACGGGAGCTCACCCCGTTGCCGGGATTCGAATCGCCAACCTTCTGATCGGCAAGCCCTAGGCTCTGTGGTTTAGACCACAGCGCCACCCGCGTCCCTACTTCTTCACATAGCACATCGTTAAACTGTGGAACTCACTCCCACAGGAGGCAGTGATGGCCAACAAATTGGGTGGCTTTAAAAGAGGAGTGGGCAAATTTGTGGAGAACAGAGTTATGTGAATGGCTGCTAGCCGCTATGGCTCTGCTCTGCTTCCACAGCCGGGGGCACCAATGCTTCTGAATACCAGTTGCTGAAAACCACAGGAAGGGAGACCTGCTTTTGTGTGCAAGGGGGCTTCCCATCTGGCTGGCAACTGTGAGACCAGGATGTGGGACTAGATGGACCACTTGCCTGATCTAGCAGGTCTCTTCTGTTCTCACTGGTCTGGTTTTGAGCTTCTTTAATCTCTCCTAGTCCCCTCCACCCCCACTTTTGGTCCTTCCCCTCTATTCGCAGCCTGAACACTGGAAATAGAGAATGTTAATTCGTACAGCATCATCAGAATGTCTGGTTTTTGGAGAGGGATGGCAGATCAGTAGTGCACCCATAAGGTCTCAAGTTCAATTTCTGCCATCTCCGGTTAAAATGACTGGGAGATTATGGAAGATACCACTCTCTGCCTTGGGGGCTTCTGCCAGTCATAACTGGTGGTACTGGGCTTGATGGGCAAACAATCTGACACGGAGTGAGGCAGCTTTACAGAGCAAGCTTAAGGGCAAGTCCCTGACCCGAGGAGATTACAATTCGGGGAGGGAGGAACAGGTAAATCGCACTGATGGCTAGGGCCGATTGGGGCTGGGAAGGCAAGGAGCCCAACAGTAGGTGGCGCCGGAGCCAATGAGAGGCCAGGCCAAGAGATTATAGCTTTGCCCCTGAGGGAGCTGAGCCTCTTGCTTAGAGAAGAGCTTTTTGCAAACACTCAGCTGCTTTTTGTGTTAATGGATGTAAAATGCATCAAGACTGATACTCCTTTTCTTCCTGGTCTGACTCTTCCAACCTTCCAAGCTTCATAGGGTGACCTCATGTCCTGGTAAGAGGAGACGGCAAAAAACTTATCCCATCCACTTTATCTCCTCTCTCTAAGGTGGGAAGACATACTCTCCAACATTTCTCCGATGAAAATAGGGACGTCCTGTTCCATCATGATCATTTTATTATTTATCCTCTGCCCATCTGTTTTTCGTTGGTGGTGGTGGTTCAGCTGCGGCTTTTTGCTTCCAGAAAAAAGAGCAACAGCCACCATGTGGTACCCTGCCCTCTTCTGATATGGAGTATCAGAGGTTGGATGGCCATCTGTCATGCATGATCTCACTGATATTCCTGCATTGCAGGGGGTTGGACTAGATGACCCTCGGGAAGTCATCCAGATCCTATGGAAGTCATCCAGATCCTGGCCATTTCTCTCTTTCCTGGAAGCAAAATTCATAGTACAGTGGTACCTCAGGTTAAGAACTTAATTCGTTCCGGAGGTCCGTTCTTAAGCTGAAACTGTTCTTAACCTGAGGTACCACTTTAGCTAATGGGCCTCCCGCTGCCGCCGGAGCCCGATTTCTGTTCTCATCCTGAGGCAAAGTTCTTAACCCGAGGTACTATTTCTAGGTTAGTGGAGTCTGTAACCTGAAGTGTCTGTAGCCTGAGGTACCACTGTATGTGCATTGGGTAACCATATGATACACCACGCATGGGCAAACTCTGCCCTCCAGCTGTTTTGAGACTACAGTTCCCATCCTCCCTGACCACTGGTCCTATTAGCTAGGGATGATGGGAGTTGTAGTCCCAAATCATCTGGAGGGCTGAGTTTGCCTATGCCTGTGATACACCATGTCCCTATTCACTCCGGGGATCAACTCTCATTTCACTGTATGTTATATGTCTCTATATGCGGCTTTATTCAGTCAGATCTGTCTGCACTGACTGGCAGCAGCTTTCCAGGGTTTCATATAGGAATCTATCCCGGCCTCACGTGGAGATGCTGCCGGGGACTGAACCTGGGGAGGCCTCCGGTCAGCCATTTTGGGAACAGAATGTTGGACTAGACGGAATCACAGAGCTGGAATGGGCCATGAGGATAAACTAGTCCAGCCCCCTGCAATGCAACAATCCTTCTCCCAAGGTGGGTTTCGAACCCACAACCCTTAGATCAAGAGTCTCATGCTCTATCGGCTGAGCTATCCCAGACCTGGCCTGATCCAGCAAGGCTCTTGTTACCTACGCGAACAAACATACATAGATTAAAGAGAGACATATTTATTTGGTTTGGAGTTGTTCCACTCCATCCTTCCACGTGCTCTCAAGAGGGATAGAACTGACTGGCAGATAGACTTGTTGTTGTTTAGTCGTTTAGTCGTGTCTGACTCTTCGTGACCCCACGGACCAGAGCACGCCAGGCACTCCTGTCTTCCACCGCCTCCCGCAGTTTGGTCAAACTCATGCTGGTAACTTCGAGAACACAGTCCAACCATCTCGTCCTCTGTCGTCCCCTTCTCCTTGTGCCCTCCATCTTTCCCAACATCAGGGTCTTTTCCAGGGAGTCTTCTCTTCTCATGAGGTGGCCAAAGTCTTGGAGCCTCAGCTTCAGGATCTGTCCTTCCAGTGAGCACTCAGGGCTGATTTTCTTCAGAATGGATAGGTTTGATCTCCTTGCAGTCCATGGGACTCTCAAGAGTCTCCTCCAGCACCAGAATTCAAAAGCATCAGTTCTTTGGCGATCAGCCTTCTTGATGGTCCAGCTCTCACTTCCACACATCACTACTGGGAAAACCATAGCTTGAACTATACGGACCTATGTTGGCCCTTCATGGATCACTGCCTTGCCGTGGCGAAGGGGCTTGAATAACTCAGAGAAGCTGTGAACTATGCCAAGCAGGGCACCCAAGATGGACAGGTCATAGTGGAGAGTTTTGACCAAACGTGATCCACCTGGAGCAGGAACCGGCAAGCCACTCCAGTATCCCTGCCAAGAAAACTCCATGGACAAAGACAACAGGCAGATAGACAGACTGGTATAAATGAGATCAGGGAAGGGATGGAGAGAGCGAAGACAGACACACGCCGGCGGGTGAAAATCCCACCGGCAAAGCTTCGCAGCGGATGCCGGCGAGCAAAGCTTCACCTGTTGATCTCCCCACCTGCCTCACACATCCCACCTCGGTGCGACCGAGCCCTGCCGCGGACTCCTGCCTGGGCTCGCGTGTCCGATGGATCAGCCTCGCGCGGCGATCCCAAGGGAGCCAAAAGCGCAGCTCAGCCGTACGCCCAGTCGAGGGCAAAGGCGCGGCGGACTCCAATTCCCGTGGTGCCGCGGGGCGCGCACAGGCGCACTGGCCGCCGGTGCCTTTGGGGAGGGGGCGGCGGGCGGGGGAGGGGGTGATGTCAGCCCGGCGGCTGCTCCCGGGCAGCCAATGAGCGGCCTCCGACGGCAGGTGGGCTTGGCTGGCGGCGCGCGCGAGAGGCAGCGCTGGCTGGCTGTCCATTCAAGCCCCGCTCGCGGCTCGGCTGCAGCAGCTGGCGCCGGCAGCTCCGGGCCGTCGCTTCTCCTCCGCCGCCGCCACCGCCTCGCCACCCCGCCCCGCAGGCTGGGCATCCGAGGGGGCCGCTTGGATGCCCCTGCCCTGGGGGAGGCAGCGCGCTGAGCCCGGGCAGGGGCAAGCCAGGGCCGGGAGATGGAGCCGTCGGGGCCCTTCCACGACTCCGGCGTGGGCGATCTGGACGCCGACGAGTCGCGCCCGCCTTGCCCGCCCTCGGGGGACGAGCCGCGCCCGTCCGCCGCGCCCCCCAGCTTGGCTCCAGCGGCGGCGGCGACGGCGGCGGCGGCGGCGGGTCCCCTGCGGGCTCCTCCCCCGGTGGCCGCCCTCCGCCCTTCCTCCCGCCAAGGGAGCCAGCCCAATGTAAGCGGCGAGCACTGGGCGGCCCCGGGCCACTCGCCCAGCTCCAGCGGCGGCGGCGGCGCGGGCACGGGCGGCAAGCACCGGCAGGCCAGCCCGCTGGCGCACCGGCGGGACAGCAACCCCTTCACCGAGATCGCCATGAGCTCGTGCAAGTACAGCGGCGGCGTCATGAAGCCGCTCAGCCGCCTCAGCGCCTCCCGTCGGAACCTGCTGGACGCCGAGGCCGCCGCCGAAGCGCAGCCGTTGCAACTTCTGGGCGCCGGGGCTCACCCGCCGGAGATCGTCATCTCCCGGGAGGACAACCACTCCCCGCAAGGGCTGCACCCCAACACGGCAGGGCTGTCGGGGACCGGAGGTGGCCCCCACAAGCACCCGCCCGTCGGGGGGCCCTCCTTCGCCAAAGCGCCCAAGCGCAAGAACCAGAACATCGGCTACCGCCTGGGCCACCGGCGCGCCCTCTTCGAGAAGCGGAAAAGGCTCAGCGATTACGCGCTCATCTTCGGCATGTTCGGCATCGTCGTGATGGTCATCGAGACGGAGCTGTCGTGGGGCTTGTACTCCAAGGTAGGCGCGGCTCCCCCCGGACCTCGGAAGGCGTGTGTGTGGTTTTATTGGGGGGGGGGAATGTCCTGGAAGGCGCCTTCCAACCTCTCCAAAAAGCGCGCACCGGCGCTCTCCAAACCAAGAAGGCAATTTCTGAATCGCGACGCGTGACTTTGTAGGGGAGGGAGGGTGGAAGGAAGAAGGGGAGCCACGTCTAAAAATTGGTGAGGGTATCTAGCATCTTGTGGGGGGTGGGAGGTGGCGTTAACATATCTCAGTCGTAAAGAGGGTGGGATGGAAAGCTGCTCCCCCCCCCCCCCCCGCCAACAGCAACCGAAGTTGCGCGCATGAATGTGCTCCCCATGGTAACGTTAGCGCCAATTGAAGTTTGCCTGGGTTTTCCCCTCCCTCCATTCACAGTTGCGGTCGATTCTTTTTGTGGGGGGCGGCGGAAGGGATGGCATGCTTAGGTGAGAGGGAAGACTCTGGTGGCTTCTTCCGCCCAAATTGCTCCCTTACCTCCCCAGAAAGAAGGCTTGATGGACCCCCCCACCCCCTTCTCCAGTAAGAGAAGGATACAGGTGGTATGGGGGGGGGGGAGGCTGTAGATAGAGAAAGAGAGAGAAGGGCGGGGTCACAGTGCTTTTTCCCCTGCTGTGTAATGCAAACCGTGCCTATTCGGAATTAAATCCCATTAAACCCGGCGGGGTTTACTCGCATGTAAATGGGATCGGGCATGCAGCCTGGAGTGCGTTTTCCCACCTAGCCAGTTTCCATCTCTGATCGCTATTGGAAGATGATTGGGGGTGGGGAGCAGGGAAAAAATGGTCAGTGGGTTTCTGCTCACAGTATTCTCTTATTTTTCACCCACCCCACTTGACTCTTGGGCAAGCACACCCTACTGCTGTCTCCATAGGAGAATATTCCGGGATTTGGGGGGTGGGCATTCGTGGCTGCCGTTTAAGGCTTGTAGTACATCATAGCGGAGGGGTGATGGGTTGCATTTTGAGAGCTCCCCCACCCCCTGACTCAGAGCCAAGATTGTCCTCCATGTTCCCCCTCTTTCCTCAATCGGGGTTTTCTATGGGGTAATCCGGCTGTTGATTTCTGTAGGGAGCTACTGGGGGTTGCAGCTGCTTTTCAGCTTGCAGTCATGTGATTTTGACTAGTGTGTGTGTGTGAGAGAGAGAGGAAGATGATGGACAGGAAACCCCTTAATCATTTGAGACATGAGGCACCCGCCATGAGGCCCTGATGCTGCTGGGTTCCTGGCCCCCCCCTCTCGGAATCTGAAATGCACAGTGGTTCTTCTTCCCTCCTTCTGCTGCTGCTGTAGCTCAGTGGCAGAGAATCTGCTTTTGCATCAGAAGGTACCTGGTTCGATTCCCAATGGCATCTCCAGGTAGGGAGGTCCCCTTCCTGCAACCCTGGAGAGCTGCTGCCAGCCTGTGTAGACAATATTGAGATCAGTGGTCTGTACTCAGGCAGCTCCCCATGTTCCCTTTTTGCCCTTTTCAATAAAGCACTTAAGAAAAGCCTGCCTGGATCTGGCCAAAGGCCATTTAACATGTTGCTTTCAGTAGGGCACACCTTTTCCTCCACTAGATTTATGCCGGAATTAAAGGGCTTTGGGGATGAAATAACTCCTCAAACCCTTGTTTAGGGGTCCCTCTAACCTGACATTCGAGCTTCATGTGTACCAGAACTGTAGGGGGCAGAATTAAGGATGTTGCTCTGGCTTGGTATCTGTTGAGAGTTTTTATTGCTTGGGAGTTGCCTTCCCCTTGGGGGCTGTTGGCTCCCTATCTGAGCCCAGTTAGCCTTGTGCTGCCCTGTGGCATGGCGTTCCAGAGGTGAACTCTGTGCCGAAAACCCCCCTGTTTCAGCTCATTGATTGTGGAGATGGGGAAACTCAAAGCACTCTGTATGTTGCTGGACTCCCGATGGATTGGTCATGAGTGATGGGAGCTGGAATTCCGCCATAGGTTCTCCATCCATTGTTAAAGGAGTGGTGCTGGAGGAACGAATGTTTAGAGAATGACAGTCCTTGGTTGTGTGGACAGCTAGATGCTGCTACCAATAATTGACATAATATTAAAACGTATTTATTTATCGCTAATTTCATCTACAAATAATTTCCCAGCGGGCGTCCCAAAGCGTTTTGCAATATTGTGAAAGCATATATCAAACAGCTGCATGTGTTTAAAAACAGTTAAAATATTAACGTATTTTATAGACAGTCTTAATTTTATATATAACACCCATCTTAAAACAGTAAGAACAATCACTCATATATCATATAGATACAAGCGAGCTTAGCATGTCAGACCCAGACCTGGGAGAGCAGGATTCGAATCCGCACCCAGCCGTGAAGCTTAGTAGGTGACCTTGGGCCAATCGCATACTCTCAGCCTAGCCTACCTCCCAGGGTTGTTGTGAGAATAAAATGGGGTGGAGGGGAACAATGTAAGGTGCATTGAGCTCCTTGGGAGGAAAGGTGGGATACAAATGTAATTCATAATAATAATAAATTATAATATCATTCGTGCATATGATCCTTTGGGAGGGCGGGATCTGTTCTTAATCCTCGCTGCCAATTAATTTCATTGGGTCATCCCCCAAATTCCAATATCAGGAGGAAAAGGCAATAGCTTTTTCTGCCTACCCCCTTGGCACCACTCCCATTTTCATAAGTTCCTGTTATGCACACACACATCTCAAATCAGTCACCTTATTTTCCAACCTGAGGATGATGAATCCAGTGGCCCTTTCCAATATTGCTGCCTTCTGACTCCCATCTCAACAGGCCAGTGCTGGCTGGGGATGATGGGAGTTGTAGTCCAACAACATCTGGAGGGTGACAGATGTTACCAGCCCTGCTTTATGCCACATTTGAACCATACATTTCAAGCACCACAATACCACTTTAACCAGCTTCCCTCCCTCCTCCCACAAGACTTATGGGAACTGCAGTTTGTTAAAGGTGCTAAGGGTTGTTAGGAAAACCCCAGTTCCCTTCGCAGAGCTACAATTCCCAGTTCCCTGTTAAGAAGCATTGATTGTTAAACCACTCCTTAGGGAGGAAGAGCAGCATAGAAATCATATATATATATATATATATATATATATATATATATATATAGACAGCTGGACAAAACTGGGAAGCAAGATGTGGTCATGGGGCATTGCCTGATGTTTGCTCCCCTCCGAGAGGCCTGGTATGGAGAGATAGACTGCCACGGGACATGGAAGTTCATACTTAGGTAAAAGTAAAGGGACCCCTGACCATTAGGTCCAGTCGTGTCCGACCCTGGGGTTGCGGCGCTCATCTCGCTTTATTGGCCAAGGGAGCCGGTGTACAGCTTCCGGGTCATGTGGGCAGCATGACTAAGCCGCTTCTGGCGAACCAGAGCAGCGCACGGAAACGCCGTTTACCTTCCCGCCAGAGCGGTACATGTTTATCTACTTGCACTTTGACGTGCTTTCGAACTGCTAGGTTGGCAGGAGCAGGGACCGAGCAACAGGAGCTCACCCCGTCGCGGGGATTCGAACTGCTGACCTTCTGATCGGCAAGTCCTAGGCTCTGTGGTTTAACCCACAGCGCCACCCGCACACAGGTGGATTGATTTTGCCCCCTGAACTAGCTCGTTTGGAAAAATTGTTCCATACGCCACAGTAGTGAGGTAGAGAATTTTAGGCTTGGGGGTTCAAGCCTCTCTAACTCCTTCCCTCCCTAGGCCCCCTCCCCAGCCACGTTGTTTAAAGTCTCTGCTTTGTACCCTCCATGGATGTTTCTGTGTGGCTGGAATGTGTTCTTGAACTCTGATAATGCATCTTGTTTTACTTGGAGGGAAGATGAAGATGTCGTGGGAATGTAGAATCGTAGCGTTGGAAGGGACCTTCAGAGTCATCTAGTCCAACTAGACTAGTCATCTAGTCCAAATCTCTGCAGTGCAGGAATCTCAGCTAAATGTAGAAACTAGCTAAAAGTACAGAAGGAAAAATGGGCACCCGTTGCCCCGCCCACTTTGTCCTCTGGCCCCGCCCACACCTGGCATGTGGCCCCCAGCAGGCAATGTGGCCCTCAGACTGAAAAAAGGTCCCCTCTGCTCCTCCCATCACTGTCCTGTCTCCCTCTGTTCCACCCCTGCCCCCATTTGTGTGTTTGGCACTGTAAGCTCCGTGGAGGCGGAGACCTGGCTTCCCCTCTAGGAATCTCCCTCCGGGGACATCTATGCTGCTGCTTTTCTTTTCACAATGACACTCTGCAGCATTTCAAGGTCACTTTCCTTCTGGGAGGGCAGAAAGTGGCTGCAGTGCTTTAGCATCTGACCAGCAGGGTTGATGAGCAGGGCTTGAGCTATATGAGTTCACAGGGGACTGGGGAGGCTGCAACTCTCCAGGTGTTGTTGGACTCCAACTCCCAGCAGCCCTAGCAGCAGGCACGGCCACGGCAAGGAATGATGGGAGTTGTAGTCCAACCAATAATCTGCAGGGCTAAAGACACTCCCATCTGTGGCCCAGGCGAAAATATTAATTTTAGTTTTTTTATTTTAATTTTGCTTCTTCTTTCTGGCCTCTTGCTAAACACAGATAATGGGGGTGGCGGCGTCATGTTCCCACGGGGGCCTCTTCTTGCTTTGTAAGGGAAGGGGCTGAAATCGTATGTGTTTTTAGGGTAATAATATAATTTTTTATTTATACCCCGCCCTTCCCAGTTCAGAAAACCGGGCTCAGGTTTTAACAACAAATTTAAAACACTTAATTGATGCAACAAAAAACAGCATAAAATATAGTATAAAATGTATATAACAATAAATTCAGAATTCAAAAATCAATTTAGGGGGGAAATCCATCCAATAAACATTAGATGATCACCAGGGCTAGCTGGCTAAATTAGTCCTATTTGGGCCAGCGAGGAGACCAGGGGAGAATTAGCTGTGGGATCCCAGAGCGGGTAATCTTCAAAAAAAGGGGGAGGGGGAGGGAAGGAAGGGGAATAAAAGATCAGGCTAAGTTCAAATTGAAAGCCAGGCGGAATAGCTCTGTCTTACAGGCCCTGCGGAAGGAAGTTAAATCCTGCGGGGCCCTGGTCTCATGGGACAGAGCATTCCACCAGGTCGGAGCCATCACTGAGAAGGCCCTGGCCCTGGTGGAGGATAGTCTGACTTCCTTAGGGAATGGACCCATTCACCTGCCCTAGATCCTATTCATTCTGAATTTCATTTCGATCCCCCTCCCCATTGCCTTTCCATCAAGAGTCTGGGGCAGACAAGGGGAAGGTGCCTTTTAAGATTCTGACACCCGAGGAACGTGCATTTACGGCTATTGCGACCTCTTTGTGCCACAGGACTTTTAAGCTCAGCTTCAGAGAGTTGGTGGTTAGAATCCCCACGACGGGGTGAGCTCCCGTTGCTCGGTCCCTGCTCCTGCCAACCTAGCAGTTCAAAAGCACGTCAAAGTGCAAGTAGATAAATAGGTACCGCTCCAGCAGGAAGGTAAACGGCGTTTCCGTGCGCTGCTCTGGTTCGCCAGAAGCGGCTTAGTCATGCTGGCCACATGACCCGGAAGCTGTACGCTGGCTCCCTTGGCCAGTAAAGCGAGATGAGTGTTGCAACCCCAGAGTCATCTGCGACTGGACCTAATGGTCAGGGGTCCCTTTACTTTTACCAGTGTCATCTAGTCCAAACCCCTGCAATGCAGGAGGCTTTTGCCGAATGTGGGGCTCAAACCCACGACCTTGAGATTAAGAGTCTCCTGCTCTACTGACTGAGCTGTCCAGCAGCTAGGGGCTTGCAAACTCTTTGGAGCTGAACTCACTACTGGGGGAACTGAGAGCGGTGTGGCAGTTAGAGCGCCAGTCTCGGACTGGTAGAGATACGGGTTCAAATCCCCACCCAGCCGATTATGTTCACGGGGGACAGGAATCTTGCTCCAATAACAATCTCTTGCTCTAACCTACCTTGCAGGGATGCTGTGAGCGTAAAGGGGGGTGGGCGTAGCAGAGTGGAAGGCTGGCAGCCCAGCAGTGGGCGGAGCCAGAGCCAGTGGGAAGCTGAGCCGTCCCCTGATTGGTTGTTGTTAAAAGGGCAGGTAGGTGGGGTTGGTTGAGGACAGGCTGCCAGAATGAATCTTTCTCAACCTTGGGCTAATTGCTCTTTCTTGCCTACCTCGCAGGGTGGTTGTTGTGTGGCAAGAAAATCTGGCAGCTGCTCTTTCTGCACATAACCTTCCCTTACAGAGATACAGCGCTGGGGGAAGCAAGGGCACCACCACCTTTGAGCTCTTTGGTGGCGAGAAATGCAAGGAATAAAACAAGCAAATAGACCTTCCTGGCTGGGTGGGTGTGAGACGGTTTGTCAGCCGGCAAAACGCGGCTGCTGTGCACATGCGCAGGAGGCATTCTCCTCCATTAATTAATCTGCTTGTTCCGTACTGCATCCTAGCCTAGGGAGAGAGCATGCACACCGCGTCAGGCTTGCAAAGTTGTGGCTGGCATTGGGAATCTTAAGGGTGAGCATGCGTCCAGCTGGACCTCTCTGTCTGGCTCTCCATGCAACACCCCTCGCTGGTTCTGCATTGCACCCTGATTATTTCCCCCAGGCCGAACTGTGACCTTGGATTCCCGATTGTGGCTGCCTCGATTCCCCACCCCTTCCTTAAGCTCTCTGCCTCCATGCCCTATCTGCATTATGGCTATAACAAAAGTCATACTGCCCTGCCTTGCAGGGGGGTTGTGAGGATACTGTGGAGTGATGCATAAATGAGGGTTAGGGAAAACTGTGATTTCCCCCCCTCCAACATTAATTGCATTCATATCCCACCATTTCCTCCAAGGAGATCAGGGCAGTGTACGTGGCTCTCTTGGTCTCCGCAACAACCCTGTGAGGTAGGTTAGACTGAGAGGGAGCGACTGGCCCAAGGTCACCCCATGATCTTCTTGCTCAGGTGGGGATTTGAACCTTGACCACCCAGGCCCTAGTCTAACACTTGAATCACCACACTACTATGGCCCTCCCAGATGCTGCAAGTCTCATAATCCCAGACCATTGACCATTCTGGCTGGAGGCTGATGGGAGCTGAAGTCCAGGAGACATCACTGCACCCTTCTGTGAGTGCATTTAACATGTGGTCCCTGATTGGTTGGGACATGTGTTTAAGACGCCGCCGAAGCCCTCCAGGTGTTGCTGGACTCCAACTCCCATCATCCTTGACCATTGGCCATGCTGATGGGAGCTGGAGTCCAGGAGACATCACTGCACCCTTCTGTGAGTGCATTTAATATGTGGTCCCTGATTGGTTGGGACATGTGTTTAGAAAGCCACTGAGGCCCTCCAGGTGTTGCTGCATTCCAACTCCCATCATCCTTGACCATTGGCCATGCTGATGGGAGCTGGAGTCCAGGAGACATCACTGCACCCTTCTGTGAGTGCATTTAATATGTGGTCCCTGATTGGTTGGGACATGTGTTTAGAAAGCCACTGAGGCCCTCCAGGTGTTGCTGCATTCCAACTCCCATCATCCTTGACCATTGGCCATGCTGATGGGAGCTGGAGTCCAGGAGACATCACTGCACCCTTCTGTGAGTGCATTTAATATGTGGTCCCTGATTGGTTGGGACATGTGTTTAGGATGCCTCTGAAGCCCTCCAGGTGTTGCTGGACTACAGCACCCATCACCCCTGTGCTCTCTGGGGGCTGCTGGGAGCTGGAGTCTAGCCGCCTCCCCCGAGGGCACTGGGTCCCCCCCCCCAATCCCTGGGATGAATGCTAAGATATTCTCCCTGGCCCTGATTGCTTCTGATTTCGACACCACCTTCCCCGCTCTCCTGCCAGGCTCGCCTGGGTACCTGCGTGTCTGCATTTAGAAGGCTGGGGGAAGGAGTGAAGTTCTCTGCGGGGAAGGGAACGTTGGCATGGGAACTCTTTCCAGGGCCTGAGAAGCCTGGCGGGGAGGCAGGGCTGCTCTCTGGGGACTTGCCAAGGAAAATCACACACCCTCACACTCTTCTCCCCACCACCACCACCAACCGGAAAAAAACCACACAAAAAAAAACCCCACGAAGAATGTGTGTGACGCTGGCACTTTGCCACCTCTGGGGTTGGTGTGATCCGGAGCCTGCCCCTTGTTGCAACACAATAGCAGGTCCCAAGGTTAGGCTGGGGGAAGCGTTTTTGCTTTCTTCTCTTGCCAGTTGGTAGCTAAATATATCTCTTGCCTTCTCTCCCCCCCCCTCCAATCTTGATTCTGCATTCACTCTTTTCCCAGCTCTGAGGAAGAGCAGCACTTGATATCTTTTTTTAAAATATATATACAGTATTAAGGAGGTGATGGAGATCAAGTCAGCTAAGCAATGTGAGCTCCCAGCCTCAAATCCCTGCTTCCTTGTGCGGGGTAATCTGTGCATCCTCAGGGGCATCCTTGTTTTATGCAGATCCTTACCTTCTTATTTTGCTTTTTTTCAACCCCCCCCCCAGTTGAATTTTAATAGCAGCTTTCAGGAGAAGGAAAGGAAAGGAAAATAAAAGGAACTAGAAAGATTAAGTTGCCAGAGTTCCAGGGTCTGGAAACTAAGCCTTATGAGGAATGATTGAAGGAGCTGGGTATGTTTAGCCTGGAAAAGAGGAGATTGAGAGAAGATAGGATAGCCATCTTAAAATATCTCAAGGGCTGTCACATGGAAGATGGAGCAAGATGGTTTTCTTCTGCTCTGGAGTGTAGGACCTGAACAAATGGATTCAGGTTACAAGAAAGGAGATTCCGACTGAACATCCCTCAGGAGATTGTGCACCTTTGCATTAGCTGAGATTCCTGCATTTCAGGGGGTTGGACTAGATGACCCTTGGGGTCCCTTCCAACTCTACAATTGTATGATTCTGTGATTTACTGAGTTGACCATTCCCTTCGTTACTTAGAAAAACATTAGTGCATTTTTGTTTCCTTTTTATCAACATATTTGTTAATCTTTAAAAACTTCATACAGAGGAAACAATGGAAAAAGCACAGGATGAAAATAGGCAGACCCAGAAATGTATCTGCTTGCTTGTTTAGATGTTCAAGTTTGTCACCTGAATCAAAGCTACTACAGTGGTACCTCGGATTAAGAACTTAATTCGTTCTGGAGGTCCGTTCTTAAGCTGAAACCGTTCTTAACTTGAGGTACCACTTTAGCTAATGGGGCCTCCGCTGCCGCCTCCACCATGTGATTTCTGTTCTCATCCTGAAGCAAAGTTCTTAACCTGAGGTACTATTTCTGGGTTAGCAAAGTCTATAACCTGAAGCATATGTAACCTGAAGTGCCTGTAACCCGAGGTACCACTGTACATACCAGATTTTATCATCCTGTCTTGCCACTGTTGGAGGGTTACTTTCCTTGGTCCCTGCAGGCTCTGCCTGTGAGGTTCTGGATATTCAAAATGAAACTGCAGAGATGCAACAGTCAGAGCTAGGTTTCTCCTTCCCTTTCCCAAACTGACTTTTATTCTCTCTCCCCTGCTGATGTGTAAATAAATCTTGCCAGCCCAAGGTCTGGTTGGAGCGTAGCTGTCGTGCCTGTTATGAGCTTGAGCTGAAATCTAGGAACTGTGAAATTTTTAGGAGGGGTGATGGGACAAGTGAGATCCTGGAAGGAAAAACTTAAGCACTCCTGAAAGCTGTCATCCTCACTTTGTTTTTTTTTACCTGGGAGTAAATCCCATTGGACACAGTGCGGCTTCCTTCTAAGTAGACTGAGGACTGCTCGGTTAATCTTGTTTGTTCAGTGAGAGAGGCCGTAGGCACTGTGTGAAATTTCTCAGATGAATCTGATAGAGCTTAAAGATCACCCTAGAATCATAAAATTGTGGAGTTGGAAGGAACCCCAAGAGTCATCTAGTCTAACCCTCTCTCAGTCTCCTCTTTTCCAGGCTAAACGTACCCAGCTCCTTCAACCATTCCTCATAAGGCTTGGTTTCTAGACCCTAGATCATCTTTTTTCTTAAAAAAATAATATTTATTATTTTCCATACATAAATATAACAAAAGAAAAGATTGACAATAATAAAGAAAAAAGAATAACACAGAAAAAAGAAAGAGAAAAAAGAATATAAAACATAAAATGCAACAAATCTTCACTGCACTAACACTTAATTAATTAGAATCCATCTTCATAAACATATTATTTGACTTCCTTAAATCTCTTCCATCTGAATTTCTTAGTAATTATATATAGCAGTTTCCAAAATCATTATTTCATAAACCATATCACAGTCATAATCATATTTCGACCCTAGATCATCTTGGTCGCCCTTCTCTGCGCACGTTCCAGCTTGTCATCGAGGCCACATTCACAACATACATCATAGCTTCTCCCAAAGAATTCTGGGAGTTGTAGTTTATCAAGGGTGCTGAGAGTTGTTAGGAGGTTCCCCCCATTCCCCTCTCAGAACTACAGTTCCCAGAGTGGTTTAACAATCGATTCTTCTTCCCAGGGAACTCTGGGAATTGTAACAAAAATAAGAACACATTATTCTTATTTTGGGTGTGACTAGTGCTATACAGAGTCCCAGAGGACAGGGCCCTGCCCCTATGAGCTTACAGTCTTACAGATTTGACCACAGGTGAAACAATAGAAGAAGACTGGAGGCCTAAGTAAACAAGGAAGTGGTATGCAATGGTTAAGCTCAGTTAACAGACACATTTTGAATTTGGAGAGAGCACTGAGGGCGCCTGTCACAAAAAAAAAGCTGCTTATAGGGGAATGGACACGGCCTAACGCAAAATGGCTGCAGCATGACACAAAATTAGAGAGACAGCCACCCCATGCAACTGTATTCTTACCACAGGAAATCAGTTTTTCCCCGCTGATCCTGATTGTGGCGATTACACAATATTGATTTTTTTTACACACACAAACTGATGCTGCTGGTGTCTTATAGTAACAGGGAGCAGCATTCCTCAGTACCAGGGAAAATATGCAAGGTGGCCACAGTCTCATTTTGCAGAAATCGCTTAGGATGTCCCTGCACATTTCTTTGTATTTATTAAGGGTGCTGAGAGTTGTCGGGGTCTCATATTCCCCCTCACAGAGCTGCAATTCCCAGAGTGGTTTAACAATCGATCCCTTTTCACAGGGAACGGTGGGAATTGCAGCTCTGTGAGGGGAGCGTAGGCCTCCTCTGAAGAACTCTCAGTACATTTAACGAACAACACTTCCCAGAATCCTTTGGGGGGAAGCCATGACTGTGATACCATAGTGCAGGCATAGGCAAACTCGGCCCTCCAGATGTTTTGGGACCATAGCTGTCAACTTTTCCCTTTTCTTGTGAGGAATCCTATTCGGAATAAGGGAATTTCCCTTTAAAAAAAGGGAAACGTTGACAGCTATGTTTGGGACTACAACTCCCATCATCCCTGAGCAGTGGCCCTATTAGCTAGGGATGATGGGAGTTGGAGTTCCAAAACAACTAGAGGGCCGAGTTTGCCTATGACTGCCATAGTGCTTTAAACGAGGGTGTGAATATGGCTTAACAGAGACAATTTCAAGTACAGGACCCAGCCAAACAGATGTGGTGGTAATAATGGTCACATACACCTTCCATTTAAAGCACTGAGTGCGGTAACCAGTCATGGCTTCCCCCAAGGAATTATGGGAACTGTAGTTTGTTAAGGGTGCTGAGAGTTAGGAGACCTTCTCTCCTTCCCTTACAGAGCTACAGTTCCCAGAGTGGTTTAAGGAACAGTCCCTTCTCCTCTGGGAATTATAGCTCCATGAGGGGAAGTGGGGTCTTCTAACCACCCTTAACAAATGTCGTCTCCCAGAATCCTTTGCAGGGGAAGCCATGACTGTTCAAAGTGGTATGATGCTGGTTCACATGCAGACTGCAGATGAGACCAATCTCTTTCTGCCTTGCCAGGGCTGTCGTTACCCGCTTTGCCAGCCGGACCAGGGCAGAGGAAGTGGGGGGCAGCTTGGCAGCTTTCTCCTCTCGATTCCATGCCGTTTGGCTCGAAGTAGAGGGTGGCACGCCGCTCCCCTTGCTTCCCGCTTTTTGCGGTGGAGCTGGAGATTCCTGGGAGCTATAAATAATGCTCCGCAACCGCGCCTCTCCCCACCCCACCCCAAAAGCCCCAGTTCCTTCCCCCTGCCCTTCCCCGGCCAATCCTATTGTGTTCAGGAAATTGGAGCTGAGTTGGCAAGGGGCACCCTTTGCGTGGGCGGCTGGGGAAGAGGGGAACTAACAGCTGTGAGCAGAGGCGGGCAGAGAATTCCCTTCCACCAGGGCTGGGCTCGGGTGGCGCCTTGCCAGCAGTGCCCCTGCAGGGATGCCAATCAGCCTGCCTTTATCCTTAGAAATCTGCATGTTGCAGCCGTCTTCTTCTTTGAAATGGGCAACATTTTGTGCCGAAACCTTTTCCAGTTCCTCCCTCTCGCTGCTCTGCTTTGAGCCCCCATGGTCTCCCAACTGGGGTATGCCTTTATATTTTGTGGGGTGGGAGGAACAGAGTTTTTATTTTTGGAGGGGGGCTGAATGCAGAAGAGCGGCTTCAGGCTGTTTATTTATTGCATGCATATCCCACCTTTTCCTGTACCGAGCTCAAGGTGGCTTGCATGACTCTCCCCCTCCTCTGTTAATCCCCACAACAAGCCTGTGAGGTAGGATAGTCCAAAAGGCCCTGACCTCAATGAGCTTCATGGCCGAGTGGGGATTTGAACCCTGGTCTCCCAGGTCGTCGTCCGACACCTAACCACTGCACCACACTGCCTGTTATTACATTTCTATCCCACTTTCCTCCAGGGACCTCCAGGTGGCATACTGGTTCTCTCTCCCTCTCCATTTTAAACTCACAGCAACCCTGGAAGGTTGGATAGGCTGAGAGATTATGGCTACAGTGGTACCTCGGGTTAAGTACTTAATTCATTCCGGAGGTCCGTTCTTAACCTGAAACTGTTCTTAACCTGAAGCACCACTTTAGCTAATGGGGCCTCCTGCTGCCGTTGCGCTGTTGGAGCCTGATTTCTGTTCTTATCCTGAAGCAAAGTTCTTAACCTGAAGCACTATTTCTGACTTAGCGGAATGTGTAACCTGAAGCGTATGTAACCTGACGCGTATGTAACCCGAGGTACCACTGTATTTTGTTGCCTTAGAACCGGACCCTTGGGGCCCTGGTCAGTGTGGCCAGTGTCCAGGGAATTATGGGAATTGTAGTCCAGCAACATTTAAAGTAATCCAGGTGAAAATAGATTTCATGCAAAAAAAACCCCCAAACCCCCATAGTTACATGTGAGTGATTGTATTTTCATGGGGTTGTTATCTTCCTCTTGCTTGAGTGAAAGGTCTCAAATGGTCCCAAACTAGACATAAAATGAAAATGGGGAGGGGGAAAAGGTTAAGCCTGTTTCCCTCACATCCTCAGACCCAAGGTGTGGAATAATGGCAAGGGGAGAGACTAGTTCTCCCCAACAGCCTTGTGAGGTAGGCCCAAGATATGGCGACCGGCCCAAGCTGACCTCGTGAGCTTTGTGGCTGAGTGTGGATTTGACTTTTCCACCCTAGACTGACACTCTTGAACCACATGGTTAGAGTGCTGGGGTAGGACTTGGGAGACGCCAGTTCGAATCCTAGCACAGCCGCGAAGCTCACTTCATGAGTAAGCTTGAGTTGAACGGATGTGGCTAGACTCCCAGCTCCTATCAACCACAGCAGCCGTGGCCAATGGTCTGATTGCTCATGTTTAGTTGATTTGATCCAGGTAGCGTTTAACAAAGAGAGCATCAAATTTTTCACGGTCTCTTTCTTGTCTCTCATCTTCAAATACATAACGCAGCAAGGCCAAACTATTAAGGGAGACCGCTCCATCCCAATTTCTGTGCTTCTTCCTTGCCCGTTCTCTGCCAGTGAGTCCAAATCTATTCCAGGCTAACATAATAAAAAAAATGAAACCTTTCCCTGATTTCTCTGGCAGGAGGATTTTACCTCAGACCTTGCGGTCCAGCATAGCTACGTGTATGACACCCCTGTTTAACAAGGGGATGGAGCAACATCGGGGCTTTCAGTGTTCGGAACTAGTCAGGCGCCGGGCGCATTTTGCACCTGGTTTTCGACCACAAGTGAAGATGCCTGGCATCTCTGCCATTTTGAGGTGCATGCCTGGGGATCATTGGATCTGGACTGTTCTCACATACTAACACCCTGATCATGTAGAATTCTATCAGTTACCGATACATTTTATCTGCACAGTTGGAACGAATTTCTGGAACTGTTAAGTTGTGGGTGAACATATCAGACAACACAGCGATTCTTCAAACAGCTCTTGTTTATTCACAGGCCAGGACAGAACTGAACTGAAGGGTTCAGCCAGCCTGCTTATATAGAGCTCCAGTACAATGTAACTGTAACAATTTTCTAAAACTATCCAATCACTGAACGTCACTTTCGATCCCTTATTTGCATAACTATCTACAGTATCGCCCTGCTGGCCCAGGGTGAGAACTTCAGTACATAACAGGAACCAGAATGCTTTTTCTCTGCAGCCTGAGCACGAGCAATCACCATTAAGAAAAAGGGGTTGGAATAGGCCAATATATATGTGGACTGTCCCTGGATCAAGCGACTTTTCTTCTTTAAGTTCTCAAAGCTCTTAACCTAGCTCAGGGTTGACATCTGAACTAGCCAGATGCTTAGCTGAGAATCAATCACAGCCAGTCAGTCATCTGAAAAATAAGGCTTTAGAGCCATTTTGCCCCAAAATGGCAACTAGATGTTATATTTTGGCGACTGTAGCCTTGGTTTTAAGGAGCCGTTTGGTGCCTAGCTTACATATCTGTGTTCCTAACATTGGCAGGCTTTATGGGTTAGAGCAGGGGTCAGCAAACTTTTTCAGCAGGGGGCCGGCCACTGTCCCTCAGACCTTGTGGGGGGCCGGACTATACAGTGGTACCTCGGGTTAAGTACTTAATTCGTTCCGGAGGTCCGTTCTTAACCTGAAACTGTACTTAACCTGAAGCACCACTTTAGCTAATGGGGCCTCCTGCTGCTGCCGCGCCGCCGGAGCACGATTTCTGTTCTTATCCTGAAGCAAAGTTCTTAACTTGAGGTACTATTTCTGGGTTAGCGGAGTCTGTAACCTGAAGCATATGTAACCCGAGGTACCACTGTATTTTGAAAAAAGAAGAACAAATTCCTGTCCCCCACAAATAACCCAGAGATGCATTTTAAATAAACGGACACATTCTACTCATGTGAAAACACCAGGCAGGCCCCACAAATAACTCAGAGATGCATTTTAAATAAAAGGACACATTCTATTCTCGTAAAAACATGCTGATTCCCGGACCGTCCACGGGCCAGATTTAGACGGCGATTGGGCCGGATCCGGCCCCCAGGCCTTAGTTTGCCTATCCATGGATTAGAGAAAAGGAGAAAGGTTGGAGGTGTGGATAGGGGAGTTTCCCATAAAGCGGAATGTTGGAAGGTTCAGGGCAGGCGAAAGGAACTACTTCTCTGCACATGGTTAAAATTTGGAATTGGCTCTGTGAAGAGTGAAGGCCACTAACTTGGATGGCTTTAAAAGAGGATTGGACAAAATCATGGTGGGCACGGCTGTGTTCTGCCTCCACTGTTGGAAGCGCTAATGTGCACCTGAATAGAAGTGGCTGAGAATGGCAGGTGGGGGGGAGTTGCTGGTGCGCTCAGGCCACAGCTGTCAACTTACAGATTTGAAAATAAGGGACCAGCAACCTCGAAAATAAGGGATTTTCGGGCAGCCCAAATAAGGAATTTTCAGAGCACAGGTACGTTCGACTTCTGAGCCCCTCCGAGCCAAAGGCAGAAAGCCCAGCCAGCAGCCAAACGAAGCCTCAAGCGGTGGTTCCCACAGCGCAGCAACCTGCCAAAGGGGATGCAGCAAAGAAAACCACCGTCACCTCTCCGCTGGGAAGCGCTGAGCAAAGGAGAGTCCCCAGGCAACGCGGCCGATTTGATCGGCACAAGGCATGCAAGCTCCACCCCCCAGTCGTTCTTAGACTCCTTATTGGGTGAGCAACGCAGCCAAGCAACACAGTTGGAGCCTCCCTCCTCCCTGGCCAGCAGGGAGGGAGGGAGAGGAGCTGCTTCCTTTGAAACCCGGGAAATTTAAGGGACATCATCAATAAGGGACAGCAGCGGGACATGGCGCTGGAATAAGGGACTTTCCCGCCAAATAAGGGACGGTTGACAGCTATGGCTCAGGCATTGCTTGCGGGGTCCTCCCCCCCCGGCGTGTTTGGCCAGCCACTGTGAGAACAGGAGGCTAGACTTGATGGGCTGCTGGCCTGATCCAACAGGCTGCTGTTATGTTCAGTGGGGATTGGCTATGTTCTGGATTGCAGCCTGTGGATTATGGGAGGAAAGCGGTTTTGGGATGGGCAGGTGCGTGTGGGGTAACCGCCGCCATTTGCTCTTTCCCCGAGCGATTCGCAAGTGGCTAATTTCAGGTCGCTTCGATCCATCCAGAGACACTAATTGGGTTTTGCGCTAGGCTGGGATGAGAAATATCTAAAGCCTCGAGAGGGTCAGGGCAGGAGTGTGTGCTCTTTGCGGATGGTACTAAGCATAATGAGGCTTTAATGCCTTTTTTGGTAAATGAAGGGGCTCTTTCCAACGGAGGGCTAACTCCTCTGTTCCTCAACGAGGGAGAGAGAAATCGATGGACAGTAATGGAGAGGATCAGAAGGAAATCGTTCTGAGAAATAACTTTGGGTTCTCCGCTGCCTGGAGGGCCTCAGCTTTAAGCTCTCCTAGAAATTGCCCACAGTCCTTTGCTCTGCGGGGCTCCTGTGCCTTTTTAACAGCTGCAAAAATCCAGCCGGCATGTTTTACCTCTCCCCATTGTCAGCCCTGTTGAATTTCTGCAGGAGGAAGGGAGATAACGCAGGTTCACCACCCCCTTTCTAAGATCCCCACTGTTAAGTTGTGGGTGAACATATCAGACGACACAGCGATTCTTCAGACAGCTCTTGTTTATTCACAGGCCAGAACAGAACTGAACTGAAGGGTTCAGTCAGCCTGCTTATATAGAGCTCCACTACAACGCAACAGGAACCACTTCCTGTAACTATCCAATCACTGAACGTCACTTTCAATCCCTTATTTGCATATGTGGACCTGAGTGAAAACTATCTACAGTATCCCCCTGCTGGCCCAGGGTGAGAACTTCAGTACATAACACCCACCACTGCTTAGTGGGTTGGGAAACAACTGAATAAGCAATAAAGAGGGGATGGGGTGGGGTGCATTGTGAACCCCGCTATCTTAGTCACACCCACTGCCAACATGAGGCCCCTGTAGGGTTTTGCTCTGAGCAGATGAGGCCCCCCCATATAGCAGAGCCCTTCTGTACCTGGCTCTCAACTCTCTTGCCCTTTAAGAGGGAGCTGCTTTTCGATGAATAAAAATAATAAACGAGGTGCCCCTGAGCACGTGCCAAGTGCAGCCCTCATAAACGCATCTCACGGCAAGTAGAGCAGCAGCAGCGAAATGCTGCTAGATGCTTATTCTGCTTTTGCATCCTGGAAAAGAATAAATCTTTATTTCTTTTTCTGTAAAATGAAAGAAGCCGGAGGGAGTAAGGGCAGGGAGGACGGAATACAACAGCCAATACAAACACGGTGGAGAAATGGAAAGGACACAGTTATTACCCAAGTAATATCCTAAACTAATGAGTGTGTGTGCACAGGAAAGTGTACTGGGGCCACCGAGGAAGCAATTACCATTAAAAAACAAAAATCAGTGAAGGATGTGTGCTCAGTAAATGAGGGCATGAATGAAAATGGTGATTATTTTCGTTCCCAGCTTTATTTTGCCCTCCAGAAACAGCAGGCACTGCACCCCTAGCAGAAGCAACTGATGGAACAAAATGCTTGTTAAGAAATTGAAATGCCTCTGCACTTCTTTGTGGCTTATTCTTCTTTTTTTTTGGAGGGGGAGACAAGGAGACACGACTGGATCACTTTTATTTGACATTAAAACACCCAAGGATGTAAAGCCTCCACCCCCCCGCCCTGCCCGCTGCTGTTTCAGAAACATTCAAAATCATCTCCCCAGCTCAAGCTGTCCTTAGCTTCTGAGAAACGAGGCTGCAGTCCTCACCCAACTTACCGGGGAGTAAACCCCATTGAATTCAGTAGGACTCCCTTCTGAGTAGATGTGGTTAGGACTCTGGTGCAAGTTAATAAATAGTCCAGGTGGGATGAAGGAGCGTCTCCACCCCCATTGTTCAGCCTGGACCCTGAGGTCCAGCTCTGAGGGTCTTCTGCTGGTTCCCTCACAGCGAGAAGTGAGGTTACAGGGCCTTCTCGGTGGTGGCGCCCGCCCTGTGGAACGCCTTCCCATGTTTAGGGAAGTTTTTAATGTTTGATGTTTTGTCGTGTTTTTAATATTCTGTTGGGAGCTGCCCAGAGTGGCTGGGGAAACCCAGCCGGATGGGCGGAGTAATAATAATAATAATAATAATAATAATAATAATATCCATGGGGTCTCTTCCAACTCTACAGTTCTATGATTCTGTGTTTAAAGTGGTATGATACTGCTTTATATATATGGTGCAGACAGCGGCCTCAGTTATGTGGATTTCAGTGAATGTACCATGAGTAGGACATGTACTTTTTGAGAATACTAAGGAAAAACCATCTTCCGCAGAAACTGCTGCTTGCCTTCTATCACTGTGCCATTGAGAGCGTGCTCACTTATGGCTTATGTGTGTGGTACGGAAGCTGTACTACCCAGGACAGGATGGGGTTGTGCAGGGTTGTTAAGGCAGCAGAGAGCATTGTTGGCTGCCCACTCTCCACCTTAGAGCAGATTTATGCCACAAGGTGCCATAGGAAGGCACTGGACATAGTAAAAGATCCATCGCATCCTGGTCACTGTCTCTTCGAGCTCTTGCCGTCGGGACGGAGATACAGGACGATGAAGACAAGAACGAGCCGTCTTAAGAACAGCTTCTTCTCCAGAGCGATCTCGGCCCTGAATGGGAAGCCCGGACCTTGAAAGTCATCTAATCTCCCTTGCTGTATTATACTGTATTGATTAATTAGTGTTTTTATGGAGCAGTCAAGTAATTTCGTTGTCCCCGAAGGGGGCAATGACAATAAAGATATTATTGTTATTATTATTATTATTATTATTATTATTATTATTTGCAGTCCTGTTATTATTGCTATTATCCATCACCCTAAAAAACCCTGCTGCTTCACACCCCTTGTGAAAGGGAGAAGGGTTATTGTGTGTGTGTGTGTTGCTTTGAACTTTACAGCTAACCTCTCCCTTCCTTCTCGGTTTGACAGGGCTCCATGTTCTCACTGGCGCTCAAATGCCTTATAAGCCTTTCCACCATCATCTTGCTGGGACTCATCATTGCCTATCACACCCGAGAAGTTCAGGTAATGCCCCTGCGGTCCTATGAGTTGATGTTACATTGATTTCTCTATTATTATTATTATTATTATTATTATTAAGTATTACCAATTGCTTGAAGTTCCCCAGATGTTGTTGAACTACAACTCCCATCACCCCTAGCTAGCAATGCCAGAGCTCAGGGATGATGGGAGTTGTAGTCCAACAACATCTGGGGACCCACGGGTTGAGAACCGCTGAAAGGTTTCAGCAGAACAGCAGTCTTCTCTGGCTGGCAGTGCCTGGTGGGATTTATAGTCCAAAAACACCCGGAGGGCACCCGTGCTGGCGATGACTTTTGTGTATTTATTTATTTTTAATTTAACGCAGTTTATTTATATACCGTTTTTTAGCCTAAAGGGACCCCGAACGCAAGGAATGGCATATTAAAACGAAATACACACACAGTAGGGTGTGATAAAAGTGGCATAAATCAGTCAGCGAAATCACATCAGCTGGGGCACCCGCAGAGAGCTTTTTCTAGCTAGAGAACAAATGGGTGCTGTCTCCAGCTCTTCTTAAGGGCTAGAAACCCCGAATAGACTTTCGAAACCCCAAACAGGTCTATTAACATTTCTTCTTTATGCTTTGGTGAAGAATTTCATTCTCGCTTTTCTGTATGCCACCTTGGAATCCCTTTTTGAGGAACGGCAGCTGAAAGATTTGAAGCTGCAGGGTGGCTAAGCTGTGGTCTTCTAGGGGTAGTCTGTGAATATTGGCCATATTGGTGAATATTCTGGTTGGGGCGGATGAGAATTGGGGACAGCAACATTTGGAGGGCCACTGCCCACCCTTGCTTTAAATGAAGAGTTTTGTGGGTGCAGCTTGAAGTAACCCCAAGTCATAGAAGGAGGGGGACTGGAATGAGGCCTGACAACTCCCAACATGCACCAGCCTGGAGGGGCAATTATTATTTTTTAAATTTATATACCGCCCTATACCCACAGATCTCAGGGAGGGCAATAAGTGTGGGGAGGGGATTAGGACAGTTTGTCTTTGGGGTTTAAGCATTGCTGTGCAGCTCCTCCTCTCAGCCCATTGACGCCATCCTGCCAGTAAAACCAGATCCCTCCCGGCCTCTCCCTCAAATTTTGGGGTTTCTTTAGAGCAGGGGTCAGCAACCTTTTTCAGCCGTGGGCCAGTCCACTGTCCCTCAGATCATGTGGCAAGGGTACCCCTGACCGTTAGGTCATGTCGTGGACGACTCTGGGGTTGCGGCGCTCATCTCGCTTTACTGGCCAAGGGAGCCGGCGTACAACCAGAGCAGCGCACGAAAACGCCGTTTACCTTCCCACCGGAGTGGTACCTATTTATCTACTTGCACTTTGATGTGCTTTCGAACTGCTAGGTTGGCAGGAGCAGGGACCGAGGAACGGGAGCTCACCCCGTCGCGGGGATTCGAATCGCTGACCTTCTGATCAGCAAGCCCTAGGCTCTGTGGTTTAGACCACAGCGCCACCCGTGTCCCTGACCATGTGGTAGGCAGGACTATTTTTTTTGGGGGGGGGGGGAAATGAACAAATTCCTATGCCCCACAAATAACCCAGAGATGCATGTTAAATAAAAGGACACATTCTACTCATGTAAAAACATGCTGATTCCCTGGGCCGGATTGAGAAGGCGATTGGGCCACATCCGGCCCCCGGGCCTTAGGTTGCCTACTCCTGCTTTAGAGAGCTGATTTTCGCATCTGTGTGAAAATATATAAAGTAAAACAATATGTGTGGATGTGTTGGGGGAGGGAGCTTTCCCTTTCTCCCCTCCCCCAAAATGCTTTGTGATCAGTAGGAAATGTTCCATGGACCCAGATGGCTTGAGATCCCATCCTTTTTTGGGGGGGGGTGTAGCCCAATGGGTGACAACTAGGCCTCTCTGGCTGTGGGTTGCCAAGGTTACCAGTGCAATTGACACGACTTCCTGGCATTTTTGTTTTTGCTGATTGCATGTTCTCCTGCCCCCTTCCAGCAGGCTTGAATCGGGTGCTCACAAACAGGCTTTGGGTTTATTTGGGGTTTTTTTTGGTGGGGTGGTGGTATGGGCACTAAACTAAACCCACAACCTTTCATGCCAGGCTCATCTTCCCCATGAGGCATTTCCTCCTCCTCCTCCTCCTCCTTTTTTAAAAAAAGTTAGACCCCACATTTGTGGATTAGGCCTTGCCTCTGAACATGTGCAGAGTGCCTCTCAAACGGTGCAGAAACCAAAGTGGGTGAGAGGCTTGGAAGTGGGTTGGGAGGGTCCGAATTCAGTGTGTGGCGATACCTGACATTTTTATGTATATACGAAGATAATTGGGTGGAAGAGGGGATTTTATTATTAACTATTAGATTTCTTGCCTGCCCTTCACTGTTAGTGAGGCGACGCCACAGTTTCAGATGGGCTTGTTGACAGCACTGATCAGCGAGTCCATCTTTGAAAGCAACATTCAGGAGCTCTCTTGAACCTTCCCAATGCTCCTTTGGAACGGTGCCTTTTATTTTATTTTATTTTTTGCAGAAAACAGTCTCACAGGCCAAATTAGGAGCCGCGTTGGGCTTAGTAAGATCAGTAGGCCGGACGTTCCCTACCCCTTTCCTAGTCCAGCCACGACTCGACTCTGGCTCCTTTACACCCCCCCACCCCTCAGCTGCCAATATTTAAAAGCAATGAAAGAGGAGCTGGGGAACAATTCACTCTGTTTTTCTTTCTTTCTATAGTCTGCTTGGCCTTGGCTTAGAAAATCCACCCCATTCCCCTCCGCAAACGAGTATACCCAGTGGTTCCCTCTGAAATCCACCCTTGCCAGGGTCACCCTGACCCCATTGCTCATCTCCTCCTTCCCCACAGATTTTATTAGCTCTGCAGCGTGCCAGGAAAGCGATGGGAGAAGGAATTACTCCTTCAGCTGTGTGTGTTTTCCTTGCTTGTTAAACGGAAACCGCTGCCAGATGGAACCGATTCTCGGTCTGAAGCATTCATGGGGGTCTTTGGGTCCAGGCTAGGTGTTTGCTGGGTGTAGGCGACTGGCATTTTTGGAGTCACACTCCCCAGCACAACCCCCATCTCACAGAGACTTCCCCTATTGCAAATCACAATTATTTCTGTGCATTTCAATGTTATTTTGTTGATTTATTGCAGGCATAGGCAAACTCTGGCCCTCCAGATGTTTTGAGACTACAATTCCCATCGTCCCTGACCACTGGTCCTGTTAGCTAGGGATGATGGGAGTTGGAGTCCCAAAACATCTGGAGGGCTGAGTTTGCCTATGCCTGATTTATAGCATTTATACCCCACACTTTAGCCAAAAAGGCACTCCAAAAGGGGTGAGGTTTTGCCCCTGCACCTCCAGATATCAAGCACAAAGTTGGGGGTGATTTCCAGAACCCCCCACCCCTTTTCCCAGCTCTAGGCTTGGGGCCGGGGAGGTAGTTTTGGGGGACTGATCCTGCAATGGAACTGTCTCTGAATCACTGCAAGTGGATCCAAAGCAACTGGGCTGCATTGTGATGTCATGGTAAACTGTGGTTTGTCATTTTGGGGTTGAACCTAGCTTCTACTGGGCTTGTGCCTGCCCCGCCCCCTTTTCACCTCCGTTTTTGAACAGTTTAACCACAGTTTAGGGTGTGGGTGCAATCTTAACTGTGGTTTGTTTGAAACAAGCTGACTTTGTAAACTGTGGTTTGAAGTTGGCTTGTTTCAGACAAACCACAGTTGTTTTTTTGCTTCGGGTGACAAGACACACTGTAGTTAATCAAAACCGGAAGAGGAAACCTTGAAACTTTTCCTGGTCAGACCAGCAGTGAGGTGGGGAAGAGAAAGAGCCCAGGGTGAAAATTGGGCTTGCTCCCATTTTGATAAAACCATGGTTTGTTGTGATGTCCAAAGGCAACAGCCTTTCTTACAGCTCCAAGGCTGGAAGGAGAGGGAGGGCTCATCATGCCCTCCAACAGAATTGTGGCCCACTGTTTCTGTACTTATGCAACTGCTTCATGGCAGGTAGGCATTCAACAGATGTAGCAACTCAGAATGCTGCTGCTCTATACCAAGAGAAGCTTCAGATTTTGAGTTTCTCCCCTTCAGACGCTAAAAATAAATTGTGTTTGAGAGATTTGTTTGTGACGAGCCTGCACACTTGCCTACGTCTTTCGGGCTTCTCGGAGTTAATGATATTTTGTCCGCTGAACTCCTTTTTGCTGTTGTCATTGCTGAGTTTTCTGTGTGCTTGTCTTGCTGATTGTTTTATTTTTAGAATGCATTTTTACATAAGCCAACGAATCTGGGAAAGGTAGCATATAACGTTTTAAATAAATTAAGCACACCCACCCAACCCAAATTTGTATATCTAGTAAAAGCTGCCCTGATAAATAAATAGATCCAAATTTGCCTGTGCCCATTGGCATACATTATTTTACTTCTCTCGGGGCTCTCGCTTCTGAAATTTCAACTTTTGGCCCATGTATTTTTAAAACACCTATCTTGAGGTCTAGAACCATGCTTTTAAGAAATAAAGAAAGAAATTGGATATTTCCGGATGTGGAGTTACTCATCTGGTATAAAGCCTGCATTTTGCAATTATGGGGTCTCCAGAACCATCAAATAATAATAATAATAATAATAATAATAATAATAATAATAATAATTATACCCCGCCCATCAAACATTAAAAGCTTCCCTAAACATCTCTAAGATGTGGGATTTCATCCTAATTGGGACCAGCCCACCCATAAGGCAGAGGGAGGCAACTGGAGGCAGGATCCGCAGGGACAGCAGATCCTGATGCTTATCTTTCTTCTCCTCCTCGTTCCTGCCGTAGATCTTCCCTCGCCCCCTTCTTTCCTGGTGCCATTTTGAAGTCTGTCTTGGGATGGCGCTGGGTTCTCCCGTTGGTGGTTTCCCGGCTCGTTCCTCCCAGCATTCCTCTGCTTCCAACCATGACAGTGGCTGTGTTCTGCCAGCATGGCCAGAGGCAGCAATGATTCTGAATGAATACCAGTTGCTCTTGTGCCTTTCTAAACCTCTTTTTCCAATAAGGGCATGCTGTCTGCCTCTCCTGTTTCAGTGCCGCCACCAGCTCTCCCTCGGGGCTAGTCTGACGGCTGTTAACGGATTGCAGCTCTCTTTAGAGGGACATGTTCTGTTTGGGAGTTTGCTGTCCGTATCAATTTGGAGCGAGCCTGCTCCCGTGTCGTTGGGGGCGGAATTGGGGGCACATTTGTCCGTTGTCAGGCAGCTGTCAGCGGTCCTAAGACCTAATGGAGAAGTGAAAGACTGTAGGGGTGGGAGTGCGGAGTAAACCCTCGACACCATGGACTGGCTGGATGCAGAGGAGAGGTGGGATGCTCCAGCTGGGGAACCCCCAAAGGAAGAAGACTTAGAGCTTGGGGATGGGTGGTGGGACTGTTAAGCTGTGGGCGAACATATCAGACGACACAGCGATTCTTCAAACAGCTCTTGTTTATTCACAGGCCAGAACAGAACTGAACTGAGGAGCTCAGTCAGCCTGCTTATATAGAGCTCCACTACAACGTAACTGTAGCAACTCTCTAAAACTATCCAATCACTGAACGTCACTTTCGATCCTTCATTTGCATACAAACTATCCAATCACTGAACGTCACTTTTGATCCTTCATTTGCATAACTATCTACAGTATCCCCCTGCTGGCCCAGGGTGAGAACTTCAGTACATAACAGGGACGACGATAGGTGGTCAGAGGGAGAAGACAGGGAGGAGGTGTTGCCCGAAGCTGAAGAGGTAACAGGGTTTAGTGAGCAGGGAGAATCTGTGGCAGAGAGGAGGCCCGAAACAGAAGCAGTAGCAGGAGAGAGGCCAAGAGGCAGATATGAGTCTGGCTGGCGAAGAAACATGGGTGTCTCCCGCCTCGCCCCGTCTCCCAGGACCAGAGGAGGTATGAAGTGGGAGGAGCAAAGGCAGGTGTGCTGGCATAATCTCAGATTGCTTGTGAAGGACTGGGGAAGGAGTAGATTGAGGCAGCTGTGGGAAGGGGGGGCGTGGATCTTCAGCCTCCATAACTGCCTCGTAGGGGCAAGACCTACCAAGAAGAATCGCTGTGCTCATTAGGCTTGGTCCTCCTGAGCAGACGTTGTTTCTTCTAATAAAGAGTTGTGTTCACTTACTCCATGGGGTTTGTTGTTGGCTCGCTTCTGACCCTTAGGGTGGTCTTTCTCTCTCTCTCTACAGTGGTACCTTGGTTTCCGAACAGCTTAGTTCTCGAACAACTTGGAACCTGAACACAGCAAACCCGGAAGTGACAGTTCCGGTTTGCGAACTTTTTTTCGGAAGCTGAATCTGCTCCGTTTTTAGTATTCTGCTTCCGATTAGAGTATTCCTCTTCCTGTCTGAGTGTTCCATTTCCGATTAGATATTTGGAGCTTATATTTGGTGCTTTTGTTTTTGCGGCTTTTTCGGTTAATTTGTTTTTGTGACTGTGTAGAACCCAGTTCAGCTACTGATTGATTGATTGTGTGACTGAAGAAATGGATAAAAGCTGCAAAGCCAAGAGAACCACTAACAGAGCAGCAATAGAGGTAGTAAAATTCATGTTAAATTTCTGCTTTAGGGGTTGTTTTTAAAGTCTGGAATGGATTAATCTATTTTGCATTACTTTCTATGGGAAAGCCCGCCTTGGTTTTGGAAAGCTTTGGTTTTGGAACAGACTTCCGGAATGGATTAAGTTTGAGAACCAAGGTACCACTGTATATACCATAGATCTGTGTACAGAAAGTCTCAGTGGGGCAGTCCCCCGTCCCCTCAGCTTAAAGGATCTGGAAATCAGGAGTGGGGAGCCTTCACCCTGGGGCCAAATACAGACCTTGAGACCTCCTTGTCTGACCCTCAGGACTCTCCCTGCATTAGTTGCTCCACCTACTTTTTAGCCTCTGGCCCCACCCACCACTGTCATATGCCTCTCGGCCCCCGGAAGGCTGCCCAGGAGGAAATGCGGCCCTCATGCTCAAAAGGGTGTGTCATACAATCGTAGCATGGGGACAGCTTTGTTTAGCACTGCTGTGAATGGGGCTGCCTTGATTATTGAATGAGCTGTCAGGGCGACTCATAAAACCATGTTCCTTTGATGGACCCCCGTGGGCGATTTACCTGCGGGGATGGGAAGTCGGCTGTGCTCTAGGCGTGGGTGGCGAGGTATAAGAAACAGCAGTTTTGGAATAACACGTACCAAAATACATAAAATCTGTCAAAAGAGCAGTTTCCTGCAAGGCACCCAAACCCTCGTATAATGTGAAGGAGATAAATCATTAGTTTTATCATTAACAAAAGTCATAAAAATCCTAACACTGTCCGGCAAAGTAATATACAGTGGTCCCTTGGGTTAAGAACTTAATTTGTTCTGGAGGTCTGTTCTTAACCTGAAACTGTTCTTAACCTGAAGCACCACTTTAGCTAATGGGGCCTCCTTCTGCTGCCGCGCCGCCGGAGTATGATTTCTGTTCTCATCCTGAAGCAAAGTTCTTAACCCGAGTTAATATTTCTGGGTTAGCAGAGTCTGTAACCTGAAGCATCTGTAACCTGAAGCGTATTTAACCCGAGGTACCACTGTATAGGGACGCGGGTGGCGCTGTGGGTAAAACCTCAGTGCCTAGGACTTGCCGATCGCATGGTCGGCGGTTCGAATCCCCGCGGCGGGGTGAGCTCCCGTCTTTCGGTCCCAGCTCCTGCCCACCTAGCAGTTCGAAAGCACCCCCAAGTGCAAGTAGATAAATAGGTACTGCTTTATAGCGGGAAGGTAAACGGCGTTTCCGTGTGCTGCGCTGGTGCTGGCTCGCCAGAGCAGCTTCGTCACGCTGGCCATGTGACCCGGAAGTGTCTCCGGACAGCGCTGGCCCCCGGCCTCTTAAGTGAGATGGGCGCACAACCCTAGAGTCGGACACGACTGGCCCGTACGGGCAGGGGTACCTTTACCCTTTACCTTTACCACTGTATACCGTATTTTTCTGTGTATAAGACTAGGTTTTCCCCCTAAAAAAAAATGTCAAAAATTAGGGGGCGTCTTATACTCTGGGCCATCTCCTCCCATTTTCTTAAATCCGAGTCTCCAAAAATAAGGGGCATCTTATACATGGGGGCATCTTATAGATGGAAAAATATGGTATATATTGCTTGTCCCCTGATTACTTTCAAGTTATGTCAGTTTTTCTTGAAGTTGTGTAGGAGACTTTAAATCCCTGGAACAGCTCTGTTGGTAAGAGCACGAGACTCTTAATTTCAGGGTCAGGGGTTTGAGCCTGATGTTGGGCAAAAAAGATTCCTGCGTGGCCCTGGGTTGGACTAGATGACCCTCGTGGCCCCTTCCAACTCTACAATTCTGTGAGTGGTTCAGAGGGTGTACGACGCAGCTGCATCTAGCAGAGCCTGGTGTGGCCAGGAGCCTATGATCCAGCCTGAAGCTGGGATGGCTTGCACGCTATTGCACAGATGGCCTCCCCCTGCTGCTGTGACAATACACAGCCGCTCCCAGCTGCCCTTTCACCTTGAGTACACAGAGAGAAATCGGCTTCGTGTAACTAAGCATGAACCCGGCAGCTGCGGAGGGTGCTAATCCCACCTCCTCGGCCTGTGCAAAACATCTGCTTTCTTCCGCTCTGCTAGGCTCAGCTTCCCTTCCCGGTTTTTCTCAGGCCCCCAAAACCCAAGACATGGCGTTTTTGATACTGGTGGGAGCCAGGAAAAAAGGAGGAGAATTTGCCTTGTTGGCAATTTCCTCCTCCTTTTAAGAAAAAGATGCCCGGAGATTTCAGCGCAGAGTGCTCTGCTGTTGGTCAGGGATGCATTTCAGAAGAGGAGTCCAGAACAGGGGTCAGCCAACTTTTTCAGCAGGGGGCCGGTCCACTGTCCCTCAGACCTTGTGGAGGGCCGGACTATATTTTGAAAAAAAATTATAAATGAATGAATTCCTATGCCCCACAAATAACCCAGAGATGCATTTTAAATAAAAGGACACATTCTACACATGTAAAAACACGCTGATTCCCGGACCGTCCACGGGCCGGATTTAGAAGGCGATTGGGCCGGATCCAGCCCCTGGGCCTTAGTTTGCCTACCCATGATCTTGTCCAGGGGTCAGCAACCTTTTTCAGCCGTGGGCTGGTCCACCGTCCCTCAGACCATGTGGTGGGCCGGACTATATTTTGAAAAAAAGAAAGAAAATGAATTCCTATGCCCCACAAACAGCCCAGAGATGCATTTTAAAGAAAAGGACACATTCTGCTCATGTAAAAACAAGCTGATTCCTGGACCATCCGCTGGCCGGATTTAGAAGGCCATTGGGCCGGATCCAGCCCCTGGGCCTTAGTTTGCCTACCCATGGCCCAGAAGGATCAGGTCAAACTTTGACTGTCAAAGGCCCATCTTGTCCAGCATCCTGTTCTCCCAATGGCCACCTCGATGCCTCAACAGGAAGCCCACAAGCAGGACCCGGGTTCAGGAGCTGCTGGCCCCTACTGTGTTTCCCAGCAGCTGCGATTCAGAAACATTACTGCCTCTGACTGTGGAGGGAGAACGTAGGGAGATCCTAGCCATTGTGGCTAGCAGGCATTAATAGCCTTCTCTGCGTATTTGCCTAGTTAGTTCCCTTTTAAAGCCGTCCAAGTTGGTGGCCATCCCTGCCTCTTGTGACGGGGAGTTCCATAGTTCAACTATGCCTTGTGTGAAGAAGGACTTCCTTTGATCTGTCCTGAATCTTCCGACGTTCATTGGATGTCCCCATGTTCTAGTTACGGGTAGGTAGCCGTGTTGGTCTGCTGTAGTCGAAACAAAATAAAAAAATTCCTTCTAGTAGCTCATACCAATAACAAACTTAAAGGTAAAGTAAAGGTAAAGGGACCCCTGACCATTAGTTCCGGTCGCGACCGACTCTGGGGTTGTGGTGCTCATCTCGCTTTCTTGGTCGAGGGAGCCGGAGTACAGCTTCCGGGTCATGTGGCCAGCATGACTAAGCCGCTTCTGGCGAACCAGAGCAGCGCACGGAAACGCCATTTACCTTCCTGCCGGAGCAGTACCTATTTATCTACTTGCACTTTGGCGTGCTTTCGAACTGCTAAGTTGGCAGGAGCAGGGACCAAGCAACAGGAGCTCACCCCGTTGCGGGGATTCGAACCGCCGACCTTTTGATCGGCAAGTCCTAGGCTCTGTGGCTTAACCCACAGCGCCACTTGTGCTGTATAGCAGGCAGAAATTCAACAGGTTAAGTTTCTTCTGGTACAATTATGGGAAGGCGTGCCAGGATCCTCCAATGCTCTGTTGGTTTTGCTGTGTATTTTCCTTGTATTCCTTTCTGTTCCATAAAGACGGTTTAAAAATTTGCCAGCCAGCGTTGAGTTATGCCTTTTCATTTGTGGCTATGCATATTATGGCTGGCTGCAGTAATTCAAAATGATTCCTGGGTTCGGGGGGGAGGAATGTTTTCTAACCTACAGCCGCAGCACACCAGTGACAGGTGATATAACAACCAAGATGGAACAGTGCTGAGAAAAGAAGAAAGGGTTTCAAACATGTTCATTTATGAACAACAACAACAAATGAATAGATTGTCTCCCCCCAATCACTTTATGTTTCTTTCTCTTTTCTGCTCTTTCGGTGGGAGGGCGTCCATTTTGCATTAGAGTCTCACCCCTGGCCTGATCTAGAAGGGCTCTTCTTATCTTTGTATGTTCTCTGACTGCCCGCAGTTCTTCCCCCAGCATCCACTATTCAGAGGTAGACTGCCTCTGAATGGGGAGGGTCCATTCAGAATTCACTCTGGAATTCACCCTGCAAGATAAATAATGGCGAACAAGTTGGATAGCTTTGGAGAAGCTTATGAGTTTATGGAAGAAGAGACTATGTTCTCCCTTAGCATGCCTCTGAAAAACCAGCAGCTGGGAATTGAAGGGAGAGTTGCTGTTGCACTCGGATCTTGTCCGTTGTTGTTGCTGTTGTTGACGATGTTGATGTTGTTCTTGTTGATATCCCAGGGCAGGTTACAACAATTAGATGGATATTACATAGCTCAGAAAAAGGACAACAAAATGATCAAGGGGATGAAACAGCTCCCCTAGGAGGAAAGATTGCAGCACTTGGAATTTATTAGTTTTAGATAGAAAATCTGAGAGAGAGGTGACACAAAAGCAATTTATGCTAATATGCATGGCGTCGAGAAAGGGGATGGGTTTTCTCCCACTCTCATAACCCTAGAACATGGGAAAATTCCTTCCAGTAGGACCTTAGAGACCAACTAAGTTTGTTATTGGTATGAGCTTTCATGTGCACGCACACTTCTTCAGATACAGCTCATACGGTACCAATAACAAACTTAGCTGGTCTCTAAGGTGGGATGCGGGTGGCACTGTGGGTTAAACCACAGAGCCTAGGACTTGCCGATCAGAAGGTTGGCGATTTGAATCCCCGCGACGGGGTGAGCTCCCGTTCCTCTGTCCCTGCTCCTGCCAACCTAGCAGTTCGAAAGCACAAAGTGCTTGTAGATAAACACGTACCACTCCGACAGAAAGGTAAACGGCGTTTCTGTGCGCTGCTCTGGTTCTCCAGAAGCAGCTTAGTCATGCTGGCCACATGGCCCGGAAGCTGTTCGCTGGCTCCCTCGGCCAAGACTGGTCCAGGCTTTGGTGGATGGTGTGGAGGTTGCCGAAATGCAGGTGGAATTTCTCCCCAGGGGCTCCTCCCTGCTTGGCCCCAGGTGATGCAGATGTTATTGATGTGTCTCAGGTAAAGGTCAGGCCTCTGGGGGAGACGAAGCAAGAGAGCTTTGTTCCAAATCAGACATGTGATTGAATTCTGGCACTCTGCAAAAACGCCCATGGCGTTGCGATGCCGCTCGTGTTCCCGAACCTGAAATTATTGCGGGTTGGCATAGAAAGTTGGTGGAGGAAATATGGGAAGGCCGGGAGGGGGGATGAATGGTTGTGTAATTACAAGTCTGCAACAAAATGTTGCTGCGTTCTGTTCAGCAGCTCTGTTCCTACTCTCCCTGGTTTTCCACTCTTGACCCCCCCCCCGGCATTTAGCATTCTGTGCTCATTGGTTTCTCCGCCCCTGCAAACGGGTTTTCCCACCTCCAGATCTTTTTATTGTTACAGAATGGGTATAGCTCAGTGGTAGAGGATCTGCCTTGCATGCAGAAGGCTCTGGGTTCGATCCCAGGCATCTCCAGGGATGTCTGGGGATGTCCCCTGCCTGAAATGATGAGGAGCCTCTGCCTGTCAGTATAGACAATACTAAGTTAGGTGGGCCAAGGAAGTGGAAGATTGGCAACAGAAGGTAATGGAATACGCAGAAATAGCTAAATTAACGGGGGAAATCCGACAACAGGGCGATGAAACATTTCAAAAAGAATGGAAGAAAATTATGCTGTACATAGGAAAGATATGCGTGAAATAGAGAAACCAGTAGAATTGAAACAAACCTCATAATGTGCCATACAAATAACTTGATTGGAAAAATAACAACAATAAGTACAATGCAATTAAAGTAACCAATAGTAGTTGCAAATGATATATGGATAGACAATAAGAATTGTATATATAGAAGGATTTATTCATCTACAGACATTTTATGGACAAATGTGGAAGCAGAATAACTATATGTTGTTGTTTAGTCGTTTAGTCGTGTCTGACTCTTCGTGACCCCCTGGACCAGAGCACGCCAGGCATTCCTGTCTTCCACTGCCTCCCGCAGTTTGGTCAGACTCATGTTTGTAGCTTCGAGAACACTGTCCAACCATCTCATCCTCTGTCGTCCCCTTCTTCTTGTGCCCTCAATCTTTCCTAACATCAGGGTCTTTTCCAGGGAGTCTTCTCTTCTCATGAGGTGGCCAAAGTATTGGAGCCTCAGCTTCAGGATCTGTCCTTCCAGTGAGCACTCAGGGCTGATTTCCTTCAGAATGGATAGGTTTGATCTTCTTGCAGTCCATGGGACTCTCAAGAGTCTCCTCCAGCACCAGAATTCAAAAGCATCCATTCTTCGGCAATCAGCCTTCTTTATGGTCCAGCTCTCACTTTCATACATCACTACTGGGAAAACCATGGCTTTAACTATACGGACCTTTGTTGGCAAGGTGATGTCTCTACTTTTTAAGATGCTGTCTAGGTTTGCCATTGCCTTTCTCCCAAGGAGCAGGCGTCTTTTAATTTCGTGACTGCTGTCACCATCTGCAGTGATCATGGAGCCCAAGAAAGTAAAATCTCTCACTGCCTCCAACTATATATAAAATGAATAAAGACAATGCGAAAAATTTAGAGGTGATATAAAGAAGTCAGAAGAAGGAAGGAGGGAAGTCAGCTCTTAGGAACAAGTACAAATGTAAAATGTAATAGAATATGTATATGTAATATGAAATTTGTAAAACTAATAAAGATTATATGGGGGGGGGGAAGCTAGGTGGGCCCAGGGGTCTGCGGAAATTATAAGGCAGCTTCCTACGTATGAACTGTGCTACCTTTTAAGTTGTGTTAGTTTGCACTAGGGAAGTTTCTGGTGACAGATGTCCACTGCGAGAAGCAATTTCATCTTGTCTTCTTTGCCAACTTCTGTGAATGCTGCTCAGACAGTTACTTTTATCTGTCTTCAAGGGCTGGGCTAGGAAGCTGTGTGTTTCCAGACTCTGGGCTTTGCACAAAGCCAAGGATTAGCTTTGGAAAGGGGGCGGGTCATTAAAAGTCTGCAAGGTTGCCTAACCTCATCTATGCTTGCTGGACCTCTCCAAACGGCAGAACTGGCGTTGTTGTTGCTGCTGCTGTTGATTAAATTTGTATACCCACAGGTCTCAGGGCAGTTCACAACGTAAAATCACAATACAGTGGTACCTTGGGTTAAGAACTTAATTCGTTCCGGAGGTCCGTTCTTAACCTGAAACTGCTCTTAACCTGAAGCACCACTTTAGCTAATGGGACCTCATGCTGCCGCCGCCTCGCCGCTGCTGCACAATTTCTGTTCTCATCCTGAAGCAAAGTTCTTAACCCGAGGTACTATTTCTGGGTTAGCGGAGTCTGTAACCTGAAGCATCTGTAACCTGAAGCGTCTGTAACCCGAGGTACCACTGTACAAAAACACAAAAAACACAACAAAACAAAATTACCTCGTTGTTAGGCTGAGCTTAATCTCACCAAAGCTTAGTAGAATTAAATACAGCCTTTTGCTTCTCCAAAGTCCCGTTTTGCTCGTGCAAGGGATGCTTTCCACTTTTGTAAGCAGTTGATCTTTTAGTGTGGCTGCACCTGCACTTTGGAACTCCCTGCCTGTTGACACCAGGCTGTATTCTTTCTGGCACCTACTAAAAACGGTTTTTTTAAAAAAAGCAAAAGCCCATCCAGACACGTAGAGCATGGAGATAGAGGCTTTCATCTGGTTTTTAGCTCATTGTTGACTTTAACTTTTAAAAATGGTTCTCAATTGTTGTTTTTCAACGTTTACAGATAATTTCATTGTACAACATTGATTGTATACCACTTTGGGTTTGTTTGTTTTTTAAAAAAAGCAACAACACACACAATCAAGTGGCATATTAATTTTATGAAATACAGTGGTACCTCGGTTTACAAACTTAATCTGTCCCTGAAGTCCATTCTTAAATCAAATCCGTTCTTAAAACGAGGCACGCTTTCCCTAATGAGGCCTCCTGCCGCCGGTGCCCTTGCACTGTTTGGCTTCCGTTCATAGACGGAGGTAAGTCTTGCAAACTGGGGCACTACTCCCAGTTTTGCAGAGTTCGTAAACCGAATAGTTCGTAAACAGGACTGTTCGTAAACTGAGGTACCACTGTAAATGAATAAAAGTCAAGTGGGTTGTTTGGTGACTGGGTTTGTTTGTGAGAAGGTGGGTTTATTCTGGGTTGAGTTTTGGCTCCCAGCAGAGGGGGTGGGGGCAAAAATAGGAGCCCTGAGCCTCAGTCAGAGGATGCAGGATTTAATTTGGGCCAAAGCTGAAACTGAAGTTAAACCCCAGAACAATTTTTGGGTGCCCCCTACTTCAGCGCTGCATGTAAAGTGTGTGGGATCAGGACTCTCCCCTCCCACCCATTAGATTTACTATAAACATTAGAGAATAAGCTGTGCTATTATAAAGACTAAGGCCTTAGAAGCAAATTATAGAGAATATTGTAGAGATTAAGACTTAAACCATATTTTAACCGCTGCCATAACTGTATTGTTTATCGTTATATTGATTGATAACTTAAACTTAATTTTATTGTGTTTCTGATTTCTTTAGTCCGGTATGTGAGTCTGGTCTGGGACCGTAATAAATTCAGTTCAAATTCAAACGTTAAGAACATCGAAAGAGTCCTGCTGGATCAGGTGTTGGGCAAAAGATTCCTGCATTTCAGGGGGTTGGACTAGATGACCCTTGTGCTCCCGTCTGACTCTACAATTCTATGATATTTCCTTGATAATGTCAGGCCAGAGGCCCGTCTACTCCAGCATCCCGTTGACCTGAGTGTGATAGTGTTCTCTCTGCTTGTCATTTTCAGTAACTGTTACTTAGCGGCAAATATTTCTGGGGTGAGCTGTCCCTGGCAATGAGTGGCGGATTCTGGAGTTAACACCTGCCTGAGTTAAAGCTCCTTTAAGATGCAAGGGAATCCTTGCCATGCATGACAGAACTCTCTCTCCCCCCCCCCCCCCTTCGCTCTTTCATTAATTAGCATTTCACTCTGGGCAATTCCAAATGGGTTTCCTCTCTGAATTGCAATGCAATCCCACCACAGCCCCAAGAGAGACTTAAAAAGGGAGTGTTTGTGGTTGGGAAAGCCAGGCAGTTGAGCTTCTGGCATGGAGTGTGGTGTGTATTTATTTATGCCACTTGTTTTTATGCAACGAGAGAGGAGGGGAAAGGTTGTTGGTGTGGGCATGAGACTACCCAATTGTCCTTGATTTGTTTGGCTTCCATTATGCTTTGGGGGCAGGTGGGTGATATTGAGTAAGATGCATTTGGTAGTCCCTCCTCCTCTGTATTATTATTAATAAATCATCATCATCATCATCATCATCATCATCACCTCCCCCCCTTAATAAGATTTTCAAAAAACAAAATACAATATAAAACCAAACTAATCTAAACAAATATGAAGTGGGGAGGGGAAAGAGTGCAGTGGTACCTTGGGTTACAGATGCTTCAGGTTACAGACTCCACTAACCCAGAAATATTACCTCGGGTTAAGAACTTTGCTTCAGGATGAGAACAGAAATTGTGCTTTGGCAGCGTGGCGGCAGCAGGAGGCCCCATTAGCTAAAGTGGTACCTCAGGTTAAGAACAGTTTCAGGTTAAGAACAGACCTCCAGAACGAATTAAGTTCTTAACCCGAGGTACCACTGTAATACAAAGTCCTTTTTCACAGGTAAATCTTAACTTGACCCACACAGAGAAAAGTGAATATATACACTACCCAAAAAAGTTATTGTAGTTAAGCAGACCTTAACCTAATATGGTATTTATCGCTGAATTTGTCCATGGAAAGTCTACGTTTGTCCACAGCTTGTTCATGTGTAGTGAGCTTGTATATACCTTTAATCTATTTGTTAAAGGGAACTGCATTTTTTATTTTCCCTGTTCATCAATACCTCTCTTTTTCCATAGTACTGTAATTCTCCTGTAAACAGTCATAGTTTCCCCCAGAGAATTCTGGGAGCTGCCTTTCGTTGCACTTGCCGAGATTCGTTAGAAAACCCCCGTTCCTCTCCCAGAACTACATTTCCCAGAGTTCTCTGTGAAGAGGGACTAATTGTTAAACAATTATGGAAACGATAGCTCTGTGATGGGGCCTATTGGGGCCTCCTGACAACTTTCTGCACCCTTAACAGCTATGGCTGCCCCCAGAGAATTCTGGGAGTTAGCGTTCATTCAGATTAGGAGAGCCCTAATTCCCAGAGTTATCTGGGATGAAGAGAAGATCTATGATTTAACCTCTCTGGGGACTATAGCTTTAGGAGAGGAACGGAGCGGGGGGTGATTTCTAAACATTTCTCGGCAGCCTTAAACTACAGCTCCCAGAATTCTTTTGGGGAAAGCCATGAGTCTTTAAAGAGGTATCATAGTGCTTTAAATGAATGTTGTAGATGTGGCCTTCCCCTCTGCTCTCTCTTCCCCTGCTGCCAACTTAGCATCAGGGAAGACTAATTAGGTACCTCTGGACTTAGGATGGGGTTGCCATGGAAACCCGGTGGCAACGCTCACATGTTGTTGGGTGGAAAGCCCGTCTCCGAGAAATAGATCCATTCTGTTGTTGTTTGGGGTAGAGGGAGGACGGATGTCAAGAGAGATCAATGGCATTTCCCCCCTCTGTGGGTTTCTGTGTGTATGTAATGGAGCCCCAGGCAGGAAGGGCCGAGTTGCTGGCTGGCGGTTGGCCCAAGGCCCCTGGCTCCCTTTAAATAGACTACAGCTGCCTTGCAGGCATGAAAACTTTCCAAGGGGGGAGCCCAGATGCGCCTCTTGGTCACGATGATGGTGGAGGGTGGGAAATAATAGTCTGCATTTCTCACACACAATCCCATTAATATACCTGCAGGAAATCTCAACTCCCCCCCCCTCCAATGGGGAATATTTCCTGCAGGTGTATTAACGTGATTATCTGTTCTGCAGGTTTTGATTAAACATTGGTTTCCTATACACACAATGGAAGATCTCCACCTTATTGGCCACTGGGCATCCTCCCTGCTCTGTGGGGACAAAGGTTGCCTAAGAGCCCACTTGAATCGAGTCCCTGCTGTCTCTGGCATTGCATCCTGTTTCTCACACTGGTGCTCCGGCCCGATGTCTCCAGGAAATGGACAAGTAGAGACTATTGAGGTGAAGAAGAAGGGGGCAGAGGCCGGAGAGAGAACTGTGAGTTGGAAAGGGTGTCTTTTCTTTCCATCTTCTTCAGTATCCTCTAGGAAACATGCCAAACTTTGGTACTTAGGACGGGGTGTGGACTGTGAGGCTGCTTGATGAATGGGACACAGCTATGGGCAGTCTTGAGGGTTCTGCAGAGAGCGGGTGGGGGGGGTAGATGGGGGGGGGGACTATGAGTGACAGCCAGGAGGCTGAAAGGGAAGGTGCGTCCAAAGTCAATAACTGAATATTGGTTTATATTTATTAGTAATTTTGTAACATTTTTATAAGCTAACTATGCAATTTTTAATACTTGTTGCTTCAGTTGTCTGTTGTTGCTTTACTCGGTACATTGCTTAGAATTACACACACACACACACACACACACACACTGCTTTTTTTCTGGGGGTACACATGCCATTAACATTTTGTGAATCTAAGTTTGGCCTCATTGAGGGGCAGTATTTCAATATGAGTAGGAAAATGAGAGTACTCCTAAACATTTTTAAAGGAAAAAAAAACAAACAGGTGTGTTTGTGTGTACATATATACATATACATACACACTTACACACACCCACACATACACATATATACATATATATGAATGTATATATATGTATATGTGGGGCAGTATAGAAATGGTGTAAATAACAATAACAATAGTTATCCAGTATAGCCCTAAGTTAAGGTCACTTATGCTTGACCCCAGTGCTTTTTTTCTTAAAAAATGTTTAGGGATATACTCATTTTGACTCAAGAAAATCACCATTTTATAGTTCAAATTGGGAGAAATAAATACAGCAAATGGACAAAAGTAGAAAAAGTCACAAAATGTTTAGGGGGGAATGCTTACCCCTGCGTTCTCCCCGCCCCCCAGAAAAAAGCACTGCTTGAACCTATCCAATCACAAAAGGGAGGTATTGGCACAGCTTGAGGGAATCCCCAGAAGAACAACAACAAAAAATAAAATAAAATAAATCCTAAACTCAGTGAGGATTCATCATACTCAATGTCCATTGAATGTTAAGCATCTGCTGGGGAGAAACTGGGGCAGGACGGAATGGAGTATCATGGAATGGGGCACGGCTGGGTGACTGGCAGACATCCTTTTACAGGATGCCCCACACTGCGACGACATTCTGCTGCCAGCCCTGCCCACCCATCTCTTCTAACCCTTGCCGTTTTCTCCCTTCCCTCCCCCCCCGCCAGCTCTTCGTGATCGACAATGGTGCCGACGACTGGCGGATCGCCATGACCTACGAACGTATCCTCTACATCAGCCTGGAGATGCTGGTGTGCGCCATTCACCCCATCCCTGGGGAGTACAAGTTTTTTTGGACGGCCCGGCTGGCCTTCTCCTACACGCCTTCGCGGGCGGAGGCGGACGTGGACATTATCCTCTCCATCCCCATGTTCCTGCGTCTCTACTTGATCGCCCGGGTCATGCTCTTGCACAGCAAACTCTTCACGGACGCTTCGTCCCGCAGCATCGGGGCCCTCAACAAGATCAACTTCAACACCCGCTTCGTCATGAAGACCCTCATGACCATCTGCCCCGGGACTGTCCTCCTGGTCTTCAGCATCTCCTTGTGGATCATTGCTGCCTGGACGGTGCGTGTGTGTGAGAGGTGAGCTCGCGAGTTGCGCACGGAGACGCAGGGGACGTGCCGTAGGGAGGTGCCTCTTGTGTGTGTCCGGCTGGGGGCTGATGGGAGTTGGGATCCAGGAATATTCGTTGAACTACAACTCCCATCACCCCTGTCTATAGGCCGTGCTGTCTGGGGCTGATAGGAGTTGGGATCCAAGAATATTCATTGAACTACAACTCCCATCACCCCTGTCTATAGGCCGTGCTGTCTGGGGCTGATAGGAGTTGGGATCCAAGAATATTCATTGAACTACAACTCCCATCATCCCTGTCTATAGGCCGTGCTGTCTGGGGCTGATAGGAGTTGGGATCCAAGAATATTCATTGAACTACAACTCCCATCATCCCTGTCTATAGGCCGTGCTGCCTGGGGCTGATAGGAGTTGGGATCCAAGAATATTCATTGAACTACAACTCCCATCATCCCTGTCTATAGGCCGTGCTGCCTGGGGCTGATAGGAGTTGGGATCCAAGAATATTCATTGAACTACAACTCCCATCACCCCTGTCTATAGGCCGTGCTGTCTGGGGCTGATAGGAGTTGGGATCCAAGAATATTCATTGAACTACAACTCCCATCACCCCTGTCTATAGGCCGTGCTGTCTGGGGCTGATAGGAGTTGGGATCCAAGAATATTCAATGAACTACAACTCCAATCACCCCTGTCTATAGGCCGTGCTGTCTGGGACTTATGGGAGTTGGGATCCAAGAATATTCATTGAACTACAACTCCCATCACCCCTGTCTATTGGCCGTGCTGTCTGGGACTTATGGGAGTTGGGACCCAGGAATATTCATTCAACTACAACTCCCATCATCTCTGTCTATTGGCCGTGCTGTCTGGGGCTGATGGGAGTCGGAGTCCAGTGAAATCTGGAGGCCCATAGGTGCGACCACTCCTGCCACAGGCATCTGGGAGCCAAGGGCCTATATTTGTGTGGGGAGGGAAGAGGTTCTTCTATGAACTGAAAAGATGGATGTTGCTGGGCTCAGGAATGAGAGCAAATCATTCCTCCACAACCTGGGCCATTCTGCACCATACAGTTCAAGCACGTTGACAGCCATTGTTTCTGACAAGGATTTTTGGGAACTGCCATTTGTTAAGGGTGCTGAGAGTTCCCTATTCCCCTCACAGAGCTGCGGTTCCTAGAGTGGTTTTAACCATCCGTCCTTCTTCCCAGGGAACTCTGGGAATTGTAGCTCGGGGGTGTGTGGGATAAGGGGCCTCCTGACTCTCCCTTGACAAACAACAGCTCCCATGGTGCTTTCGGCGAAGCCGTGATTGTTCAAAGTAGTACGGTACTGCTTTAAATGTGTAGTGCCGATGGGGGTCTTACTCGCCTGCCCTAGGCATTTGAAACTCTTATAATACCACTTTGTCGTGGCTTTTCCTGTAGAATCCTGGGAGCTGTAGTTTGCTTTTTTTTTTTTTAAATGATATTTATTAAAATTTCAAAAAATACAAGAATTACACAAAAACAAAAAATAAAAATACAAGAAAATACAAAATACAGCAAGAAGAATAAAAAAAACCCCTTATTAAGATATAACAAAGAAATGAAAAATAAAAAGAAACATACAAAATAAAAACAGTTAAAAACACATTAATTTTCCATAGCATATCTTCCTTACACTTATTTCCCCGGACCTCCTCGTACCTCCCTTTTTTGTATTCCAGTTCAGTTTGTTAGTTCAGCAAATCCTTACCATTAAGCTTTTACCCATTTATAAACCTTTTTTCATATCTCTTAAAGCATTACAGCTGGAAACCACTTAGTTTCTATCCAACATCCTTCTAAGATTCATTAATTTTACAATACTTCTGTAAATAGTCTTTAAATTTCTTCCAGTCTTCTTTCACCGACTCTTCTCCCTGGTCTCGGATTCTGCCAGTCATTTCTGCCAATTCCATGTAGTCAATCACCTTCATCTGCCACTGGGAGCTGTAGTTTGTTAAGGATGCTGCGAGTTGTCAGGAGTGCCTTGTTCCTGTTCCAGAGCTACAGTTCCCAGAGTTCTCTGGGAGGAGATTGTTAAACCACTGCGAACTGTAATTCTGTGAGGGGAATGCGCAGCTCGCCTAACAACTCTCAGTACTTTTAGGCACCCGGCACAGTACCCAGGATTCTTTGCAGGAAGCCATGACTAGTACCAGTGGTTTATTTATACGGTTCTATGTGTGCCAGCATGCAGTTCTGCCACCCAGCAACTACAAAAAGGCAACATTTGTGCACTCCTTTTGTTTCGTTGCTTTGCATAAGTTCTGCTGGGGTTTTTTTGCTACTCACAAAGTGATAAGGGCATGGAAAGGAAGAGCTGTGGTTCATGGGTAGAGCGCTTGCATGCAAAAGAACCTAAGAAGAACTAAAAGCCCATATAGTCCACTGTTCTCACAGTGGCCAAACACATGCTCGGGGGAAACATGCAAGCAGAACCCGAATGCAATAACACTTTGCGCTTCTGTGGCTTCCACCAGCTTCTTGGGCTTGCCGATTGGAAGGTCGGCATTTCGAATCCCCGGGACGAAGTGAGCTCCTGTTGCTCTGTCCCAGCTCCTGCCAACCTAGCAGTTCGAAAGCACGCCAGTGCAAGTAGATAAATAGGTACCGCTCTGGCGGGAAGGTAAACTGCATTTCCGTGTGCTCTGGTTTTCGTCACGATGTTCTGCTGCGCCAGAAGTGGTTTAGTCATGCTGGGCACATGACCCAGAAAGCTGTCTGTGGACAAACGCCGGCTCCCTCGGCCTGAAAGCGAGATGAGCGCCAGAACCCCATAGTTGCCTTTGACTGGACTTAACCATCCAGGGGTCCTTTACCTTTACCTTTTTTCCTTATTCAGAAGCACGGCTGCCTCTGACTGTGGAGGCAGAGCACAACCATTGTGGATATCATCATCATCATCATCATCATCATCATCAATTTTTATTTGTATCCCGCCCTCCCCAGCTGAGCCGTGCTCAGAGCAGCTAACATCATAAAAACAACACAATATGGATAAAAACAGACATTGTTAATTAAAATACATCTTAAAATTAATTCAGTCAAGTTAAAATCTGGGCAGGTGGCAATTACAGTGGTACCTCAGGTTACATACGCTTCAGGTTACATACGCTTCAGGTTACAGACTCCACTAACCCAGAAATATTACCTCGAGTTAAGAACTTTGCTCCAGGATGAGAACAGAAATCGTGCTCTGGTGGCACGGCGGCAGCAGGAGGCCCCATTAGCTAAAGTGGTGCTTCAGGTTAAGAACAGTTTCAGGTTAAGAACGGACCTCCAGAACGAATTAAGTACTTAACCCGAGGTACTACTGTATCAGGTTGGAATTGAGAGTGGTTAAAGCTGGTCCCATTCCCAATGCCCAGCATTCCCAGATTGGGCTGGAAAAGACTCCTGTTTGGGAAAGCTCTGGAGAGCAGCTGTCAAGTCAATGCAGGTCAAGGGTAGCCAACCTGGTGTTCTGCAGATGTTTCAGACTGCAACTCTGATTATACCTGACCCTTGTCAGTGCTGGCTGGGGGTTGACAGGAGTTGGAGTCCAATGACATTTGTGTTTATTCAGATTTAGCTCCTTTTCTCCGGCAACCATTCATGGGCCCATCAGTTCTCCAGCCAAAATTGGGTAGCATTTGTTGGCCAGACCTTCCTGTCACAAAACCTCTGCCACAGAGAGAGGTGGCATTGCCCGGCGACAGATGACTCAGGACGAACCAGCTGCCTCCGATTGGCAGGAGAGGCCTCTGGCGAGCAGAGCACGAGATAGGCGACCCCCGCCTTCAGCCGTCAGCCTGGTTCCCGTTTTGACAGGGGATCGGTTTAAAGCGGCAACTGCATTTCTGCTCTTTTCACCCGTCCCCAGAAAACCTCAGCCACCCACCCACCCAAAAAAGACCTGTTGCCACGGGCAAAAGTCAACCCGCAGTTGAAGAAGACAAAAAAAAGAAAACCTCCCAAAGATGCGAGATTGTGTGTGCCAGTCTCCCAACCGTTTGCGAGGCTGGGTGCCAAGGAAGAGTCACCACTGGTGGGCATTCCTGCAAAAATAATAATTAAGGGAAAGGACTGACTAAGCCTTGCCCCCACCCCAAACGCCCACGACCTCATTAGTGCCTGGCAAGCGATGGGAGCGGCTTAGAGGGTGGAATATACCCCTGTTGCCAGGCTCCCTAGCAGCCAGGCTCCCTGGGAAGTGGATGGAGAAGGGCGAGAAGAATGAAAGACTCAGCGAGCGGCGGATCTTTGCCAAGGTGGGGGAGGTTGGCAGGATGCCAGCGGGTGCCCTGCGGAACGCCAGATGCCAACAATTCTCTAGCTGCCAGCTTCTTTTACTCCCCCTTCGCCTTCCACACTGAGTAATCTGGTCCACCCTAATTCCACGTGTGTGCGTTTAAGAAGAAGAAGAAAAACGATTCATTCTCCACATTCTATCTATATCTATATCTATATCTATATCTATATCTATATCTATATCTATATCTATATCTCTATCTCTATCTATCTATCTTATCTATCTATCTATCTATCTATCTATCTATCTATCATCTATCTATCTATCTATATCTATCTATCTATCATCTATCATCTATCATATCTATCTATCTATCTATCATCTGTCTATCCATCTATCTATCATCTATCTATCTATCTATCATCTATCTATCATCTATCTATCTATCTACCTATCCATCTATCTATCTATCTATCATCTATCCATCCATCTATCTATCTATCTATCTATCTACAGTGGTACCTCGGGTTAAGTACTTAATTTGTTCCGGAGGTCCGTTCTTAACCTGAAACTGTTCTTAACCTGTAGCACCACTTTAGCTAATGGGGCCTCCCGCTGCCGCTGCGCTGCCGGAGCACGATTTTTGTTCTCATCCTGAAGCAAAGTTCTTAACCCGAGGTAATATTTCTGGGTTAGCAGAGTCTGTAACCTGAAGCGTATGTAACCAGAGCTACCACTCTATCTATCTATCTATCTAATCTGTACCCTGCCTTTTTTCTCCAAAGAGCTTGAGGTGGCCTACGTGGCTCTCTCCCTTCTCATTTAATCTCCATGACAACCCTTTGAGGTAGGTTAGGCTGAGAGGACACAGGGACCGTCTTAAAGTTGCGCCCAGTGAACTTTTGTGGATGAGATGAAGGTTTGAACCCTGGTCTCCCAGGTCCTAGTCAGGTTGGATAGCTCAGTTGGTTTGAGCGTGGTGCTGATAACGTCGAGGTTGCAGCTTCGATCCCCGCAGGAGACAGCTGCATATTCCTGCATTGCAGGGGGTCAGATGAGATTATCCTTAGGGTCCCTTCCAACTCTGATTCTAGTCCGATGCTGTAACCACCTCACCATGCTGGCTCCCCAGTGGATAATGTCTACCTGCCCTGTAAGAGGCAGTGGTATGCTGGGCATCGCAGGCGTGGTGTGTGTTGTGCTCAGGTCCTGCTTGCAGGCTTTCCAAGAGGCAACTGGTTGGCCACTGGGAGAACTGGATCCTGGGACTAGATTGGCCATTGGCCTGATCCAGAAGAGCTGATCTAGGTTCTTAGGAAGCCCTTTAAGGGTCAACATCAACATCAACACAACAGTCATTTTGCAGATGCAATTCATGGCCACTTGTTGTTGTTTAGTTGTTTAGTCATGTCTGACTCTTCGTGACCCCATGGACCAGAGCACGCCAGGCACTCCTGTCTTCCACTGCTTCCCGCAGTTTGGTCAAACTCATGCTGGTAGCTTCAAGAACACTGTCCAACCATCTCATCCTCTGTCGTCCCCTTCTGCTTGTGCCCTCCATCTTTCCCAACATCAGGGTCTTTTCCAGGGAGTCTTCTCTTCTCCTGAGGTGGCCAAAGTATTGGAGCCTCAGCTTCAGGATCTGTCCTTCCAGTGAGCACTCAGGGCTGATTTCCTTCAGAATGGAGAGGGGACTCTCATGGGACTCTCAAGAGTCTCCTCCAGCACCAGAATTCAAAAGCATCCATTCTTCGGCGATCAGCCTTCTTTATGGTCCAGCTTTCACTTCCATACATCACTACTGGGAAAACCATAGCTTTTACTATACGGACCTTTGTTGGCAAGGTGATGTCTCTGCTTTTGTTGTTGTTGTTAGGACGCCCATTTAGACTTCATTCCTGCTGGTGAACAAACAGCAATCTTTAATCAGTACACCTGGTAGGAAGCAGGTGCTCCACCAGTGAACTACATCCCTTCTGAGGAACATAGGGATCTGCTTTCTACTGAGTCCACCCAACTCAGTATTGTCCACACTGACTGGCAGCGCCTCTCCAGGGTTCCAGGCAGGGACACTTCCCAGCCCTACGTGACAATGCTGGGGATTTTCCTGCATGCAAGGACCGTCTGCACGCAAGGCAGATGTTGTACCACAGGCAGAGATGCAGCTGCAGGGAAAGGGTCAAGTTAAACACAGACATCCCTTTCTACCTCTGTTTCTCTGCTTGCAAGGGGTCGATCTGTTCAGTGGTAGGGGAGGGGTGGTGTTTAACTTGACCCTCATCTCTTCCTCTTTGCAAAGGGTTGTGCGGACAGCCTAGCTCTAGGAGTTTAGCATGCAGAAGCCTTGCTCTTTTTCCTTGGAAAGGAACCCCCACCCACTCAACACGCACCGAACGCAGTGCCTGGGAGCTGGGTGGAGAGAAACCGTTTGTTGGGGGCCGACAGTGAGACAGTGTGCATGTGCGTGAGAATATGCATGCGCACGCCAAGGGTCCAGATGTTTTCACCGAAAGCAGGAACAGCTCACATGAGAGCAACAACTGGCCTCCAACCAGACCCCCCCATAAAAAACTCCCAAAGGGACAGAACAGAAATTTGGCCGCTGGTGCCAAGTGCAGATATCATCTGCTCTCTGTGGACACCCAGCCTTGTTTGTTTCCTTGGTTGTCCTCCCCTCTTCCTCCCCACACCCAGCAAGAGGGAGGAGTAGGGAGGGAGGGAATTTCCTTCCATGGCTGTGGTACCCCAAATTAACAAATCTGCTAAGCGCTGCTAAACAGGGCAAGGCTGGCTCAGTTGAGGAGGCCTCTGTTCTGACTGTCACTGTCTGTTGTTTTGTGTTTTAAAAAAGGAAAATACAGTGGTACCTTGGGTTAAATATGCTTCAGGTTGCATACGCTTCAGGTTACAGACTCTGCTAACCCAGAAATAGTGCTTCAGGTTAAGAACTTTGCTTCAGGATGAGAAAAGAAATTGTGCTCTGGAGGCCCCATTAGCTAAAGTGGTGCTTCAGGTTAAGAACAGTTTCAGGTTAAGAACAGACCTCCGGAACAAATTAAGTACTTAACCTGAGGTACCACTGTAGAGAGATGGAGGGCATAGAAAACAGGTGGGGTGGTGGGGAAGGGGTTAAGATAACCGCCACTCGAATTGGGGGGGGGGGAGAAAGGGTTATGTTAACCACCACCCAGAGAGGTGTGTATGAGGGATGGGGTGAAGTTAACCACCCCTTGAATGGGTGTATGTGAGGGAAGGGGTTCAGTTAACCACCACTCGAAGGACAGGTGAAGGAGGAGGCAGAGGGTTTAGTTAGCCACCTCCCCTTCCTGCCTGCGGTTTTTCCTCTACTAAAAATACCCTTCCGCTGTGCTATGGCATTATTCAGCAGATACGGAGCTGGGAACCGGCACCCCATGTTTGGAATAAATGTGCAGTTAGAGAGATGCACAAACACACTCTCTCACTTTCTCTCTCGCACACACATGGAGCCTTGGTGTTCACAAACAGCCTTGTACAGGAGTTGCATGGGGAAGAATCGTGAGGAATGGGGGGGGGCAGATAGCACACACATGGGGTGCAGGCGGGACTCCCTGGCAACCGGGGAAGAGAGCCAGGAATAACCACCTGCCTTGCAGAGTAGCTCTAATTTAGAAAATGGGGAATGAGCAGGGATGCGGCGGGGACGAAAAGGCATGTGTTGATCGGTTTTTAAAAACCCGTTTTGCTCAAGGGATCTCTCTTTTGAGTTGCTGCAGGAGACTGGCACTGGCCGGCACTCTGGCACCACATTTCCTTATGCGCCCCCCCCCAGGCATGCACGCCCCACCCCCGGTCATTGCCCCACCCACCCACTCATTCATGGCTTAGCAGCAGAGCTTGCCCTGCAGGAGATCCCAGCTTCAATCCCCAATGGCCTCTCCAGGTCGGGCTAGGAAACCCTGCTTGCAACCCCGGGGAGCTGCTGCCGGTCAGTGCGGACCATGTTGAGCTGGATGGACCAGTCCTCCGACACAGTGTAGTGCACGACTGTAGCTCAGCGGTAGAGCGTCGGTTGATTGCAAGTCCAAGATATCTAAGTAGGGCTGGGAATGCCCTTCGTCTGAAACTTTGGAGAGCTACTGCTGGTCAGTGTAGACAGTATGGAGCTAGATGGACTCAGTATAAAGCAGCTTCCGATTCTCTTTAAAATCAGGTATTGGTGCAAAAACATGAGGACTGGTATCTTTGTAGGAAGGGGCTTGTGAATAGGGTGTACTGGGGGGAAAGTAGCTTGGATCCTGGCCAACTTTCTGGTTGCCCCTCATTTTTAAAGGGTAGAAAGGCAGTGGGTGCTGCAACAAAATGTTTCAGCAGGAAATGTTCCTGCCCAGGGTGCCAGCCACTTATCGCTGCCATTTTATCCTCTTCTCTTTCCCCTATGAATCCATCAGTCTTCTGTGCCTGCTGAACATGCTCAGTCCTCATTGGTTTGCTTTTTTGGAGGGGGGGTTCCCCTCCTTGTAGAATTCCTTCCAATTTCATTTTTGTACTGTTGCAAAATTTGGGGTTTCCCTCAAACCGCTGCGGTTTCTCTTGCACCTAGTGCTGTTTTGGCTACATGAGGATACAGCTGGCGGAATGAATTTGCTTATTAATATATAGCAGTGGGGGTGGGGGGACGTTTTCCAAAGCCCAAGAGCTGCATTCCACCCCCCCCTTTTTAAAAATGCATTTTCCATTTTTCTATTTACAAATCATACTTTACTGTCAAATATTCTTTCCATATAGCCTTCCAAGGCATTCGGAATACATCCACTATTGCTGCATATCCATATATTAATTCACCCTACTTTTTCCCTTCCAGTCCTTCTTTGTATTTGTTGTTCAGATGATTACCCCTATTTGTAGTTTTGATTTAGCATCAACTCCCCAAAAGTTTCCCCATTAGCCCTTCATTTGTTTTCCATCCTGATTCCTTATTTTGGCTGTTGTGCTTGTGAGTTTGGCATCTTCTGTCAATTCATACAGCCATTGTTCTTTTGTTGATGTTTGTTTTCCTTTCCAACTTTTAGCATGCACTATTCCAGCCGCCGCTGTTGCATAAAGAAATAAATTGAGTACCCTCGAGGGGAGCTCATCACCAATTATCGCTAATAGAAAGGTTTCTGGTTTCTTTGGAAATGCATTTTAATTTTTTTTTTTTAAAAAAAGCTCACCATAGACCATCTCTTAGTATTTGGCGGCATAGTATTTGCCACCACCTATGTATAATAATAATTATACCCCGCCCTTCCCTGTTAAAAAACTGGGCTCAGGGTGGCTAACAACAAATTTAAAACAATTATAAAAGCAGCATTAAATACAGGATAAAAACATGAATAACAATAAAATTCAAAATTCAAAAATCAATTTAGGGGAAATAAGCATTAGATATGTATGAAAGATCCCTCAATCTCTTCACATTTCCAACACAGTTTGGACCCTCTCTTGTACATTTCAAGCAGTTGACTGGGTGTCAGATACCAACTATAGAGCCTTTTTTGTATGCTTTCCTTTATCAAATAGCAGGCGGAACAGTTTATGGTTTTGTTCCAGGGCTTTTCCCAGGCTATGATTTCGATGTTATACCCCAGGCATAGGCAAACTCTGGTCCTCCAGATGTTTGGGACTACAATTCCCATCATCCCTGACCACTGGCCCTGTTAGCTAGGGTTGATGGGAATTGTAGTCCGAAAACATCTGGAGGGCCGAGTTTGCCTATGCCTGTTATACTTGATACCTATAGCCCAGTGTATCATTGCGCCGGAGGCCTGCATTCCCATCTGGGCAACATTCTGGGGGCCACATGCCACTGACGGTCAGGACCGGGGCAGAAATGGGCAGTTCAATGAATATAAATAAAACAATAATAGATTGTAGGCAGGGCCAGCCACAACAGTTTTATAATCTCCACATCCACCTTTGAAGTTATATCTGTGATCTATTTCTCAGCTTGGTTTCAGTGACGTGCTGGCAGACATCCTTGAGACTTCTCTTTGCATTTGCGAGCGCCTCTTGAGGATGTGCAGAGTGCACAGCTGAGCAGCCACACCGGACCGCCTTGTGGCTGTGCTTGGTTTAGGGTGGACGGCTAGCGGTCCTGCAAACTGCATTTCCAAGCACACTTGAAACCATCAACGCCTCCCCTCTGGAAAATGAATGGTTTCCTTGTAGGATCAGAATATTTGGGGAGAGGGTGGTTGTATCCTGCGCGAGCCCTCCTCCGAGTTAGACCCATTGAAATGAACAAGCAAACTGAGGCCCTTGTGTCTACTTGTGAGCAGGATTATGCCCCCCCCCCGCCTCTTTCAGATGGGGAGGCAAGCAATCCTTCCTTCTCTACTTCTACAGAGGCTGTGGGTTGATTTGAGATGGATAAAGGGAGTTTATTTGACTCATGGGCGCCACCTGCTGAGTCCTAGTTTCTTTCCTCCGCAGCGCAGAATATTTCCTTGTCCAGGTTTTCATTGAATTGCTGAGCTAAGAACATCAGAAGCTGCCCTGTTGGAGGCCCTGTTTTAATCAGCCCTTGGTTCAGAACCATGAGGACTAGAATCTTACTATCATATTTAAGGAAAGAGACACACAGTTACCTCAAGCTAAACATGAGTGGCACCTCCCAGGAGCGGCACCCCACGACGCCAGTGACAACCCTTTTCTCGAAGGAAAACCCTGAAAAACTAAAGATTCCCACTGCTGCTAAAAAATGCTAAAAGGTGGAGGCCTATGCCGTGGTACCTTGGGTTAAGAACTTAATTCGTTCCGGAGGTCTGTTCTTAACCTGAAACTGTTCTTAACCTGAAGCACCACTTTGGCTAATGGGGCCTCCCGCTGCTGCTGCGCCGCGGCTGCACGATTTCTGAGGTACTATTTCTGGGTTAGCGGAGTCTGTAACCTGAAGCGTATGTAACCTGAAGCGTATGTAACCCAAGGTACCACTGTATGATATATGGGGTGAGAACCCAGGTGACACCAGCCACAGTCTGGCCGCCATGGTCTAGACTAGGTCGGATCCTGCTCGCACCAGGCCTGATCCCCTTGGTCGAAACAACAAATATCAGCAACGTTAAGATCACAGGCCATGCTCCAGTAGAAGCTACCCTCAAACTAGGAGAGGAAATACAAACCACCCCATCATGGTCCTTCAAGCACCTCATACTGAGCACAGACCACACAACAAGGGAGAGTCTCTTGACAGCATAACCACCCACCTTCTCCTCTGGGATGCAACGAAAGCAGTTTCCAGGCGAGCTCGTTTATAAAAAAAGGAAAGGGACACTGCATGGTGTCTCCCTTGCATGCAGAAGGCCCTGGGTTCAAATCCAAATAACATTTCCAGATAGGGTTGGACAGCCTTGCAAAGCCCTGTCTAGTCCAGCATCCTCTTCTCGCAGTGGCTATCTGGATTCCTGCAGGAAGCCAAAAGGCAGTGCGTAAAGGGAAGAGCCTTTCTCTCACTGTTATTCCTGTTGTTGTTGTTTAGTCGTTTAGTTTTGTCCCACTCTTCGTGACCCCCTGGACCAGAGCACACCAGGCACTCCTGTCTTCCACTGCCTCCCGCAGTTTGGTCAAATTCATGCTGGTAGCTTTGAGAACACTGTCCAACCTTCTCATCCTCTCTCGTCCCCTTCTCCTTGTGCCCTCCATCTTTCCCAACATCAGGGTCTTTTCCAGGGAGTCTTCTCTTCTCATGAGGTGCCAAAGTATTGGAGCCTCAGCTTCAGGACCTGTCCTTCCAGTGAGCACTCAGGGCTGATTTCCTTCAGAATGGAGAGGTTTGATCTTCTTGCAGTCCATGGGACTCTCAAGAGTCTCCTCCAGCACCAGAATTCAAAAGCATCCATTCTTCGGCAATCAGCCTTCTTTATGGTCCAGCTCTCACCTCCATACATCACTACTGGGAAAACCATAGCTTTAACTATACGGACCTTTGTTGGCAAGGTGATGTCTCTACTTTTTAAGATGCTGTCTAGGTTTGCCATTGCTTTTCTCCCAAGAAGCAGGCATCTTTTAATTTCGTGGCTGCTCTCACCATCTGCAGTGATCTGTTATTCCTAGGAATATAATTAAAGGCTTGCTGGACCAGGCCAGTGGTCCATCTGTTCCGGCATCTTCTCACAGTGTCCAGCCAAATGTATCTTGGGGAGCCTGCAATGGGAACCTGAGAGCAAAGGCAGCTCTCCCTGCTTGCGATTCCCAGGGATGGATAATTCAGAGGCACCTGCCTCCGACAGGGGAGGCAGGACACGACTCTCGTTCCTCACCCCTTTTTGCGTGAGCCTTGTCATAAATCATCTCTGACCTTTCAGTTCCCTTCCCTATTTAGCTCCGACCTTTAACATGGGACCTCGTTTTCTTGACAAGTTTGTCCCTGTGTGCACAGTTGATCGGCAGCTAACGTTTTATTTGCAGGAGGGATCACTTTGAAGTCAGTTGATGGGCAAATTTTCCCTCCCTCCCTGTAGGATAGCTGGCAAATCCCCATTGCCAAACCAGCCACCCCTTAACTGCCAGAGACCTGTGCATAGAGGTCTTCAGCATAAAGCAAATGTTCCGCAACAAAGATGTTCAACGCAGCTCTGTGGGGTGGGAGTTTCACAATTTAGTGCAGTTGACATGAGTCACCTTAAGCTGGGGCAAGAGTCCTGACCTCCTAGTCAAAGGCTTTAGCCTTATTCATCATGATGCAGAGCTCTGTGTAACTTCAAACCTTGTGTATTCTAAGAGTTCTGTGTAACATGGAAGATGATTTTTTTAATAAAAAAAAACAACTACCCCCACCCTTCAACCTGGACAAAGTCCTAGACTTAATCTAAAAACACTGAGAGATTTTCAAGTGTTCTTTAATCCTTCAAATTCCCTGGGTTGAGCCTTAGCTTAGTAAATGGGGGCCTGAGCTTTTTGGTTGAATTGGCCCTGCCCAAACTTCCTACACTTTCTGCAAAATAGAATTCAGGGAAGGCAAGTGTTTCAGGTGAACATCGGATGGGCCTGTTTGTCTCTGTGTACGTACATCATATTTCACTTTTATGCTCCCATACTTCATGAGCCTCTTCACATCCAGGAGATGTTGGGAATTAGATTTCCTCCCCCCCTTCTCCTTCTTTGGGAAGAAGAAAAAAATTGCATGCCAAAACCCCCATAATTCTGAGAGTGATGGTTTGAGAAACTTGGATCCCTCAGAAACCAAGCCAAAATAACCCCATCTGGCTTTTGCCTGTTTAACGATCTGGTAGAGAGGCTGCGAAAGAGGAGGGAGACGTACTTTGGGATCCCGTTGCTGACAGCTGGGCCCTCTGTCCTCCCCCAAAAGCAAGACGAATCCCATCTTTAAGATGAGAATGTCCAGCGTTGTCAACTGGCCGGCAACTTGATTTTATGTTGCTGTTGTCCGGCCGTGGCACCAGGGTATTGATAGGGGTGGGCCCGGCTTCAGCTGGGGAGGGCGGGATATAAATAAATTATTATTATTATTATTATTATTATTATTATTATTATTTATTAACCCTGTCTTTTCCTGCCTGGTTCAAGTGCTTCTGGGTAGGTAATGTGTGTGTGTGTGTGTGTGTGTGTGTGTGTGTGTTGAATTAGAGCGGGGAGGAGGGGGACTTCAGGCATTTGGGCTGAATGTGGCCCTCCAGACCTTTCTGTCTGGCCCTTGGAATTCTCTCCAGAGACCACCTCCTCAATATTTTCTTCCTTGGTTGCCAAAATATGCCTTTCTAGCCAATAACTTTCCTGTTTGCAATTTTAACCTGTTGGTTCTCTAATCCTGCCTTCCAGAACATCAGAGTACAAGTCTACTGTTTCTCCTGCATGCATTGTAACAGGATGCAAAGGATTCTTGGCAGTGCTTTTTTTTTTTTTTAAAGTTTAGGGGTACTCTCATTTTGACTCAAGAAAATCACCATTTTATTTTTCAAATCGGGAAAAATGAATACAGTAAATGGACAAAAGTAGAAAAAGTCACAAAATTTTTAGGGGTATGTGTACCACTACGCCCCTCATCCCCCCGAAAAAAAGAAATGTTTGGCATCTTCCAATGGAATAAGAGTGAACAGGGTTGCAGCGTTAGTGTTTTTGCCAGGGGTGTGGAAACTCTGGCCCTCCAAACCCCTTTTCTTGGCGCTGGGGGCTCCCCCAGGCCACACCCACTCCCTGGCCTTCCTCTGCCCTCTCCTGGAGTGTTTTTGCCAGGCTGGTATTTGTCCTTGAACTCTGATCACGGCCAGATGAGGGATAGAGAGGGGGCGCAAAAGCATCTATAGAAATGAGCCTATGGTCCTGATTGGTTTGCAAGGAGATCAGGCAATGTTGTATCAAATAAAGGGATAGCTCAGTCGATAAAGCACGAGACTCTTAATCTCAGGGTTGTGGGTTCGAGCTTCCTGTTGGGCGAAATATTCCTGCATTGCAGGGGGTTGGACTAGATGACCCTTGTGGTCCCCTCCAACTCTACAATCCTATGACTTTTTGCCCTTTCACTGCATCTCCTCCCCTCCATGACTTTCCTTATTGTAATTTGTCCAATTTCTTTTTTGGGGTGGGGGGTGGGGGTGGAGAGCAGGTTTGCTGTGCAAGACTTTCCCCATTGACTATAATTGCTCACCCTGCCTTTTCCAGTCCATGATTGGAACCCACCCTCCAAAAAAAGGAATAGCTTGGTTGAGGATGCAAGGACATAAGAAGGACATGGATCAGGCCAATGCCCATTCAGTTCAGCATCCTATCCTCACAGTGGCCAACTAGATGCCTGCAGGAAACCTTCAGAGCAGGACCCCCCAAGCACAAGAGCCCTTTCCCAACTCGGCCGTTTCCAGCAGCTGATAATTCGGGGGGGGGGGGGAATTGGCTGCTTCTGACTGTGAAGGCAGAGCGTAACCACAGTGGTTTCTTGTTTAGTTGTTTAGTCGTGTCCGACTCTTCGTGACCCCATGGACCAGAGCATGCCAGACACTCCTGTCTTCCACTGCCTCCCACAGTTTGGTCAAACTCATGCTGGTAGCTTCGAGAACACTGTCCAACCTTCTCGTCCTCTGTCATCCCTTCTCCTTGTGCCCTCCATTTTCCCCAACATCAGGGTCTTTTCCACGGAGTCTTCTCTTCTCATGAGGTGGTCAAAGTATTGGAGTCTCAGCTTCAGGATTTGTCCTTCCAGTGAGCACTCAGGGCTGATTTCCTTCAGAATGGAGAAGTTTGATCTTCTTGCAGTCCATGGGACTCTCAAGAGTCTCCTCCAGCACCAGAATTCAAAAGCATCCATTCTTCGGCAATCAGCCTTCTTGATGGTCCAGCTCTCACCTCCATACATCACTACTGGGAAAACCATAGCTTTAACTATACGGACCTTTGTTGGCAAGGTGATGTCTCTACTTTTTAAGATGCTGTCTAGGTTTTTCTCCCAAGAAACAGGCATCTTTTAATTTCGTGGCTGCTCTCACCATCTGCAGTGATCATGGAGCCCAAGAAAGTAAAATCTCTCACTGCCTCCATTTCTTCCCCTTCTGTTTGCCAGGAGGTGATGGGAGCCTTATTCCCCCTCCGTCAATTTGCCCAATCCTCTTTAAAACCCATCGTTTTGGGGGCTTAGTTTCAATCTCAGTGCAAGGCAAAGCCGGATTCTCAGCTGCCTGCCCAAGTGTGCTTGTGCAGATGTGATGCAGGAGCGTTAAAGAGGGTTGGCGCCATTGGCAGCCCGGCGCCTGGGTTTGCCCGACAGCAGTTTTGCTACCCTCACAGGTCATCATCACCTGTCAGAATCTGAAGCCTGTCTTCAGCTGAGCTCCCTCTCACTTCTTTCCCGCTCAGACACTTCCAGCCAGTGGAGGCCACTCTGTTAGGGCAAACAGGGCACCACTGCCTCAAACTCTCCACCAACACCTGCCTACGTTTTTATACTTAAAACCAGTGGGTTGCACTGTGACCTCCTTAGTGGCTGTGTTGCACTTATCCTTGTGTAAATTAAACATTAATAAATAAGGGGAAATGGTACGATATGTCATAAGAAAGTATTAGAAAATATATTAAGTGTAAGCTAATAAGTATAAGTACATTCAATGTAAAGGTAAAGTACATCAGGAAATGATGGGAAGTCTGTCTTGACATAGTTTAGTTTATTGGATTCTCCTTTGGTTTATTTTTGTTTAGTTAGAAAGTATAAGAAAAGAGCACATATAAGAGCACGTATAAGTACAAGTTTAAATCAATATTTAATGGTATAAGTATTTAAGGTTATTATTATTATTATTAGTTTTACCTTTTCTTTGTACGTGTATTTAAGATTGTGTATGATATCCTTGGATATGTGTGTGTGTGTGTGTGTGTACACACACACACACACACACACACACACACGGTATATATGAAGAAGGAGAATGGGGGACAAAGCTGGAGTTGGCTCTGGTGCCCCCTGCTGTTGGTCTCCTTGCCTTCTGCCCTACCAGCACTATCCTTTGGTGAGACTTTTTTGAACAAGTCCTGTAAGGAAAAGCTGCGGGATTTGAGTATGTTCTGTTCCAGAGAAGAGAGGCTGCACATCAGTGTGGTGTGTAGTGGTCAGAGCGCTAGACCCAGGACCCAAGAGATGTGTGTTCAAATCCCCACTCAGCCATAGAGCCATATGCAAATTGTCTTGAGGCGGTGATTAATAAATAGGAGGGGATTCATAAACTGTTTTTGGCCTACAACTCCCTTCATCCCTAGCGAGTGAGGCCAGGGGTCAGGGATGATGGGAATTGTAGTCTGAAAAAAACAAAAGACCCTGATGTTGGGAAAGATGGAGGGCACAAGGAGAAGGGGACGGCAGAGGATAAGATGGTTGGACAGTGTTCTCGAAGCTACCAGCATGAGTTTGACCAAACTGCGGGAGGCAGTGGAAGACAGGAGTGCCTGGCGTGCTCTGGTCCATGAGGTCACGAAGAGTCGGACACGACTAAACGACTAAACAACAACAACAACAACAACACCCAAATTTGGGAAAACCCTGATCTAAATCTGTATCTTTTGGGGGTATAAAAGTTGGGATATAGATGTACAGTAGTACCTTGGTTCTCAAACAACCTGGAACCCAAACACTGCAAACCCGGAAGTAAATGTTCCAGTTTGCAAACTTTTTTTGGAAGCCGAACATGTTCCGTTTTGAGTGTTATGCTGAGGTCTGTCTGTTTTCGCTGTTTATTTTGCATTTTTGTGGCTCTTTTTTTGTTGTGGTGGTTGTGTGGAACCCAGTTCAACTTCTGATTGTGTAACTGCAGTACATTGTTTATTGCTTTCATTTTATGGATCGATGGTCTTGTTAGTAAAATTCATTTTAAATTGCTGTTTTGGGGATGGTTTTTAAAAGTCTGGAACGGATTAATCCGTTTTGCATTACTTTCTATGAGAAAGCGTGCCTTGGTTTTGGAACGCTTTGGTTTTGGAACAGATTTCCGGAACGGATTAAGTTTGAGAACCAAGGTACCACTGTAATTAAAAATAAAATGATTGAACCCACTACTCTTCAGAAAGTAAGCACCCTCCCTCCCCCTTTTAGTGTAGTCAGACACAAAGTTTTTCGTTTGGGGTGGGGAACAGTGGATAAGCAGCACCGCAAGAACATTTAGGCAGTTCCCAGATTCTCGGCAGGGGCATTTTTGAGGACGTGGGTTTCTTTGATTCACAGAAATGTCCTTTTCCAGCTGCACGTTTTCTTGCTGCCCCAGAATGGTACATTTGATGTCTGGTTGGAGTTCTAGGAAATAAAAAGTCCTGGGCTGCTTCCCCTTGAGAATATTTTGAGAACGCAGTACCCGTTTTTCAGTTTGAAATGTTTTATGGTCCCTGTCTAACGTGCAGCGATACTTTTTGCACAATGGCAAGAGTTGATTACAGCTCCTGGAGGTCTCTCTGCACTAGTCTGAAACTGTCTCACCATTCCTGTTCATTCTCACCACAGGCATATTTTATCTTATTAAAAAAACACACCCTCTAAACGGGTTTACATAAAATGTAATAATACAGATAAAAATTGCCAATGAAAGTCAGAAGCTAAAAGCTGAGGTTTGCATTCAGTGCTAGTCTTACTCAGAGTAGACACACTGGAAGTTAATAGACATGGTTAACTTAGATTCGTTCATTTTGATGGGTTTACTCTGAGTAGGGCTAGCATTGGCTACAATCCAGGTTGGCCTTATTCCCCCCCACCCCACCTCCCATTATAATTAAAATTGGATAAAAATATATAAAAATGCACATCAGCTTTACATAGCTGGGCAGGCTTGCCTAAGCAAAAAATATTTTTTTTGCAGGCACCGAAAACTAAAGCAAAGGCGCCAGCCTTATCTCAATGGACGAGTTGTTCCAGAGAATAAAAGATTGATTCTGTACACAATAAACAATTATACGACACCTGAAGGCAGCCCTGTACCTGGAAGATTTTAATGGCTGTGATGTTTTGCTGTGTTCTGTTATATTCTGTTGGAAGCTGCCCAGAGTGGCTGGGGCAACCCAGTCAGATGGGCAGGGTACAAGTTAATAATAATAATAATAATAATAATAATAATAATGGGGTAGCCTCTCTGTTTGGCCCATGGGACTTTGTAGGCCCCACCCCTTCTCCCTAGGCCACACCTTCCCCTGCTCCTGTTTTGACTCCTTGAGTGTTTCTGCATCTTTCAAATCTGAGATAACGCCTCTTGTTTCTATGGATGTAGTCTTTCGAGAATTGTGTGTAGAAACCAGCCTACTGTAGGAAGGTAAAGTTTGCATATCTTGCTCCTCCCACTTTTGCTGCTGGCCCCTCCCCCTGCTGCTTCATGGCCCCCAGAAGATTGCCCCGAAGGCAATGTGGCCCTTGGCTGAAAAAGGTTATTTATGTATGGAGCTGAGGCTCCAAGACTTTGGCCACCTCATGAGAAGAGAAGACTCCCTGGAAAAGACCCTGATGTTGGGAAAGATGGAGGGCACAAGGAGAAGGGGACGACAGAGGACGAGATGGATGGACAGTGTTCTTGAAGCTACCAGCATGAGTTTGACCAAACTGCGGGAGGGAGTGGAAGACAGGAGTGCCTGGTGTGCTCTGGTCCAGGGGGTCACGAAGAGTCGGACATGACTAAACGACTAAACAACAACAACTACTACTGCGGCCCGTGTTTTGTTAGCCCCCAAAAATGGAAAATGAGCGAGGTCCCAACTAAAGAAAAATGGCAACTTAAGCTGACGGAATATGTTCAGCTTGCAGGTTTAACATATAGAATTAGAGAAAAAGAAGAACATAGGTTTAGAGAAGATTGGAAAACGTTTATTGAATATCTGGGGGGGAATTATGCACACCTGAAAACGTTGGCAGCGTTAAGATAAACTCGACAGTGTAAATAAGGTTTGATGGGTACAATAGTGGAATACTGAATGGTTTAGTTTTTGAAAAATATGCAGGAATCTATGGTATGTGTTAAGTTGTGGGTGAACATATCAGACGACACAGCGATTCTTCAAACAGCTCTTGTTTATTCACAGGCCAGGCCAGAACTGAACTGAAGGGTTCAGCCAGCCTGCTTATATAGAGCTCCACTAGAACGCAACAGTAACCAGCCCACTGTAGGCTGGTTTCTGTAACTATCCAATCACTGAACGTCACTTTCAATCCCTTATTTGCATATGTGGACCTGAGTGAAAACTGAGAACTTCAGTACATAACAGTATGCAAAACGAACAATGGAAGGAGAAGAAGGGAAGTCACTGATATTTTCAGGATGTTAAAATAAGTGTTTTAAACTGTGTAACATAAAATTTAATGAAAATTTTATTTTTTCAAAAAGTTCCTTACCTGTGCTTGTATTTCCTCGGCAGGTACCATGACCAGCAGGACGTTACCAGCAACTTCCTGGGTGCCATGTGGCTCATCTCCATCACGTTCCTGTCCATCGGCTACGGCGACATGGTTCCACACACATACTGCGGCAAAGGCGTCTGCTTGCTCACAGGCATTATGGTAAGATGGAACCTCGTGGGGGCAGTCCTGGGGGAAGATTAAACATTCTGTGTCTCGTCTGAAGTGCTGTTTCAGGGCTGGCAGCCTCCCGATGCTGTTGGACTCCAACTCCCATCTGCCCCAGCAGGCACTGGCCAATCCCTTTGTTCCCCTCGGAGCGCTACAATTCCTAGAGCGGTTTAACAATTGGGCCCCTCTTCCCATGGAACTCTGGGAACTGTAGTTCTGGTAGGGGGGAATAGGGCATCTCCTAACAGCTCGCAGCTCCCTTAACAAACTACAGCTCCCAGAATTCTTTGGGGGAAGCCACAACTAGTTTTGTGCTGTAATAATAAAGGGACCCGGGTGGCGCTGTGGGTTAAACCACAGAGCCTAGGACTTGCCGATCAGAAGGTTGGCGGTTCGAATCCCCGCGACGGGGTGAGTTCCCGTTGCTTAGTCCCTGCTCCTGCCAACCTAGCAGTTCAAAAGCACGTCAAAGTGCAAGTAGATAAATAGGTACCACTCCGGCGGGAAGGTAAACGGCATTTTCGTGCGCTGCTCTGGTTTGCCAGAAGCGGCTTAGTCATGCTGGCCACATGACCCGGAAGCTGTACGTCGGCTCCCTTGGCCAATAAAGCGAGATGAGCGCCGCAACCCCAGAGTCGGCCACAACTGGACCTAATGGTCAGGGGTCCCTTTACCTTTAATAAGAATAATAATGCATTGGGGAGGGGGCATTATTGCGTTCTTCTTGTTTCTATTTTTATTATCAACCTTGTGTTTTCCGGTTGTGATTTTATGCGGTGAACTGCCCTAAGACCTGCGGGCGTTGTGCGGTGTACATATTTAATTAATAATAACAATAATTAATAAATGCAGGCAAGTGGGGTCCGCCTGGCAGCAGCCTCCACTGCTTGCCGCTGTGGGATGCAGAATGAAGATGGCCGTTCTCACCTGAATCGGCGGAGCCTCTTTGATAACCTCTGCTGGTTAGGAATGGAACCTCCATGTCCAGTGGCAACCTGCCTCTAAATACCCAGCTGCTACCAGCTGTAGAGGACAAAGCACAGGAAGGGCTGTTGCCCCCGCGCCCTGCGGGGTGTGATTTCTCAAGAGGATCTGGCCCAAGACTGTGGGAAACAGGATATTGGACTGCTGGACTGGTCTTTGCTTGTCCCATCCAGCAAGGCTCTTCCTGAACACTTTCTGCCGTGGTTCCAACCTCTCCAGAGTTGTCCCAGATGTCTTCCGGAGCCAGCTGTGGAGCGTTCTCGCCTGCCCACCCCCAGCCCACTCCATTAATCCAAGCTACTTACACACACAGCACCATTTCTGGTTTGTTTATCTCTCTTTTAATTAATGAGCTGGATTGGGCTGCCCTACCCCACCCAGGGGAAATATACAGCAGCGGCAAGTCCTCTCCCCTTCCGAATGTTGCTGAAGGTTTGCAACTGGGTGGAGATATTCCTTTGCCAGATTTATTTCTCGGAAGCCGGATCTACAGCCTGGTGAGAATCCCAGAGCTTTATGAGTCAACGAGCGACGGTCCAAAACTTGTGCGCATTCAGGGTTCAGGAAAGGAGCACAGGCTCTGCGGCAATGTCCAGCTCCCTGAGAGGCATGGCTTTAATTTCAAAACCATGCCTCTAGGCCTCATGGTGGAGAAGAAGCTCTTGAATTGCCTGCTTTGGATACCATTCCTATAGGTGTCTACCAAGAACTGAGGATCAACTTTATACATTTAAAGCGCAGGGTTATGTGGCTCCCCCCAAAGGATTCTGGGAGCTTGTTAAGGGTGCTGAGAGAAGACCCCAGTGCCGCCCCACATAGAGCTACAGCCCCCCGAGTTACCTGTAAAGTAGGTTTGATTATTAAACCACTCAAGAGAACTGTAGCTCCGTGGAGGAAACAGGGCTCTTCAAATAACTCTCAGCTCCTTTAACAAACTACAGCTCTCAAAGTTCTTTGGGGGAAACTGTGGCTGTTTAAAGTGGTACCATGAGGTGTTAAATGAATGGGGTAAAGGTAAAGGGACTCCTGACCATTAGGTCCAGTCGTGGCCGACTCTGGGGTTGCGGCGCTCATCTTGCTTTACTGGCCGAGGGAGCCGGCGTACAGCTTCCGGGTCATGTGGCCAGCATGACTAAGCCACTTCTGGCGAACCAGAGCAGCGCACGGAAGCGCCGTTTACCTTCCCGCCGGAGCGGTACCTATTTATCTACTTGCACTGGTGTGCTTTTGAACTGCTAGGTTGGCAGGAGCAGGGACCGAGCAACAGGAGCTCACCCCGTCGCGGGGATTCGAACCGCCGACCTTCTGATTGGCAAGCCCTAGGCTCTGTGGTTTAACCCACAGCGCCACCTGCGTCCCAAAACGAATGGTGTAAATTAGCCTAAATCCCATGGAATTTGGTGGGTCTTACTCCCAAGTCAGTGGATAGAGGATTGCGGCCTATATCTCAGAAAAGGCAGCTGAATAAAGATTTCCCAGCAGTTGCTGGGTTGCTTGAAAACCTTTTTCCCTTGCTGGAAAAGGTTTTTTAAAGGCCAACCAAAATCTTACAACGTTTGGGGCTTTGGGGTTTAGAGGAAAGGGGGAATATGACATGATAGAGGTATCTAAAAGCAAGCACAGCTTGGAGAAAAAATTCAGAGAGAGAAGCTTCTCTCTTTCATGATACTTGAAGCCATCCGATATAGCTGAATGTCAGAAAATTTGGGACAGATTAAAAGAAGGCACTTCTCCACTCCACATGGTTACTCTGTGGAACTCCCTCCCACAAGGTGTATTGACAGCCACCAACTTAGGTAGCTTCAAGAGAGGATTAGACACAATTCATGGAGGAAAAGATTATCAGTGGCTACCAGCCACAATGCCTATTTTCTGCTTCCACTGTCAGAGTCCACATTGTTGGGGATTGGAGGTGGGGAGAATTGCTATTGCTCTTGGGGTCCTGCTTGGCCTTTGGGGCATCTGGGTGGCCACTGTGAGAACAGGATGTGCTAGACCGGATGGGCTATTTTCCTGATCTAGGAGTCGGACACTTCTTATGAGCAAAACCCAGGAAAACGATTTGTGCGAATGGGTAAGCCTGCCCTTCCTTTTGCAAGAAAATGTTCCTGTTTGTTTATTTCCCTATTCAGAAGCCTGCCAGCACAATGTTTAAGAACACCATTTCGCTGACTCCCCAGAGGTCAGTTCTCTGGGATGTGCAGCGGTGCCTTGGCAATTCTTCGCCATCAATCAGTCGTCAATAAATAAATACCACGTGCTTTATTTGGAAGGGCTTGGCCAGCCTAGAACCTTTCCTTCTGTCCTGACCTCTTTTCTTCTTATTCTTGGGAACTCTTTTTTTTAAAGACCCATCATTAATCTGAGACTAGGGAGGTTTCCACACAATTTATCAGTGCTCTGGCATGGCAGCCTTCAAGGATCATCTCCACTCCAGCTGGAGAATCATTAATTCAGCGACACCCAAATAATCCTGGTGTGACCTCTTGATGCATGCTGGGATGGATTCTGGGAAGCTTCTTTAAAGTTTCCAGGGTTCAGCCTGGCTTCCTTTTGAACTTTAGCAGAGCTGGGGAACAATTTGCAGCCTGGAGGCCACATTCACTTCTAGAAGCTGGTGTGGGTCTATGGTAGGGTTTCCAACTTAAATAAAATACAGTATTGGGATGTGTGTGTTTTGTTAACACTTTTCACAGTACGGTCGTACCTCGGGTTACAGATGCTTCAGGTTGCGTTTTTTTGAGTTACGGACGCGTCGAAACCTGGAAATACCGGAATGGGTTACTTCCAGGTTTTGGCGGTCGCACATGCGCAGAAGCGCTAAATCGCATGTGCTTTGCGCATGTGCAGAAGCTCCGAATCGCAACCCGCATGTGCGCAGACGCGCTGCTGCGGGTTGCGAACATGCCTCCTGCATGGATTCGCAACCCGAGCGTCCACTGTACAATAAAAGACAACCTAATCTACATAAAAAAATAAGAGGAAGAAATTAAATGAAAAGAAACAGAAGAGACAGAAGTATGCAAGATCCCCTCTCACAAATATTTCTTAAACTTTGCCCCATACAGAAAAAGGTGTGTACCCCCAGCTCTCACCTGGGAGCATCCCTCTCTTCTCCCACCTCTCACCCTGAGAGATCTTGCAGGGGGTGGGATCCCTTCCAACTCTCCTATGATTCTATGGACCCAACAGTTGGAGCCCAGTGGTGCTGGGTAGACCAAGTGTCCTTCAGCTTTGGGTCCCCCAGGTGCTGCTGGACTACAACTCCCATTGTCCCCAGCCAGCTTAGCCCGATGATCATGGATGATGGGGATTGCAGTCCAGCAATGTGTGCTTGGATCCTGCACACTTGCTGGTTTCCTGGTTGGCCGCCCTGAGAACAGGATGCTAGATTAGGCGGGCCATCACCCTGATCCAGCAGCGCTTTTGTGTTCTCAACACCCCGAGACCCAAGATGAAGAACGACACCATAAATACTGAGCTTGAGGTCTCTGGTTGCAGCATAAGGGAACTTCCTGCATTCCTGAGAGGGGCAATTGCTGGGCCATCTGTGCTGGTCCTGGGGGGGGGGTGACCGTGAGGCGTGGTCAGAGTCCGGTCCTGGGTCGAGGGACTGGAGACTGTCCACCAAGGGCGAAGCGGGGTCCAAATCAAGAAGCCAGGCGTGGTCGGGAACTCCGGAAAAACAGGTCTGGGTGCTGGCAGAAACAGGTTTCCAACGACGTTGCTCCCGCAACCTGGGTCTGGGCTGACTGGCCTTTATCTCCTCTGGGGCCTAGGAGGCGAGCACTCCTCCTGCGGGAACTTAGTTCCCTCCGCCTCTCTGCCCTGAGCCTCTGCAGCTCAGGAGAGGCTGGAGGGTTACTGGACCCAGAGGCCGCCTCACCTTCCCCTGACGGGGCTGAGAGTGGAGCACCTGCAGGCAATGGGTCCTCCATCCCCTCAGGGGCCAGAGCAGACTCAGCTTGTGCCTGCACCTGAGGATCCAGCACAGATGAGGACCCTTCAGGCTCAGGCCCCAGCCCCGGCTCAGGTGGTTCTGGAGGCGGGGACTCCTGTGCAGGCTGGGATTCCTCCGGTTCAGTCTCTGAATCAGATTCCCAGGCCATCACACCATCTCACTGAACCAGAGGGTCCCTCCCTCTCTTTCTGACTAGTGGCTGCCTCTTGCTACTTTCTGACCCATACCAAGTGGAGATGAGAGACAAAACAGCGGCTTCTCTGCCTCCTGCCCCGCTGGAAACCTTGGAAGCTCGATTCCACCCCGCCTCAAGACCTGCCGTTTGTTCTCCGAGGTTCCCATCCCTCTGAGCTTGGCACCTGCTCTTGTTTATTTTCGCTAACCCTCCTTCGAACACCCGCCGCTGGAAAGGGTTGATCAGCCATGTGCTTTTCCTTGGGGCACATAATCGGGATCTCTTAACGCAGATCGATTTCCCCTTAGTACTGGTTAACAGCCTTGCTGTCCACAGTCATGTAGGTTTGTGTGTGTGTGTGTGTGCGCGCTTTTAACCCAAAGGAGCGGCCTTTACTGAGTCAGCTCAGCTTTCTCTCTCTCACACACACAGCCTTTTTTTTCTTCCTCTCTGTGATCCATTTACTGGTGATTCCAGGAATTGAACCAGCAGCCCTTCTGTATCCAAGGAGGCCGCTTTGTCAGTGAGCTACAGCTCCTCCCCAGGATCGCCAATCTCTTTCCAGTCCTCATTTGCACATGGAGCAGAATGATGAAATGGATTGAACCACCTTAGACTGCAGGCAAAGAGGAAATATTACTCCCTCTTCGAAAGAAAAAAGATGCTCTCTTGCCTTTAAAAAGCTCCCTACAAATAGTCAGCCAGCATACATGTCCTAGCTCAGGCATAGGCAAACTCCGGCCCTGCAGATGTTTGGGACTACAATTCCCATCATCCCTAGCTAACAGGACCAGTGGTCAGGGATGATGGGAATTGTAGTCCCAAACATCTGCAGGGCCGGAGTTTGCCTATGCCTGTCCTAGCTATTTCCCCCCCCCTACTTGTAAGGCTTTTCAAACAACAACAACAACCTAACAACATTTATTAAGTTTTACTTACATACATAAAAAGCAAATTATGAAATAATTTTATAGAAAGGAAATGATAAATACTATAACCAGCAACATTAACTCATGGTTCTCTGGCTTAATGCAATAAGGTATATTATTTATATACAGTGATTTCTTCTATAGCTAGAGCAAATTTCTGCTGTTCCTTCCCCTTTTATATTTGCAGGGAATCCCGTGTGGATAGGAACCACATGCACAACACAATTTCCAATTACATTGCAGGAATATATGGAGTTTTTAAATCTGGAAGAGCACTCTGAAGTGGTGCAGTCTGAAATGGTGCCATTCGTTTTATTTACTTGTTCTGTAACATATGTTGATGGAGAATGATGGCCGACCAACGGTGATATCAGCTGATTGACAGCTGGGAGTGGGTTGGGTTTTTTTGGTGGGGGAAAGGCCTCATGAACCAAGATTGGCATATAGGTCAATTACTGTTACATCACTTCAAATTTCAAGCTGAAATCTGCTTCCCTGCCATTTTAAGTCATTGGTTCCAATCCTGCCCAGCTAACTTCTACTCAAAGTAGATCCACTGATATATATATATATTTTAAAAAGGTAGCAAAACACCTAAAGTTAGTCAGGCCCATTACTTTCAAGAGGTTTGTTCTGAGCATGCAATAGATACAAAAACAAGAGGCACATATGAGAGTTCTTCTTCTTTTAAACATGCGGTTTAAAAAGTAATGGACACACCACATTAATGTGGGTAAGTGCACACACACACACACACACACACACACACACATACTGTACACCTCATGAACACAGACACACCCAGCTGTCAGGCTTGAAATTAGCTATTAAGCCAAATTTTGTGTGTGAGAAAGAGAGAGAGAGAATGTGAATGAATGAATGAAGTTTTCTGCAGGTTGCAGCTGGGGAGAGAAGGATTAACCCACGGGTCAGCAAACTTTTTCAGCTGTGGGCCAGCCCACTGTCCCTCAGACCTTGTGGGGGACTGGAGTATATTTTGAAAAAATAAACAAATGAATTCCTATGCCCCACAAATAACCCAGAGATGCATTTTAAATAAAAGGACACATTCTACTCATGTAAAAACACGCTGATTCCCAGACCGTCCACGGGCCTGATCCGGCCCCCGGGCCTTAGTTTGCCTACCCATGGGTTAACCTTTCCAGGAAGATCACAAGCCCCTTGCCCTGCAATTAGACTGCGGGGTGGGGAGCCTTCTATTGGAGCTGATGTGAAAACATTTTAAAAACCTAATTGCATCAGGGGAGGGGAGGAACGCCCCCCAGGGGCCACATTTGGCCTGCAGGTTACCAGTTCCTCATGCCTAGCTTAAGGGCTAGCCTCTTTATTCTTATTTTTTGTTCTTAGAAGAAAAACAGGTTTTTCAAGATGCCAGATTGTTGCGCTCCATGCAATATTCCGCACTTACACGGTAACACTTGTGGGATTGCGGGACACAGCCAGGGATAAGCAGGAACAAGGCAGGGCAGTAATGGAGACGCAGCCGAGCTGCGCATTGGCTGCTTAGAGAGCTCAAGCTGAGCTGGAGAGGAAATCCCCTCCAGACCTGGCAAGAGTGACCTTTCTACGCCATTCATCCAGAAAATGAGTCTTTTAGCACCTGAGGCTTCTTCCCTGCCAGGGCTGGCAGATCTCAGAGCACAGAGGTATTAAAAAACAACAACGAAATCTCCCGCTAAGTAGGATCCTGCCGCTTCAGGGCCGAGTGGGCAGGAGGGAGGGAGCGGATAACTGCAGAGTTCCTCCAGAGCGGCAGGGCTCTGCTTAATATTTAAAACCAGGGCTCGGTTGGCAAGTTACCGTATTTTTTGCTCTATAAGACTCACTTTTTCCCTCCTAAAAAGTAAGGGTTAGGGTTAGGGTTAGGGTTGGGTTAGGAAACGTGTGTGCGTCTTATGGAGCCAATGCAGGCTGCGCAGCTATCCCAGAAGCCAGAACAGCAAGAGGGATTGCTGCGTTCGCTGCGCAGCGATCCCTCTTGCTGTTCTGGCTTCTGAGATTCAGAATATTTATTTTCTTGTTTTCCTCCTCCAAAAACTAGGTGCCTCTTGTGGTCTGCTGCGTCTTATAGAGCGAAAAACACGGTACTTTTTATGTGAATGCTTAAATGAAGAATGATAAATTTTAGTAGGGCATCTCCAGGAGTATTGGGTGGGTTTCACCAGCTCATCCTTTAGTTTGTCAATTTTGTTTTCTCGCTGTTCCCCCTTTCCATAAGCTTTTTTGTGTGTGTGCATCGGCTTGCATTTTGGGGTGTATTTCTTCAAATACCCGTGACCCTAATGTTTACATTTTTGCAAGCGCTTTCCCAGTGGTGGTGTAGCAAGTGTTTCCCAAACTTTGGGGGGCCACCCCCCCTCTTTGTGCCGTATACTCACCCCTACCCTGTAAAAAACAACAACATTTGGAATTATTCAGAATTAAAAAGCATTATTCCAAGCAACGTTCAAAATTTGCTGGGTGCGAGGTGCATTTTGCAACCTAGTGAAGATGGTAGGATGGCGTCTGAAGTCTCCACCATCTGAAGGTGTATGCCTGGGGATTCTTGGATCTTGGCTGCTTTCACACACTAGCAACACCTCCTGCAGAATTCTACCAGTTATATTTTATCTGCACAATCAGAGTGAATTTCAGGAACCAAAAATGCCGTTTTGAAAAATACGACTTTCGAGCCCCAAAATGGCCACTAGGCATTCCGTTTCAGCAACTGTAACCTTGGTTTAAGGAGCCGTTCGGCACCTGGTTTATATATCTCAATTTCTAACGCTGGTTCTGAGTTACCGTGGAGAAGGCTTCTGAAATCTTTGAAGCTTGGCAGAGCATCTCTCCCGCAGATTCCAATTAGCAGATGATGCATCATTGACCATTCCTTTCACGGATATGTGTATTTTTGGCTGGAGAATTGCATTTCAAAATTCAGGGCAGCTTTTCAGAGGATAAGTGTGTTTCGGTTCATGCATTGGTTTCGAGAAGGGGCACAGTTGGTAGGTTTGCAAGGTAAATTAATCCCCCTACTTCTCAGAGAGCTGGGATAGCTTTCGCTTCCCCACTGAGTGCGCAGCTGGTAGCAAACCCAGGTTTAATATGTGGAATGACACATAGGAGTGTTAAGATTTTTCCTGAGTTGAAGTACGCTTCCTGTTGGAGTGCAACTCTGCTTGTATTGATGCTGATGGGATTTGCCTTGGAAGGAAGGTGATAGAGAGGATAACCTCCCGACTTCCTAGACTGTGTTTCTGACCTAACCTGTGCTGACCTTCCTTCTGCTTTTGGACGGATGCTCTCAGGGTTGCTGACCTCACTTCCTCCTTCTCAGCGCCACCTTAGGAGAGAAGACCGCTATCCTCTGTTTCTCCCACCTGCACATATCAAAGAGCAAGCGTGGTTCTATGCATCTCCATCTTGCAGCGTTTGAGAACTTTAAGTTGAGAGAAAAGGCGAAGGTGGCATGAAAGAAGTTTATAAGATTATAAAGTTATGAACTCTAGAGGACTTGTGGACATCCAACAGTGGAAGCAGAGCAGAGCCACCATGGCTAGTAATAATAATAATAATAATAATAATAATAATAATAATAATTTTTTTTTAATTTATACCCCGCCCTCCCCAGCCAAGGCCGGGCTCAGGGCGGCTAACAAGCAATAATAAAAACAAGTTGAATGAATACAACTTAAAAACAAGATTAAAATACAACATTAAAATATTAAAATGCAGCCTCATCACAGGAGGAGAAAGGAAAAAGAAAGAGGGGGAGGGAATCAAATTGGCTCCAAGCCAAAGGCCAGGCGGAACAACTCTGTCTTACAGGCCCTGCGGAAAGAAATCAGATCCTGCAGGGCCCTGGTCTCATGAGGCAGAGTGTTCCACCAGGCCGGAGCCAGTGTTGAAAAGGCCCTGGCTCTGGTTGAGGCTAATTTGACTTCCTTAGGGCCCGGGAGCTCTAGGGTGTTGCTATTTATGGACCTTCAGGCTCTCCGTGGGGCATACCGGGAGAGGCGGTCCCGTAGGTACGAGGGTCCTAGGCCGTGAAGGGCTTTAAAGGTCAAAACCAGCACCTTGAACCTGACCCTGTACTCCACCGGGAGCCAGTGCAGCTGGAAAAGCACTGGGTGAATATGCTGCCATGGCAGAGACCCCGTGAGGAGCCTCGCTGCAGCATTCTGCACCCGCTGGAGTTTCTGGGACAGCTTCAAGGGCAGCCCCGCGTAGAGCGAATTACAGTAGTCAAGCCTGGAGATGAACATTGCATGGATCACTGTGGCCAGGTCGGGGCGGGAAAGGTAAGGGACCAACTGCTTAGTAGACTTTGTTGGGGGCACCAATGTTTCTGAATACCAGTTTCTGGAAACCACCAGAGAGGAGAGAGCTCTTGTGCTTGGATCCTGCTTGCGGATTCCTCACAGGCACCTGATTGGCCACAGTGAGAACAGGATGCTGGACTAGAGAGGCCATTGGGCTGATCTAGCAGGTCCTTTTTCTCTATTCTTTATATATATAATTTTTTATTGAATTTTATAAAAAAAAATTGACAAAACATCCATCTTACATTTAATACATAAAGACCACTTCCCTCCTCCTCACCTAATGGTTTTCCTAATTATGCTCTGATATTGCATTTTGTTATTACAGTGGTACCTTGCGTTACATACGCTTCAGGTTATAGATACTTCAGGTTACAGACTCCGCTAACCCAGAAATAGTACCTCAGGTTAAGAACTTTGCTTCAGGATGAGAACAGAAATTGCGGCATGGCAGCAGGAGGCCCCATTAGCTAAAGTGGTGCTTCAGGTTAAGAACAGTTTCAGGTTAAGAACGGACCTCCAGAACGAATTAAGTTCTTAACCCGAGGTACCACTGTATTATTATTACCTTTAAATCCAGATCTTAAATACAACGTTTAAACATCATATTGATAATGATTGATATCTCTAACCTTACAAAACTTCTTGTAGCCCTACTAACGATGTCAATTGTTTACAATTGTCTCTCAAATACAATGTAAATTTATTCCAGTCTTTCAAAAAGGCCTGGTCCTGCTGGTTCCGAATTTTCCCGGTTAGTTTTGCCAACTCGGCATAGTCCATTAACGTCACCTGCCACTCTTCTTTTGTTGGGATCTCTTCCTGTAGCAGGTCCTTGTTCTCTTCCTCCCTTGGATAGAACTAGAAACTTTTCTATCAAGCCTGCATTTCCTTTAGCAAGCTTAGCTTTCTCATTTTCATACTCAAAAGTCTCAGTGGGGCTGCATATCACAGGGAACTGAAGTCTATTGTGCAACAGCATGTGTGAAGGTCACGTGCTTAACAGCTCTTAGAAAAACATCAGTCTACCCACACATGGGGGACACGGGTGGCGCTGTGGGTTAAACCACAGAGCCTAGGACTTGCCGATCAGAAGGTCGGTGGTTCGAATCCCTGTGACGGGGTGAGCTCCCGTTGCTCGGTCCCTGCTCCTGCCAACCTAGCAGTTCGGAAGCACGTCAGAGTGCAAGTAGATAAATAGGTACTGCTCCGGCGGGAAGGTAAACGGCGTTTCCGTGCGCTGCTCTGGTTCGCCAGAAATGGCTTAGTCATGCTGGCCACATGACCCGGAAACTGTACGCCGGCTCCCTTGGCCAGTAAAGCAAGATGAGCGCCGCAACCCCAGAATTGGCCATGACTGGACCTAATGGTCAGGGGTCCCTTTACCCTTTACCTTTACCTACCCACACATGGCAGCAGGCACCTACAACTTGCTGCCCAGTCTCCTGGCAATTGGAGAGATGCCTTTTTTTGAAAACACCCCCCTGGCCTTGGGTTCAGACTCCAACATCATCCTTGACCAATGGCATTGCTGGATGGGACTGGTGGGAGTTGGAAGTCCCACATCTGAACGGCCCCAGGTTTTTTTGAGGGCTTCTCCGGTTTAGCTGACACCTCTCGCATCCAGCTCACTTCAGGTGGCTGCTCATTCAGAGTCTCTCTGAAGATGATTTCCTCAAAAGGTTTGTCGTTTACTATCACTCGAAAGCAGCAGGCTCACCATTTTCCACACCGCTTGGGTTTTGGGTTTCTTTCTTTTGCCGCAATAGGATTTTGCCTTAAAAGAGCAGCCTTAAAAAGAAAACCTTTGCATATTCAGGGAGAGAGTGTGGTGTGAACGTGTGTGTGTGTGTGTTTGGAGATAACAAAAGCCCTAAACCCCACCAGGCCAGGGCTTATGGGAATGCTTCAGAATTGAGATCGGACCAGGCTTGTTAATTAAAGACTGAGATGGGCTTACTGGAGTGTCTAATCTCCAGGGTGGTGGCAGGGCGGGGGGAAAGCAGAGAGAGAGAGTGAGAGAGAAAGGGCAAAAACAGATGTGTGTTTCTGTCAAGTTGGACATGCGTTCATATGCCAAACACCTGCTGTGGACATGTACACACACGCCATGACACCCATAAAACAACGCTTCTACCTAAAGTGTTTGGAAGCCTGGCATCTGTCTTCGTTTAGCAGAGGAAGCGGCTCCTCTGCCCACCGTCCCTCTGCCAGATGCTCCGTTCTCCAGCCCCAGCAGGTCCTGATTGGGATGTAATCACTCGGATAAAGAGAAAAGACACAGCCCAGCTGTCATTCTTCTGGGCCGGCAAGGGGGGAAGGCGGGCAGGGAGGCACAGGCTACAATCTCTCTACGCACCCGGCCTCTGTTTTGTAACCCGGAGCTTAAGAACCTCTTCACTCTTTACATGGCAATTTGTGACGGCTTTGCTGCTCCCTCCCCTTTGGCCAGTGGGCCAAGGGAGTAGGGGAGGGGTGGGGGATGGGGAGCCTTTGAGGGGCTGAGGGCTTCATTCTCTTCTGGTCCACCTTCTGAGGGCCGCTGGATAATAGCAGGCAAAAGGAGGCAGAGCAAAATGTATACACGTTTTGACCTTTAAAGCCCTTCGCGGCCTAGGACCCTCGGACCTATGGGATCGCCTCTCCCGGTATGCCCCACGGAGGACCTTAAGGTCCATAAATAGCAACACCCTAGTGGTCCCAGGCACTAAGGAAGTTAGATTAGCCTCAGCCAGAGCCAGGGCCTTCTCAACACTGGCTCCGGCCTGGTGGAACGCTCTGCCTCATGAGACCAGGGCCCTGCAGGATCTGATTTCTTTCTGCAGGACCTGTAAGACAGAGTTGTTCCACCTGGCCTTTGGCTTGGAGCCAATTTGATTCCCTCCCCCTCTTTCTTTTTCTTTTTCTTTTCTCCTCCTGTGATGAGGCTGCATTTCAATATTTTTACTGTTTCAATATTTTAATGTTGTATTTCAATCTTGTTTTTAAGTTGTATTCATTCAACTTGTTTTTATTATTGCTTGTTAGCCGCCCTGAGCCCGGCCTTGGCTGGGGAGGGCAGGGTATAAATAAAAATTATTATTATTGTTATTATACACGTTTTACCTTTGCACGACAGGCTAGTTCCAGCGTTCACTCACACAGTCTCCTCTATTCTCGCCAAGGGAAGCGAGGTCCACAAACAGAGCTCCAGGGCATCTTCCAGCCAGGCAGAAACACTCAAGGAGGGTGACAAAAGCAGGGCTGGTCTGGGGAGAGACTGGCGGGCCAGATGGAGAGGCCTGGAGGCCACGTTCAGCCCCCAGGTGTGTAGTTTCCCCCCCCCCACCCGTGCAGGTGGCTGTGATAAGGTCATGGCAGCAAAGGGCGTGGGAACCTGTGGTCCTCCAAATGTTGTTGGACCACAACTACCCTCATCACTGACCATTGGCCCTACTGGCTGGGGGCTGATGGGAGTTGGAGTCCCAAGCACTTCTGGATTGCCCTGGATCAGAGAGGGCTGCCTTAGGTTGTAAGCCTGCAGTCTAGCCCGACTGTGTTGGTTTACAGTTCCTAAGTGCTTCTTGTTGCTTGTAACAATACCAATAAAAGGCATTTATCCTTAATGTTCTCATTAATAAGCAAATTAATTTAAAAAACCCAGTTCTTTTAAGGCAATTTCTTGCTTAACGGGGCTTCTGGATGAACTGCAGGCACCACTGTCCACTTTTGGAGCAAGCAGGTGCTGTTTCAGCACCATGGATAGCGGCTCAGATGCAAATCTTTAGGGCAGAGGCTGTTGTATATCCTTGTCTTTTTCTCCTTGCTATGTGGCTTTGGGGAGTTTTGAAGTCCCAGTGAGTGGCATATTCTGTCTGACACTCCCCCCCCCCCGCCCTTGATCATTCACCTGCCAAATGGTGGCGCTGGAGGGAACCAGGACATTGCAGCTGCCTTGGACACTGATGATAATAATAATAATAATAATAATAATAATAATAATAATAATAAAACAGTGGATGTTCAGGTTGTAAACGTGATCTGTACGGGATGCACGTTCACAACCCGCAGCATTCACAACCCGCGTCTGCGCATATGCGGGTTGCAATATGCGCAAAGTGCAATTTAGCGCTTCTGTGCATGCGCGGCCGCCGAAACCCGGAAGTAACCTGTTCTAGTACCTTCAGGTTTCTGCGGTCCGCAACCCGAAAAGACGCAACCTGAAGTGGCTGTAACCCAAGGTATGACTGTATTGAGGACAACAATAGCAGCAGCAGCAGCAACAACAACAACAACAACAACTGTACCCTGCCCATCTGTCTGGGTTGCCCCACCCACTCTGGGCAGCTTCCAACAGAATATAAGAGAACACACAATACATCAAAAACTTTCCAATATAGGACTGCCGTCAGATTTCTGTGGCAGGTTGTATAATAGTTTCTGTCTTTGATATCTGATGGGAAGGCATTTCACAGGGCAGGCGCCCTGTGCTGTCTATTATTACGCTTTGTATTATGTTTTTATTATTATGGTTCATAAAATGTCTTCTTAATGTTGTACACTGCCCTGGGATCTTTTGATAAAGGAGGATATATCAAACAAATCAATCAATCAATCAATCAATCAATCAGGGCTGAAGAATCTTTTATGTCTGTGATTGCGGGGGGACAGAGAGGCGAGAGTGGGCAGAGATAGGTTTGTGTCTACACACCTGTTCCCCTCTCTATCCTCCCCTCAAGACAAGCCAGAGGCAGTATCAGAGTTCAAGTGTTGGTGCTGACCTTTAAAGCCCTAAACGGCCTCGGTCCAGTATATCTGAAGGAGCATCTCCATCCCCATCGTTCTACCCGGACGCTGAGGTCCAGCGCCGAGGGCCTTCTGGCGGTTCCCTCACTGCGAGAAGCAAAGTTACAGGGAACCAGGCAGAGGGCCTTCTCGGTAGTGGCACCCTCCCTGTGGAACACCCTCCCACCAGATGTCAAAGAGAACAACAACTACCAGACTTTTAGAAGATATCTGAAGGCAGCCCTGTTTAGGGAAGCTTTTAATGTTTGATGTATTACAGTATTTTAATATTTTTTTGGAAGCCGCCCAGAGTGGCTGGGGAAGCCCAGGCTGATGGGCGGGGTATAAATAATAAATTATTATTATTATTATTATTAGGACACGCCCAAGCAAGAAAAAGCACACAACGAGGGTGCAGAGCAAGGCCAGCAGGAGTGTGTGGCCTTGGGGATAGAGGTGGGGTTGAGGAAGGGGCTGTGGCCTAGGGAGAGTTCCGAGGGCTAAGATTGAGAGGCCCGGAGGGTCACCTTGGTCCCCCAGGCCTGAGGTTCCTCACTATACAAAATGGTTGGAGGTATCAGCCAGAAACAAAACTGTGGGCTAGAAAACAAAAATACTAATGGTAGTAGCCGCAAGGGCAAGGATTTCTGTCCTTGGGGAAATTCAAAACAGCAGCCACGGGGATTTGAAAGCGGCTGCGGCAGCAGTGCAAACAGGAAGCTGAGTTAATATTTGGGTTGGATTTCTGGCTAACTCTCAGTGTTGTGTTTTGTTTTTGGTTCTCTCCTTCGCCTGCCAGGGGGCTGGCTGCACCGCCCTGGTAGTGGCTGTCGTGGCACGGAAGCTGGAGCTCACCAAAGCTGAGAAGCACGTCCACAACTTCATGATGGACACGCAGCTCACCAAGCGGGTAAGCGGACTGCGAGCATGTGGAGAGACCCTCCCGTGAGACGCCCCATGGTTCAGTGCATGCACAAGGTCCCAGGTTCAGGCCCCAGCATCTCCAGGTCAGACTGGGGAGCTGCTGTCGGTCAGTGTAGACAATATTGAGCTGGGTGGACAGTGGTCCCAGGTTCACTTAAGAAAAGCTGGTATTCAGGGGTAGACTGCCTCTGATGCTGGAGGTTCATAAGAAATCACGGCTAAGAGCTGCCGATAGACAGACCCTCCACAAAGTTGTCCAGCCTGGGACTTGAGTACCTGATATTACAGCAATGCTAATTGGCAACGGAACGGGTCCAATGTAGACATTAAAATATTCCAATTTTGTTCCTCCTTATGCTTGGATTTGGCGGAAAAGGCTGCATCAGAACCTTCTTTTTTTAGGCTGTTGCTTTTGCCTAGCAACTTCCTCACACTTCCCCTCTGGTCCTCCGGGGCCACCTCTCCCCCCCCCCCCTTCCGCCAGATTCATTATCTAAATTGCTTTCTCCCCGGCCTCTCTGGATAATTTTGCTTGCTTATGGAAGGCTTTTTTTAGATGAGGCGGAGAACAGGAGCTCTTGTTCCCCAGGGGCAGGTTTTGCAAGATCCCTGAGCTGCCCGAGGTTGGAGCCGGGAAAAATGTCAGAGGTGTTTTCTTTGAAGGGGAGTGAGAAAAAGAGGAGAACGGCCTGAAAGGCTTGTTCGGAGCAGGCAGGGACTGTGTGCATGTCCATCAGGGGAGCACTAGAGCAAATTAATGATTCGAGAAGCTGTTTCTTCAGAGGCCCCATATCATGACAAGTTCCCCAACACTTCCAGGCCTGCGTGAAGATCTCCCAGGTCTCGTGCATGTCAGGCAACTGGAGGGGGAGAGAGATTTATCTGGCAGGGCAGCATCAAGGTGTTAATAAGGTTTTTGTGTGCCAATTGTATTTTATGTATTTGTTTCTTCTGGGTTTTGTTTTTAAAGTACTCTTAATTGGATCAGATCCCAGAGCAGGATACATTTTTCAAAGCATTCAACATTTTGGGGGCGAAGGGGTGTCATCAAACAACTCATTTCCCTTGGGGGTAATCCTTTGGGGGCTGCATGATGATTGTAAAGGTAAAGGGACACCTGACCATTAGGTCCAGTCAAGACTGACTCTGGGGTTGCGGCGCTCATCTCGCTTTATTGGCCGAGGGAGCCAGCGTACAGCTTCCGGGTCATGTGGCCAGCATGACTAAGCCGCTTCTGGCGAATCAGAGCAGCACACGGAAACACCGTTTACCTTCCCGCCGGAGCGGTACCTATTTATCTACTTGCACTTTGATGTGCTTTCGAACTGCTAGGTGGCAAGAGCAGGGACTGAGCAACGGGAGCTCACCCCGTCGCGGGGATTCGAACCGCCGACCTTCTGATCGGCAAGTCCTAGGCTCTGTGGTTTAACCCACAGTGCCACCCGCGTCCCTTATGATGAGTGTGGGTAGGGCCAAAGTCAGAGGCAGGCAAGATGAAACCCAAACCAGGACAGGGCCACCCCCCTTTCTCTCTTCCCTACATCCTTCCCATCTTTTTCCCCACCAGGTGGGATGCTGGGGGGGAAGGAACTGGCTGTTTTCAGAAGGAACCTGAACTGATTGCTTGCAGAAAGCTTTTAAGAGTGGGCCAGTGGCCACCTCAGACAGCCAGAAGTGGAGAACCTTACAAACACACACACACACACACACACACACACACATCATCTACAAGCAAGAGTTGTAAGTCACTATAGAAATAAATTATGGGGAAACTGTTTGTCCCATCTCACGAAAACAAATTCAAGTAGGTTTTGAGGGTTTTAAAATGACAGAAGTCCTGTCATTTTTATGCTAAATAATATTTTCTTGCAGAATGTTACGACCCGGTGTATTTTTTCCCTAGAGCGGCTTTGTTAATAATTGTCAAATGATTTATTTGTTTTATTTAAAAGAGGGTTGTGCCAGCCACAATAAGGAAATAAACCCCTCCAAAAGAATCTCCCCAGAAGATCCAAACAAACTGACAGATCTGTAAAGGGGCAGACAGCCTTCCAGGTAATAAAGAAAGAAAACCTCTCCATTAAACTAAACCCAGTACCAAATCTACAGAAGATCATCCCAGGAGAGTTCTTAGTATGAGGAAGCCTATCTTCAATTTTACACTCACTGAGATGCAACATGCAATCAGCCAGCCTCTTCCTTCTCCAGCTCCACCCAGGCACGGACATAAGTTTCACAGGTGATGAGCAAAGCACAGCTCCCAATCCATCATTTTTATGTTACACATGCATGGTGGGTTTTCTGCCCTCCCAGGTTGCTAATTCCAAGAATCCATTTTCTTTGAGAGTTTTTCCGAAGGAGCCCTTGTGCGTGGCAAGAATGATTCATGGACAGAACCGGCTTTCCCCGCCTCAAAGCTGCTTCTTTTTAGCTCCTTGAAAAGGAAAAGAAAAAAGACGAACTGTGAAGGGGGAGTCGAGAGAGCAAGGATTGCTTTTTCACATCTCCCTAGACATGGGGGTGGCAAGAGAGCCTTGCCCTCTGAAAGACCGGGTACATAGCTTGCGGGTACTTCTGAATCCTTTGCTGTCATTTGAGGTTCAGGTGGCCTCAGTGGCACAGAGTGCCTTCCATCAGCTTCAGTGGTAGAGAATCTTTGCCTTGCATGCAGAGAGTCCCAGCTTCAATCTCTGACAACTCCAGGTAAGGTTGGGAGGGACCCCCAACCCTGGAGAGCTGCTGCCAGCCTGTGTAGGCCACAAGTGGGGAACCTTTTGCCACCCCCAGATGTTACTGAAGTATAACTCCCATCACTCCTAGTGAACATGGCCAAAGACCAGGCATGATGATGATGATGATTACTTATACCCAGTGCTTCCCCCCCCCCAAAAAAAATGTTTAGGGGTACTCTCATTTTCCTACTCATATTGAAATACTGCCCCTCAATGAGGCAAAACTTAGATTTATAAAATGTTTAGGGGTATGCGTACCCCCAGAAAGAAACAACATTGCTTATACCTACCCACCTGGCAAGGAAATCAGCCCTGAGTGCTCCCTGGAAGGACATATCCTGAAGCTGAGGCTCCAATACTTTGGCCACTTCATGAGAAGAGAAGACTCCCTGGAAAAGACCCTGATGTTGGGAAAGACTGGGGGCACAAGGAGACGACAGAGGACGAGATGGTTGGACAGTGTTCTCGAAGCTACCAGTATGAGTTTGACCAAACTGCGGGAGGCAGTGGAAGACAGGAGTGCCTGGTGTGCTCTGGTCCAGGGGGTCACGAAGAGTCAGACATGACTAAATGACTAAACAACAACAAACAACCCATCTGGCTGGGTTGCCCCAGCTGCTCTGGGTGGCTTCCAACAGAATATAGAAAACATAATGAAACGCCAAACATTAAAAACTTCCCAATAGAGGGCTGCCTTCAGATGTCTTCAGAAAGCTGTATAATAATTGACTGAGTCAGACCACCAGTTCAGTACTGTCTACACTGACTGGCAGCCGTCTTCCCAGGTTCCAGGCAAGATTCTCTTTCTTTGGGGCAGGAAACTGCACTGCTGCTGCTGTGAGCTGCCTGTCTGCCCCTTCCGCCAGTTGCCAGCCCCACCCCCACCCCCTTTGCAAATGTCTCCATAGCCCTGTAAATTAAAAAGGTATTAGCTGCTCGGTGTGGCATCTCCAGGGCTGGGGAATCAAAGTGGAAATTGAGTTGTTATTGGCATTAGCTTAACCACACATTGCAGATAATTTAATTGGATCCAGAAGGAAGCTCCTTTCCTCCAGAAGGAGGGGCTCTGCCGCTTAGCGGGCAGGTCACATGCTTTGCATGTAGAAGGTCACAGCTTGAGTCCTCAGCGTCCTCTGTTAGAACAGGGGCAGGGGCCCTGTGGCACTCTGGAAGTTGTCGCTGCCCCCATCAGACCTTGCCAGCGAGGCCCAGGGTTCAGGGACAGGCAGGAGCCAGCAGCCAGCAGCAGCATCTGGAGCATAGGTAGGCAAAATAGGGGCCAGATCCGGCCCAATTGCCTTCTAAATCCGGCCCGCAGACGGTCCAGGAATCAGCGTGTTTTTACATGAGTAGAATGTGTCCTTTTCTTTAAAATGCATCTCTGGGTTATTTGTGGGGCATAGGAATTCGTTCATATTTTTTTCAAAACATAGTCCAGCCCCCCACAAGGTCTGAGGGACAGTGGACCGGCCCATGGCTGAAAAGGTTTGCTGACCCCTGATCTGGAGGGTCAAGGATTCCATGCCCGTGAGTTAGAAGAGGTGTTCAGATCTTATTTTTGCTTACCGTATTTTTCGCTCTATAGGACGCACCAGACCATAGGATGCACCGGACTGTAGGAGGGGGAGAACAAGAAAAAACATTCTCCCCCTCTCTGCTCAGCGCCCCTTCAGCGAAGTGGCAGGAGAAACGGCGCCCCTTCCATTTCTCCTCCCGCTTGGCTGAAGGGACGCTGCGCAGCTCTCCCTCTCTACTGAAGCCTGGAGAGTCTTGCTCTCCCGGCTTCAGCAAAAGGAACCCGAAGCCTCCGGAGCGCAGCGCGAGTTCCTGCTGTGCTCCAAAGGCTTCAGGCGGCTATCCCTGAAGCCTGGAGAGTGAGAGGGGTCGGTGTGCACCGACCCCTCTCGCTCTCCAGGCTTCAGCAAAAGCAACGCGAAGCCTCCGGAGCGTTCCCTCTGCGCTTCGGAGGCTTTGCGTTGCTATCCCTGAAGCCAAGGAGCCTGCATTCGCTCCATAGGACGCACACACATTTCCCCTTAATTTTTGGAGGGGAAAAAGTGTGTCCTATAGAGCGATAAATACGGTAACTACAACTCCCATCAGCCCCAGAGAGCATAACCAACGGCTGGGAGTGATGGCAGTTGTAGTTCACCAACTCCTGGAGGGCCAACCGTTCCCCACACCTGCTCTAGGGTAGTGGTTTTGGGACACCTGGGTTCTTGTCCACACTCGGCCATGAAGGTGACCTTGGGCCAGTCTCTGACTCAGCTTAGCCCACCTCCCAGGGGTGTTGTGTGGCTTAAAACAGGGAGAAGGACAAGCATGCAACTGCCTTGAGCTCCTTGGTGGAAAGCTGGGATATAAATATGAATGAATTAATCATTAATATGATAATAATAATAAAAAGCAGAGACATCACCTTGCCGACAAAGGTCCGTATAGTTAAAGCTATGTATGGAAGTGAGAGCTGGACCATCAAGAAGGCTGATCGCCGAAGAATGGATGCTTTTGAATTATGGTGCTGGAGGAGACTCTGGAGAGTCCCATGGACTGCAAGAAGATCAAACCTCTCCATTCTGAAGGAAATCAGCCCTGAGTGCTCACTGGAAGGACAGATCCTGAAGCTGAGGCTCCAAGACTTTGGCCACCTCATGAGAAGAGAAGACTCCCTGGAAAAGACCCTGATGTTGGGGGAAATGGAGGGCACAAGGAGAAGGGGACGACAGAGGATGAGATGGTGGGACAGTGTTCTCGAAGCTACCAGCATGAGTTTGACCAAACTGCGGGAGGCAGTGGAAGACAGGAGTGCCTGGTGTGCTCTGGTCCATGGGGTCACGAAGAGTCGGACACGACTAAACAACAACAACATGATAACAATTATAATTACCGTATTTTTCGCCCTATATGACGCACTTTTTCCCCTCCAAAAATGAAGGGGAAATGTTTGTGCGTCCTATGGGGCGAATGCAGGCTTTCGCTGAAGCCTGGAGAGCGAGAGGGGTCGGTGCGCACCGACCCCTCTCACTCTCCAGGCTTCGCGCACCTCTCCGCAAGCAGCGGGAGCCCAGCGCTGGGCTCCCACTGCTTGCGGAGAGTTGCCTGCATGCTGAAGCCCGCGCACGCTGAGCTCAGCACGTCCAGGCTTCGCGCACCTCTCAGCAAGCAGCGGGAGTCAGCGCTGGGCTCCCACGGCTTGCAGAGAGCTGCCTGTTTGGGGGCTGGGGTCGGGGGAAGCTCGGGCTTCCCCAGCCCCGTGCCTGGGGGGGGAGGAATAATTCCCCCCCCTTTATTTCCCCCCAAAAAACTAGGTGCGCCTTATGGGGCGGTGCGTCCTATAGGGCGAAAAATACGGTAATACTGCTAATAGACAGGGGTAGGCTGCATGTAACTGCCACACAACCCCAGCCAACATGATCGGTTTAGGCTGGTGGCCCAGCTACAACCAAACTGGGGCTTGGGGTAACTTGGCTACAGGAATCTGTGGCCCCAGTGGTAACTGGAAGGTCGGACTACTCCAATGTGCTTTAAAAATGACTCAGAAGCCTCAGTTAGGACCGAATGCGGCTGCCCGACTTGTTGACAGCTTCGAGGCAAACAAGATCGCATGACACCAATTCTGTTAACAGCTACATTGACTCCCCATGCAATTCAGAGTGCTGGTTTTGACCTAGAAAGCTCTTTACAGCTCAGGACCCCAATACCTCCTGCAATGCCTCTCCTGATTTCAACAAACCCAGGCCATTAGAGTTTCTTTGAGATCCTTCTCTGGGTTGAGGGAATGGGTGACAAGGGCCTTATTATTATTATTATTATTATTATTATTATTATACAACCTGCCTTCACCCTAAGGTCCCAGGGCAGGTTACAGCATTAAAACACAGTATTAAAAGCAGTTTTAAAAATACAATTAGAGTTAAACTGGATGCAAAATTTTGCACAGCAACTCATTACCAGAGGGTTGGGGAATCTCTGGCTCCCCGCCCTCGCTTGTGTTGGCGTATTTTTTGGGTTAGACCATTAGTCCATCTAATGCAGCTCCTTCTGTGTATCTTGGGCTGGCTGCTTTTCAGATCCCAGGATGCCACACTTTGGCCTGGGGCGTCCCCAGAAACACGGCACACAAGAGTGCCATTCAACACGTGCAGAGTGCAGTTCCTTCTGTACTAAGAATTGTCACCCATCCGGGATTAAAAGGGAGGCAGAGAGGCCTTCGTGGAGAGAGGGGCGGCATGGAGTCTGGATCTCAGGGCTGGCCCACCTCAGAGCCTCTCCCTTTACAAATTAAACCCACGAAAATGGCTTATGCAATAAAGGGGACCTTTCAGACATACCAAATATATACCGTATTTTTCGCCCTATAGGATGCACCGGCCCATAGGACGCACCTAGATTTGGGGGGGGGGGAAATAAAGGGGAAAAAATTATCCCCCCCCCCCAGGCACAGGGCTGGGGCGGGGGAAGCCCGAGCTTCCCCCGACCCCAGCTCCCAGAACGGGACCCAGAGCGATGCCAAAGCTGCGGGGCTGGGGGAGGGGGAAGCCAAAGGACCCTGATCACCTTTTACAGTTCCAGTAATTCTTTGGGGGAAGCCGCGATGGTTAAAAGTGGTATCATAGCTCTTTGAATGCAAGGCGTGAATGTGTTCTGGGTTAACCACAGCCAGCCTCCGCACCTCTTAACACTGATTTGCAGTTGTGAAATTTTACGGAGGTAGCCACTAGCTCAGGGAAAAGCCGTCCCGACAAATGGCGTGTCGGGCTCGTCAGTGGCTCTGAGCTGTGGTTTCAAAATGGAACCTCTTTGGGCAGGAGCAGTTTACCTTTTCCAGGGAGTGTTCTATTTGTGTGTGTGTGTGTGTAAGAGAGAGAGAGAGAGAGATAATTAAGAGGGCCTACTCAGCCCTCATTGGACAGTTTTGGGGTCGTCGTCCCCACTTTTAGGATTATTTTTTTTGCAAATAAAGATCTGCTGTTTTATACAAATGTTGAACTTTTTCCCAGACTGCTGGTCCCTCCTCCTTGGGCCTGGAAGGAACAAAATGTCAGCTGCAAAAGAATTGGCACGTTTTACCTGAAGATGGAAAATACTTGAAAAGCAATTGTAACAAACAGATTACGCTAGTAGGATTGCAAGAAGTTCTGTAAGGAGGACTGTTTGAAATATTGCAAGAAAGACTATGAAGAGAATCATTAGTTAATGATAATTAAGAGTAATAGAGAAATTAAGAAATGCAGAATAAGCGATAAAGAACGGGAAATCATCAGAGGTTGTTGACGGAAGTCTAAAACATTGTGTAAGACAAGAAGTTAGGTTAAATGGTTGTTGAAAATGATATGTAAAAAAACCAATAAAAATGTATTTTGTAAAAAAAGGAAAATAAAGGGTTGGTGAGAGCCCTCTGCTCTGTGAGCCTGCCTAATCCTTCATAGAGCATAAGATCAGTTGTTGGCTATGTGCTGTTTTGGGGGAGGAAGAGAGGGAAGGAAAAGGTGCACTTCACCTGGGCAGGTGAGCTAACCCCGGGGCCCTGCTTTTTCTTCTCTCCCCTTGCAGATCAAAAACGCGGCTGCCAACGTCTTGCGGGAGACCTGGCTCATCTACAAACACACCAAACTGCTGAAGAAAATCGACCACGCCAAAGTCCGGAAACACCAGAGAAAATTCCTCCAAGCCATTCATCAGTAAGCTGGGCTCTTTTCTCCTCTGTTCCGCCACGCTGGCATCTCCTAACTATAAGGGATAGCAGGTTGCAGAGCCTGCCGAGAGCTGCTCCTGGGACGTCAGGAGTCGCTGTAGCCATTTGGAGCAAGGGTTTTCTGCGCTAGGGGCAGCAAAGGGCTGCTTCCGCCCTAAGGAAGCTGAGGAAGGGCTTTGGGTCCGTGGAACAGCAGCCGCCTTGCACGCAGAATGCTGTGAGTTGAGTCCACAGCATCCCCAGGTTGCTGTTTTGGGAAAGAAAAGTTAAAAAAAAAAGTCAGTTAACAAGTGACAGGGGAAACAAGATTTACCAACTATCGAAGAATGGCAGATGAAGATGATGGACTATATGGAACTTGCCGAACTGACCGGGAGACTCCGAGACCAGAGAGAAGAGACGGTGGAAGAAGACTGGAAGAAGTTTAAGGAATATTTGAAAAAATATGTTAATAAATCTTAGAATAGCTTTGGAAGTGGATATAGGCGGTAGGGTTAGAAGTAGAAGATAATGTATTTTATAAGTGATGAAATGTGAAGTTTTTATGGTTAAAGTAAGTGTGTGGGGGAGATGGTTAGAAATTATGATATATGTAAACTATTAAAGATGAAGTAAACTGAAAATCAGATAGGTGGGATAAAATAAACCGTCCTGGTGCGGGTGCAAATTTAGCCAGCAGAAGATTAATCCAGGATGGCGTACAGGTGAATGGGAAGGGGCTCATCTACGGGTCTTCCTCCGGTAGCGCCGCCAGCGGTGTTTGACCTCCAGGCAAAGGCTCGGCTTGCCAATGTTCTAGTCCTCATTGGGAACCCAGCAAGGCAACAGGTGGAATCAGAGCTCTGGGCTTTGGATTGGGTGGGCAGGCGGGACGCACCTTTTAATGCCCGCAAGCTGATTGGTTGCTCTTTCGCCCCTTTTCCAGGTTAAGGGGTGTGAAGATGGAACAGAGGAAACTGAGTGACCAAGCCAACACCCTGGTCGATCTTTCTAAGGTAACCATCTCTCTCTTTCTCTCTCTCCCGGAATTTGAGACAGGAGTGGGGTAACTTTTCTCAAACCTGAGAGCCGCATTCCCTCCTGGGCAACTTTCCAGGGGCCACGTGCCTGGGGTGGGTGGGGCCAGAGGCAAAAGTGGGTGGAGCAACTAAGGCAGATTTTACCTTTCTACAGTAGGCTAGTTTCTGCACATGCACTCGTCCGAAGAGGCATTATCTAGTGCTCAGGAATGGCAGAAATGCTAAAGGAGGCAGGTCCAGGGAATGGTGTGGCCTGGGGAACAGAAGTGCTTTGGGGAGAGTCCTAGGGGCCAGACAGAGGCTCAGAGGGCCACATTTATTACTACTACTACTATTATTATTATTATTATTATTATTATTATTATATTATATTATATTAAAGTAAAGGGTAAAGGGACCCCTGACCATTAGGTCCAGTCGTGGCCGACTCTGGGGTTGCGGCCCTTATCTCGCTTTACTGGCTGAGGGAGCCGGAGTACAGCTTCCGGGTCATGTGGCCAGCATGACTAAGCCGCTTCTGGCGAACCAGAGCAGCGCACGGAAACGCCGTTTACCTTCCCGCCGGAGTGGTACCTATTTATCTACTTGCACTTTGACGTGCTTTCAAACTGCTAGGTTGGCAGGAGCAGGGACCGAGCAACGGGAGCTCACCCAGTCGTGGGGATTCGAACCACTGACCTTCTGATCGGCAAGTCCTAGGCTCTGTGGTTTAACCCACAGCACCTTCTAAACCACTGTCTCCAGGCTATTTACACACAAAACAAATAGAACAGTTAAAGACCCATTGAGCTTGGCCTGGTTTCAGATTGCCAACCAATGCAAATTCCTCCTGCACCTCAGGTGTCCATACACTAGCAGGAGTTTGCCCCCACAAGCCACTGTGTTCTGCAACAGCAGCCTCCAGACCAACCCCCAAGGGCAGCCCCGCAGAGAGCTCATTGCGGCAATCAGGTTACCAGTGCATGGACCCCTGCGGTCCAGGCCGGAGGTCCCGCCATGCCTGATTTAGGAAATGGGGGATAGGATGAGGTGATTTGAGTCCTACAGGATGTATCTGTGGACTGGCTTGGACTTATACCATGCCCGACATCAGGATGGTGCCAAAATTGCATTTGTGGCTACAGTGGTACCTCAGGTTAAGAATTTAATTCGTTCTGGAGGTCTGTTCTTAACCTGAAACTGTTCTTAACCTGAAGCACCACTTTAGCTAATGGGGCCTCCCGCTGCCACAGTGCCACCGCCGCGCGATTTCTGTTCTCATCCTGAAGCAAAGTTCTTGACCCGAGGTACTATTTCTGGGTTAGTGGAGTCTGTAACCTGAAGTGTCTGTAACTCGAGGTACCACTGTACTTGGGTTTGATCTGAAGATGCTCACCAAAGGATCCCCAGAAGGGAGATGAGGGTACCCCACACTGCAGCCGTGATCTTTCTTCCGAGCCAGCTCCAGTCCTGGACAAGGCTGCCTCCTCCCCCTTGCCCGAAATCCGTTGCCTCCAGCCTCTCTCGACTGCATGGGGATTCTGAGTCAGGGAGTGGTGGCAGAGGTGGGAGGCAGCGATCTGGCACCTTCCATGCGGGGCTTCCCCGAACGTTTGGTTGCCAGGCAACCCTGTGGAAGGAAGTGATAACACACTCTCTTCTCGGCTCAGACCTGCGACGGGTGGCGGTGCGTGGAGCAGGGAAAGAAATGTGTTTACCTAATGGAGCTCACTGCTTCCTTGCTTGCTTGCTTGCTTGCTTAAACGGCCTTGGTCCAGTATATCTGAAGGAGCGTCTCCACCCCCATCGTTGTACTCGGACACTGAGGTCTAGCTCCGAGGGCCTTCTGGCGGTTCCCTCACTGCGAGAAGCCAAGTTACAGGGAACCAGGCAGAGGGCCTTCTCGGTAGTGGCACCCTCCCTGTGGAACGCCCTCCCATCAGATGTCAAAGAGAACAACAAGTACCAGACTTTTAGAAGACATCTGAAGGCAGACCTGTTTAGGGAAGCTTTTAGTGTTTGATGTATTGCAGTATTTCAATATTTTTTTGGAAGCCGCCCAGAGTGGCTGGGGAAGCCCAGCCAGATGGGCGGTGTATAAATAATAAATTATTATTATTATTATTATTATTAAGAACATTGAGAAGAGCCTGGCCGCTGGATCAGGCCAATGGCCCATCTAGTCCAGCATCCTGTTCTGACAGTGGCTGGCCAGCTGCCTCCATGGGAAGCCCTCAAGCGGTTCCTGAGCCTCAGAGCTCTCTCCCCTCCTGTGTTTTCCAGCAGCTGGTATTCAGAAACATTCCTGCCTCCCAACTAGCCTTTGTGGCTAGTAGTTGTTGATAGCCCTATTCTCCGTGAATTTGTCAGGCCTCTTTTTTTAAACCATCCAGGTTTGTTGGTTCCTGAAGTCTGTACCACCATTCCTAGATACTTACAATTTGTGACTTGTTCTATTTTATGGCCTTGGAGGTTCCCAGCTTCTAAGCTTTGGTTTTTCCCTGAAAGCGAGCATCTTTGATAGTTGATTTTGAGAGGTTCAGTTTCACAGCATGCTGCGGGTTTTCTTAGTGCTCTTTTGAGTCCAATGGGGGTTCTAGATAAAATTGCTTTCCTTCTGGGATTGTACCCCCAAGTGTGTTTTATAAACTGGTCTCTGACCGCAATAAATTATCTGTCTGTCTATCCAATCATCCAGGTTGCTGGCCATCCCTGTGGAACTGAGGCCTACACGCTTATCCCCCTCTGTCCTCCTATCTAAGCAAGCAAAGAGGCCTTGCTGGTTTTCATGACACGTTCCAGCCAGGCAAAAACACTTGAGGAGGGTGCAAAGCAGGGCTGGTGAAGGGGCGTGGCCTGGAGAGACAGGGATAGCTTGAGGAGAGAGGGTATCCCCAAGGCTTGTTAAAGGTAAAGGTAAAGGGACCCCTGACCATTAGGTCCAGTCGTGGCTGACTCTGGGGTTGCGGCGCTCATCTCGCTTTATTGGCCGAGGGAGCCGGCATACAGCTTCTGGGTCATGTGGCCAGCATGACTAAGCCGCTTCTGGCGAACCAGAGCAGCGCATGGAAACGCTGTTTACCTTCCCGCTGGAGCGGTACCTATTTATCTACTTGCACTTTGACGTGCTTTCGAACTGCTAGGTTGGCAGGAGCAGGGACCGAGCAATGGGGGCTCACCCCGTCGCAGGGATTTGAACCGCCGACCTTCTGATCGGCAAGTCCTAGGCTCTGTGGTTTAACCCACAGCGTCACCCGCGTCCCTCCCCAGGGCTTGTTAGAGAGGGCCAAACTACAGTTCCCAGGATTCTTCTGGGGGAATCCCGACTGTTAAGGGTTCTGGGGGTCTTTAGGAGAGCCACCCCCCCAACTTAAATAAAATATTGGAGGCGGCCGGTAAGCCCCGCCCCACATAATCACATGACACTGCACACACCCCATTTGAATGGAAATTGCCATTAACTTTTTGGGGGGGCAGCCCCCTCAGGTATTTTATTGGGGGCGACACCCTTTCGGCCCCTATGAGTTGGTTCCTAGGCCCACATTCCCCTTGCAGAGCTTCAGTTTCCACAATTTTTTCTAGAAAAAGACGGGCCGGGGCTCACCATGATCTTGTTCGCCCTTGTTCTCTTGTAATGGCAATGACGCCCACCTGAGAGGTGCCGGAACTGGGCTCCATCGAGTTCCAACTGAATAAAAGCCCTGATTTCCACAATGGTTTAACATTTAATCCCTCTTCGCAGGGAGCTCTGGAATTTGTAGCTCTCCAGGGGGGTTGCAGGGGTCTCCTAACAACTCTTTTCCCCCCCCTTTTTAAAAAAAAATTTATGATTTTCAATTTTATGCATTTCAATAATTTTACAGTCATTTTAACGTTTCAAAACTTGACTTCCTTCCCTCTCCTTCTGCGGTTCCTTAAATTTATTTTTAATACCTTCTGCGTATCCAAATTAACTTATTCATTTATTCATCTACTTCAAATATATACCCTTATGAAACTGCAGGTTATTACAATAATCCCACCTTTCCTCACAACTCTTCAGTACCCTTAACAAACAACGGCTCCCAGAATCCTTTGCGGGAGCAAACCACTGCCGTTTGAAGTGGTATCATAGTGCTTTAAATAAATGTTGCATTTGTGGGATACAACCCTAAGTAACCTGATTAAAGGTAAAGGTAAAGGGACCCCTGACCATTAGGTCCAGTCGTGGCCGACTCTGGGGTTGCGGCGCTCATCTCGCTTTACTGGCCGAGGGAGCCGGAGTACAGCTTCTGGATCATGTGGCCAGCATGACTAAGCCGCTTCTGGCGAACCAGAGCAGCGCACGGAAACGCCGTTTACCTTCCCACTGGAGCGGTACCTATTTATCTACTTGCACTTTGACGTGCTTCCGAACTGCTAGCTGTGCAGGAGCAGGGACCGAGCAACGGGAGCTCACCCCGTCGCGGGGATTCGAACCGCCGACCTTCTGATCGGCAAGTCCTAGGCTCTGTGTTTTAACCCACAGCACTACCCGCGTCCCTTCTGACCTCAATGTAGCCTGCTAATTTGCCTCTTCTTTTTTTAAAAAAAGTAAAAATTCTTCTTTTAATTTTTTTTTTTAATTAAACAGATGCAGAACGTCATGTACGACCTCATCACGGAACTGAACGACCGGAGCGAAGACCTGGAGAAGCAGATAGGCGGGCTGGAGTCCAAACTGGAACAGCTGAACAGCAGCTTCCACTCCCTGCCCTTGCTCATCACGGACGCTCTGTGCCAGCAGCAACAGCAGCTCCTGGCCACTATCCTCGAAGCCCGGGGGGTGAGCATGGGCGTGGGCGCCCCCCAGACGCCGCTTTCGGACAGCCCTTTGGGGGTCAGCTCAACTTCTTTCCCCACCCCTTATACCAGCTCCAGTAGTTGCTGAGCCCCGTCGGACATGAGGGAAACAACAAAAACAACACACACACGCACACGTGGGTCTTTGTTATCCGTGTGGGGGTGTCAATCCTGGCCCCGGATGTGGGGGGAGGGGAGAGCAGAGGACCCCGGCCGCCGCCTTGTGGGGTCGCCTGGAAACAATGCGGGCTCGTCTCGGTGGTAGCGCCCCCTGTTGTCGGGGTGGGGTGGGGTGTGAAACGGGCGTTTTCGGCAGAGCCCCTCGCAGCGGCGTTCGGTGGACCGTAGGAATCCACGTTCAATCTCAGGTCTTCAAAAATCGAAAAACAAGCCAACTCCAAGGGCATCGATGCAACGGCGCAAGGTAGGGGGACCATTCCACTGTGTTGGACCCCAAGCCACTGGCATTGGGGTTGTTCATCTCCTTCTTTCTTCCCTGGTTGTTTTTATTTTTATTTTTAAAAAACATTCTTATTCCTTCTTCCCCTCCGCGCATTAAGTGTCTTGCCGAAGAAAGTCAAAAGGCGACCGGGGAGGTGGCGAATTGGCCGAAACACAGGTGCCCCCCCTTCCCCCCTCCTCCTCTGCTGAATCTTGGCAAAGGTCTCGAGGTATCATTCCAGCTCCCTCAGAATTGGTTTTGCCAAAGAGACCGCCGTAAAGGTACCCTTTGTGGCCTCTTCTGCGTTGGGTCTTTTTTGTTTTGTTTTTTAAGAAAAAGGGGAAATGGCAGGTGTCACCTTTTGCTGAGGCCTAAGAAGAGTTACCTTGACTTGGAGAAATCGGAAGTTTTCCACCACTAAAGCTGTTCTTGGCGGAGACGAAGCAGCGATTTCGACGCATCCAGATGGGTTGGCGTTTGCCCTCCCCTCGCCACGGGCAAGGTGGTTGCCACTGAGGAAATGGGTTTGCTCAGATTCCGAGCGCTCCAAGAAACGCAAAGTGAAAGAGAAGTTGTTCTCCATCGTCCTCCCGAGAGAATCGCCCCAAGCCCCTTCAGCTCACCAGTGGTGCTTTGAAAAATCACATCCCTTTGGACCACATTGCCACGACCCTTCTTTAAACGTTGCGGTTACCAGCCTGAACTGCGTTGCCGCTGCAGTTCCAAGGGCCTATCCACATTACAAACCTCTCATCTGGGCTTCCCAGATTCATCAACTTTTTATTATTAGTAGGGCTTCCCTCTCCCCCTAAAAGCATCCTGGAAATTGTAGGTTTGTTTGTTTTTTATGGTGGTGGGCAGTCCTGCACTTTCAAAGGCTCCACGGCTGACAGCCATTGGTGACTGAACTGGTTTGAACCCAGTTTAAATGTAATTTGCTATTGGCACTTAAATTGGTTTGCTCCTGCTTTGAATTGCCATATAGACAATTAGGCTGCACACTGGTTAATGAAACTGCAGTCAAAGTGGTTGAACTGAATTGCCACTGGCAGTCAAATCAGTTCCAAGCCTGGTTTGAAATGCCACTGGCTTGCATTTGAAGGGTGTGCAAGCCCCGGGATTTTTCAGCAGGGGTGTGGAGTGCACAGCTTATTTGAAAAAACAATTACTAGGAATCATTAGTAAGCTGCCTAATGCAGAGTCAGACCCTTGGTCCATCTAGCTGTGTGCTGTCTACACTGACTGGCAGCGGCTGTCCAGAGTTTCAGTCAAGGGGGCGTATCCAGGCTCTGTTGGAGACACCAGGGATTGAACAGGTTCCCCGCCACCGCTGTCTAAGTCATGTCTGAATCCTACCATTGATTCATTGAGCCCAGGCTGAGCCCATCCCACTTGGCTACATCCCATTTGGAAATGCGTAAAATGCCACCGTTTGCATTAGTGGTTAGCATATCCCAGCCTGACCCTACCTCGCAGGGGTGTTGTAAGGCTAAAGTAGAGAGGGGCTGAGAATTGTGCATGCCACCTTAATCTTCCCTGGAGAAAAGGGATACCATTTTGCAGTGTGCGAAATGTAAGGCCTTCCAAATAATTCATTTTTGGATATTAAAATCCCTCCGCACACCACGGGCTCAGATCTGGAGACTACCTGAAGGCTGGGGATGAGAAGGTAGCCCCAAGAATGCACATGTTTTCAGGGGAGACTATTAGATTCTCCCCTCCCTGCCCAAGTAACTTTGTGGCCCCGAGAACAGTTCAGAGAAGCAACCCACACTCCCCACACAGAGGTGGCAATGGCCTCGACCCAGCTTTGTTGTGTATGAAGCCTTAATGCTTAGCCCAGCCGCCTCGTGCTTAGAGTCATAGAAGTATAGAGTTAGAAGGCACCCCTTCTCAGGTCCCCTGCAATTCAGGAATCGCAGCCAAAGAATCTCTGGCAGATGTCTACCCAACCTCTGTTTAAAAACCTCCAAGAAAGGAGAATCCACCACCTTCTTGTGTTGAACAGCTCTTCCCATTGGGAAGTTCTTCCTAATGTTTAGCCAGAATCACGTTTCTTGTAATTGGTTTGAGTCCTACCCTCCGGAGCAGGAGAAACCTAGCTTGTTCCCTCTTCCGTGTGACAGCCCTTGAGATATTTGAAGAAGGCTATCATATCTCCTCTAAGCCTTCTCTTTTCCAGGCTAAACATACCCAACTCCCTTAACCGTTCCTCATAAGCTTTGGTTTCCAGGCCCTTGATCATCTTGGCCACCCTCCTCTGCAAACCTTCTGGCTTCTCAATCTTCTTCTTAATCTGTGGTGCCAGAACTGGACAGAGGATTCCAGGTGTGGTCTGACCAAGGCAGAGTAGAGTGGTACTATTACTTCCCTTGATCGGGACACTATAGACTTCTGTTGATGCATCCTAGAATGGCATTAGTATTTTTTGCTGCTGCATCACGCTGTTGACTCATATTCAGCTTGTAGTGCACCAAGACTCCTAGACCCCTTTTCACATATGCCACTGGCAGGTGTCCCCCACCTTATATTTGTGCAGCTGGTTCTTCCTTCCTAGGTGGAGAATCTTAACATTTGTCCCTATTGAAATTGTCAGTTTGGTTCCAGTTCTCCAATCTGTCAAGGCCATCTTGCAACCCGATTATCTCTTCTGCAGCTATAGCTATCCCTCCCAGTTTGGTGTCACCTGCTGCTGGTCAAAAGGGGGTTCTCCATTCTCCCGAAGGGGGCCCAAACTCACTCTTTTTACGCTGCCTGCTTTTAACACCCTTTTAACTCCCCAGAGACCCAGGGAAGCGGGTGGCGCTGTGGGTTAAACCACAGAGCCTAGGACTTGCTGATCAGAAGGTCGGCGGTTCGAATCCCCGCAACGGGGTGAGCTCCCGTTGCTCGGTCCCTGCTCCTGCCAACCTAGCAGTTCGAAAGCACGTCAAAGTGCAAGTAGATAAATAGGTACCGCTCCGGCGGGAAGGTAAACGGCGTTTCCGTGTGCTGCTCTGGTTCACCAGAAGCGGCTTAGTCATGCTGGCCACATGACCCGGAAGCTGTATGCCGGCTCCCTCGGCCAATAAAGCGAGATGAGCGCCGCAACCCCAGAGTCGGCCACTACTGGACCTAATAGTCAGGGGTCCCTTTACCTTTAACTCCCCAGAGGGAGCAAGGAGCAAAACAGCCACAGCCCTCTGCTCTGAACCCTCCATTCCCTTTTGTCAAGGCGATTGTTGGCATCACCCAACCGCTACCACCTGCTTTTTTGTCAGGCAAATGCCTCCCTCTGTCACGGCTCCTCATTCAGGCTGTTTTTTTTTGGGGGGGGGGCCTTGGCTCGGCTTCAGAGCCCCGCGAGGCGGCCGCTGGCTCGTTCCAGCGAGAGCTGAGCAGGTGACTCTTCGTGTTCCCTTTGAACAGGCAAAGCAAGCGTGTAATTGCTCAGCGATATTAATTACGCGCCGCCCCGCGGCTCCGGTTAATTGCGAGCCAAGAAAGGGGAGGGAGAAAACACCCCAGGTAGATCTAAGTGCTTTTTAGCGATTTTTCGGCATGTGGGGTTTTTATTTCAGGGGAGGCGGGGGGGATGGATGAGCGGTCTTTTGTCAAAACTCCCCTTCAGCAGCTGTGTGTGGCTTTTCCGAACATCACAGCGCCAGAAAGCATTAAACGGGGAAGAGGAAGGGAGGGAACCTGCCACTTAGCGAGGATGGTAGGTGGCCCACATTCCTTGCAATTGAAGTTGCTTAGGAAACGGAGCGGAGCTTCAGGGCAGGATCCTTACAACGCCCACTGGATTCTCTCCCCCCCCCCCCCCACCATGCCAGTTTGGGGCTTTGGAGAGGCTTCGCCAGGAAATATTTGGAGGAAGGTTATATACGGTGCGAGCCACTTTGAGTCTTCTTGGTCAGTCCCCTGGCCTCCCAGAAAAGCTGGGATTTGTCTGAAGCGATCAGAACAAGGACATTTTGCCTGCCAGCCAGGGTACAGAGCACTTAGCTAGATGGGCCGAATGTTGCGACTCAATATAAGGCAGCTTCCCCTGTTTGGAAAGGAGCCGTGGCTCAGCACTAGAACATCCGCTTTGCATGCAAAAGGTCCCAGGTTCCGTTCCTGGCATCTCCAGTTGGACTGTTAATGTCCCCCACCTGGAGAGCAGCTCCCGGTCAGTGTCTGTGATACTGAGTTAGATGGGCCAACGGCCTGACTCTGTATTAGGCAGCCCATCCCTGCTTTCCTTCAGCTACATAAAAGCGAGTTAGGGCACCTCCATCGCGAGGAAAGGAAGGTAGAGACTGGCTTCATGCTTGAGCATCTATGAGGACTAGAATATTTATTTTGAAGGGAAGGGCCGCCCCTCAATGTTAAAGCATCTGTTTTGCAAGCAGAAGGCACCAGATTCAACCCCCGGCGTCTCCAGTTAGGGATGGGAATGTCCCTTGCCTGAAACCCAGGGCAGCCGCTGCTGCCAACCTGTGTCGACATCCCTGAGCTAGGTGGGAAAGTTGTCTGACTCTGTATAAAGCAGCTTCCTGTGTCTTTATTCCTAGCACTTCAACTCATCTGCATGTTTCTTTTTGCTGCAAATCCTCGTTTGGCAGCCCTGTGAGACAGGCAGGAGTCTTCTGGCCCCCATGCGGCAGGTGTGAAGACGGAGGCTCAGAGAGAGAAAAGGTCGGGTCCTCAAAGGCTCCACGCAGAGGGCAGAGGTGCAGTTTGAAGCAGGCACACCCACCCCTCCCAATTCCTCTTAGCCACACTGGTAGGGGGTAGCACGGTGGGCAAGGGACTTATGGGGAAATTCCAGGAAGAGGAGCAGCAGCAGCCCACACAGCTGGCACAGAAAGAGCCTCATTCCATTTCAGGACCCTGGACAGCTCTGCTTTCCCGTTCTGAAGGCAAGCCTGCCTCTACCTCAAGCTACTCAGACTGCAGACTCAGTTCCACATTGCAGGACTCCTAGCAGTTGGTTTCAATCATGGGAGAACTGCACAGTAGGAAAGGGTTAATTGATCACTCCCTTGAGCCATTTCGGATCCCCAATGGCTGTTAGTCTGGAAAAGTTACTAGCCTCCTCCCCACCCCACCCCCATGTTGATCATTTCTGGCATATCAGTGGCTTGGAGGCAAGAACAAATTTTTTTTGGTCCAGTCTAGAGAGAGAAAATTGCTGGCTGCTTGGCTGGAGGGTCTTTTTTGCTCACCCTGGCGGCCAGCTGAACCCCTGTTCCCAAAGCCGCCTCATTCTTCCTACCCCGTCCTTCTGACAGGGATCCAGAGAAGGGAGCGTCAGATCCTATCTGTTTGGCTGGCAGGATCTCAGCCCCGCGTCTGCCCCTCCTCGTCTCTCCAGGTCAGGCCCCTTATTTCCGTGGCATCTCCCGCCATCGCTCAAAGCACCTGTTTTTCACCGGAAATGAGAAGAGCCCGTCAAAACCGCGCTGGGACCGGAAGCTGGAAAGAAAAAATGGGCCGCGATGAATGCTTAAATGAATTTCGTAGAGCAGCCTGTTCCAAGGCAGCTGTTAGGCAATTAACTACAAATTGAAGGGGTTTTTTGGGGAGGCAATGATTACAGACTGCAGGATCAGATTTAACACCCCTCCTGGTAACTCCTTCGCTCACCAGAGAGCCTTCTCGCCCCCCTTTTTTTCTTTTACTAAACAGAAATGAGCCTGAGACACTCTGTGCAGCTGGAGGTGCCAATCTTGCAATGCCTTACCAGTTTTGATGGGCTTGGTTTTTAGAAAGAGCATGTGAAACACTGCAGCTTGGGCTTTTCTTACACTGCTTTGGGCGAGGGGAGAAGATTGCAGGATCGATGCCCCCCCTTCAGTTAGAACCCCTTTTTCAGAAAGTCGCATTCTTCATGAGAGAGAGAGAGAGAGAGAGAGAGATTGCAGCTTAGCTTAGGGAGGGAGCACCATGGCTCTGTAGACGAGCCCAACCCCTGCTTTGCATGCAAATTATCCCAAGTAGACATCTGGAGACATCTGCCAGCCCAGGAGAACTGCTGCCAGTCAGTGCGGACAAGCCTGAGCTCATCTCACTCAGTACAAGATGGCTTCCTATGTTCTAGCATTCTGGTCATGTATGACATGAGGAGAAAGTGTAGTTGGGTGGTGCCTCCGGACATTCCAGGGTGGTACAGTCTCAGCAGAGCCGTATTAGGTGCTGTGTCTTTACTTCTTGAATGTGTGCATCAGCTCTGGAGCGTATTTTTGACACCAAGACACATTGCGGCAGCCCCTGCCCCACGCGACTTTTTTTTTAAAAAAAAAAAATGTAAACAAGCCATCTCCGCCACTGAGGCGACACACCCAGGTATACAAAGGGTGGGGTGGGAAAATGGGACAAGAGGTCTCAGCAAAGATGTCCCCTTCAGCTAACCATCTGGCGAAGCAATGAGATGCCAGGCACAAGATAAATGTCATATCTGCACCGTTTGGAGCACTATGATACCTCTTCAACAGCCACGGCTTCCTCCCCCCCCCCCCCAAAAAAAAAGAATTTTGGGAGCTGTGGCTTGTTAAATGCAACGGCAGTTATTAGGAAACACCACTATTCCTCTCTCAGAGCTACAATTTCCGGAGTCTCCCGGGAAGAGGGGTTGATTGTCAAACCACTCTGCGAATTGTTGCTCCGTGGGGGGAATAGCGCATAGGTCTGCCAACAAATCTCAGCATCCTTAAACTGCAGGATTCTTTGGGGGGAAAGCCGTGACTCCTGAAATGGCATACTGCTTTTGAAACAGGGTGTGGTATGTGCCCAAACTCAATTCTGCCATTTCCTTTCTGCCCCCGTTACCCTGCTCCCCAGGAGGCAGTGTTGGCCACTCGCCTAAATGGTTTTGAAAGAGGATTAGGCAAATTCATGGGAGAGAGGGCTACCCATGGCTTCTAGCCACCATGGCTTTGAAGGCTGCTGTGCTTCTGAATACCAGCTGCTGGAAACCTCAGGAGGGAAGACTCCTCTTGTGCTCAGATCCTGCTTGCCAGTTTCCCACAGGCTTGGCCACTCGGAGGTGCGCCACTGGTCCGGTGCAGCAGGCACCCTACGCTCATTCTCTGGACTTTGCTATTGTGGGCTCAGGTTCCGTCCACCTTCCCACAACTTCTCTCCGCTGCTAATAATCACCCATCATCTGGAAATGCCTGCGGAGTCGGAGGAATAGGGGACACTGGTACCACCGAGAAGGTGTTGGCAACGACGGTCCTAATGTCACCCCAGCAAAGCCACCATGGTCTGACCCACAAATGTCTACCCGCCCGCCCCCCACCGTCAGAAAGGAGCCAAACAGCAACTGCACACCTTTACAAAACAGCTGCGTCTGACCTAGCCTGGCGCTTGACGCGTTTCTCGAGACGATAAGAGCTTCGGTGAGGAAGCTGCACTTAAAAGCTAGCTTTTTTCTTATTTCTTTTCTTTTTTTCTTTTTCTTTTTTTAAAAAAAGATTATTAGGGGAAAGCATAACCATAGTTTTATTTTACCTATGAAAATATATTGCTATATTATAAAGGATAATATTGTAACTTTCAAAGTACTCTTTTTGTATCTGACGAGCTAGTTTATAGGCGGGCAGTTTGGGGAGGGTGGTTCTGCCTGCCCTTGCTCGCTCGTGTGATTGTTTCTGGGGTTACGGGTCGCTTGGCAGACCAAGGGGACGTGGCGTGGTGTGTCGACACACGGCGGAAGGTTTTCAACTGGTTCCAGGCTGGTTTGAAGTCTTCTGTCGTCGTCCCGCCACCCAAGGAGAGGGAGCCTGAAACTGGGCTTAGAGAGATCTCTGCTGGGAATTCTCCGCACCTGAAGGTAAGGCTTGAAAGGTCTGTAGCTCAGTGGGAGAGCGTCTGCACTGCATGCAAGAGCTCCCAGGTTCAGTCCCCAATGGCATCACCAGATAGGGCTGGGAGAAACCCCCGTGTCTGAAATCCTAGGAAGACGCTGACAGCAGAGATAATTAATACTGAGCTGTATCAACCAGTGGTCTGACTCGCCGTAAGTCATCTTCCTGTGTTTCTGTTCCTAAGTCCCACAAAACAAAAGATTCTCTACCAACAACCTGGAAACTACCGTATTTTTTGCTCTATAAGACACACCAGACCATAAGACGCACCTAAGTTTTTGGATGAGGAACACAAGAAAAAAAATATTCTGAATCCCAGAAGCCAGAACAGCAAGAGGGATCGCTGCTTTCGCTGTGCAGAGATCCCTCTTGCTGTTCTGGCTTCTGGGATAGCTGCGCAGCCTGCATTTGCTCCATAAGACGCACACACATTTCCCCTTTTTAGGAGGGAAAAGTGCGTCTTATAGAGCGAAAAATACGGTAGTTCTGCAAATCACCAGCCTTCAGGTTTGGTGGAGAATGCGGGCAGAAGTTGTTGTTTTCTCTCCCAGTAGAGTTTTGGAGCTATCAAAGCAAAAAATGGACAGGCCACAGATTTCTGGCAAAGCGAAAAGGCATTTTGTTTGCAAAGCTGACCCCTGGGCTTCCTAAGACTCGAAGAAGAGCCTCGCGGATCGATCGGGCCAATGATCCATCCAGCCCTTCAAGGGCTGACCCAGATGCTTCTTTGGGGAAGATTGAAGGCAGGGCCTGGGCGCAAGAACAACGCTTCCCCCACTTGCGATTCCCAGCGGCTGGCGTTCAGAGGCAAATTAATGCCTCTTGGCCACCCCACTTCCATGAAAACGGCAAGAATGCACTGACATTTGAGGGGGAGCGAGGGCATGAACAAATGCTGGCTGTTAGGTGCGATGCCTGAACGGAACCCCTACCATCAGAGGCAGCCTACCCGTGGGAAGCTGGGTGCTGCGATTGGTGGGTTTTTGCACTGTTCGTTTCTGCGCTTTCTCCCCACACCTTCCAAACACGCTTGCTCTGCGTTCCTATAGCAGAAGGAGGATTTCATTGCAACACTGAAACAAGAAAGGGCAGGCAGGCAGGAAGGGGGTGTTCTTTCCAATGGCTTGTGCTTTGCCCAAACCACTCACTCCCCTGAAGGTCTTTTAGGAGCAGGGAGTGGGCACAAAAGCAGATTACATCTACCCCCCTGCCTCGCAAGCTGAATAGGAACCTCATTAACTGCTGCATGGTCTTTTCTCTCCCAGCCTCCACCGTTCAGCAAGGGCTGGGCAGGGCTTCCGCTGCCACCCTGAACTCTGCCAGCTCTTTGTTTCTCATTAAATACGGGGTAGCTGTTGGGAAAGGCCAGGCACAGCTGGACACCCACTTTGCTGTATTGTGGGTTTAAAACCTTCCGTGGCTAATTGCCAGTTTGGCCTTCTTCCCTGCGTTGGACCTGTACCAAGCTGGCTCTTGTTTTCTGAAGTGTGACTTGACTCAGCTTGCATTGCCACCAAATGTTTTTAAAACTCTCTCGCCCAGCCACCCACTCTCCACTCTTGCCCTCCTTCCTTCATGTCCTTTCTCTCTGCTTCTCTCTCTCTCTCTCTCTCTCTCTCTCTCCCCCATACAGTTAAAGCACTATGGTACAACTTCAACCAGTCATGGCTTCCCCCAAAGGATTCTGGGAGCTCTTGCTTGTTAAGGGTACTGAGAGTTGTTAGGAGACCCCTTTCCTCCCACACCCGGTGTGGTGTAGTGGTTAAGAGCGGTAGTCTCGTAATCTGGTGAACCGGGTTCGCTTCCCTGCTCCTCCACATGCAGCTGCTGGGTGACCTTGGGCCAGTCACACTTCTCTGAAGTCTCTCAGCCCCACTCACCTCACAGAGTGTTTGTTGTGGGGGAGGAAGGGAAAGGAGAATGTTAGCCGCTTTGAGACTCCTTCGGGTAGTGATAAAGCGGGATATCAAATCCAAACTCCTCCTCCTCTTCTTCTTCTTCCTCCTCCTCCTTCAGGAAACTGCAATTCCCAGTGCGGTTTAGCAAACCCTCTTCATAGAGGACTCTGGGAATTGTAGCTCTTTGAGGGGAATGGGGGGGGGTCTCCTAACAGCTCTCAGTGGCCATAACAAACCACAGCTTCCAGCATTCTTTGGGGGAAGCATGAGTGTCAAGATTTGGCACCCTAGTGCTTCAAATGTAGAGTGTGTGTGTGTCCACACACCCACACCCTGGCTCAGTCACTAGAGCACGAGACTCTTAATCTCAAGAGTCATGTATTCAAGCCTCACGTTGGGCAAAAGATTCTTGCATTTCAGGGGGTTGAAGTAGATGACGCTTGTGCTCCCTTCCAACTCTCTAATTCTATGAACGAGTTTATATCCCACCTTCCTCCTAAATTGGGATTCAAGGTGGCTTCCAGCATACAAAAACATGAAGCGCAAACTGCCGTATTTTTCGCTCTATAAGACCATAAGACGCACCTAGTTTTTGGAGGAGGAAAACAAGAAAAAATATATTCTGAATCTCAGATGCCAGAACAGCAAGAGGGATCGCTGCGCAGTGAAAGCAGCAATCCCTCTTGCTGTTCTGGCTTCTGAGATAGCTGCGCAGCCTGCATTCGCTCCATAAGACGCAGACACATTTCCCCTTACTTTTTAGAAGGGAAAAAGTGAGTCTTAATAGAGCAAAAAATACTGTAGTTAAAATACACTGAGAAGCAGCAATTAAAATACAGTCCACCCTGACAGCAGCCCGGTAACTGGCCTCGTCTGCAGCTTAGTTTGCAAAGGCCTGTCCGAATAGGCAGGACTTAGCCTGCCTGTGGAAGGAAAGCCCAGAAGGAGCCGGTCTGATCTCTCGGGAGGGGATTCCGCAAAATGGGAGCAGCCACAGAAAAGGCTGCGTCTCGTGCCGCCCCCAACCATGCTTCTGGGAGAAGGTGTGTTCTTGGACTTGTAGCTCCCATCAGCCCCACGGCGTGGCCTGTGGTCTGGGGTGATAGGCAACAACATCTCGAGGGCCCCTTCTGCGTGCAGAGCAGCCGGTCTATTCAGTGAGCATCCGTCCTGCCTTCAGAACACAGGGAGCTGCCTTTGTTATACCAGGTCAGGTTACTTGTCAATCTAGCTCAGTTCTGTTTTCTCTGGCAGTGCTGGGGGTGCGAGTGAGTATCTCTTACCGTGGAGATCCCACCTGACTTCCCTGCCTTGTCCAGCTGCTCTGCCTTGAACAGGTGCTCCGCTTGCCGTTGCAACCTTCGAACCTCTTCGGAGAACGCCGCTGTTAAAGGCAGAGAAGCAGCTGGCCGCTGGACAAGCTGGCAACCCTAGTGTTGTTGTCTCTTGGACGCTGGCACTGCTGACAACCGTGCAGTGTGCCTCATTCAGCCTGGTCACCTGTGTACAACCTTCCGAGCAGTTCCTGGAAGGGCCTCTACAGAAGCTCAAGAGGGACAAAATAGGCCGGCAAAGCAGCAACAGAGTCTAGTGCAGGGATGAGGGAACTTGTGGCCCTCAAGACATGGGACTCCCAACTCCCATCAGCCCCAGCCAATACGATCAATGGTCAGGAGTGATGGGAGTTGCAGTCCAAGACTATCTTGGACACAGGCTGCCCCTCCTCCCTGCACTAGTGATTAGGGCTGGGCGATACCTGGTTTTCAACTTCATGATACAGTGGTACCTCGGGTTACATACGCTTCAGGTTACAGACTCCGCTAACCCAGAAATAGTGCTTCAGGTTAAGAACTTTGCTTCAGCATGAGAACAGAAATCGTGCTCCGGCGGCGCGGCAGCAGCAGGAGGCCCATAGGCTAAAGTGGTGCTTCAGGTTAAGAACGGACCTCTGGAACGAATTAAGTACTTAACCCGAGGTACCACTGTATATCACCAGCTAAACATCCCAATATATCACAAGGCCTGAAATAAGGATGGAGCCAGGTAGAGGCCTTGGCTGGCTTCACGGTTTCCCCCCACATTGCAATTTTTGCATAGCACCCACCCACACACCTACGATTTGCAATATATTGCAAGGTCAAAAATGATAAAACCAATATCGTGGTTTTGGGCAGTATATCACCCAGCCCTAACATGCATCGTGATTCTCAATCTGTTGCCAGGTCAAAAATTAGGAAATTGATATCACGATATGGACTTCAAAGTGGTTTTGGACAATACGTTGATATATCACCCAGCCCTACTTGTGATGTCTTTCCCCAATTTCAAGTTTCAGAAGACTGAAGGGCTGAATTTTAGTGGCTGGACGGGGGCTTGCAGACCATCGGTTGCAGACCTTGGGAGCTAGTTTGAAGGAGAATGAGGAATAGAAACTATTAGCAGCATGTGTGTGCGTGTGTGTTCCCCCTGCCTTCCCCGCCCCTTCTGGGCTTGTTAGTAAGGTTGCCAACTGACCCAATCACCAGCCTGCTCCTGTGCCTTTTAAGAGTAAACGGCAGGTGTGGCTATTTCCCCCCACACACAGTGTGCTTGCAGGCCGTGCTGCTGCTTTGTGGCGGAGGAGCTGGCACGAGCAGGAGAAGTTGGCAACCTTAAGCAGCCATGCTTTATTGTGCCCGAGTTGAGGAGGAGCAGGGGGTGGGTTGTCTTTAACCAAAGGGGATGGCACAGGAGGGGGAAAGGAGGAGATGGGAGGGAGCAATTGGCAATCTCCAACAACCCTGTCCCCCAACCACTCGAAAAACAACAATCAGCTCTGTACCCAGAAACAATCATGTCTGAATCCAAACTAATGGCTTTAACCTGTTCACTGTAAAGAATCAAAAAAGTAAAACTAAAAAAAAGTGCCTTGGACTTGGATCTCAAGAGGTCGTTCTCTATGTCTTCACCTATGCGGGTATATAATTTATGTAGATACCTACATAGAGAGACGCGGACACAGCATATACGTGTTAGACAGTCCTGATATAAAAGGCTTTGAAACCCTTTTGTGTTTTCTCTCTCTCTCTGTTCTCTGTTCTTTCATTCCTTCCCCAGATCAGAAGATTACTCGGGCCCATTCTCTCCTCTAATTTTTATTAAGTATTCCCTCAATCCATTATCTATTTGCAATTTCAACCCTCGGCTTTGAGATAATCTTTCCGCACTCTCGCTGAGCTGGTGGGGAGACATGTCAAATCACAGGAGCATGCATCAGCCTTGCACAGGAAAGCGGCTGAATAGCTCTCTCTCCCCCCCCCCTTTTCTTTTTCTTGCTAATTTTACCTGGGGGGGAAAAATCAGATAAGCCTGACACAAGGGAAGTCAAAAGGGAGGCTGCGGGTGTTTGATAGCTGCAGAGCTAGGAGAGCTCCACCTGTCAGCTGACTGGAAAAGAGGTCTTGGCGGTTGTCAGGGGGGCTACAGAGTGTTTGCAAACATTCCAATTGCTCAAAAGGTTTTTTAAAAAACACACACACACCATGTCATGCAACATCAACCCTGCCTTTGGGTGTGTCGGTAGGATCATCGAGAGATGAGGGAAGGATCAAATTTAATTGCAAACCATAAATTTCCAGTGCAGACATTGCCGCAGTCATTTTGGAATGCGTCCCTCTAAAATCAGGTAAGCCGAATAAAAGAAGGCAGTTCAAAAAATAAATAAATGAACAGCTCGAGTCAAAGGCCAGGTGCAGATTTGGAAACCCCCATAGCTTGACCGCAAGACCTGTGCCTTCAGCTGATTCAAATGAGACTACCTTAAAGGTAAAGGGACCCATGACCATTAGGTCCAGTTGTGGCCGACTCTGGGGTTGCGGCGCTCATCTCACTTTATGGGCTGGGGGAGCCAGCGTACAGCTTCCGGGTCATGTGGCCAGCATGACTAAGCCGCTTCTGGCAAACCAGAGCAGCGCACAGAAATGCCATTTACCTTTCCGCCGGAGTGGTACCTATTTACTTGCACTTTGATGTGCTTTTGAACTGCTAGGTTAGCAGGAGCAGGGACTGAGCAACGGGAGCTCACCCCGTCATAGGGATTCGAACCGCAACCTTGATCAGCAAGTCCTAGGCTCTGTGGTTTAACCCACAGCGCCACCAGTGTCCTTGAGCCTACCTTAGCGGCTGGCTTTTTCACTGAGGAGTCACAGAATGCTGATGCACGTTCCAACTTCTGAAGTGTTGCGGAAATGAAGTGTCCCTAGATACTAGGTAAACATGTCAATACTCCCCACCCCCTCCACACTTCAACCACCTGGCTTAATAACATTGGTGTAGTTAGCATAAAGTATTTCCAAACAAAGCCCCGGTTCCCAGTTCTCTCTCTCCCCCCCCCCAATTTAATCTTGAATCTCTCCAAGAACTGGCTCTGCGAAAAACCTCCCCAAAGATCCTGTGCTCAAATCCTGGTTCTGCAGATGAAAAAAAGAGATTTCCCAGGCTGCAAATAATGGTTGGCATGTGTGGGATGGAGAAAAGAGAGTAATGGTCCCCCCGGGGACTCGGAAATAACCACTGACTGTTCTTCCTCGAGGCTCAAGCTACACCGACTGCAGAGTAAAACATTCACTAGTCTCTTTGTTCTGGCACTGCTGCTTAAATCTTCACAAGCTGAAACTTTGTGGAGTTGGAAGGGCCTTGGTTGAAGGGCTGGGGAAGCTCAGGTCTGGGAATCAGATGCACCCCTTTAGGCCTCTGTACACAGGTGGCGCTGTGGGTTAAACCACAGAGCCTAGGACTTGCCGATCAGAAGATCGGCAGTTCGAATCCCCGTGACGGGGTGAGCTCCTGTTGCTCGGTCCCAGCTCCTGCCAACCTAGCAGTTCGAAAGCACGTCAAAGTGCAAGTAGATAAATAGGTACCGCTCCGGCAGAAAGGTAAACGGCATTTCCATGCGCTGCTCTGGTTCGCCAGAAGCGGCTTAGTCATGCTGGCCACATGATCCGGAAGCTGTACGCCAGCTCCCTCGGCCAATAAAGCGAGATGAGCGTCGCAACCCTACCCCAGAGTTGTCCACGACTGTACCTAATGGTCAGGGGTCCCTTTACCTTTATGTGGCCCCCAGGGCTCTTTCCCAGACCATACCCATCCCCCGACTTACTCAAGGCCCTCCAGCCTGGCTGAAACGTGTCCTTGAAGTTCCATAGTGCCATAGGGGAGAGCTATTGAAACCTCTGCCATTTCCTGGTTCAACTGAAGCCTATCTCTCACTTGGCCTGCTTTTCGCTGCTGGCCCCTGGAAGGCTGAGTCCGGCAGGATGCGGCTTTTGGACCAGGAAAGATCCCTCCCTCTGCTACTTATTCCCTCTTGGTCCAACCCTCTGCTCAGGAAATCCAGAGCATCCTCAATAGATGAATGACACTCCGCCCTGAAAGGGAAAGGGGGGGCATGGCAAGCAGGTGGATCAGGCAGCTCTAGCAAAACGATCCAGACCAAATATCTCCCTGCTCCACCCCCCCTTCCAAATCCTTCATGGGCCCTTCCGGATGACCAGCTTTCTTGACCGCTAATCTCATTTGTTTGCAAGGAGATTAGATGATGTTTGCTACTCAAGCAGCACCCATTCAGATGAGATTGTGGGGCGCTTAGATGATGTTGCATTGAGGCAAGTCTTGCACTTTTGAGTGCATATTCCCTGTTACTTTCCTCACTGCAGAAAGTTTGCCTTGGCTGTCAATCAGTGGAGGGGGAGTCACGGAATGCTGGCGAACAGTACAAATCCTGAAGTGTTGAAGAAACAATTAAGGGTACCTAGATATTGGATGGAGATGCCAAACTATCTCCCTACTTTGCTGTCGTCCTGGTTTGATCAGAGTTAATAACATTGGTATCATATGGGACGCGGGTGGTGCTGTGGGTTAAACCACAGAGCCTAGGACTTGCTGATCAGAAGGTCGGCGGTTCAAATCCCTGCGATGGGGTGAGCTCCCGTTGCTCAGTTCCTGCTCCTGCCCACCTAGCAGTTCGAAAGCACATCAAAGTGCAAGTAGATAAATCGGTACCACTCCGGCGGGAAGGTAAACGGCGTTTCTGTGCGCTGCTCTGGTTCACCAGAAGCGGCTTAGTCCTGCTGGCCACATGACCTGGAAGCTGTACGCCGGCTCCCTCAGCCAGTAAAGCGAGATGAGTGCCGCAACCCCAGAGTCGGCCATGACTGGACCTAATGGTCAGGGGTCCCTTTACCTTTACCTTTATAGTTATCATGAAGTGTTTTCATTTGGGGTGGGGGAGCGGGTGTGACGTGCAAGACCTCCCAGCCGACTTCAGTTGCACAGAACCCGATATTCCTGGCTCACGACTGAATCCCACCTGAAAAACAGCAAGAGTTTGGGGGTGCCCATTGTCTCTCCAGAACCAAAGGAACGCCTCCGCTCAGGAAGAACTGGATTTAAAATTAAATCAGGCAGCAGGCAGGGAGAGCGAGGGAGACAACGTGAATGTTTAAGACTCTGTAATAAATTTAGAACCGGAATATTACCGCTGCGGTGAGCCGATTCGCCTGGGAAGGCTGAATGGAGATGTCGGATTATGGGAAGCTCATTCATCGCACTGGTTTGCCCTCGGGGAGACCTCTGCACCAAGAATGGAAGTCACGAGGGGAGACTAATCCGCTTTTCACAGTATCGATCAACCCCCCCAACACACAAACACACAACCCCAACCACACACATTAGAGCAAAGTACATTATGTCTCCTCAGATGTAAGTCCTGCTGGATTCAGTGGTGCCTATTCCAAGCTGACAGGTTAGGATTGCAGCTTTGGATCGACAATTTGCTGCCCATTCATGATCTCCAAAACCATCTGCTTGAGACAATGATCTCACGCTGTCTAGTGTAGTTGCAGATCCTAGACTTTGGCTGTGGGCCTGAGGGGAGTTGGAAGCAATATCTGGACGAGGGTCACAGGTTCCGCAGCCCAGGTCTAACAGCAGGGCCAACTGCAGGGAAAAGGGGAGCTATTTTGCTCCCATGCACACCTAGCAGAACCTCAGCACTCGGCCTCAGTACTTGGGCACGTTAATAAAACAACGCATCTCTTGAGAATATGCAGAGTGCCTTTCCTATCCACCCCTGAGTACTTGTGACCCCTCTGCTAATAGTCTCTAGTCAAGAGTCGTCTCCTGTCATGGATGCAGAGGAGTGAAATGATGGGAGGAACCAGCTGGGGAATCCCTAAGAGAAGAAGACTCAGAGCCAGGGGATTGGTGGTGGGATGATGATAAGTGGTCAGAGGGAGCAGGCTAGGAGGAGGTGGTGTTGGAAGCTGAAGAGGCAACAGGGTATAGTGAGCAGGAAGAGGCTGTGGCAGAGAGCAGTGCAGAAGCGGAGGCTCGAGAGGGGACAAGAGGCAGGGTGGAGGCAGGCTGCTGAAGAAGCCAAGGAGTCTCCCCCTCCTGCTACGACCAGTCCCCATCTGTCCGTCTCCTAGAACCTGCAGAGGCATATTAAAGGGGGCGAAGCAAAGACAGGCAAGGTGAAGTAGTCTTAGGTTGCAAGGGAAGGACCTGGAGGAGGAGGAGACTTAGGGAGCTCTTGGAAGGCAGGGACCATCAGTCCTCGCAAGTGCCTCTTTGGGCCAAGGCTCATTAGCCTAAGCTGTTTTGTTCCTTTGAATAAAGAGTTAACTTCACCCTTGTGAGTTATTGCTGACCTGCGCCCAACTCCCACCTTGATATCTCCTCTCTCAATAGATGTAGAAAGAGGGCTCCCCGTGGACCACGAGTGGGGAAAGCTGTTGGACTCCCCAGCTCCCATCAGTCCCAGACAGGAACGGTGAGAGATGACCCCCTTGCCATAGATCTTTGTGGAAGAGAACTGTTAGTTAATCAGGAAGTGGGCATTTTAAGAAGGGACACAGAACTATTCCACCCATCACTCAAAAGCAGCTTGCTATCCTCCACATCTCTACTGAAGGCCAAAAAGCTGCAACTCAAGGCCAAACAATAAGGTGTGCAGCTGCCAGCCCCCCCCCTTTTAATCCCTTACAGCTTTATTTGAGGGGTAGAGCTCTGGTCATCATTGGACCATGACTGGCGATCTAAGAAGCTGGTCAAAGTATAACCTTGGCTGCAGCAACATCTGCATCCCTAGGGAGCTGTCCCTGGTCCTGAAATAGTTGCTGCTTGTAGCCAAAGCTCTTGTTTTTATCTGCTGGTTGTCTTCTGTCCCAGGCCTGTTCCCTGCCCCCATCCCCTTTCACCTCGCCTTGGAAAAGGGTATTGTAGAGTTGTAAAATATTCACTGAAGGGTAGCCAAAGCGATCTAGGGGATGAAACGACTGCCCTATGAGAGAAGGTTTCAACGGTCAGGACTTCTTAGTTCAGAGGAAAGGTGGGTAGGCATGTTAGAAGTTTATAGAATTAGGCATGGCAAGGACAAAGAGGGTAGAGGAAGGTTTTTCTCTGTTGTAGCACTAGAACTCATGGCCATGCAATGAAGCTGAATGTTGGAAGGTTCAGGACAGATGAAGAACTTCACACAGGGCAGAGTGAAACTGTGGAACTCACTGCCACAGGAGACAGTGATGAGCACCAACTTAGATTAAGAGGATTAGACAAACACATGGAGGAGAAGGCTACCGACTGCTTCAAGCCAAAATGGCTATGTTCTCCCTGCCTGAGTACCAGATGCTGAGTCTGCTTTTGTCCTTGGGTCCTGCTTGTGGGTTTCCCATAGCTATTTGTTTTGCCACCAACAAGAACAGGATGCTAGACTAGATGACATGACATGAAATTTATTACGGTCAGAGACCAGCTTGAGAGACACAAATGGAACCACAATCCCAATAGCAAAACAAACATTTAAAACAATGGACAACAATGGATTTTAAGTTTAAAAGTGTGATAGGCATATAAACACATAAAAACTTTAAAACAGACTGCCTTAGAGAAATGACCCAAAGTCGCCCGTGGATCCAGGTTTGGGAATTTTCTTAGCAAACTAGATTGAATCGGGGGATGGTCTGCGCCTGCAGATCTGTGCGCAGAATCTGGCGACAATCCGGGTCATCTTGCGGTCTTTGCCTAACAGGAGAATATCGAATTTTTGCTTTGCCAGGAGGTCAGCAAGCCTCACCAGCTTGGTTTCTCTACGTGCCTCAAGGGACATCTAAAAAATATGTGTTCACAGCTTCCTGTATCCCCCAATGACTAGATGATCGATTGGTCTGATCCAGCAGGGGTCTTCTTAGGTTCTCCCTGGGGTCCACCTGGGCCCCCCACATTTGAGTACATGACCCTCGGAACCAGCCCTCTTATCACATGGAGCTTTCAAGCAAACCAGAATAAGTGAGAGATTGCATATTTCCTGCTGTGCATTGACTCTCTATCTCAGGGCAGTGGGTTCGAGTCCCCACGTTGAGCAAAAGATTCCTGCATTGCAGGGGGTTGGACTAGATGACCCTCGTGGCCCCTTCCGGAACTCTACAATTCTATTATTCTATAAAACGTTTTCCGATGGCGCAGATCAGCCCAGTCCTTTCTGCTTTTTCTCCATTGCTGTTGAAAGGAATGAGTGATGGATACCGGGCTTTGAAAATGAAAAGGGAGAGGGGGAAAGGAGAAAAAAGCCTCAAGCAGGTGTTGAATCTATTCTTGGTTGAAATGTCAGCGGCAATTACTGGTCTCTCGAGGTGAGCGGGGAGAGAAGGAAGCAAAAAGGCAGTCTGCCTCCTTCCCCAGCACACATACACAGACCGCCTTTGCTTGGCTGAAAAGTACCGTGGCATTTTTCATATGAAAGACAAATGGGTGGGGGGCCTTTGTCGGGCTGGCAACCGGCGTTGGCAGATGGGAGCCAGCAACCGTGATTGGACAGCTGAGGCCCCAAGAGTCGCCATCTCTTCATCAAAGGGTGATCAATGGCTACTAGCCATAATGGCTGAGTTCTGCTTCCATGTTTAGAGACGGCAATCTTTCTGAATACCAGTTTCTGGAAGCCCCAGGAGGAGAGAAGGCCTGGATCCCAATTGCAAGTTTCCCGTTGAGGCATCCAGCTGGCCACTGTGACAACATGATGCTGGAAAATAGCTCAGTTCATTAGAGCATGGTGCCAAGCTTGCAAGTTTGACAAATGCATATTCCAGCGTTGCAGGGGGTTAGACTAGAGAACCTTCGGGGTCCCTTCCAACTCTGCAACTCTTTGATTCTATGACTAGATGGGCCATTGGGCTCCCTGCCATGGGAGCCTATTCACCCAGTGCTTTACCAGTTGCACTGGCTCCCGGTGGAGTATAGGGTCAGGTTTGGCTCTAGCGCCACCTACTGCCGGGTACCATTTTTGCTTTTCGGTCCACTTCCTGCTTTGAAAGGTGTCAATCATGCTTGCCTTTAAATGCCTACTACTAAATGACGCAGGTGGCGCTGTGGGTTAAACCACAGAGCCTAGGACTTGCTGATCAGAAGGTCAGCGGTTCGAATCCCTGCAATGGGGTGAGCTCCCATTGCTCGGTCCCTGCTCCTGCCAACCTAGCAGTTCAAAAGCACGTCAAAGTACAAGTAGATAAATATGTACCGCTCCAGCGGGAAGGTAAATGGCGTTTCCGTGCGCTGCTCTGGTTCGCCAGAAGCGGCTTAGTCATGCTGGCCACATGACCCAGAAACTGTACGCCGGCTCCCTCGGCCAATAAAGCGAGATGAGCGCCGCAACCTCAGAGTCGGTCACGACTGGACCTAATGGTCAGGGACCCCTTTACCTCTTACTAAATCAAATTCCTCCTTCATCCCTGCTTCAGATAGGCTGGCTCTATCCAGTGGTGGAACATGTCACTCCCTACCAAAGGAGACACAGGCCACATTCGCACCGTGCATTTAAAAAGCAGAGCGACAATTCTTTGGGAAGCTGGATCGACTGTTTTCAACCTCTCTGGGAACTGTTGCTTTGCAAGGAAAATCAAAGGGGGCTTCTCCTCCTAAAATCTCTCAGCACCTTTAACAAACCACGGTTCCCATGACTCTTTTTGAGTGAAGCCATGGGTGCTTAAAGTGGTATCACAGAGCTTTCCGCCTTTCGTGCTGTTAACAGAGAAATCTGAGGGCTCCCTTGGACAAAAAACAAGGACACCAGCCAGGAATACCAGAATAAACAGCAGCCAGTAGGCTTGGTCTTTATTGAAGAGTGTCATGACAGGACTCCCACCTGCCACAAGGTGGAACAAGATGGAAGCCCCGAACAAAAGAAAACCCAAACTTTTATTAGCTGCTAATCCCTATGTCACACCCCCCCAAACTACATCACTAATACATCATGGTTACATCATGAAAGGGGAGGTCTGGTGGCAGTAATCTGAGCATCCTGGACCCTGCCCCATGGTTCCCCTTGCCCTCCACCACACACCCATCAAGTGAAGCAAAAGAAATATTTACATTTCTCTGTTTCCCAGCCAAGTTAATCACACCCTTTTGTCTTCATCTGGGTTTGTTATTTCTGGAATGGCTACCTGTCTGGCACTCAGGTATCAGGATGCCAGGAATTATCACTCAGGCAGAGGGGCTGCTGAATAGCTGAGCTCACATGTCTATATGAATTTCTGAAGTTTTCCCAGTGAGCCAGTACATAGATACATTGATCAGTGAATTGTTACGTTTGGTATTGTGCAGCAGAGGCCCTTTGAATAGATAGGAAGAATCATAGAATCATAGAGTTGGAAGAGACCACAAGGGCCATCGAGTCCAACCCCCTGCCAAGCAGGAAACACCATCAGAGCACTCCTGACATATGGTTGTCAAGCCTCTGCTTAAAGACCTCCAAAGAAGGAGACTCCACCACACTCCTTGGCAGCAAATTCCACTGTCAAACAGCTCTTACTGTCAGGAAGTTCTTCCTAATGTTTAGGTGGAATCTTCTTTCTTGTAGTTTGTTTTTTTTTTTAAATAATATTTATTAAGATTTTCAAAAAAGAAATACAGAAAGCAAGAATTAAAATACGTTCATAGCCTTATTTTCATATATCCGCTTTCTGGGACTCCCCCCTTCCCCCACCCCTACCATATTCCTTTTTCATATTGTTGGCTCCACAAGCTCTCAGTTCTGAATAAAAAACTTAATTTGTTTAATCCATTATTCGAATTTAAAATTTCTAGACTCCACATCAATACCCTTAGTAAAACACAAAAAATTTCTTTCCCAGGGCCCACCCCATTTTCATTCCACAATTTCCCTTATTTTTAATAATAAAGACACCCCACATAATAGAAGTATCAGAAATAAGAAATAAAGAGTATAATAGATGAGACAAAGCCAATTCAAAAGAAAGAAGTTAACAAGCCTTTGGATTTTAGTTCTCCCCCCCTGTCCCCGGTTTAATTTCCCCCTGGCCACCAAACCATGTTATCCGCCTGGAATTCTTACAATCCATAAATCACCTATTTCCCCCAACTCTTTGCTGGTTTTTTTTTTTTTTTTCTTTTTTTTCCTTTCATACTTATTTTTAGAACACTTAACTTCAGATCTTTAATAAAGCTCCCCCCATTGTTCTTTCCAAATTGTAGTCCAGTTTCCTCTTGTTCCGCTGCTGAAACGTTCTAATTCAGAAGCTTAGTAAGTCTGCAGGGATTATTGTTATTCAGGAACAAAAACTTGCGTTCAGTCCCTTCCTTTCTTCAATAGAAAATCCTATTGTCTCCTTTAGCTGAACACCCTGTAGACAAAATATTATTTCCGTTTTGCAGCTTTCCCAGAAGATAACCAGTCCTGTAAAATTCCAATGGTGTTTTTCCACTTACGACCATCTTTGTAATGTCCCGAAACTCCTCTAGGGGGATTGTTGTAACTTTGTCTTCTCTAGTCCAAAAGTCCGATTGTTATCCATGTTTTCGCCATTTTGTATCCAAGTTTTAACAAGTTGTAGCAAATTGTAACAAATTTAGCCAGCAAAGTTCTCATAATAAAATCCTCTCTGCTTTCCGACTTTGACAGCTACTTTGACAGCTGTCAAAATCTCCGACTCTTTTCACCAGGCTCTCTCTTCAATCACCCCGGTTCCCAGGGGGGGGGGGTTACGTTTCTTCTCCCTCAATTCATCCTCCAGCACAGTTCTTATGATTCCCCATCGTGGAATTCTTAGTTTTTATCAGCAATACAAATCTTTTTGGACCTTGGTTTCCCCGTCCTTGTCTTGAAAGGTTTACAATAGGGGGGGGGACTGACTTCCTTTTTGGATCCCCCCCCGCTCGTATCCAATTCAAAAAGAAATTCTCTTTTTCCTCCTTTTAAACCCAGTTTCCAAATTACTCACGGGTTGTTGTCTAAAAGTCCGAATTTTCAATAGAAGAAGTCAGCGCTCTCCGCCGGATGGCATGCGGCTGCGCTCGGCAGGGATAGCAGAGGACTCAAAGCACCACGCTTCTCCCCGGCACCCGATCCGTAGCCTTTAAAAAGGCTCCTTCACGAGTCGGGAGGGCGCTAGCGGTGCCAGCCGAGTCTCCATGTCCACGACCCTCGTGGCCGTGGTTTTTAAGGGTCCCCGCATCGCCGGTGCGGTAGGACCCAGCCCCTGCCGAGCAGGCTCCCTCCGGAGCTCGGAGGGAGTCCGCCATTCGGCGATGGCGCCAACCCGGAAGTCCCCTTCTTTCTTGTAGTTTGGATCCATTGCTCCGTGTCCGCTTCTCTGGAGCAGCAGAAAACAACCTTTCTCCCTCCTCTATATGACATCCTTTTATATATTTGAACATGGCTATCTTATCACCCCTTAACCTCCTCTTCTCCAGGCTAAACATGCCCCGCTCCCTTAGCCGTTCCTCATAAGGCATCATTTCCAGACCTTTGACCATTTTGGTTGCCCTCCTCTGGACACGTTCCAGTTTGTCAGTGTCCTTCTTGAACTGTGGTGCCCAGAACTGGACACAGTACTCCAGGTGAGGTCTGACCAGAGCAGAATACAGTGGCACTATTACTTCCCTTGATCTAGATGCTAGACTCCTATTGATGCAGCCCAGAATTGCATTGGCTTTTTTAGCTGCCACGTCACACTGTTGGCTAATGTCAAGTTTGTGGTCAACCAAGACTCCTAGATCCTTTTCACATGTACTGCTCTCAAGCCAGGTGTCACCCATCTTGTATTTGTGCCTCTCATTTTTTTTGCCCAAGTGCAATACTTTACATTTCCCCCTGTTAAAGTTCATCTTGTTTGTTTTGGCCCAGTTCTCTAATCTGTCAAGGTCGTTTTGAAGTGTGATCCTGTCCTCTGGGGTGTTAGCCACCCCTCCCAGTTTGGTGTCATCCGCAAATTTGATCAGGATGCCCTTGAGTCCATCATCCAAGTGGTTGATAAAGATGTTGAATAAGACCGGGCCCAAGACAGAACCCTGTGGCACCCCACTAGTCACTCTTCTCCAGGATGAAGAGGAACCATTGATGAGCACCCTTTGGGTTCGGTCAGTCAGCCAGTTACAAATCCACTGAGTGGTAGCATAGTCGAGACCGCATTTTACCAGCTTCTTTACAAGAATATCATGGGGCACCTTGTCGAATGCCTTGCTGAAATCAAGGTAGGCTACATCCACTGCGTTCCCTTCATCTACCAGGCTTGTAATTCTGTCAAAAAATGAGATCAGGTTAGTCTGACATGACTTATTTTTCAGAAATCCATGCTGACTATTGGTGATCACAGCATTCCTTTCTAGGTGCTCACAGACTGTTTGCTTAATGATCTGCTCCAGAATCTTCCCTGGTATTGATGTCAGACTGACTGGGCGATAATTATTTGGGTCCTCTCTTTTCCCCTTTTTGAAAATAGGGACAACATTTGCCCTCCTCCAGTCTGCCGGGACTTCACCTGTTCTCCAGGAATTCTCAAAGATGACTGCCAGTGGTTCTGAGATCACATCTGCCAGTTCTTTTAATACTCTTGGATGCAGTTCATCTGGCCCTGGAGACTTGAATACATCTAAACTAGCCAAGTATTCTTGTACTATCTCCTTAGTTATCCTGGCCTGTGTTTCCTCTGCTGAATCATTTGCTCCAAATTCTTCAGGTCGGGCATTGTTTTCTTTATCGGAGAAGACTGAGGCAAAGAAGGCATTGAGGAGTTCAGCCCTTTCTGTGTCCCCTGTTTGCATTTCACCATCTTCTCCTCTGAGTGACCCCACTGTTTCTTTGTTCTTCCTTTTGCTACGGACATACCCATAAAAGCCTTTTTTGTTGCTTTTAACCTCTCTAGCAAGCCTGAGTTCATTCTGTGCTTTAGCTTTTCTGACTTTGTGTCTACATATGCTGGCTATTTGTTTGAATTCCTCTTTGGTGGTTTTCCCCTTTTCCATTTTTTGTACACATCCTTTTTTAATCTTAACTCAGTTAAAAGTTCTTTAGATAGCCACCCTGGCTTCTTTAGGCACCTTCCACGTTTCCGTCTCATTGGTATTGCCTGACTTTGTGCTTTTACTATCTCCCTCTTAACAAACTCCCAGCCATCATGAACTCCCTTTCCTTTTAGTATTACTGTCCATGGGATCTCACCCAGCACTTCCCTAAGTTTTATGAAGTTGGCTTTCTTAAAGTCAAGAAATTGAGTCCTAGTATGCTTGGCTGCTCCTTTCCACTGTATAGTAAACTTCAGAAGAGCATGATCACTCGCGCCTAATGATCCTTCCACTTCTACCCCACTAACCAGGTCATCAACATTAGTTAGGACCAGACAATAAACTGTGATGAAGTGTTTTGTGGGGACAAATCACAAAAGTCACAAAAGCGATTGTGCTGATTTTGGTAGTGGGCTGCATGTGCATGATATCTGCTGGAGGGGCAACCCCCCCCCAACCTATACATAAATTCCTGCAATGGTGCGGATGTGGCCGCAGTCCCCTAGCACATACAAAATCTAAACGCGGTGGGGGGAAAGCGAGTCTAGGAAGGAAGTGAACAGCCAGCGCTTGGTATTTAAAATGTCGCTGCCTAGATCTTGCCTCGGGCAAGAGATGATCAAAAGAAGCCACCATCTGCACCTGGGGCTATCTGAAGTTGGCTAATGGGTTTGGAGCCCAGCAAAGGCCTGCAATTCTTTTGTAGGGTGGCAGGGATTGTGGGTAAGAAAGAGCTTGCCTGGGCATGCTGCAGAAAAACCACAGCTAACCATCAGGAGAAATCAGGTCCCTAAGGGTGTCTCATTCATAAGAACTGAAGATCAAAGAACTCTCTCATGTAACTGCTCACAGGCTCTGTGTTGAGACAGAATTGGAAGCTGAACTCATTTACAGCCTGATGGCAAGAGCTGGCTTCTTGGCAGCCTCATCTTTGGCTTCCAGAAGGCAAGCTTCTAACCCTCATGGAGGTAGAAGAGGAAAAGCCTGAGCTGGATGGATTTTTTTCCAGAGAGGGGAGGGAAGAACATGAAACACTGGCAGTGCACTGCAACAGGCTATTTTTTCTCTCACACACAACTGAGAATACTGTCTGCACGTCACAACATTATGATGGAAGATTGGGGAAAATTATGGAAAACTGACTTCAAATTTACCGATTGTTCCCTATTGAAGGAGAATTACATGAAGATGATGTACACAACACCAGTGCAGTTAGGGGAAATGTACAAAACTAGTTCAAATATATGTTGGAAGTGTAAGTCTGATAGGAATTTATGGTCTTAGATATATGGTAATGTTCATAACCGCACATACATAGATCAACACAGGAAGACCAACCTGGAACCATTTTGATTCCTAAACTGACCAAATGATTTCTCTGCAAGGTCAAAATGGAAAAGCCTCCCCATTGTCTCTTCCTTCACAAATCCTGTCTTAATCTGTGTTTGAATAAGGGTGTGAGCCTTATCATTACAAAAGACTGCCAAGGCTCCCCAAGAAATCCAATCAAGTAACCTGCCAGACAGGAAATAAACAAGCGACAGGAGAAAACAACATGCAAATGTTCTGTTTTAGACCGCCTTTTCTGAGGGGTGGTCTTAGGTTACACCCCTTCTGTGATGTATGTATAATGTTTCTGGGGGTGGTCTTGATCTACAGGATGGGAATTTCAAAAGTCTTTATAAGCCCTTGCACAGCATTTTGGGGGGTCCTCCTCCTCTCCTGCGTGTGAGGGGAGTACCCTGTTGCAACAGATCAATAAAGATCAAGCTTACTAGCTGCTTTGCTTCTCAATATTCTCTGGTTGGCCTCTGTTATTCTCTCCTACCAATAGGGAACCTATGTAAGGACTCTATATGGGCTCTTGGATACCCCATAAGGGAAAAGGGCATATTTTTATTTACAACATAAGGAAAAGGAGGGGACATTTTATCATATGTGGCGGGATTGTAAGGTAATTACAAAATTTTGGGAAATGATATACAATGAATTGAAGAAAATGTTCCATTTAACATTTGTTAAAAAACCCCGAGGCATTTTTAGTGGGGATTGTAGGGGAAGACCTGCCAAAAAAGTTGAAAAACATCTTCATGTATGCGACAACGGCCGCGAGAGTTTTAATAGCACAAGGATGGAAGACTGAAGAAACCCCAACTAAAGAATCATGGCAAGAAAAATTGATGGACTATGCAGAACTGGCAAAACTGACATACAAGCTACGGGACAAGGATAACTGTGACTTTAAGGATGAATGGGACCCTTTACAAAGTATCTGAAGACGCAACAAAGTGAACTAGACTCCTTGGCAGGTTTTGAATAAACATTCACAAACTTTTTATTGATAATAATCAGCTAAATAGTTTGAGGATCTACAAAACTTTGTAACATGCAGAAAATAGCATTATTAGAGAAACCAAAGACTGGAACTGAGGGAAGTCGGGGGTGGGGTGGGGGGTGGGGTTCTGTGTGGGAGGGGGGAGGGAGGAAAAATGGGGGGGTGAAATAAGGATGATATGTTTTTGGATAATATGTCTTGTTATAATTTTGTATAAAATTATTATTATTATTATTAATAATAATAATAATAAAGATAATACTGTCTGCACATTTTGTCTCATAGCTGAGGTTCTAGAAATGCTGGAAAGTTTCAAGAAAATTGGAGTAAATATTTGATGTATATAAGAAACAATTGTAAATCTTTGAAGACACTGGTAGGGTTGGAATAACTCTTACAGCGTGTAGCTGATAATATGATATATAAAGTATGTGATATTAGAACTTTATTTGATACTTACCAAAGAAATGGAGGGAAGTCAGAGGCATGATAGAGCCTAAGTTAAATATGTAACCTATATATGTGTAATTTATGAATGTATGTATGTTTACTGAAAATCAATAAAAATTTCCTTCCAGTAGCACCTTTAAGACCAACTAAGTTAGTTCTTGGTATGAGCTTTCGTGTGCAAGCACACTTCTTCAGATACGTATCATAGTTCTCATACCAAGAACTAACTTAGTTGGTCTTAAAGGTGCTACTGGAAGGATTTTTTTTATTTTGACTATGGCAGACCAACACGGCTACCTATCTGTAACTGGAACCAATAAAAATTTAATTTGCAGAAAAGAAAGAAATGCTGGAAAGTCACCTTTAAAAAAAAAACAAACGAAAGTGGAGATTTGGGGGGGGGGTTCTGGTTCATCCAATGAGGGCAGCAGGGACTCAGCTAGGAAGAAAGGGGTGGGCAGTGAGATTCTGCTGGAAACAGTGACTCAGTTCTCAAAGAGAGGAGTCCCCATAAAGGCTTTTAACCCCAGCTGAAAACAAATGGAGCATGTCTTAAGTGCATATGAATAAGAGGTTGCCTCTGGGCATGCACAGACTGCATTTGTGCCTCACTCAAGTGCTTAGGACTGGAAGGAGGAGAGGTTTCAAATTATGCACACAGCCATAAGCCGCAGGACCCCTCTCTTTGAGAAACAGCCAGCGGCTTCCAGCTGAGCCTTGCTCCCCACCCCTCTTCTGAGCTGAGTCACGAGCCCATAAAATGTTTCATTTTGTTTGCTCAGAAGATTTAAGATGCAATAAATGGGGGATCATGAGATTTGTCAGTTACATAGTTGGTTAAAATCCTAGTTCCTGTCTGAGTTAAAGGGTGAGGGGCAGGGGAGAGAGTGAGGGTACAGAGGGACTTTCCAGCATCCTTTTAAAAAAAATAATAATATTGCTTTTCATTGATGAAGCAATACAAAATTACTGCCGAAAAACCATTAACAGAACACAAAAGAATGTAACCCACCATGATGAGATTTTAAATTAAATTTCAAACGTACTTAAATCATTGCACCTGTTTGGTTCGATTCCTGTGATCCCCAGTTTTGAAAAAAATAATAAAATGAATTAAAGATGAGAGAGACCGGAGTCTGCTTCAAACCTTGGAGAGACGCTGCCTGCCAGAGCTGACAATGCTGGACTAGATGGGGGGATGCTCTGAACTTCGGATATTCATTGAGATGCATTATGTTGGAGAGGAACTGTAGTTTGGTTGTAGAGCATCTTGCTTTGCATGCAGAAGGTCCCGGGTTCCCTCCCCAGCATCTCCAGGTAGAGATGGGAATGTCTGCTGTCTGATACCCTGGTAGAGGCAGATGGGGCTTTTCCACCTGGAGGCGGGCTGGTGTGGAGGACTCCCTGGTCCTGAATGGGGTAACCTGTCCATGGAGGTGCAGGTCAGTTCTGTGTCCAGGGCAGCTGTTTATCAGCTCCACCTGGTACGCAGGCTGAGACCCCACCTGCCTGTGGACTGTCTCGCCAGAGTGGTGCATGCTCTGGTCATCTCCCGCTTGGACTACTGAAATGCGCTCTACGTGGGGCTAGCTTTGAAGGCAACCCAGAAACTACAACTAATCCAGAATGTGGCAGCTAGACTGGTGACTGGGAGCGGCCGCCAAGACCATATAACACCGGTCCTTCAAGACCTACACTGGCTCCCAGTAGGTTTCCAAGCACAATTCAAAGTGTTGGTGCTGACCTTGAAAGCCCTAAACGGCCTCGGGCCAGTATACCTGAAGGAGCGTCTCCATCCCCATTGTTTAGCCTGGACACTGAGGTCCAGCGCCGAGGGCCTTCTGGCAGTTCCCTCACTGTGAGAACCCACGTTACAGGGAACCAGGCAGAGTAAACCCTGCACAAATCCAGAGTGGAGTCCCTAAGACAGTTACATGACGTCTTATATGCCCCTTTGTGGCAACCCCCTCAGCCAAGCTGGTGCCAAATATCTTGCTATGCTTACCACTGGGCCACATCTGTGAGGCATGCTTGGGTGCTGCTGTAGCAGGAACCCCCCACCCCAATCATTCAGTTTGTACAAACTTCACACACTCACACTCACACACTACATATGCCACACTTCTGTTATAAATTCATAGAAAAATCAACCATACATCGGATTTGCACTGTTCCATTTTTATTTTACTCCATATGACAAGAACTATCAAAGGGGGGTGGCTTGGTTCTGGTCAGCCATAATCCCTTCACCATCCCAGCACATCCACAGGAGCCCTGCCCAGTTGCTATGCCAACCCTGATGGTCCTAGACAGAAGACCATCAAGATCACAAAGAACTTGCATATGGGAGTGGATTCAGCATGGACTGAAACAAAGGACAATGATCAGATCTTCCCTCTGGGGGCAGGAAACTGTCAACTCCTCTTTGTCTCCTGGAAGTGACTCATGGGCAGGGGAAAGGAGGAACCAGCCAGGTGACAGGACACTCAGGTTACCACCACAACTCCTCCCTCAACCCCTCCTTTCTGTAATGTATGCATGATGTCAACTCCTCCTTTCTGTAATGTATGCATGATGTTTCTGGGGGTGGGCTTGACCTAGAGGATGGGAATTTCAAAGTTTTTATAAGGTCTTGCACACCATCTTTCTGGGTCTTTCCTCTCTCCTGCAAGTGAGGGGAACACCCTGTTGCAACAGTTCAATAAAGGCCAAGCCTACAGGCTGCTGTTTTGCTCCAAATTATCCTGGTTGGTGTCTTTGTTTTTGTCCAAGGGAGCCCTCGGATTTTTCCGGTAACACTGCTCACCCCCAACTTAGGGCTCCAGGGGTCAAGTACAATCCATCGAGCAGCACAATGGACCCGTGCATCTGGTTGTTAACCAGAAAGCTGGTGGTTCGAGGCCACCCAGCGACGGCTGTGGGTAGGACTCCTGCATTGCAGGGGGTTGGACTAGATGGCCCTCGTGGTCCCTTCCACCTCTACAATTCCATGACTTTAAATGGAGCCATGAAACAAACAGGTAAGCAAGAACCCTCAGGTGAAAAGGTTAAAAAAAGAATGGGGTTACTTTAAAAACTACCTGACAAAATACAGTTCCAACAATAACACTCGGTTGTGCCTAGATATAAGGGAATTTTTATTATTATTTAAAAACAATAGAATACAGATTATTTAACTGTAATAATTGTGATGAAGCCACAAAGAGATAGAGGGAAGTCAATAAACATATAAGGGACACAAACAAAAGAAGAAGAAAAGAAATAAGAAGATAACTCCTCTGTAGGAATTTTGTGTATAGAATATTCAAATTAAGGTTTGTACTCCTTAAATAATGTTGTGTATTTGATAAATATCTTCTCTCTTTGTTTTTTTTCCTTCTTTTTTATAATTTCAAAAATTTTCTTTTATGTATTTTTTATTTTTTTCTCTATGTGGTTTAGGATTAATCTATTCCTTTTTTTCTGTATTTTTTTTTTAAATGAAATAAAGATTGAGGGGGCAGAAGCAATTAATCCTGAGGAAGAGGATCAGAGCGTAGGGAAAAGCCACTGGCCTGTCTGATGCTGCCCCCTGATGGACATGCGAGATATGTGCAGCTCTGGTCTTGGGGGGGAAAAGGACCAGCCCATCCTATGCACCTCTATGAGATGGTACCTAAGAGGGAGCAAGGTGAGATGGACCCTTTTAAAGCAGAGGTGGGTGGGAACCCAGATGTTGTTGTACTCCAACTCCCATCATCCTCAGCCAATGGCCAGGGATGATGGGAGTTGTAGTCCAGCAGCATCTGAAGAATAGTAGTGGAGAATCTGTTTTGCATGCAAAAGGTCCCAAGTTCAGTCCTTGCCATCTCCAGGTAGGACTCCCTGTCTGAAACCCTGGACAGCTGATGCTACCAGACAATGCAGGCAATACCAATGTGTCCAGGGCAGCTGTTTATCAGCTCCACCTGGTCTGCAGGCTGAGACCCTACCAGCCTGCAGACTGCCTCGCCAGAGTGGTGCATGCTCTAGTTATCTCCCGCTTGGACTACTGCAATGCGCTCTACATGGGGCTACCTTTGAAGGCGACCCGGAAACTACAACTAATCCAGAACACAACAGCTAGACTGGTGACTGGGAGCGGCCGCCGAGACCACGTAACACCGGTCCTGAAAGACCTACATTGGCTCCCAGTACGTTTCCGAGCACAATTCAAAGTGTTGGTACTGACCTTTAAAGCCCTAAACGGCCTCGGCCCAGTATACCTGAAGGAGCGTCTCCACTCCCATCATTCTGCCCAGACACCGAGGTCCAGTGCTGAGGGCCTTCTGGCGGTTCCCTCACTGCAAAAAGCCAAGTTACAGGGAACCAGGCAGAGGGCCTTCTCGGTAGTGGCGCCCTCCCTGTGGAACACCCTCCCACCAGATGTCAAAGAGAAAAACAACTATCAGACTTTTAGAAGACATCTGAAGGCAGCCTTGTTTAGGGAAGTTTTTAATGTTTAATAGGTTATTGTGTTTTAATATTCTGTTGGAAGCCGCCCAGAGTGGCTGGGGAAACCGAGCCAGATGGGCGGGGTATAAATAAATTAATAATAATAATAATAATAATAATAATAATAATAATAATAATATAGTGGTGCCCCGCAAGACGAATGCCTCGCAAGACAAAAAACTCGCTAGACGAAAAGGTTTTTCGGTTTTGCGTTGCTTCGCTAGACGAATTTCCCTATGGGCTTGCTTCGCAAGACGAAAACGTCTTACACTTTTTTTTTTAAAGCCGCTTGAAGAGGCGCAGTTGCGACGGACCGTGCTTCGCAAGACGAAAAACATCGCAAGACGAAAAGACTCACGGAACGAATTATTTTCGTCTTGCGAGGCACCACTGTATAGATGGACCAGAGGGTCTGACTCAGTAAAAAGTGGCTTCCTGTGTTTCTGTTCAAACCATTCCTTTTCTCAGAAACATGAGGTCTGGAATCTTATTGGATTTATAGCAGATGGACTATAGCTCAGTGGTAGAGCTGTTAGGCTACCTCTATCCCTTTCATAGAGCTACAGTTCCCAGTGTGGTTTAACTATCTATCCCTCTTCACAGGGTTTTTTGGGATCCTAACATATGGTTACCAGACGTCCCCGTTTCCTGGGGACAGTCCCTGGATTTACATATCCGTCCCCAGACAAAATCCGTCCCCGGAATGTCCCCGGATTTCATTTAATGTCCCCGGATTTATATTTTAAGTGTTGTAGATTTATTAGTAGGGAATGAATGTTGTGTGATTGGTTCAAGGGCACAAGACACATCATATGGGGACTTCTGGTGAGGCAAAATGGCGGGCACCACGGCAGCAAGCAGCTCCTGAAGCCAGCCAGAGCCAACTGCGCTACCAGGCTGGCTCCAGGCTGCTGAGACTGCCGCTGCCACTGCCAAAGGGGAACCAGGGACGCCCAGCGTGTCAACTGTGGAAACCACTGAACACCCCCCCCCCGGCGACCCAAATCGAGCCGGGAGCGAGATTGCCTGGCCACCCAGCCGACTGCCCACAGCACTCCGGGGCCAGTAAAAACCTGGCAGACTATGGCCCGGGGGCCGTATCCGGTCCAATCACCTTCTAAATCCGTCCCACAGACAGTCCGGGAATCAGCGTGTTTTTACATGAGTAGAATGTGTGCTTTTATTTAAAATGCATCTCTGGGTTATTTGTGGGGCATAGGAATTCATTCATTCATTCATTTTTTTCAAAATATAGTCCAGCCCCTCCAAGGTCTGAGGGACAGTGGACCGGCCCCCTGCTGAAAAAGTTTGCTGACCCCTGGTCTAAACCACCATGAGTTGCCGGTGAAGGTGGAAGTATCTGTAACTTTGCATGCAAACAGATGAGTTTGAAGAACAGGGCTCTGGCAATAGCTCCGTCCGTCAGATATATTAACAAGCGTCTTGCCAATTTCAGTCCCGGGGAATGAGTGCCGGCGCTATTAATGCTTGGCAGCACCAAGAGGATATTAAAGTTGTTGTTTCTTTTGTGGCAGTTCCTTGTTTAATGAAACAGATAGTGTCTGGGGTGGCTCCCGGCTCCGTGTTGCTCGCTTCGTATTGACGGGCGCTGGAGAGCAGCCCTGGGTTCCCATAAATCAGGAGACTTGTAAGCTGGCCTTAATTACTTGGTTCCCTGCACGAAGTAGCATTGTATGCCATCCGTGGATGAAATACAGCCTCATAAAGGCCCCCGTACAGATAATTTCAGAGAGATACACAACTCAGCCAGGAAGAGCCTCTTGGGAACGGTAAGGAAATTAATATCCAACCCCAGGCGTGTTTGCTCAGTGATGATCAGTGATCAAAAGGAGGAGAGCCACTTCCGACAGGTGGTTTTACAGGCGCATGTAGCATAGACAACACAATACATTCGCATCTTGCATGAGGGGGGTTACATTCCAGGGATACTGTGTTAACAGAAAAATCTGAGGGCTCCCTTGGACAAAAACAAACAAAGACACCAACCAGGATAAATTGGAGCAAAACAGCAGCCTGTAGGCTTGGCCTTTATTGGATACTGTCGCGACAGGACTCCCACCCGCAACAAGATGAAGCAAAATGGAAGTCCAGAACAAAAGAAGACCCCAACTTTTATTATGAAAAAATTCCTTCCTGTAGCACCTTAAAGACCAACTAAGTTAGTTCTTGGTATAAGCTTTCCCCCAGAGGGAAGATCTGATCATTGTCCTTTGTTCCAGTCCATGTTTAATCCACTCCCATATGCAAGTCCTTTGTGACCTGGATGGTTTTCTGTCTGGGACCATCAAGGTTGTCATGCCAACTGGGTAGGGCTCCTGTGTATGTGATGCAATGGTTAAGGGAATATGGCCGTCCTGTATCAAACCACCCCCCTTTGATAGTCCTTCCTTCATGGAGTAAAATAAAAGTGGACCAGTGTAAATCCGATGTATGGTTGATTTACTATGAATTTATAACAGAAACGTCACATATGTTGTGTGTGTGTGTGTGTGTGTGTGTGTGTGTGGTGTTTGTACAAACTGAATGATGGGGGGGGGTTTCCTGCAACACTGCGCATACGCGAACATTCGTATATCTGAACCACACCTTGGAACTGCCACCACCAGGGGTGCCAACTTGAAGAAAATATTGTGGAGGCCCGGGTAAGCCCCGCCCCACAAATTGATCACATGATGTAGTGCACACACATCATTTGAGTGACGATGCCCATCAACTTGGGGCCCCCCGCCCCCCTCAATTATTTTATTGCAGGGGCCGGAACCCCCCCCCCCATGGCACCTAGGAGTTGGCTCCTATGACCATCACATGGCCACCTTTATCTTCCAAGCAAGGTGGAGAGCTTTTAAGCTCTTTGCCTTGCCTACCTGATTTCTGAGATGCTCTCACAAGGCCATCCGAGATCTCATGAGTGCATACCTTCCAATATTTCTCCAGTGAAAATAGGGATGTCCTATTTAATAATAATAATAATAATAATAATAATAATAATACCCCGCCTATCTGACTGGGTTGCCCCAGCCACTCTGGGCAGCTTCCAACATATAGAAAAATATAGTAAAACATTAAACAGATTAAAAAAAACCTCCCTATACACACCTTCAGGTGCCTACTAAAGGTTCTATAGTTACTTATCTCCTTGGCTCGGGGGTCACAGAACTCCATACCCTCCCACGTTTCTCTGATGAAAATAGGGACATCCTAAGGAAAAGTGACGGGACACGGTTGGCGCTGTGGGTTAAACCACAGAGCCTAGGGCTTGCCAATCAGAAGGTCAGCAGTTCGAATCCCCGCTACGGGGTGAGCTGCCGTTGCTCGGTCCCTGCTCCTGCCAACCTAGCAGTTTGAAAGCACGTCCAAGTGCAAGTAGATAAATAGGTACTGCTCCGGCGGGAAGGTAAACGGCGTTTCCGTGCGCTGCTCTGGTTTGCCAGAAGCGGCTTAGTCATGGTGGCCACATGACCTGGAAAAATGGTCTGTGGACAAACGCCGGCTCCCTCGGCCAGTAAAACGAGATGAGCACCGTAACCCCAGAGTCGTCTGCGACTGGATCTAATGGTCAGGGGTCCCTTTACCCTTTAAGGAAAAGCGGGACATTCTGCGATCAAATCAGAAACCATGACGGCTTCTGTAAATCTGGGGCTGCCCCTGGAAAATAGGGGGACTTGGAGGGTCTGTGAGTTCATCCCAAAGCCCGCTAAGCCAGGCACTGGGAAAACCCAGCGCAGAGAGAGATTTTAAGTTCCCTGCCTTGCATGCAGTGGCGTTACAGGGGAGCGGGCAGTGTGCCCCCGTGTCTGGGGGTGTGTGTGACAAAAAGGCACCCCGCTGGGGCTCGCCCCGCTGGGGCGGAGCGAGTAGCCATCACACCACCGCAGCTGCAAGCTGAGGATCCTCCGTTTGCGAGCAGAGGATCCCAGCACTGTTGGCAAACCGCTATGTACAGCGCATGTGTGGCGTCACTTCGTACGGCGCATGCGTCGTACGTAGTAACGCCGCACATGCACCCTACGTAGCGACGCCCCACCCTGGGTGTCACAACACCTTCGTTCACCCCTGCTTTGCGTGCATTTAATTTGTGTCATTCCAATTATCCTTCCACCAACTGTGCAAAGTCACAACTGCGCAAGTTAAATGTGCGTGACTTCGGAGTCGACTGTATATTTTGGAAAGCTTTTCATCCGTTTTCTATGCAGCTTGACACCTCTTTAGATATCCAGATTTGGCATGATGGTTCCCGAGATCAAAGAGAAGGAGGTGTTTTGTCAACGTTTCAATACAACCGGATGCCATTTTGAATCAAGATGGCTGAGCGAACCTTTCAAAACAGCCTTGGTGTTATGTACTGAGTTGAATAGGATCCAAAACGCAGCAGTCTGATTGGTCCTAGAACAATAGGACCCAAAATGCAGCAGTCTGATTGGTCCTAGAACAATGCAGCAGTATGATTGGTCTGCAGGAGCCACCCAATCCACCTCCAGATGGAAGTGAATCCACAACCTGATTGGCTTATAGGAGAATTCCGGAATTAGCCAATCACGTGCAGCCCATTGTGTAAATAATGTATATAAAGCAGATACTTTGGGGAAACTTTCATTCCTCCTCACCACTATGAGCTGAATAAAGCGCATGAAATCCACTCTTGACTCTGAGTATATTTCACTTGGTTTTAACCAAATTTTGCATGGTGGACAGAGAGGTCAGCATCGCATCCATCACTTTCCCCAGGGGCCCTGCCCACCACTGGAATGTGGCCCCCAGATGATCGTCCATGAAGTTATGTGGCCCTTGTGCTGTAGAAAAAGGTCCCTCACCCATGCTGTAAAGGAAGCTCATCCTCTTACTTGGTCCACCACGCCAGAAAAGATGCTGTCGCACGGCATCTTCTTCTGCCTTGCCAGCAGCGGGCTGCCTCAATGCATTTTGATCTCCTTGCCAGATGGTAAATTACATTCCCTTAGTTACAGGGGGGAAAGCAACAGAGCAGCTGACAAGCTCAATCTGCTTAGTGCCAGGAATTTTTGTCCTAATCAAATTAAAAGGGATTTACCTCGGGGGAGGGAGGGAAGACAAGACAGACAGACAGAAAGAATGGCGAATCCAATTTAATTGGCGATGGAGTCCTTTCTGTCCGTCTCTCTCCCCCCCCCCCCCGCTCCCTTCCCTGCTGCCACTCAAGCTTCCATTTTAAAATTAAAATAGATGGATCCACCTTCACATTCCTGGAAAGCAGCATGAGGAGAATTTAAATCGGGAATGAGCTGAAATAAACAGCAGCTCATCTCAACACTGAAAGCAATTAGGAGGATGTGCTTACAAGCTCCGGGGGAAACCCAGCAGCTTCGGAGGTGTGCAGGAAACTCCTAAGTCAGACCACTGGTCCATCTAGATCAGTGTTGTCTACACTGGCTGGCAGCAGCAACTCACCACAATTTCAGGCAGTGTTGTGTGATAGGAATTTTGAGATCTTTGATATATGTTAAATGTTCATAAGTGTACCAACCAAGCACGTACATAGATCAGCACAGGAAGACCGACCTGGAACCATTTTGATTCCCAAACTGACTAAATGTTTTCTCTGCAAGGTCAAAGGAAAATGGAAAAGCCTCCCCATTGTCTTTTCCTTCACAAATGCTGTCTTACGGGTATGTCTGTGTATGAATAGGGTGTGAGCCTGTGATCTGGCTCAGGAACTAAGTATTTATCATTACTAAGTATTTATCATTACAAAAGACTGGCCAGGCTCCTCAGGCAATCCAATCAAGAAACCTGCCAGACAGGAGATAAACAACAACAGGAGAAAAACAACATTTAAATTTCTGTTTTAGACCGCCTTTTCTGTGATGTATGTATGATGTTTCTGGGGGTGGTCTTGATCTACGGAGTGGCAATTTCAAAAGTTTTTATAAGGCCTTGAACACCATTGTTCTGGGTTCCTCCTCCCTCCTTCGTGTGAGGGGAGCACCCTGTTGCAACAGATCAATAAAGATCAGGCTTACTAGCTGCTTTGCTTCTCAATATTCTCTGGTTGGCCTCTCTTATTTTCTCCTACCAATAGGGAACCTACTTAAGGACTCTATATGGGCTCTTGGATGCCCCATAAGGGGGAAAGGGCAGAGATTTTGTTTACAACAGTTGTCTCCAGAAAAGGGGGGGTGTACCCTGAGGTGTCATGGACCAGTTGGACGCAGAGGAATGGTGGGAGGAACCAGCTGGGGAACCCCCAAGGGAAGAATGCTCGGAGCCTGGGGATGGGTGGTGCGATGATGATGAGGGGTCAGAGGGAGAAGACTGAGAAGAGGTGTAAAATGAAGAGGTGAAAGGGCTTAGTGAGCGGGTCGAGTCGGTGGCAGAGAGGAGTCCAGAACTGGAGGCAGATGCTGAAGTAGGAGAGTGGGATGAGGGAGGCCAAGAGGCAGAGATGAGTCTGGCTGGTGAAGAGTCATGGGTGTCTCCCCCTACCTGCTGTGACAAGCTTCCCCGCTCCTTGTCTCCCAGAACCAGAAGAGGCATGGAAAGGGCAGAGGAGAGGTTGGCTGCAGGCTGGCGCAGTCTCTGGCTGTTTGGGAAAAGCTCTGAGGAGACAGGGACTTTCAGTCTTGGCGACTGATTTTCATGGAGGAAGACCCCCCAGGAATGAGCTGCTCTGCTCAATCAAGTCTGTGGAGATTGTGGTATTCTAATAAAGAGTTAACTCCATCTTTGAACTTTGATTACTGACCGGCAGACTCCCATGACAGCTGCTGCCTGTGCATATTCTTCATTCGCTGAAGAAGTACAAAAGGCCGCTCAGTCTTGGAGAACTTGTCCTGTATTGTCAGGAATTATTTTATTCCCTACCAGCTGCATCATTTTGAAAGTGTTGTTCACTTAAATCTGGAGAAAAACATCTCCTACCATATTGTGTTTTGTATTTGCATAAGTAATAAACTGGAACCATGTTTCTGAGAATTTCTCTGTGCAAATTTCTTCTGCACTGCTGAGTTAATTTCTCATCAAGAGCCAACTACCAGATCCTGGCATACCAGGAGAGGAAATCACTTCTTTGAGGACAGCATTGCCTGCTGCAAATTTATTAAGACATTCTACTAAAAAACAATATTCTTGCACGCCGCCCCAATCTCTGAGCCGTGTGAGGTTTCAGGGATTCTGGGTTCGATTTCCGTGGAATGAGGTGCAGCAGAGACTGTGGTGTCTTTATGATATAAGGTTTATTTACACACATGTATAACCTGAGCCTACGATGGAGGAGCTCACAGCAACAACCCGCCAAACAGTCTTGCTTCTCCTATAGTTCATAGTTCACAGAACTGTAAAGTTGGAAGGGACCCTGAGGATCATCTAGTCCAGGGGTTGTCAACCTGGTCCCTACTGCCCACTAGTGGGCGTTTCAGGATTCTAGGTGGGCGGTAGGGGGTTCTACGGCACAAGCTGAATCCTCCTTCCATCGAGCACTGGTGGGCGGTAAGGAAATTTTACCATCAAGAAAGATGCATTAGTGGGCAGTAGGTATAAAAAGGTTGACTACCCCTGATCTAGTCTAAGCTCCGGCAATGCAGGAATATGCAGGAATATTCAATATGGGGATTGAACCTGCAACCATGGCATTATCAGCACCACGCTCTAACCCATGGGTAGGCAAACTAAAGCCCGGGGGCCGGATCCAGCCCAATCGCCTTCTCAATCCGGCCCGCAGACAGTCCAGAAATCAGCGTGTTTTTACATAAGTAGAATGTGTCCTTTTATTTAAAATGCATCTCTGGGTTATTTGTAGGGCATAGGAATTCATTCATTTTTTATTTCAAAATATAGTCCGGCCCCCCACAAGGTCTGAGGGACAGTGGACTGGCTCCCTGCTGAAAAAGTTTTCTGACCCCTGCTCTAACCAACTGAGTTATCCATGTTGTCAAGCCTAGGATTCCAGCAGAAGTCAAACCTGCCTCCGACTCCCAGCTTCTGCCTGCTTCTAGCCTGCTCTCGGTTCACACACTCTGGCTTTTTACTTTTTCAGTACTAGCCAGGGAAGGGAGGGGAGCCACCCCCCCATTTGCCCTCTAGCACAAAGCGGTCCTTAGGGGCAGGGCCATTAATTCACAAACTTTCTTGACTAGTTCAGCAATGGAATCCTCCATTAGATTTTAACCCTGACTGGATCAAGGAACCCAGGGAATAGACGGGACTCAAGCATACAGAATAAGTCCCCAAACTAACAATATTTTTTTAAATAAAAAATCTGCCCCAATTAATTAGGTAGGTTGCCTTCCCCACCCTGCCCATCTCAGTCTTTTAAAGGCTTCTAAGTTCAGGACATTTTGAAATCTTGCCAATGGTTCCGTTTTATTCTTCTTAAAAGATTGTTAAGCCTGAGGGCAGAACCTGTCTTGTTTTAATTGATTTTACATAAGCGGCTCTGTGAGCTTTTTAGAGTGAAGAACAAAGGTACAAATGCTCTAAATTTATAGAGCTAAAGGCCAGTGCCCCAAAGAAGGCAAGTTTTTATGATATTGCTTTGAGCACTGTGATATAACAGTGTGGAATAACAACAACAACAACAACAACAACAACAACAACAACAACAATTTATTTATACCCCGCCCATCTGGCTGGGTTTCCCCAGCCACTCTGGGCAGCTTCCAACAGAACACTAAAATACAATAACCTATTAAACATTAAAAGCTTCCCTAAACAGGGCTGTCTTCAGATGTCTCCTAAAAGTTTGGTAGTTATTTTGGTAGTGGTTGGAAGAGAAGACTGAGACCTGGGAGAGACTGGGCAGTCACTTTCTGAACACGATGCTGGACTAAATGGGCCATTGGCCTGACCCAACAGGCTTTTCCATGTTCTTAGACAAATGTTCAAATCCACCACTCAGCCATGTAGCTCACTGGGTTGGGCCAGTCACTGCCTCTCAGCCTAACCCACCTCACAGGGCTGCTGTGAGGATAACATCGGGGAGAACAGTGAGGGAGGGAAATTAAATGTACAAATGAACAAGCAGACAATTTTAATTGTGTGAAGGTGAAAGCTTTTAGATAAAAGGATATTTTATTTTTTAAAAAAAGGGGGGGGGGGAAATCCAATCAATAAATCAATTAAAAATGCTGCAGCCTAGTAACAATGATTTTATATATTACCATCATTATTGGCTTGGGATGTACCCAGCTAAATCATACTCAAGAGTTGTTCTTGTTTAGTCGTGTCCGACTCTTCGTGACCCCATGGACCAGAGCACGCCAGGCACTCCTGTCTTCCACTCCCTCCTGCAGTTTGGTCAAACTCATGTTGGTAGCTTCGAGAACACTGTCCCACCATCTCGTCCTCTGTCAATCTTTCTCCTTGTGCCCTCCATCTTTCCCAACATCAGGGTCTTTTCCAGGGAGTCTTCTCTTCTCATGAGGTGGCCAAAGTATTGGAGCCTCAGCTTCACGATCTGTCCTTCCAGTGAGCACTCAGGGCTAATTTCCTTAAGAATGGAGAGTTTTGATCTTCTTGCAGTCCATGGGACTCTCAAGAGTCTCCTCCAACATCGGCAAGCCACTCCAGTATCCCTGCCAAGAAAATTCCATGGACAAAGCAGCCTTCTTGCAGTCCATCAAACCTCTCCATTCTGAAGGAAATCAGCCCTGAGTGCTCACTGGAAGGAAAGATCCTGAAGCTGAAGCTCCAATCCTTTGGCCACCTCATGAGAATAAAACACTCCCTACACCCACTGAAATTACTGCGCCTAAATTAACCCTGTCCATTGCTTTCAAGGGTTCTAAAATACGACTACAGTTTAGATACAATGGCACGTGATCCCTTTTGAGAATCCTTGGACGGGGGAGATTTATAAATAAAATTAAAAATTAAAAATACATTTTTTAAAAATGGCTCCTGCTCTCTCGCTCCCCTGCCTTTCACAAAGGTACACTGCCTCTGACTATGGAGGTTTCTCTCTCATACGCACAGCCAGCGAAGACAGCCTCCCCTACCTAGGTGAAGGGCCTGTCACGTGACGCCAGGGCAAGCCCGGGTCACGTGACGTCGCTGCATCCGCCGCCGCCGGTCGCGCCTCGCGTGACGGCACCACTCTGCGCCCAGCACGGCGGCGCTGAGCAGAAAAAAGGAGAAAGCGGACCGCTGAGGGGGGGAGTTCGCGGCGGGCCCAACAGTCGCCGCTTAGGGGCGGCCGAGCTCCGGGGCGGAAGCGGCCGAGCGGGTAAGGAGCCTCCGAGAAGCCTCCGGCTGAGGGAAAAGGAGCGGGAGGAGAGCGCGGGAGGGGGAAAGCGGCGGGCGCTGGGCGGGAAAGCGGCGCTCCGCTCCGCGCGTGCGCACTGCCCTGCTGTGAGAGGAAGCTGGCGCCCGGCGCGCATGCGCGGCCGAGCGACGCTTTCCCCGCCCCCCTTTACCAGGGCCAGCAGTGCGCCGCTTTTCCCCCGATAGACTCGGCGGCGTTCTGCTTCGCGCATGCGCGCCAACTGCGAGCCGGTGTTCTCTGCGTCTTAAGCGACGATGCGCTCAGTAAGCCAAAGGGGCGGGGAAGGCGGAGGTTCGCGTTGCACAAGAGGAGAGGATGGGAGAGGTGGGTGGGCGATGAGAGAGGCAGAGAAAGGGGCGGGAGGGGTTGTCTCGCGTTGTCATCTCTTGTCTGCCTCGCGCTTCCTTATTTTTTTGGGGGGGGGGGATCGGGGCCCTGCAGAGAAATCCAGCCAGCGGATCCTGTGCACGCTTAACCTGGGAGCGCAGCCCCGTGAGGCTTGCTCATGTGGGGAATTGCACAGTTAGTTAGCTTGCAATCCTGCATTCCCTTACCTGAATTCAGTGGGCCTGACGTCCGAGTGTACACACGCAGGGTTGCGCTATTCAAGGGCAGAGCCACACCATTTAAAGCACATGACAAAAAAAACCCCCACCAAATAACCCCAGGAATGGTAGTTTGTGACGGGTACTGGGAATTGTAGACCTGTGAGGGGAAACTATAGTTCCCAGGACTGTTGGGAGTCCTGTGCTCTTTAAATGTGCATTGGGTGTGCTTTAAATAATAATAATAATAATAATAATAATAAATTTTTATTTATACCCCGCCCTCCCCAACCAAGACCAGGCTCAGGGCGGCTAACAACCAATAATAAAAACAAGTTGATTAAAATACAGTTTAAAAGATTAAGATACAACATTAAAACATTAGGATGCAGCCTCTTCACAAATGCAAGGTGTGGATCAGGCATAGGCAGACTTGGCCCTCCAGATGTTTTGGGACGACAACTCCCATCATCCCTGACCACTGGTCCTGTTAGCTAGGGATCATGGGAGTTTTAGTCCCAAAACATCTGGAGGGCCGAGTTTGCCTATGCCTGGTGTGGATCTTCCCCATGAGTATTGCTGTCCTCCTTTCCACCTTAACTGCCCCCTGCTCATTATACCTCAGCGCTCGGCGCTGCAGATAAAATGAGAAGAAAGCTGCAGGTGAGAGTGGGCTGGGTGTTGCATGCCTTTCTCTCCACACCTCACTCTAGAGAAAATGGAAAGGAGATGGTTTAAAACCTGGGGCTGCTCACTAACCCCAGAAACCTTAATGGTCTCCTCAGGAAGCATGGAATTGCAGGCCACTAGCCTCTTAGGCTTGAGCCCTAACCCCATCTACTATGGAACTGGCCCCATTGAATTAAAGAGGCTTTGCTTCTGATTAGATGGAGTTACAATTGTGCTGCTAGGGTGGTTTTAGAAAGAAGGAAAGAAAGAAAAAGACAGACTTCTATCAAGTGGGATGTTGGAGTAGGATGGTTCACCCAGTCCTCCCCTCTGCCAGCCCGCTGCCTTTCCAATATGGTTGCAGAGGAAAATATTTTGTTTCCTCTATGCATAGGAACCACAAAGGCTGGAGGAGGAGGAATGGAGTGACATGTCCCTTCATTTCCAACCTGATCACTTTCCTGTATGGAATTCCAGGTTGCCTATGCAAACAGATGAACTGTTAAATACAAGGTGTCCTTTTATTTTAAAGGAAGGGATATGCTTATTATTGAGTCATGACTTGAAAACAATATGTTTCCTTGTTGCTGTTCAGTATGGTTAGCATCAGTGCCCACATGATGCTTAACTGTGGTTGACTAGAAAGAGATGATCTTAATGCTGATGGGGGACAGAATTATTGAAGTATTGGAGCCTTCAAACAGTTCTAATACAGACTGTGTGCCCCATATTTCTTTGAGAGTACAGACTGTGGTACTGGCTGCAGAATTCAACTTTGCAAGCATCTGGACTTTAAAAAGTAAAAGTTTCCAGCCCTTATGGTTGCTGATGTTTGCATGGAATTCCACAGGAGGTACCTGGTGAAATCTCTAAAGCCAGGGTAGTGTGAAATAAGATGTCCAGTGGTCCATGCCCGACTTGCCCCTTTTGTGACTAGTAAATCCAGCCCGCCAAAGTTAGTAACATGCATGGGGCTGGCAAAGAGTGACAGAGAACTCCATCGCTCTCACAGCAGCATGTTTCACTTCTGCGCTGGAGGCTTGGTGTGTGGTGGTCCACTTGGTTTCTGTGCTGGGTTCTGGAGAGGGACAGAGCCCTCCAGTCTTTCTCTGCCAACCAGCTCATCTGCCTGCATGGAATTCCTTATTGCCTCTTGCTGTCAGGCCAGCGCTTAAATGCAAGGATGAGTGAGCTGCAGTAAACTGTTCAAAATGAAAGAGTGGTGCAGACATGCATGATTTAATCAGGCTGCAGTTCAGGAGTGGGGAACATTTGGACTTCCAGCTGTTGCTGAGTATCCCTGAGCTGCTTTGGGAGGAAGGGCCTGATAAAAGTTTAAAAGTAAATAAAGCTTCCATCAGCCCTAGCAAGTATGTCTAACAGGCGGAGGGGGGAGGCAGGGAGCTGTAGTTCAACCGCACCTGCTGTAGTTCATATATATATATTGCAAATGTGTGCAGTTGAAATGTTATACCCTGAAAAGCTATACTATGCTCACCCCTGTTCTTTAATGGCCCCCCTCTTACCCGCGCCCCAGTATATTTTGATTTAATCACCTTCATTTCTGCAGGCAGTTATCTGTGCTTCATGAGAGAGGCCTGCCTGCAGATCAGAGCTTAATTGAAATTGGAATCCATGCTGCTTTCCCCAATTGTCAGCCTCTGCAATAACATTAAAAGCAAAAAAGGGGGGTGCCTTTTCTTTCCACCTTCCTCTCTGAATCTCAGTGTGTGTTGCTCACCAAAAATCATTTGCTTAATAGGTCTCCCCTCACCTCTCAGATGTGTTAACTCTTATTATGTGTTGCTTCCTCCCGGGTGAGGACTTGACTGGCCTCTTTGCTGGTGACTATAAATAGTCTAGGGTAGTAGTAATGATTGGTTCTCAGTGTTCATCCCACTGCATGGAGAGCCTTGGGGTTTTCCGTCTGTTGCTGAAATGTGTAGCTTTCTGTTCCTATTTCCATTTCACTTCGGAGGTAGGCTGGTAGGAATATGGAGAGCTTGAAATGTTCCTGATTGCTTATCCTCTCTGGCCGGAGCAAGAGGTGCGTGAACAAGCAAGGTGAAATGGTGGAAGAGGAGAATCAGGGGAGAAATCCTACAGAGTTATTTCCCAGTGTGATTGGACATGGACCACAGTGTGGGTGGAGACACCCTTTCTCCATGTTGGCTTGCTCATGTGTCAGCTTGAACTTTCTTCTCCATCTTGCTTTTCCTCTGAGGAACTCTGAGTGGCTTGTGTGAGATTCCCAAACAGATACTGACTGCAGTCTCTAATCCCCCTTGGTGTTGGCCATGTGCCTCAGTTGTTCCTGCTCTCGGTGGGCTAAATGGTAAAGAGCTCTGTGGCTTGTTTTGTTTTGCTGTGGAACACGCCTTGAGTTTCACTCGTTGGTCCCTCTCTGATTCTTAAGATTATTTGTTAGTTCTAGATGCATCAAGGCCACTGTTCCTTGGAACCAGCCAAGCTTCCTCCTAAAACAGCAACGTTAGACAAAGATATCCAAAGTGAATAACATGCAAATGACTTTGGTAGCCCAGCTGTCAAGCCTTCTAGTGTATGCTGTTTAAAGGTGCATCAACCGCTTGTAAAAACGCGCTTCGCCAATCTGGAGGGCGCCAAGTTGGCGAAGGCTGCTATATTTTAGAATGTTTTATATTATTGGCTTCTGCCTCATAACGGGCAGACCAGCAGGTGGCTGCTTACAAGCCTCAATTGTACCAACCTGCAGAGTGTGTGTAATGGGATACGGTGATGATTCTATTGATCTCTCAATTCCTCTGAGGGAAGCTTTCTTTTTATTGCGCCTGCTTCACATGTAGCACCAGTTATCTTTACAGAGTGCCAGACGGAAACCGGTGTGCGAATGGGTAGTTTTAAATATGGCACCTAATTAATGTGTGGAATTTGATGTGGGGGGCTATGGCAGTGGAAAGGAAAAGCGGATGAAACACGCGTGAAGGCTGTCTGTACTATGCTAACTGAATCAAATGGAACCTCCACATTCAGAGGCAGTCTCTGATGACCCACTGCTGGGGATCAGCAGCAGCAACAGCAGAGAGGGAATGGCCTTCATTCCCTGTTTGTGACTATCCTGATAGATCTCCAAACTTAGTTCAGCCCTCTGCTGCACTGATGTAGGATCCTGTGTGTTTGTGTGTGTAAAAAAGAAAGAAAAATAAATGGAAGACATCCTTGCATTAGGGTACAGTGGTACCTCGGGTTACATACGCTTCAGGTTACACACTCCGCTAACCCAAAAATATTGCTTCAGGTTAAGAACTTTGCTTCAGGATGAGAACAGAAATCGTGCTCTGGCGGCGCGGTGGCAGCAGGAGGCCCCATTAGCTAAAGTGGTGTTTCAGGTTAGGAACAGTTTCATGTTAAGAACGGACCTCTGGGACGAATTAAGTACTTAACCCGAGGTACCACTGTATTGCCCATTAAGGCACTGCTTATTGTGCTTCCCAGAGAAGGAGGGGCTGCAGCTCAGTGTTGAAAAATCTGTTTTGCATTGTGAATGCTCCAGGTTCAATCCCCGGTTTCTTCAGGTAAGGCTTGGAGAGAACCCTGTCTGAAATCCTGGAAAGCCACTGCAAGTTAGTGTCGACCAGGAGTTTGCAGACTGTGGTCTATGGACTACCAGTGGTCCGCATACTTCATTCAGGTGGTCTGGGAGGATGGCAGATCCATCCCATTAAATATTCACAGTTGCTTTTAAATTGTGTTTCCGTGGCTTCGTTATTTCTTATATTGTATTGCAATTTGAATCCTGTGGAATAGACTTAAAATACAATTATATAAGGAGAAAATGTCATTAAAAATCATACAGCATCTAGCATAGCACATTACATTGCTACAACACGCATGAAGCAATTCGCCAAGCCCCTCAGCAACTTCAGAGTAGTTAGTGGGAAATTATTTATTTATTATTTGAACCACGAGTGTAGACAGTATTGAGCAAGACAGACAAATGGTAGGGTAGCTTCCTATGCCTGGACCACCAGGTTGGCTGCTGCTGCAAGCAAGGGATTATTGACCAAGATTTGGCTTTGACTTGATCCAGCTGGTCCCCTCTGATGTTCTTAAACAAATTCATAAAAGCTGCTCCCTTACATTCCAACGAGTTCTGCTCTCTGGGTTCCTTGGCCAGACTGCAGGTGTTGGCAGGATTTGTCCCAAGCATTACAAGGGGCTTAGCCCCTCTAGGTCCCAGTCGGAGTCCCCAGGAGGACGGGTTGCTCTCTGGTGTCGATGTGGGGTAGGAGGACCCCCCCCCCAAGGTAGGCTTGCCCCAAGTGTGGAGTGCACCTTCACAGATTGTAACTTAGAGGGGGGGAAAGTTAAAACAGATCCTGATTTAAATTTTGAAACCTGACCCTAAATGCATTGGCTTGTATCCAACGAAGTATTATGCCCAAAGTAGATTCCCTGAAATCAAGGGATGTGGCTCAGTTGATGCAATGGTAGGGTACACACAGTTTAAACGAGGAACGTAAACCCTCAAGTGCTCCAGTTTTCTGATTCCAAACCCTAGACGGCGCACATTATTTTTATAAATAAAAACAAATAACCCTTGATAGACCCCCCTCCAAACTCCCATTTCAGTTTGTCCCATCCGTTTCTAAAGCCATCTATACCCGTGTTGTTCATCACCACCACGTGTGTTTAACAGGGAAGGTTTATTTCTAGGCATGTAGCTGTGGAGGCTGGTGTTAGCAGCTTAAACATAGCTGTCAACTTTTCCCTTTTCTTGCGAGGAATCCTATTCGGAATAAGGGAATTTCCCTTTTAAAAAAAGGGAAACGTTGACAGCTATGAACTTAAACCATGCCTGATGCTGCTCTTTGAATTTCCCTTCCCTCTCCTTTTCAAAAAGGCGGTACCTGGGAAGAGGGAGATTAGGGAAAGCTCCGCCGAGGTTTCCTCCTCTCCTCTCTTCCGCCAAAGGGTTTCGAAGGGTGGAGGCGGAGAGTTTTCTGCCCTCTCCAAAGAAGGCGGCTCCGGCTTCACTTCCTCCTACTCCCCATGTTTCCCCCCCCCCGTATCACGTGCTTGGTGGCGCCGCGCTGCTGTTCTTTCGTCATCAGCCCTTGCCGGCGACCCTCCTGCACAATAGAGGCGGCTTCAGTCGACGGTGCCCGCAGGGTAGTTTTTTTGGGGGGAGGTAAGGTAAGGCCAGGCCAAGGCAAGCTTCGCTCGGAAGGGGATTGGGGCACGGGGGGGGTTGCATGTGTGTGTGTGTGTGCAAAGTCCTGCTTTCCACCGACCTGGAAGAAGCGCCCCGTTTCCCATGCATGCAACACAAGGGCCGCACAAGCCTCTCTCCAGCCCCCTTTCCCCCCTCTCCTCTGGGGCTGCACCAGTGCCCCTCCGTAGAACTGCACCAGGAAACGCCATGCATGCAACCTGCCTGTCTCTTGACGAGCCCGATCCAGTTGCATGCCTACTCGGAAGTGAATTTCGCGGAGCTCGGTGGAATTAACTCCCGCGTCGGAGAGGGACATAGGATTGCAGCGTGATCTGTGAAATGGAACCTCCGGGTTGAGAAGCAGTATACCTTTGAACGTCAGTTGTTAGGAGAGGGATCAATCCCCGGAAATCGGGAGGGTTGTTGTTTTTCTGCCTTGTTGAAGGCTTCGCAGAAGAAACATGCAGCCAGCCCTTGTTGGAAAAGGGAGTACTGTTAGTCTGGGCAGCTGCCCATTAAACAGCACGGTTTGCATTAGTTGCTAACAAAATCAGCTGTAGTTTGGGAAAGGAATGTAGGCTATGTTAGAGAACTAGTGTAGCTTAATGGTGAAAAGACTGGGTTGTGAACCAGGAAGTACTCCGTTAGATGTATGTTGTACCAAAGTGGAGCAGTGAAGGTTAAGTGCACACACACACAATAGGATGATAACCATCCTGGACCACCTTAAAGGGTTGTTTGTGAGCATTATTTTAAAGTGCTCTGTATAAATTCTGAGTAGTTCCGTTTATTTTTGTTATGAGCTTCACTATAGTGGACTTGGATCTTTCGTATCTCATTGATGGTTGTGTGGTATGCATCTTCGATTGTTTACATTGACTTGTTTATATCTGCCTCCTAAAGATTAATCCAAAGTGGCTAAGCACACATTAAAAAGTGTGTCTCCTGTGCTTACATTAATCCACAGCATGGTGTGTTTTCTATAGTCCAATGCATGCAGTGTTAACCCCTCCCCTTGAAGTCTCCCCGCAATCCTGTGTCTACCAGTGGCTGTCCTGTGGGAAAGGTTCTGTGAGAACACAGAGGCAGACAAAGGTTTCGTACACATTGCCACTTACTCCTACTCCAGCGCTCTCCCACCGCTGGTGTCCATGTGCTTTCTTGAGAAACACTGTTGCTTGATGCATTTCTCATCTGATTTGAATATATAAACTATTGCTATGCTGAGGTGTATACTTTTCAGACATTTCTTGTGCATGTGCGGATGACAGCCTATGTGCAGTTGGCAGTTTCATTGAGTAGCAGTTTGGGGTGCATGAGTTTCAGGCACGGGGAAACAAACCTGGTAGTGGTGTGTACAGCTGCTTAAAAAAAGCAACTTGAAGCACAGGGGGAACTACTCCCACTGTGTTTTAAGCCGCTAATGTGTACATGCCAGCAAATCTGGCTCCTGTCCCAGCTCCCTTTGCCCCTCACACAAGTATTGACCACCAATTTTCTGTTGCAAGGATCCTGACAACTCTTTTACACATTGATCATTGTCTTGCGACATTAATGTTGTTTGTAAGCCATCATGGAAGGAATTGCTTCCTGAAAGGTGGGGTATAAATCATTGTTGCAATGATGACCACACTTCTAGGCATTTTTCAGGCTATGCTGTCTTTCCTTTTCCCTACACCATATGCAGCAGTTTCTCTGCTAAAAAGCACATGTGTGCGTGCTTGTTTCTTGGCTTTCGGGGAGTGGTTGTCTTGTAAGAGCATCTTGAAGCTGTAGGTAGACACTTCTGCCTCTTGATGTGGCCAAAGCATGGTATTTAATTTATTTGGAACCCAATAGCCGTCACTGTCTGTTGTTGGTACAAGAGAAGCTAAATAAAAATTAACACAGAACAAGCACAAAAAAACAATAGCAGCATTAAGCAGTTACAGAAAGTCACAGAAAAAAACACATTTAGACAGTAAAGACAATATACTGGAGAATAAAAACACTGTTGGTATAGGAACCTGGTCAACCATCGGTTTTACAGGAAAGCCAATTCACAGAGAGCCTAGGAACACGGGAATCTGTCTTGCACCAAGTCAGGCCAGTCTAGCTCAGAATTGTCTACACCATTGTTTCCCAAACTTGGGTCTCCAGCTGTTTTTGGACTACAACTCCCATCATCCCTAGCTAGTAGGACCAGTGGTCAGGGATGGTGGGAATTATAATCTGAAAACAGCTGGAGACCCAAGTTTGAGAAACGCTGGTCTACACAGTTAGGCAACAGTGGCTTTCCAGCGACTTAGGCAGGGCACATGCCCAGTGCCGCCTGCAGATGGTGGGGATTGAACCTGGGACCTTCTGCATGCAGAGCAGGTGCTCTTCCGCTGAGCTAGAGACTGTTCCTTCCATGGGAAAGATGGAGGATGGTTTCCCCCGGTCCTCCTAAGTAGGCTGGTAGCAAGACCTGTTGCTGCAGCAACTACCACACCATGGCACTGCACTGCAACAAGACGCTGCTTGGGGAGATGGAACTTGGTCCTCTACTTGCCAATCATAATTTAAGAAGAGCCATTGTGGATTGGGCCCAAGGGGCAATCTAATCTAGCATCCTCAGTCCATCATAGCGCCCTCCGGATGCCTCTAGGGATGCCCACAAGCAGGACAGGAGAGCCACAGCTTTCTCTCACTGTCAGTCTCCCAGCAATACCCTTTTAGAAGTAGACTGCCTCTGAACATGGAGGTTCCATTTGAATATCATGATTTCTCATGACCATCTTTTTTCTCAGTGCGGTAAGGCACTATCTAGCCCTTGTGGTTCATTTCTCTCTTAAGCAAAGTCCCTTGGCTTACTGATCGTGATTTCTTTCAAGAGACACGAACCACAGTCAGTGAATTCCGTAAGCACGGCAGCCTGAAGATTAACAAGCCCAGCCCACTCATGTTTTTCAGAAGCTGCCGTAAGTGCTGATCCTTCCCTTTTTCTGGGTCATTTATATTCTAGCAAGTTTCAACTAAATATCTGATGTATGCTTGTTTTGGTTTCTGTGCATGTGTTACAGATAAATAAGATATTGCCTCACCGCGTGTAACACAAGTGTTTGTTGCTGTGGTTGAGAATACAGTGGTGCCTCGCAAGACGAAATTAATCCGTTCCGCGAGAGTCTTCGTCTAGCGGTTTTTTCGTCTTGCGAAGCAACCCTATTAGCAGCTTAACGGATTAGCGCTATTAGCGGTTTAGCGGCTATTAAAGACTTAAAGGCTTAGCGGATTAGCTGCTAAAAGGCTATTAAAGGCTATTAAAGGCTTAGCAGATTAGATAAAGGGGGGGGAAAGCGAAAAAAAAATCTCAAGACTCGCAAGACATTTTCGTCTTGCGAAGCAAGCCCATAGGGAAATTCGTCCTGCGAAGCAACTCAAAAACGGAAAACCCTTTCGTCTAGCGGGTTTTCCGTCTTGCGAGGCATTCGTCTTGCGGGGCACCACTGTAGCTGTGCCAAGTGGGGAGGCGGTGAGCTCAACCTTCCCACCCCTGCAATCTTAATTTGTAGGATAATTGTTGTCAGTAACTTTTATCCATGTTAAGTAGAGGACCAGGCTAATTTCCTGGATGGTGGGAATACCATGCAATCTGTATCTGTCCTGCTACATAAGCCGCCCAGGAGGGCATCACTCCTATCAGCGACCATAAAGCAACTAACTGCACCTTTTGGATCACGTGCATTGGATCACGTACATAGAGCTCATTGCAGCCATCCAGTTTTGAAGTAACCGGTGCCTGAACTACTGTGGCCCAGCTTCCCCAGTCCAGGTTGCAGCTGTCGTAACCAGTTGCAGTTGGTAAAATGCACTTCTATCCATTCATGTTACCTGGACCTCCAGGGACAAAGCTGGATCCAGAAGCAGCCCCAGACTGTGAACCTGCTCCTTCAGGAAAAGAATGGACCAATTGCTTGGACCTGGGAACCCTTCGCCCACAGTGCCTCCGCCTTGCCAAGATTCAAGCTCAGCTTGTTTCTCCTCATCCCATCTCACCACTGCATCCAGGGCGCTGTTCTAGGGCTTGCATGGCCTCTCCTGGATAAATAGAGCCGAGTGTTAGCAGCATACTGATGGCACCTTGCCCCAAAACTCCTAATGACTGCTCCCAGCGGCTTCATATAGAAATTAAATAGCGTTGGAGATGAGATAGTGCCCTGCGGCAGGCGCCCCATTCATTATGCACATCAAAAAGAGAGCTGAACGGTATAGTTGCCTCTATCCCGAGTCAGAGAATTGGCCTCTCACTTTGAAGGCAGCAGCTCTCAGCAAAGACTGCCAGACCCATTATTGGTGCGTTGCAGGGGGTTGGACTGGATGACCCTTTGAGTCCCAACTCTACAGTTCTGTGATTCCTTTTTATTAACTGCAGATGTTGGAACCTGGAACCCTCAGGATGCAACACAAGTTCTTTGCCACAGAATTGTGAGCCCTTGAGAGAGTTCTTCCCGGGTAGTTGTGTGTGGGCTTATTTGCATGGCTGATTTTATTTTGCACAAAGCCTCTGGACTCTGCTACCGTCAACAGCTACGACATTTTGCAGACTGTTAAGTTTGGCTTTGAAAGTTGTTGAGATGTGCATTTCACTTTAGTCAGTGTCCATGCTGCCTGAGACCTTTCTCATTTAAGAATCCAAAGAAGGAAGATTTTTTCCCTTTCTTTTTCAAAGCGTATTCTCAATCGGGCAGGAAATGGGATATGTGTGAACTGCAGACTTGGCTGCCACAAGAGATGTTGTTGGCTCCAAATAATTGAAATATGTTTGGCAACGCCATGAATATTGGGCACGTACTTTCCCTCTGGGATAAAGTTACCGCCCTTGAACCTTGTTGCAAAGCGCAGCGTGAGAGCTGCCACTGGGGTGAAATTTCACCTTCCCGGCTCAAGTGACCAGGCAGTTTGAACAGAGCCAGAGGGGCTGGTCTCAGAGTGCCAGGTTAGACAGGTGAGTTGAACTGTGGCTGGTAAGTTTCTCTGGTGCTGTTTAGGCCCCCTGGGTGTTAGAAGAGGGTAGGGGCAAACTGGGAGTGTGAATTCCTCCCCTTTTGTTACTTTGATCCCCCCCCCAACTTATGCTTAGCTGGTTTCAAGAACATGATGCAAACACATGCAAAAGCTTAGATCTCCTTTTGATGTGTCACAGCTGCCTGAGAGAAGGCTGCTGGCTGAAACCAGAATGATGTTGTTGTTGTTGTTGTTGTTAGAATTTATACACCACCTTTCATTTGAAGCAGAAAATACCAAGGTGGTTCACAAAAAGATAAAGACATCAGCGAAACGACGACAACAAAACCGGTAATGACACAGCTGCCCACAATTAATTAGAATGCATTGTAAAACAGCTGCATTAAAACATCCACGATTAAACTATATAGTAAACAAGCCCATCAAAGCAGCATCGCAATTAAAACATGAGTCTTAAGCGGGGAAGTGTTTGTCTGAACAGGTGTATGTTCAAGAGCTGGTAGAAGGCCAGTGCTTGATGGGGCCTCCTTTATTTCAGCAGGTAGAGCATTAAGCAACACTGGTGCCACCACTGAGAAAGCCCACCTCAGTGTTACCACAAGCAGATAATCATCAGGCTATGGCAAAATCAATCGTCTTAATGCCTTACCAGGCAGTGGTGGGAAATGGCACCTTTTGGTTAACCAGGTCCAGAGTTAAGCTCTTTCCTTCCTCCTGGAAAGACCTGCCTCCATCTTTCCAGTGTATCTTGAGGCCATTATATATTTTTTGGGGGGTGGGGAATAACTTGTGTTTTAATGGGGCAGAGCGCTGGTGGGCTTTGAATCTTAACCTTGGTGAATTGAGGAGAGGGCCCAAACTTACAAGAATGAGTCCTATAGAGTATGCATGAATACCCAACGATCTTTGTGACTTCACTCTGAAAGGCAGACACTGTATATAATATCACATCGGTGTGGGTTGTTATCGGGTGCTTTATTGGCCATAGAGCTATTCGCTGTAAGGTTTTAAAATCCTTTCACGTTCATGTCGCAAATGCGTGGTGCTCAATTTAGTGCTGTTTTGTTTTTGTTTTTTAATTCTTTCGGATGGCTTCTTTGCCAAAGATGGACCAGGTGCTTCCCACTGTTCCTCAGCCCATGCAACAGCTGTGCAGTTCTGCCCCCCCCCATTGAACTGACCTGGCGAGCTCTTCCACAGTCACCATGTGCATGTCTCGTTTTGCACCTGGAGAGGCGAGCGGGTTATCTGAGCCTGTTAACCAATCCGAGGAGGAAAGTTTATGCTGTGCCATTTGCAACCTGCCCTTGACCTGGTTTTGAGCTACGCGCCTGCATCGCTTAATGCTTCTCACTTGGGGTTCTAGGATGGCTCCTGGCGCCTCTGCTCTGTTGGCTGTCTGAGATCTGTAGGTATCAATTATGTGTGTTAACCCAGCATGCTGGCTTATGGGAGTTGTAGTCCAAAATATCTGGAGGGCATGATGGACTGGCCTATGACTATGTTAAGAGGAGGTAGTTGGAGGGAGGGGGCGCAGGTCACTTCCGTTCAGTTTTCTCTTCTGTCATATCCAGGCCTCATCTGCACCATACATTGAAAGCACTATTTAAACAGTTGTGGCTTCTTCCTAAAGAATCCTGGGAAACTGTTGTTTGTTAGGGGTGCTGAGAGTTAGGAAACCCATATTCCCCTCCCAGAGTTCCCTGGGAAAAGGAATTGATTGTTAAACCACTTGAGAATTGTAGCACTGTGTGTATTGTAATTTGTAAAGATGGCACGCACCCATAGGAGGTGAAGCCAGAGCAGTCATTCATACATTCACCTAGTCATTCACTAGGCAGGTTCTTTAATACTCTCTGTACTGGAAGTTACTGAGCAGTGAGCAATGACTGAAAAGAGCCAACTCCATGAAGGCAAATGGGCAGTTGCTGTTGCGGATAGATGCATGTGTGTCTCAGGAGCCTTCGAAACAAACAAGCAGATAGAGGTGTGTGAACTTAGTACTGAGGCTGGTTTAGGAATGACCAAAGGTATTGTTAAGGAGATGCGGAAAGATACCCCAAACTGCAGGAAGCTGGTGCCTCTTTGGTTGCAGTGTTGCAGCAGAGAAGGCTGAGTTGAGGTCTGGCAGCTCTGGGTAAGGGATAAAGGAAAGAAGAGTTAGAAGTGAAAGAATCTCCCAGTTAGAGAAGCATGAGATTCTGGTAAGTGCTTTCCCTTCTGCCTCGCAGATAATAGTCCCTCCCACCAGCCTGTGATGAAAAGGAACCAAAAGTATTTTCCTGTAAGTGGCGGTGGGGCTTTCCCTTTCTATGATTTTTTACTTCTAGGCAATGCTGCAATGAGCTTGCAAGAGAGGGGGAGGAAGCACTCATCATCGGTTTCTCTCCCCACCTAAAGTCCCTGCCCCCAACCCTAAAGCTAATGGCTTTAACTCCGGCCCATCCCTCTGGCTGTAACTAGACACTCCTTGGGCGGAACAGCATAGAGGGAGGCTGGACCTCCGGAGAATTGAAAGCGAAACTTATCTGGCAGTTATGTTAAGTGAGTGATCCAGCCTGCCTGCTGTACTGTGGAGAGAGAAGGGAGGAGGATAGTGGGGTGTTTGTGTAATTCTTGCAGAGTCCTTGCTTTGTGGCGAGCCTTTCCTTCTCCCCCACCACCCACGGGTGTCTGTGTCTCTCATAGTGTGGGGGACACACACTTCCTCTTTCTTCTCTTCCCTTGCCCCCTCCTTGTTCTGGGGAAGGCCTTCTCTTCGCAGAGCTTTCCCCCTCTTTTTTTGTTTCTTGCTATCTATGCAATGCCTGGTTCTTACCAGCGTGGAACAAAAAGAGGTAAGACTATCCAATTTCCCTTATCTATACCTGTTTTACCAGTTGCCTCCCGTTGAAATGCCTGGAATTCCCTCTGCTACCCCTCAACCAACCAACCCCCCCCCCGCCTTCCTTGTTCCCTTGTAACTCCTGAAATTGGGGTAGTTAGGGTTTGAACAGAGGGTATTCTGGAAAGGAATATAGCTCCCTCTCTCTGGGCTACAAAACTGCCGAAAACCCCAGAGAGCCACTGCCAGTCAGTGTAGGCATTACTGAGCTAGCAGGACCAATGTTCTGACTTCTCATAAAATAACTTCCTGTTCCCCAGAGAGCAGGAGACACTTAATTTGGTTGCTGCAAAAAGAGTCTTGTGGTGCCTTGAAAGATAACCCATCCCATGTCTCCATACCATAGTAAATTTGTGAGTCTGAAAACACCACAGGTCTCTTTCTTTGTGTTTGGGTACTGTGACAAACTGAAGCCACAATACTGTACCTACTTTCCTGGTGACAAAGCCCCCGTGAACTTGGTGGGGCGTGCTGAATGTGATCCTGTATATCTAGGAATGTAAAAGGATTGCTTTGCCAGGCTGCAGTCTTGCTAGCACTTGCTTGGGAGTAAGTTCTGTTGAACTCAGTGAAGTTTGCTTTCGGATAGACCCGGCTGGGATGGCCTTAACAGGGCTACCCCTCTTAAGGATTTCTTTTTCATCGACTGAAGGGAAGATATAACTGTTATGTTGGTTCTGTGGGTTAGAACAAGGTGGTTGTTTTTATTTTTTTTAAAAAAGTTTGGCGCTCCAACATCAGTCATATATTTTTCCAAATCTGCCTCTTGGAGAGGAGTTTTGAAGGCCAGGGGTGGTCAGTTTTACAGCTGTACTGAGCCAAATAGACTCTGAAACTGTAAACAGACTCTGCTGACAAACCCAATTTGCAGCTGGGTTTAATGACAAAAATCTCACATATGTATAGACTGGGGGAAACCCCAGTCATTTTGGTTTACAAGTATTTCATCCTGGCATCTGGAATCTTAACTCTGCCCCAGGGTTGTTCCTCTTAACTATTTTCTAAAGGTCTCCTTGCCATTCTGCCATGAAGCTGCTCTTAATCCGGCCCCAACCATATCACCACAAACGCAGGCAATATGGCTGTACAGGGAAAGGTGGGCTATGGGGTAGTTTTCCTTTTAAGAACATGAGGAGAGCTCAGAGTGGCCTGCCTGGTCCAGCATCTTGTTCACACCGTGTCCGAACAGATGTCGACAAGAAACACACAAGCATTAGCCAATCTCTGCACCTGCAGTTTGCAGCAACTGTTAACTCAGGACATGCTTCCTCCGACAGGCTTAGCAGCCACCGATGGCCTCATTCTCCCTGAATTTGTCTATCACTGCCACCTGGGGGAGTGGATTCCATAGTTTAACTCTGAACTGATGGGAAGAAGTGCTTCCGTTCTTTCCCCCTGAATCTCTTTTACTATGTGCTGGGAAGTAAAATCGCACAACTCTTGCCCAAGAAACCCTGAATCAAGCTGAACATACCTTGCGTTGAACTGTGTTTGGGAGACTCGTTCTCCATCCCAGGCTCATCTGTAGATCTCCCCTGACCTTAGTGCCTTAAGCCAGTCTCCTCCTCTGATAAGGGAGCGCAGGTCTTCAGTAGCTGTAGAGGAGGCGTCCACTCTATCTGACGGGAGCCTCTTCCCGTCGTCAGGTGTTGTCTTTTGGGAACTGGGGCAGAGGGACTGGTTCGGTAGAAGTGCGTCGGCTCCCCCGAGCGTGTATCCGAGGTCTGAAACGTGCCCTGTTCTCTTGTTTTCTCTTTGCCAGGCCTCTGCGCAGCAGCCCCCGTGAGAGCAAGCCGCAGCTGCCTCTCGTCTGGTGCCCATGTGCCCGCCCCCAGCCCTGCGCCCCAGCAGCACGCTATGAGCAGAGGTGTCACTCGAGGCAGAGGTTCAGATCAGGTGCCCCCAAAACATAGCGGCCTCTCTAACCCAGCTTTCTTTAACGGTCCTCTTGTCCCGCAGGGAGGCGAGGATTTTCGGCAGCGGCAGGTCCTCTTCCTAAACGGGCAGCTCGGCGAAGCCCCGCTGTGGCAGCCCCGGGCGCAGCGACCCCAACTGTACCAGGGCTACCGCCGAGGTCCAGGCACCTTCTCACCTCCCCAGAGCTCCCAGCACAGCAGTTGGGGCGCAGCCAGGAGGCTTCCCTGCAACAGTAGCTGGCAGGAGCAGAAGCAGCCTCCCCAGCCCCCCCGGCCGAGGTACAGCGGCAGTTCAAGGAGGGAAGTTGACGGGCTCATCACAGACTTACGGCACCTGACGCTCTCCGGCCAAGGAGTTGAGCAGCGGCTCTTGGATATCTTGGGGCAGCTCCGACCTGGGGAGGCCGAATCTGCCCGCTGCCTTGCCCGTAAACTCGAAGTGCAGAAGAAGGAGGTCAATCATCACCTCTACAGGCTTCTTACACGAGGGCAGTTGTGCAAAATAGGGGAGCACCCTCCGTTGTGGAGGTTAGCAGACAACCCTAGGCCCCAGGGAGCGTTGAGAGAAGGGAACTCCGCCGGCCAGAGGGGCCAGGGCCGATTCCCAGTTCCTGGGGTTGGAGGAGGAGGAGAAGAGAGCTCTGCCTCTGACCCAGAGGACTATCCCGATTCCGCCGCCATGGCCGAGGTCAGGGAGAAGATCTGCAACTACCTGTTCAGCGTCGCGGACTCGACGGCGCACGACCTTGCCAAAAACATCGGCCTCTCCAAGGCCCGGAACGTGAACTCCACCCTGCTGTCCTTGGAGAAGCTGGGGGAGGTGTGCAAGGAGAACGCCAACCCCCCTAAGTGGTCCCTCACGGACAACAAGCGCAAGAGGATGCAGAACAAGCAGAAGGCGGAAGAGGTCAGGGAAATGGCCGCCCCTGCTCCAAAACCGGACCCCGAGCCTCCGACCCCATGCGCGGAACCGGAGCTGCCCGCCAGCTTGCCAGCTCCTCCTCTTCCTTCCCCTTCCCCGCCTCCTCCGCCGCCGCCACCGCCGCCGCTTCTAGAGAGTGAGGAGGAGAACGTCGAGAACGGGCAGCAGGTGTCGTCGGAGCCAGCAGAGCAGGGAGAAGCTTGCTCTCCCCGGGCGGCGGCCCCCCCTCCTCGCAAGCGGCCCCGGTACCACTGGTTCCCCAACTACGACAACTTTGAGAACGGCAAGTGGGCCACCGACGACATCCCGGAGGACCTGAATGCCATCAACAACCAGGACGAGGAGTCCCGGTGCATCATGGAGTCCCCGCTCTCCCCCAGCTACGCGGCCCAGTTCGACACGGCCTTCCTGTGCACTCCCTTGGAGAAGCTCATGGCGTGCCAGAAGAAGAACCCCGTCAGCGGCTTGATCGAATACACCCAGTACACGTACCAGCATTGCGAGTTTGTCTTGCTGAAGCAGAGCGGGCCGTCACACGAGCCACGGTAAGAGAGGAGAGGGAGAGGGATCGCTTTCTGGGGAGGGGGTTGTTCTTACCGGGGAAGCACTGCTTGCTCAGTGTTTATGTGTTTGTCTCGGACTGTGCAGGTCATTGGCAAATATGTTAAAAAGAATAGTTTTCTCCGAAAGGAGAAGGGGATTACTTTTGCTCAGGTTACGTTTCAATGCATTTGCCTCGGCTTTGTACAAGTCACTGCAGACATTAAAAAGAGCAGTTTTCTTTAAAGCAAGAGATGTGAATTGGTTAAAATGCTAGTGTTATTGCAACTGGTTTAAGATTGTGTGTTGCCCCTCTTCCTTTCACAACTGCTTTTGCGTATTACTCTGCCCCATAAGTTACAAAAGCCTCTTAATAAGCAGGCAGATGAGATATATTTCAAGGCTTCCCTTAAAAAGGAAAGAAAGGCTGTTTGTTTTAGCACTTTAAATGCAGGAATCTCTGTCCTTTCTTTCTTTCTTTCTTTCTTTCTTTCTTTCTTTCTTTCTTTCTTTCACAAAACACATTCTTCTCATATTAACAATTCGAGTGATGACACAGCAGTCTCTGCTGAATAATCTAATAATGTCCCACAGCCCCAAGTCCGTCTAAATTTAGTTAGTAAGCTCTGTGGAGCAAGGACTCGCCGTCTTTTAAAAACTCCACACAACGCTGAGATGCTGGTGTTGAAACCCTGATCATCGTGTGTGGCGATTGGTTTCCGCCTTCAGGGCTCTGAAGTTGGGGAGCGCAGGACAGAGGAACGAGCATGAATGGGCAGCAATAGGAAGGTCTCGTTTCTACTTGCTACATCTCCTCCTTCAGGCCTGCGAAACAGCCACTTGCAATTTAAGAATCGCTTCCCACTGCCAGGCAGCGAAAGCCTCAGGGGGAAGGAGGAAGACTCAGCTAAGCGAGAGTAAAATGCAGAACCAAACCACCTGCATGCTGAATGTAGTTCTCCTTCCTCTCTCTCTGTGTCTCTCTGTCTCCAAATTTGAAAAGCGGTGCTTGGCATGAGCTCTGCAGTCCCCTTTAGAGCCACATTCCACCATGGGCAGTCTTCCTGGGGCCACGTGCAAGCAGTGGGTGAAGCCAGAGGTGAAAGTGAGCAGGAAAAAGGCATGCGAAAATTGGGGAGTTTCTACACCCACCTACCCACATCATTCAGGCGAGCAAGAAGCATTGCTGAAGTTCAAAGGCACATTCTGTCCCGACAAAAGCACTTGAAGAGGGTGCATGGAAGGGGGGGATCAGCCTGGGGAGGGGGATGTAGCCTGGGAGGTGCCCTGGGGGGCAGATAGAGAGGCCTGGAGGGTGACATTTGGCCCCCAAGCCAGAGGTCCTCCACCTCGGCTTTAGAATAGCAAATCTTCAGCTGCAGTTCCAAAGGGGGGGGGGGGGTAAGCCCGCTGTGTGGCTAATTAGTAGTTTTGCACTAGGCAAATATTATGCCCCATAAGTTCCTGTATGGCTGGAGGAGTTCCACGCTGTCTGCTTCTGGCAGGGAGCATCTGTTGCCATGTGGGGGGGACCCGGAGCGTTCCTCTTCCCTCCCTCTGGCGCATCGCTCTGAACAGTTGGGTGGGTTGGATTTTATTTTTACATTCTTGCTTGGCTGCTTTTATAGCCACTGTGTTTTTAGAAACACACACACACACGAGTCTCTTTCTGTCTCACTCCTTGCCTTTTCTAGGCACCAGCAGAGTGTGTGTGCCACCCTCTGGTACATCAATAGACCCGCTAGACAGGAAAATTGGCCTACTTTTTTCCATGAGAGCAGATTCTTCCCGTGCAAAGGAGCGGGGAAAGACAAGCTGTGAGGACGGGGAGCTTGAAACCGCTATGGGATGTTTGGCTCTGTAGTCTCTGTTGCTACCTGGGCCAGTAGAGGCTGGTCCACTTGAACTTATGGGGCTTTGCCCTGCCAACCTCATTCTGCCCCCTCAGCCAGCTCTCACCTGCCTGCCCCTCTTTCTTGCATCCGGCTTCCTCCCACTTAGCCTCAGTGTTGCCCTTGTAGATCTCAGCAGGGAGGGTGGCTGTGGCAAAGCAGAAATTGGGCGGCGCCACCTACTGTTGGGCTCCCTTCCTTCGGCCCTACAAGCCCCAACAACGGGTCAGCAAGCTTTTTCAGCAGGGGGCCGATCCACTGTCCCTCAGACCATAGTTTTTTGGGGAAAATGAAAGAATTCCTATGCCCCACAAATAACCCAGAGATGCATTTTAAATAAAAGGACACATTCTACTCATGTAAAAACACACTGATTCCCGGACCATCCGCAGGCCGGATTTAGAAGGCGATTGGACCGGATCCATGGGTAGGCCTTATTTTGTCTACCCATGCCCAACAAGCACCTGCCACCATCAGCTGAGGCCTTTTTCTTCCTTGTCTTGCTTGTAGTGCTGCCACAGTTTGAAACTGGGTTCCTTGGGAGTTTTAGTTTTTGGGGTGGGATGGGGCTTCCTCCAAAGAGAAAATCTGCAATGGCAGTCCAGCTTCCCTGAAAGAGAACTGTTAGCACATTCTCAAAACAGGGTCCAGTGTGGTTCCAAATCGGACGGCGGAACCGCATGTTGATATTCCTACATTTCAAGGGGTTGGGCTAGATGAGCTTTGGGGGACCCCTTCCAACTCTACGATTCTATGATTCACCTGGCAGCCTCTTTGTCTTGGCAGTGCACAGCCACAGAAGAGGGCTGGGCTTCTTCTAAGGGTGCTGTTCCTTAGAACAGGGAGGCCTAGCCAGCTAGCAAGCTTTTAGAGCATGCCCCACAATTTTTGCTGTGCCCACAGATCAGGCAAGGAGGAAGGAGTTCTCCAAAGGCGCAAGACAGTGGTGGGGGATATCTCTGGCCTTCCAGCTTTCATTGGGACTCCTAGATCCCCACAGCCTTGGCCAGCATGGCCAATGCTCGAGTGCTGGTTCTGCCACCCCTGGTGTAAGTGCTGCACCAATAAAAAGGTAAAGGGACCCCTGACCATTAGGTCCAGTCGTGACCGACTCTGGGGTTGCGGCGCTCATCTCGCTTTATTGGCCGAGGGAGCCGGCGTACAGCTTCTGGGTCATGTGGCCAGCATGACTAAGCCGCTTCTGGCAAACCAGAGCAGCGCACAGAAACGCCGTTCACCTTCCCGCCAGAGCGGAGCGGTACCTATTTATCTACTTGCACTTTGACGTGCTTTCGAGCTGCTAGGTTGGCAGGAGCAGGGACCGAGCAACGGGAGCTCACCCCGTCGCGGGGATGAATCAAGGGGATGCAGCTAAATTAAGACTTAATTGATGCAATGGTAGGATACACACAGTTTAAACGGAGCCAGCGTACAGCTGCCGGGTCATGTGGCCAGCATGACTAAGCCGCTTCTGGCAAACCAGAGTAGCGCACGGAAACGCCGTTTACCTTCCCGCCAGAGCGGTAGCTATTTATCTACTTGCACTTTGACGTGCTTTCGAGCTGCTAGGTTGGCAGGAGCAGGAAACGAGCAACGGGAGCTCACCCCATCGCGGGTATTCGAACCACCAACCTTCTGATCGGCAAGTCCTAGGCTCTGTGGTTTAACCCACAGCGCCACCCAACCCACAGCCAAATTACAGTTCCCAGGAGTCTTCCGGGGGAATCCCAACTGTTAAGGGTGCTGAGAGTCATTAGGAGAGCAACTCCTTCCTAACAAAACTTATTTGTAGAGGCAGAGGGCTTGGAAAGGAGAACCAGTGTTCTGTAGTTGTCAGCATCGGACTTGGGACCATAGAAGCCGAGGCTCAAATCCCTGCTCATCCAGGACGTCCGCTGGGCTAATCACACACTCTCGAGGCCTAACTGTGTGGTTATCACTGCGAGGATAAATTGGGTGTCGGGTGAGGGGCACATACACTGCCTTGAAGCTCCTTGGACATAAATGTGATAAATAATGGCGCCAGATTCACTGATTAGCACACATCCTCACCATTTTGTGCCATTGTGTGTTTTGGTCAAGGTTTAAATTCCAGGCGGTGATCGACGGTCGCCGGTTCCCCCCAGCGGAAGCAGGCAGCAAGAAGTTGGCCAAGCAGGAAGCAGCCGCCCACGCCATGAAGATCCTCTTGCGCGAAGTCGAGCACGAAGGGGAGGATGGCATGGAGCTGGAGAAATCCTTATATGAGGACAGTTCTCTCAGCGAAGCAGAACTGGTGAGAGCGGCTCCCCACCCACCCCAGTAGCAGACAGGGGCCAAAAGTAGAGCTCTCTGGAGCTGCCATTTCTGTGAAAAGCGGCTCCACCACAATCCGATTTCCATATCGATTTATTTTCTCACAATGGAAGTGGCCCAGCTTCTTCTACTTGTTGTTGATTTGTAATAATTAGGTGGTAGATCTGTGTTAGGGTTTTTTTGGGGGGGTATGGTTTTTGTTTCTTAATGGTTGTTGTAAACCATTTTGATGTTTCTTGAGAAACTGTGGTATATACACACATACGCATCCCTACCTTTTAAGTCGATTGTTGGGAATGCTGCCGCTGTCAGTGGAGAACATAGTCATCAAGGTTAGCCCAGAAAGGGTGTTGTTTAGTGATAACAACAGCAAAATGACAAGGGGATTCGGATATTTAATTTGGCACAACTTACCTGAGAATCAACTTACCTGAGAATCTTAAGGGATGCAGGTTAAACCACAGAGCCTAGGACTTGCTGATCAGAAGGTCGGCAGTTCGAATCCCCTTGATGGGGTGAGCTCCCGCTGCTCGGTCCCGGCTCCTGCCAACCTAGCAGTTCAAAAGCACGTCAAAGTGCAAGTAGATAAATAGGTACCACTCTGGCGGGAAGGTAAATGGCGTTTCCGTGCGCTGCGGCTTAGTCCTGCTGGCCACATGACCCGGAAGCTGTACGCCGGCTCCCTTGGCCAATAAAGTGAGATGAGCGCTGCAACCCCAGAGTCAGCCACAACTGGACCTGATGGGCAGGGGTCCCTTTACCTTTACCTGAGAATCTTCTGCTATTCTATTTTATTTAATGCAACAAATAATTTTAGTAGCTGTGACTGTGGTTTTATTGTATGTGTGGCGCCTGATGATTTTTTTGTTTTGGGGTTTTTTTTGGGTTTGTTTGTTTTTTGTTCTCCTTCTGAATGATGCCGTGGCCTACGGCTAGTGCAATAAAAAGTTTAATTGGTCAAAAAATATATATATATAGCAAAATGATTTCCCCCCACCTCCTTAAATTAGGCTGCAAAAATGAAGAAAGCTAGCCAGGTATGGACTCAGGTGTGAAAGGATTTTGAGCCGAGTTCAGTACTGTTGAATATAGATCCTAAGGTCATGAGCATGAGGCACCCTGTCCTTTTAATTCTTCACTGTTGGTCTTCGCACCTGACTCTGGTAGGCAGACCATGGGGTTGTAGTAAACAGCAAAATACAGTGGTGCCCCGCAAGACGAATGCCTCGCAAGACGAAAAACTCGCTTGACGAAAGGGGTTTTGCGTTTTTTGAGTCGTTCCGCAAGACAAATTTCCCTATGGGCTTGCTTCGCAAGACGAAACGTCTTGCGAGTTCTTGCGAGTTTGTTTCCTTTTTCTTAAAGCCGCTAAGCCGTTAATAGCCGCTAAGCCGCTAATAGCCATGCTTCGCAAGACGAAAAAACCTCAAGACGAAGAGACTCACGGAACAGATTAATTTCGTCTTGCGAGGCACCACTGTAGATCTGTCTTGCCTGATGTCTGCCCGCCCCTGCTGTAGTCTCTCCCCCACCCCCTGGGAAATTATCCACAAGCCCCTGGGGTTCTGCAACAGGCTAGTCAGTGGGGGAGGGTCTCCCCCAGGCTAGGGTGCCTGAAACTGCAGCCCTGTGAGCCAAAATTTTGCCTCTGGGGAGAAGTTGGGGGTCAGTGGAAGTTTTGTTGAGGGTGGTGGTCAGCTGGCTTTTACAGCCATCCTTTCATTTGCATTTTAAATTGCATTTTAACCTGTATTTTAAATTGTGGGGGTTTTTTTGGTTTGTTTTTTACTGTAATTTTACTAGTGTTAGCCGCCCTGAGCCCAGCTCCGGCCGGGGAGGGCAGGGTATAAATAAAATTTATTATTATTATCATTATTTCCTCTTCTGGGCACCAGGAGCATAATTTCCCATTGGTGCCCCCCCCCCCCGCCCTGAGTTGCCAAACCAACATGGTGCTTCAGTGAGAGAGAAACAAAACAGCAGAAAGAGCCCCACTCTGCAGCGTCCTGGTACAACCCCTTCTTTATTTCCTCCTCCCTTCCTTCCTTCCTTCCCTCTCCAGCCTGAGCAGACAGAGTCAGAGGCTTTGTCTACAACGCAACAGCTGAATGTGCTTTCTGGGAAGAACCCCGTCAGCGCCCTGATGGAATACGCACAGAAGTCGGGGAGCGTCTGCGAGTTCCAGCTGCTCTCTCAGGATGGACCTCCCCACGATCCCAAGTAGGTCGCGACTCGCGTTCAGAAGCGTGTGAAGCTCACAGCGTGGCGAAGCCCTAGGCTGCTGTTGCTCTCTGGGGAATAGACCAGGACACAGGCACCACCTTTGTTTTTTCTGGGGGGGGGGGTGAGGATGGAGGGAGGGCTTGTTTCTTTATTGCAAGAGTCCCTGAGGATGTTTGCGCACGCACATCATCACCACCGGGAAAACCTCTTGTTTCTCCTTGTGCTGTATTCAAAACCTGCCAAGGAGTCCAGATCATTTTGTTGTCTTTTAAAGTAATTTGTAGAAAGTTCCCATTCTTCCTTGAAGTCACTGTTGTCCTTTTCACGCAGTTTATATGTCAGTTTTGCCAATTCCGCATAGCTCATCAATTTTTCTTGCCACTGTTTTTTCGTTGGGATTTCCTCATTCTTCCATCCTCGTGCTAACAAGACTCTTGCTGCTGTTGTAGCATACATAAATAAGTTCTTTATTTTTCTTGGCAGGTCTTGTCCTACAATCCTTAACAAAAATGCTTCTGTTTTTTTTGCCCTGGGTTCTGTTTCTTGACTGTGCAAGAGACAAAGCTCTCAGGGCTCGCTGCTAAAGATCAAAAACATTCTTGGCGGTCTTGCTTCAAGAGGCCTGACTTAATCTCTTTTAATTGCCTCTCCTGAGCCCCTTCATTCACTAGGGCAGGTGTGGGAAGCCTTTGGCCCTCCAGATGTGGCTGTGTCGCAGTTCTTATCAGCTCTAGCCATCATGACTCGTGGGCAGGGATGATGGGGACTGTAGTTCAGCCACACCTGGAGGCCAAAGGTTATGAGAGCACCCAGCCCACTAACCAGCTTTCGTCAACCGGGTGCCCTCCAGGTGTTTTGTACTCCAGCTCCCATCAGCGCCAGCTAGCGTGGCAAACAGGTCGTGGATGATGGTAGTTGTAGGCCTCCCAATTTTTGGAGGGCCACAGGTTGAGGTAGGTTGGAATCAGCCTTGCCTTTGCTTCCCCCCCCCCCCAAAAAAGCAGCAGTTATCTCAAAGGGGGACAGTCTAGGTTATAATATTTGACTAGCTTGGTTTAGGTTATAGTATTTAGCAGTGTGCTGGGCTCTGCACAAAATGCGGAGGAAGATATTGGCTCTGTCCAGTGGCTTGTCTGTCTAAAAGGAACTAAAATCAAGAAACATGGTGTGTGTTTTTTTGGGGGGGACAGGCTTCCTCTCCTTTTTCTGTTCAAAGGGAGTGGGGGTTCTGGAAAAGACCCAGGCCCCACCTGCCTTCCTGCTGCAACCACTTTCTGTGTGATCTACCTTCAGTCTCTCTTTTTTTTTTTAATGATATTTATTAAAATTTCAAAAGAAAAAGATTACATTAATAAGAAAATTAACAATGAAAAAAGAAAAATACAAGATACAAAAAAGAAAAAAAAACAGTTAAAAACAATTCCATCTTTTCATCACTTCTCTTACATTTACTTGTTTCCCGGACCTCCTCATACTTCCCTCTTTTGTATTCCAATTCAATTTGTTAGTCCAGCAATTCCTTTCCCTCCTTTTTAATCCTGATCTTTAATCTTGATATATTATAACATTAAATTTTTACGTATTAAAAACCAATTTTTCCATATTCTTTTATACCATTACAGCTAGAAACCACTTAACTTCAATCCAACATCATTCTAACATTCATTAATTTTACAATACTTCTGTAAGTAATCTTTAAATTTCTTCCAATCTTCTTCCACCGACTCTTCTCCCTGGTCTCGGATTCTGCCAGTCATTTCCGCCAATTCCATGTAGTCCATCATTTTCATCTGCCATTCCTCCAGTGTGGGTAGATCTTGTGTCTTCCAATACTTTGCAATAAGTATTCTTGCTGCTGTTGTAGCATACATAAAGAAAGTTCTGTCCTTCTTTAACACCGATTGGCCGACTATGCCCAGGAGGAAGGCCTCTGGTTTCTTCAAGAAGGTATATTTAAATACCTTTTTTAATTCATTATAAATCATCTCCCAGAAAACCTTAATCCTTGGGCACGTCCACCAAAGGTGAAAGAATGTACCTTCAGTTTCTTTACATTTCCAACATTTGTTATCAGGCAAATGGTAGATTTTTGCAAGCTTGACTGGGGTTATGTACCAGATCTACCTTCAGTCTCAATAAGCCCATGAACTCTCTGTCTTCCCCTTTTCCTTCGATCAGGTTCAAGTACTGCGTGAAAGTGGGCGAACGCGTCTTCCCTGCCGTGGTATCGAACAGCAAGAAGGGAGCGAAGCAGATGGCCGCCGAGGCCGCCATGAGGGGTCTCACTGGGGACACCAGCACCTTACCTGAACAGGTACCCTTGTTGTTTATTGTTTCTTAAAGGTATAGACCGCCCCATACCCATAGATCTCAGGGCGGTTCGCAACGTAAAATCACAATATGAAAAACGCTCAGTACGTCATGAAAATGAGAACGGAGACAGGTCTCCCGGCCTCCTCTGTGCGCCGCACTCCCTGGCCTCGTTCCAGCCTCCTCATCAGCCTCTTTCTCTCTCTGTTTCCTTGGTGACTTTTTCAGACAGAGGCCCAGGGCGACCAGCCTGCGGATGTGCCTGGTGTCCAGCCTGCAACTGTGGAAGAGGCAAAAGCCGCGAGCGCTAAGGGTGTCGGCGAGCTGATTAAGTACCTGAACTCCAACCCAGTCAGTGGCCTCCTGGAGTACGCCCGGGCCAATGGCTTTGCTGCTGAGTTCAAGCTGATCAATCAGACTGGGCCACCCCACGACCCCAAGTGAGTAGGCGGAGTGGCTCTCTGCCCAGCCAGCCAGAGGGTTCTTTCCCTGTGTTGCTTGCAGAACATAGAAAACAAAGCCCAGGCCCTTAGTCTCCAATTCGATTGTCATCTTCTGGCTGGCAGGGGCTGTTCTGTCTAAAGGTCTTTCCCAAGCCCTGCTGCTTAATCTCTCTTAACCAGAGAGACCCTGGGGGGAACTGGAGTCTTGTGTGCAAGGCAGGAGCTCCGCTGCTGAGCTACAGAAAGGGCTCGCCTGCATCGCCGATAAGTCCTCCTGGTCCACTAGGGAACTGCCCTAGGCAGGATGGCCATTAAACATAAGGAGATTCTGGCTGCAGGGTCAGGCCAGCAGCTCTGCTCATCCAGCCTCCTGTTCTCACAGTGGTCAGCCGTACGCCACAAGGGAAAGCCCGAAAGCAGGACCCAAGCACAAGAGAAACTCTCTTGTGGTTTTCATTATTATTACAGTGGACGCTCGGGTTGTGAACGTGATCCATGTGGGAGGCATGTTCACAACCTTCAGCGTTCGCAACCCACAGCGCCGCGTCTGCGCACGCACAGGTTGCGATTCACCACTTCTGTGCAAAGCGCAATTTAGCGCTTCTGCATGACCGCTGAAACCTAGAAGTAACCCATTCTGGTACATCTAGGTTTCAGCACGTCCATAACATGAAAAAACACAACCTGAAGTGTCTGTAACTCGAGGTATGACTTGTATTATCATCATCATCATCTATTTTCTGGATACTTGTCCACAGATATATGAAAGTTCATACTCAATGCAAGGTGTGTTTTTATAATGCTCCAGAATGAAAGAAACACTTTAAAAAATCTAAATCTAAAACGGAACGGAAGGAAAAAGAGGGAAATGGAAAGAAAGGAGGGGGGGACCCTCTCATGTGGTTTTCAGCAGCTGCTGCCTCTGTGGAGGCAGAGAATAGCCATCGTGGTCTTTGATAACCTTATCCTGCATTAATTTGTCCAATCCTCGTCTAAAGCCATCCAGGTTTGTGACGCGGCAGCTAAAAAAGCCAATGCAATTCTGGGCTGCATCAATAGGAGTATAGCATCTAGATCAAGGGAAGTAATAGTGCCACTGTATTCTGCTCTGGTCAGACCTCACCTGGAGTACTGTGTCCAGTTCTGGGCACCACAGTTCAAGAAGGACACTGACAAACTGGAACGTGTCCAGAGGAGGGCAACCAAAATGGTCAAAGGCCTGGAAACGATGCCTTATGAGGAACGGCTAAGGGAGCTGCGCATGTTTAGCCTGGAGAAGAGGAGGTTAAGGGGTGATATGATAGCCATCTTCAAATATATAAAAGGGTGTCACATAGAGGAGGGAGAAAGGTTGTTTTCTGCTGCTCCAGAGAAGTGGACACGGAGCAATGGATCCAGACTACAAGAAAGAAGATTCCACCTAAACATTAGGAAGAACTTCCAGACAGTAAGAGCTGTTCGACAGTGGAATTTGCTGCCAAGGGGTGTGGTGGAGTCTCCTTCTTTGGAGGTCTTTAAGCAGAGGCTTGACAACCATATGTCAGGAGTGCTCTGATGGTGTTTCCTGCTTGGCAGGGGGTTGGGCTCGATGGCCCTTGTGGTCTCTTCCAACTCTATGATTCTATGATTCTAGGTCAGTGGCCATCACCCCCTCCTGCAGTAGCAAGTTCTGTCACTGTTGCCTGAAGTCCTTTTACATCCAGCTTTCTTGGATGCCCCTTTTACAAGAGAGGGAGAAAAAACATTTCTCGGTCCGCTTTCTCCTGTTAATATGTCCTGCTCTGTCCTTGTGGCTATAATTTGTTCTCAAACTGTTTTTAATATTGTATTTTAAATCGTTGTAACCTGCCCTGGGACCTTATGGCAAGAAATTGAATTATTATTATTACGATTATTATTTACCACATGGTTGCCCTGGACTGTAAGCTGAGGATGGGGCACCTCTTGGGGCCCTCCAGACGAGGTCAGGCTTCCAACACCTGTCCAGCCACACCTGGACGGCCTCAGGTGTCCCCTTCGGAGAGATGTAGCGATCCAGCCTGCTTGGTGGAAGTCCAGCAGCCTCTTAGCAGGCTGATCTTAAAAACAGAACAAGGGTGGGGGTAGGACCCAGCCAGTCACTTTTCGGGCTTTACTCAAGCTTGCTGCATTCGTTCTGACCTTTCCAACTCTCTCAAGCTCTTCCTGTGCATTGTTTTCCTGCTGGGGCTCTTGATTTTTATAGCGCCAACCTCACCCAGGGCCCCTCGGTTACTGAACCTGCACCTTCTCTGCTGATTTTCCTCCTCCTGGCAGATTCGTCTTCCAAGCCAAAGTGGGCGGCCGCTGGTTCCCGGCCGTCACGGCGCACAGCAAAAAGCAAGGCAAGCAGGAGGCTGCCGACGCGGCGCTCCGGGTTCTGATCGGGGAGACGGAGAAGGCAGAGAACTCCGAAGGCATGACCATCACAGAGGTAACACTGCCACCCTCGCTTGCCTCTCCTTTCGCTGTTAATGGGCCATATGGGAAGACCTTGGACCCGTAGATGTTGCTGAACTACCGCTCCCATCACCCCGAGCCATTGGCCATTCTTGCTGGGGCTGATGGGAGTTGAAGTCCAGCAATGTCCGGAGAGGCTTCCTTGCAGTTTGCTTCTCTCCCCTCTCACCTGGGCCTTGTTCTTCGGCTGTGAAAACTCCCGGCCTCACCTTCTTCTTCTTCCATCTCGCAGCTCCCTGTGAGCGGAAGCACACTCCACGACCAGATCGCTATGCTGAGCCACCAGCGGTTCAACACCCTGACCGCGCGTATCCAGCACAGCTTGCTCGGGCGCAAGATCCTGGCTGCCATCATCATGAGGCGAGGGCAAGAGGGCCTGGGGGTCGTGGTGAGCATCGGGACAGGTAAGAGACGCTTCTGGTCCGGGCAGGGGGATTACTCATATCAGAGCTGGGAAGAATCTTGCTTAAAAGCTCCATTTAGCCATGGCTAAGTGACTCTAAGGGATGCGGGTGGCACTGTGGGTTAAACTACAGAGCCTAGGGCTTGCCGATCAGAAGGTTGGCGGTTCAAATCCCCACAACGGGGTGAGCTCCCGTTGCTCGTTCCCTGCTCTTGCCAACCTAGCAGTTTGAAAGCATGAAGTAAAAGTAGATAAATAGGTACCACTCTGGTGGGAAGGTGAACAGCGTTTCTGTGTGCTGCTCTGGTTCGCCAGAAGTTGCTTAGTCATGCTGGCCACATGACCCGGAAGCTGTACACCAGCTCCCTCGGCCAATAAAGCGAGATGAGCACTGCAACCCCAGAGTCGTCTGTGACTGGACCTAATGGTCAGAGGTCCCTTTACCCTTTACCTTTATTTAAATGACTCTAAACTGGTGTTTCCCAAACTTGGGTCTCCGGTGGTTTGGGAACTACAATTCCAGTCATCCCTGACCACTGGTTCCTTCTAACTAGGGACAATGGGAGTTGTAGTCCAAAAACTGCTGGAGACCCAAGTTTGGGAAATCTTGCTCTAAACAAAAACTTTTTTAAAAAACAAAGGTCATGGGGAACAGATTATTTTTGGAAATCACCCACTCAGGTCACTTCGTTCTTGCCCCCCCCCCCAAAGAAAAGCCAGATGGAAATGGAGTAAGCAGGCACCCTGCCTTCTTGTTGCTGTTCTATTAATGGAATCTTGAGTGAAATCAGATCCAGCAGAATTAATATGAGCTTTGAAAAGCCCATAAAGCTGAAAGAGGAAATGGGGAAGAGTTATCACTCTTCCAACTTCCTCCTTCAGCTCCATGTGCTTTTCAGTGGAGGAAAAGACAGCCGCACTCATCTCGCGACCCCAGGGGCAGGACATGGAAGGGCTTATGGGTGCCAGGGAAAACCCTGTACAAACCACTAGCTGCCTCTTCCTCTGGGAATAAGTGCCCTATGTTTTGGGTGATTTTTCTTTCATGAAGAGGGTTTTAAAATCAAACCCAGAATGAAATTGGAAACTAGCCCCAGCCGTCTTTTCGTTTAATAAATAAATAAGTAATCAAGGGGGATAGAACAATCGGAATGCAATTCAGCTGCTGCAGAAGGCCAATCCGTATAGATTTGCTCTCGTTGTAAAACCACAGCTTTGCAAGCGCAGTCCATATCGTGCACCTTTTCTAGGTGGATTTGTGGAGTGCGTTACGTAAACTGTAGCACGGCATCAGGTTCTACAGCAGGCTCATATTCAGTGATGGCTCGCGAGTGACAACTCTTCGTCCCAGCAAACTGCTAAGGGTTCCTTGGTCTGTTGTTGAAAAAAACCACACACACCACAACAACCTGGAAATAAACAAATTCGGCTCTCCTTTTGTCCACACCAAGCCCTTCGCGCGGGGTCTGTTAATGCAGTATTTTCCTGACCGCTTTCTTTCTCCTCCTTGCCTCTCAGGGAATCGCTGTGTGAAAGGGGAGGAGTTGAGCCTGAAAGGGGAGACGGTCAATGACTGTCATGCGGAGATCATTTCCAGGAGGGGTTTCATAAGGTGAGGAGGCGGAAGCGGGAAGCCAAGCAAGGCCATTCAGAAGAGATCTGCCCAGAATGGGGCATGTGTTGAGTGCCCAGCCCCTGTTCCAGGACAGAATACTAGGCGCTGGTCCTACCTTGCAGGTCGTTGTGAGCGATATTGTGAATGAATGGAATATTTAATGATGGCAACCTTTATCTGTAGCACACAGGGGTGAGGAACTTGTTTTTTTCTGTTGAGAGATACAATAATTTGGGAGGGGGCAGAGAGGCTGGTGGAGGGTGAGGCACCCCCTTTTCTCTTTCGCTGTCTACCCCTCTTTACAGGGTGGTGACTGGCAAGTATGAATAATGATACCTTAAAATGATGAAATATACAGTAAAACCCTAACACCGTGCAACAGTTGTTTTATAAACTGCTTCCTGATGGTTTGAAGCACCGATTTAGATTTTAACACATCCCACTTTCGAGGCCACCAGAACCTCCCAAAGCCTGCATTAAAATTTCAAAACAGCAAACCTGTTTAAAAAGCAGTTAAACAAGGAGCAGGAGGGGGAAAGGAAAGCCAAAGAACTGATTGATTAAACATTGCAGTTCTACTTGGGGGGGGGCAGCCTTGCTATGTGGGGCTTTACGGCCAAGTAAACCTGTGCAGAATGGGGTCCCAAGGCCAGGAAGGTTGACCAGGCACCGCTTCACATTGTGGTGATGTTATTCCAGGTTCCTGTACACAGAGCTCATGAAGTTTGACCCCTCGGCACCCGAAGATAGCATCTTCCAGCCCCTGGAGGATGGCAAGCTGAAGATCAAAGACGACATCACTTTTCACCTGTACATCAGGTGAGCACCAGCTGGGGCCTGACCTGCGTGCAGCGGTGCAAGATGGCTGAGGGGTGTGCGTGCCTGATTGTGCTGCGTTTTGCAGGGGATGTTGAATGCAACGCGGGGGAAAGAGCTATCGGGGAACCCAAAAAACAGCAAAGGGAAGAGTTGGGCAGGGGTAAATAAGTGTTCCACACAGCAGGCAGACAGTGTGACATTGATTTTATTTCCTACCCCTCCCCTTAAGGTCCCAGGGCAGGTCGCAACCATTTAAAGAGCAGTTCAGAACAAATTGCAGTCGCAGGAACAGGGTGGGGTCGCCCCAAACACACCGTTCAAGTGTCAAAAGGGCAGGGCAAAGAGGTGTGTCTTCAGCATACAATGAAAACCATGTTAGTGAAGGTGACAGGCGCACCTCTCTCGGGAGGGAATTCCGCAGCTTGGGGGCTGCCACAGAAAAGGCCCTGTCCAAGGCTGCTGCCCCCCAGCGAGCTCTGTGAGGGAGGTGGAACTGCCCAAGGGTCAGATAGAGAGGCCTGCAGTTCTGCATTTGGCCGTAGGACCTGAGCTGCTCTCTCCTTGGGCTAGATGGGCCATTTAGCGCAATGCCTTTTAAATTGCCATTTTAAGAATTTGCTTGAGCCCTGTTTCAGGGGGACCTGCTGAAAAGCAGCCCACACTGATTTCTTAATAGCCTCTCGGGTTCAGGGTGTGCCTTGTTCTTCTGCCCCCTAGCACGGCACCTTGTGGGGACGGGGCTCTCTTTGACAAATCCTGCACCGACCAGGCCAATACAGTGGGGGAAGGCCAGCACCAGCCGCTCTTCGAGAATCCCAAGCAGGGGAAGCTGCGCACAAAAGTTGAAAACGGTGAGTGCCAGGGGAACTGAGCCTGGCGACTGGAGTTTTGTTGCTTCCCTTTTTCAGCTTTTACCTGTGCAGCCGGGTATTCTGGTATGCAGTTTTTTTAAGGATACAGTTTCCAGCCTTCTAATTGCCTTATTTATACTCAGTCAGTCCATCCAGTAGCAACAATAACTTCTTTTCATTGTATGCAGCCCAATGCCTGTTGCAATACGCAATGGTGATTTTCTCTTTTTTTAAATTGGTTATTTAATTAAAGTTTTTTGTGATGCAGATAAGCAAGGAAAGGTACATATAGCATCTCCACCTTCAATTCTGGGGAGGGGGGGAGAGAGGGGGAGGGAAAAGGCTGGGGGAATAGTGGTCTTTTCATTCTGTTGCATAGTTTGTCCATGGTTTTTGCGTCAGTGTCTTGTGGGCAGGTCCCTTGCAGTCATACCTCATGTTACATTTGCTTCATGTTACGTTTTTTCAGGTTGCGTCCCGCAGCGACCCGGAAGCACTGGAAAGGGTTACTTCCGGTTTTCGCCGCTCGCGCATGTGCAGAAGCGCCAAATCGCGCCACGCACCTGTGCAGATACAGTGCTTCAGGTTGCGGGCTTTTCAGGTTGCAAACGGGCCTCTGGAACGGATCACTTTCACAACCAGAGGTACCACTGTACAGTGGTACCTTGGGTTAAGTACTTAATTCGTTCCGGAGTTCCGTTCTTAACCTGAAACTGTTCTTAACCTGAAACACCACTTTAGCTAATGGGGCCTCCCGCTGCTGCCGCGCCGCCGGAGCACGATTTCTGTTCTCATCCTGAAGCAAAGTTCTTAACCCGAGGTACTATTTCTGGGTTAGCGGAGTCTGTAACCTGAAGCGTCTGTAACCCGAGGTACCACTGTAGCTGTTCGTTTTGCTACTGGCATTGCGAGGCTCCAATGGCTGCCCCTCTGCCCAGGACACTATTTCAGCCAGACTGAAATGCTCAGGGAACTCTGGAAGGGTGTGCCCTGTTTTATGCCGCGGGTGGCGCTGTGGGTTAAACCACAGAGCCTAGGACTTGCCGATCAGAAAGTTGGCGGTTCGAATCCCCACGACGGGGTGAGTTCCCGTTGCTCAGTCCCAGCTCCTGCCAACCTAGCAGTTCGAAAGCACGTCAAAGTGCAAGTAGATAAATAGGTACCGCACCAGCAGGAAGGTAAACGGCGTTTCCGTGCGCTGCTCTGGTTCGCCAGAAGCGGCTTAGTCATGCTGGCCACATGACCCGGAAGCTGTACGCCGGCTCCCTCGGCCAGTAAAGCGAGATGAGCACCGCAACCCCAGAGTCGGCCACGACTGGACCTAATGGACAGGGGTCCCTTTACCTTTTTACTAACAGCTGAATGGAACCTCTCTGTGCAGAGGCGGCATACCTTTTGAACACATCAGGTGCTGGAAGAAGCCCTGGCACCCATGCCCTCCTCTCTGAAGATCCAGCAGCACCTGTCTGGCGGCAGCGGCTGGAGACAGCCATCCTTTGACTCTAGTATGGGTGTTTGTGTGGCCTTTGGGCCATCCCAGCAAAGGCAGCTCCCGACTGGCTCCCTCTCTTCCTGCAGGGGAAGGCACTATCCCGGTGGAATCCAGCGACATCGTGCCAACGTGGGACGGGATCCAGCATGGCGAGCGTCTCCGCACCATGTCCTGCAGCGACAAGATTCTGCGCTGGAATGTGCTGGGCCTGCAGGGGGCGCTGCTCTCCCACTTCCTGCAGCCTGTTTATCTCCGCTCAGTCACACTTGGTAAGGGATCTCTCCATCCTCCCTGTTGCTGGGTGTGGGGATCTCGTATCTCTTTTCTCCTGCCTTCTCAGCTATAACCCCCCCCCCCAAAGCACCTATTACTTTACCCCACTCCATTCCAAGATGTCTGAAAGACCACTTCCTTCGCTACAGAGATGCAGACCCTCTTGGGTGTTAAGATCAGCAGGGGAAGGGCGGTATTGGCCTGGGAGAAGAGGGAGCCTTCTCTGTGGCAGCCCCAGAATTCCTTCCTAGCAGAGGCGCCCTGGTGCCTTGGCTGTGTAGCTTTCCGTGTACATAGAAGGCACACCTCTCTCCACCCCCCACCCCCCGGGCAGCTTTGACACCAGAGAAACATTTCCTGTTGTTGATGGGGCAGACTGTCGCCAGTGCATTGCTCAAAAACCTTTCCCTGGCTGCCAGGTTGCTGCCAAGCTGAGTTCAAGGTTCCTACATTAATTTTCAGCATCCTTACTGACTTCGGTCCAGAATAGCTTAGGAGTGCTTGATTCCTTCTATCCCTGCCTGGCCACTTAGGTTTTCGGAGAAGTTGATGCACGTTCCATATGGTGGGCCCAGTTCTGGGAAGAGATGCCCCTTCCCTGTTGAACTTTTTGGCATCTGCTGGAGACTTAAATAATAATAATAATAAATCCCAGCAGCCATTCTTTCACCGTTCTGATTTTACAGTTGGTTAACTGGTTTTATCTTGATTCTATTTGTTGGGCTTGGTATACACTGCCTAGAGATAATCAAAATTAAGTGGTGTATAAATTGTGTTTTTTTTTTGGGGGGGGGGGTTGTCCATATATATAGAGAGAGAGACCCTCCCAAAAATCTTTGGTTTAACCAGTTTTAATGCAGCACATTTAAACTGTTGTAACCTGCCCTGGCATGGCAAAGCACAAGTAAAATATCTGATTAGCAGTAGTCGTAAAAAAAATAATGGGCACAGTCGGTGAGAAGACTCGAGAGCACAGAGACGCAATTCTGCCACAAATGACTCACCTTAGGGCAGTGGTTGGGAAACCTGCAGGGCTCTCTAAATGCTGCTGTACTACAACTCCCATTAGCCTTGCTGGCTGGGGGCTGGGGGGAACTGGAACCCAAGAACATCCACATAGCCCAGTTTTCCCATCCCTGCTCTATAGGAAGCAAAAGAGGCTGTTGAGATTTTGCTGCATGTTCATTTGGGTGTTTCCCCCCCTCCTCCTCCTCCTTTTGGGACCTTGGAAGCCCCCGTCTCATGACAGGGACGCAGCAGGCCCTGGCTATAAATGTCTTAAAGGCAGCAAAGTACTCAAGACTTGTGTTAAACCTCTGCCCTTCCTGCCAAGATGCAGCTGCTGCTAGCGCTTCCAAATGTGGTGGTGCCCTTCATGTTGATGAAGCAGCTGATCTGTGCCCCTTTTTTTCAAAAAAATGCCTGCGCCATCAACCTCGTTTTGTGTTCCCTTTCCAGGCTACTTGTACAGTCAAGGTCACTTGACGCGTGCCATCTGCTGCCGCATGTCAAGAGACGGCAACACATTCCAGTCCGGACTCCCCGAGCCGTATTTTGTCAATCACCCGGAGGTAACCGCTGTTTGATTCCCGTTGCGGTTTTAATTCCTTGTCTTCCTCCTCCTCCTTCATCAATTATTTGTATGCCACCTTCCCATAGTTCAGTCGTGCTCAAAGCATAGGTGTCTGGAACTTTTCACTATGCAGCTGCAATATTTGTCACTTACGGTCTAGCTGAGATTCCTGCATAGCCAGGGGTTGGACTAGACAACCCTTGGGGAATGGCTCTCCAACGCTACAATTCTATAATTCTAGTTTGGAGGAGGGAAAGCAAGTAAGTGGGGGACATTATAGAGAAATTGGACTGATGGGAGGAGAGTCTTTTCTCCCTCCTTAGTATTCAGACTCTGGCCCCATCCAACAAACCTGAATGTTGGAAGACTCAGGACAGGCAAAATAACGTACTTCTGCACAATGGACTGCTGAGTTTGCTGTCGCAAGATGTGGCATAATCTTCTTCTTCTTTGGCGATCACTCATAGCCAAGTAAGATTCTCTTTCATAAACATGGTTTTAATAATGAGTCCATAACTGGAGGCCAGTTCTGGATCCACACGTCCTTCCACAGTGGGGACATTGGTTTCCGGGCACAAGTTGGTCACAGTGTGGATTTGCCAAGCGTGCCTTCCTCTTAGCACGTTTCTCCCTTGCACCCTGAGTTTTTGAGTGTCTTCAAAGCCCATGACACCTTTGGTAAAGGCTGTTCTCCAACTGGAGCGCTCGCAGGCAAGTGTTTCCCAATCGTTGGTGTTTATACTACATTTTTTTACATTTGGCTTGAGACAGTCTTTAAACCTCTTTTGTTGACCATCAGCATTACGCTTTCCATTTTTAAGTTTGGAATACAGTAGTTGCTTTGGAAGATGATTGGTTTGGAATAGCCACCAGATTGAATGGCTTTAAAAGGGAATTAATACATGCGTGAAGGATAAGGCTGTCAATGACTGCTAGGGCATGTTCTTACCTCTGCTGTTGAAGGCAGAATGCCTCGTGATTCCCAGAAACTGGTATTAGAAGTTGGAGAGAGTTGCTCTTGGGCTCAGGTCCCGCTTTCGGGCTTCCCTTGAGGCCTCTGGTTGACCATTGTGAGAACAGAATGCTGGACCAGATGGGCCTGATCCTCCAGCCTGGCTCTTCTTGTGTTCTTACACGTTCTGTCCTATCCTTAAAACTTGGGATTCACAGGAGTTTTTGCTAAAAAGAGCCCACATCAAGGGCAACACAGCACGTTGCAATGGTAACAACCAGTGTCTCCTGCCCTGCAAAATTTGAGCTTTGTTTTCCAAACGTAACTATGCCAGAAAACGAGACCTTAGGTTAGGCTGAAAACTAGGGCTGGGAGATAAATTGAAGTGTCATCCAAAAGCAGTTTGAAGTCCATATTGTGGCATTTTTGACCTGGCAATATATCGTGAATTTTGGCGTGCGTGTGCTGTGCCAAAATCACAACGTGGGAAAAACTGTGAAGCCAGCCAGTGCCTCTACCTAGGTCCACCCTTATTTCAGAGATCGTGATATATCACTCTTAACATGATGTTTAGCTGGCGATATATCGCAGTGTTGAAACCCGGTCCTGGTGAAACCACTGGATACACTGTTTGTTATATGTGTATATTGAGCTCCCGTTGTTTGGTCCCAGCTCCTGCAGTTCAAAAGCACGTCAAAGTGCAAGCAGATAAATAGGTACCACTCTGGCGGGAAGGTAAACGGCGTTTCCGTGCGCTGCTCTGGTTCGCCAGAAGTGGCTCAGTCATGCTGGCCACATGACCCAGAAGCTGTCTGTAGACAAATGCCAGCTCTCTCGGCTTATAGAACGAGATGAGCGCTGCACCCCCAGAGTCGTACGCGACTGGACCGAACGGTCGGGGTACCTTTACCTTTATATACACACACACACACACACACACATATAGATAGATAGATAGATAGATAGATAGATAGATAGATAGATAGAATATTCAGCTTTGCTATCTATCTCTTTCTCTCTCTCTCTCAACACAGGTTGGCAGAGTCAGCGTCTACGACTCCGCAAGGCAGACGGGGAAGACAAAGGAATCCAGCGTCAACTGGTGCCTCCCTGATGACTCTGAAGTCGAAGTCCTGGATGGCACAAAAGGCAAAGTAGATGGGTAAGAGTGGGACACAGCTATTGGAGGGGAGGCATAGAGGGGTAACCATAACATCAGGCATGGTTGGGTGGCTGCTTCCAGTGGGTGTGGGAAGCAGATTTTTGGCTGCCTTTGTTTTCATGCATATTCCATCCACATGCTCGGGGCCAGCAACAAAACTGACACTGGATGAGATATAAGAAAAGTGAGTAATTTGGGGGGGAGCACTGCCTGGTGTGGATGGGGGGGACACACACACACTTCCTTTGCACCAAGATGGTCCCAGGCATCTCCAGGCAGAGCAGAGAACACACCCAACCTCGCACATTCTTTCAGTGTAGGTCTGTGTGGCCAAACTTGGCCCTCCAGCTGTTTTTGGACTACAACTCCCATCATCCCTAGCTAACAGGACCAGTGGCCAGGGATGGTGGGAATTGTAGTGCCAAAACAGCTGGAGGACCAAGTTTGGCCGTCACCGGTGAAGCTGGACGGCCCCAACAGTTTTGACACATTCTTACGAAAGATCAGCACATTCTTATCTTTCTGTCGTCCAGTTTGAATTGCTAGCACTGGCGACTGCCGTGGGAAAGCCAGGAGGACAACGAAACACTTAGGCTCCCTCCTGGAGTCCTTTTCCTTTATGTTCCTTCCTTCCTCAGACCAAAACTGGACGTGTCCCGGGTCTCCAAGAGGAACCTGTTTGCACTCTTCCAATCGCTCTGTGCCAAGATGGATCGCAAGGCCCTGCAGAAACTGACCGTGTACTCGGAGGCCAAGGAAGCGGCCGTCACATACCAGAGTGCCAAGCGGCAATTCTTCTGGGCCCTGCAGGAGATGGGCTACGGGAGCTGGATCTGCAAACCCCAAGAGGAGAAGACCTTTGGCCCGTCCGAAGTCTAGCAAGCTGTGCATTTTTATTATTTTATCTTTTTTTTTTTTTTGGCTGCGGGGGGAGGGGTGAAAGGAAAGGGGTATTTTTTTTATTAACATAGGTTGTGTGTATTCTTTTTTTAAAAATGGAAGCAGGAATGTTAACTTAGGGTTATGGATTTGCCGCAAGGCCTTCCCTCCTTCCGATTTAAATTGGCAGCATTGGGGAAGGAGCGGGGGGGGGAGTCTCCCTCCCCTTTAATTCCCCCCCCCTTATCAACGAACATTGCAAAGACGTGATCCGAGTGCGCACACCTGAGAGAGAAAGAGAGCTCCACCAGCATCAACGCTCGTCTTGTGACAACACCCCTTCCCCATCTCTGTCCCCTTCTGGTTAGTCAAAAGGCCGCCTTCCTTGTCCTCTCTCTGCTTTTTAAAAAATCAATTCTTTGAACCCCTCCTCTTATTTTATTTTTAAAAGCTGTGAATTGAGGAACTGGTAATTATGCACACACTGTCTTTTCCACAGCAGTTCTGTCTCTCCATGGATTTGCATAAAGGTGAACTCTAGGAACATCACAGAGATTTCCCCTCACTTGAATTTAATTTTCTGATATATATAACCCAACTCCTCTTCTTACTATTCTGTTTAATTCAGAATTCTGCCTTTGGAGCCACTACAACATTTACCCATCGCACCGCCAGGTTATGGTATAATTCCGGGATTTTTTTAATGGGGGGGCTGTATGTGTGATCATTTCCCCTCTCCCCGAATCTTTGGAATGCTGTTGAATTCGCCTTGTTCCCAGCGAGACAGCCCAGCCTTCCTGAGGTCATTCTAAGCTAAAACCGCACAGCTCCCCCACATTCTCCCAAACTCCTTTCCTCCCTCTTCTGTGTTGACACCTGCTGTCGTGAGAGCCAGCCAGACTCACCTTAATTTTTAATATTAAAAGGCACGGAGGAGCAGTCACTCAAGCAAGTATGTCCTACCACCGGGTCTCTATGAATGTTTAAATATGGGGTCATCACTTGATTCCTTCTAACACCTCAGAATTCCCACACTCCCCCTTTCTTTTAAGTTCCTAGTCCTCAATTTTTAAATATATGTATATAAAACTCCAGTTCCAAGCTGTTGGCTGCTATGGAGTCGGCAGTGGTTTGTCTTATTTGTGGAATCCTTCCCCCTGATGTTCCAAGCAGCCTTTGTTTTTCGTTTTCTAAAGGCGCATTTGAAATGCAAAGGATCCCAGCCAGGAGAGGCTTTTGGGGGTTTTTTTGCCCCCTCCAGCTTTTCTCCTCCCCATCAGTTGCGTCTGGGCAGTTGCTGTAGTGGAATTAACTGGGGAGAGCTCTCTTTATGCAAACTCTTTTCTGTCGAAAGGCGGCAGCCTCTCCTCCAGCTCTCATCTCCCCATCCTCATGACGCACAGTTCATTTCCTTCCTTAGTCACGAAGGCACTGGCGAGCAAATAATAATAAAAAACAGATGTAAATTTATTCAAGGCAAATCTGATCCTTCTCCCACCACTATTGTAATTCAGGTTATTTCCTCCCCCCCCCCTTTTTTTGGCAAGTCTGCTTTTAATTGCCCCTCTAGATACCATCGTTTGACAACTGAAGTCATCACATTCCGCCTGAAAATAATAATAATAAAAAAAAAGGTTTTCTGTATTGGTTTTGCTGGTGTGATTCTTTTTTCTTTTCCCAGGGGAGAGGGGGCAAAGCAAACATCTTTTTGTTTTTTTGTTCCTCTTTTGGGAGGGGGGAGACCATCTCCCATGAGATTCTCTAAGGTGGGGAGGATCTATGTGCTTAATTTCATGCATTTGGGAAGGAAGGTGGGGGAAGAAGCTGAAATGGCCAGGGGGAGGGGGAGGAGAGCGGGGGGAGCCAAGACCTCTGCAAGCAAATGCTTTGTTACTTGGGCAGGAGCAGCCTTTTCCCTGGAGGAGCGTCTTCACCTCCATCGTTCTGCCCGGACACTGAGGTCCAGCGCCAAGAGCCTTCTGGCGGTTCCCTCGCTGCAACAAGCCAGGTTACAGGGAACCAGGCAGAGGGCCTTCTCGGTAGTGGCACCCGCCCTGTGGAACGCCCTCCCATCAGATGCCAAAGAGAACAACAACTACCAGACTTTTAGAAGACATCTGAAGGCAGCCCTGTTTAGGGAAGCTTTTAATGTTTAATAGGTTATTGTATTTTAGTGTTCTGTTGGAAGCTGCCCAGGCGGGGTATAAATAATAAATTATTTTATTTATTTATTTATTTATTTAAGCAGCCACCTTGGGTGGGGGGAGGCTGGAAGGGAAGAAAGGTGGCAGAGAGAGAAAGAGAGGCTCTGGCCCCTCTCGTTGCCCGCCCACATCCCTCCACCTTGCCACTCGCAAAGACTGGTGCCCAGAGAAAACGATAGGGTGGAAGGCAGGGAGCCCAAAGGTAGATGGCGCCAGAGAGCCAATGGCAGGCAGAGCCAGCAGATCCTAGCACTCTACAGGGGCAACTCTGAGACTAAGGAAGAGGGAGCTAATGGGCAGTGCTGCCCCCTGGGCTGGTGGTAAGAAATAAGGCTTTGGGCTGGCATTGCCCCATCTGCCCTAATGCACCAGCCTCTACAGAGCGCAGCCCTGGGCAGGATAAAGCCCTCGTTCAGGATAGCTGCTTCCTCTTTCCTCCTATGTGCATTAATAGGTAAGGTATGAAAGTGGGTGGGTTTTCCCAACCCATTACAATATTTCTGTCCCTCCCTCCCTCCACGTAACACTTAACCTCTTTTTTTAATACCGTGATATTTTAATTCCTCTTGTTTATCTGCCTGGGATAGGCTTGTGTGTGTATCTGTTGGGCACATAATTGATCATTCTGCTATGCTGTTGGTGTAAGAAACGATGGCTTGGTAAGGTTTTCGAGCCCTGGATCACAATCAGAAGCGCCAATTCCTGGTTAAACTTGAGTGCGCCATTTGCGTTTACCCAGCAGGGTCAAAAACGAGGCCCAGGGGGTGGAGGAGCTGATAAAGCATTTATTTGTTTGCACTGTGCTTTCAAAGCGCAGTAAGGAAAATCCAGTTCTGGAAAATAAGATTGGAGGTGAATATGGAGACTCTTGAGAGTCCCATGGACTGCAAGAAGATCAAACCTATCCATTCTGAAGGAAATCAGCCCTGAGTGCTCACTGGAAGGACAGATCGTGAAGCTGAGGCTCCAAGACTTTGGCCACCTCATGAGAAGAGAAGACTCCCTGGAAAAGACCCTGATGTTGGGAAAGATGGAGGGCACAAGGAGAAGGGGACGATAGAGGACGAGATGGTGGGATAGTGTTCTCGAAGCTACCAGCATGAGTTTGACCAAACTGGGGGAGGCAGTGGAAGACAGGAGTGCCTGGCGTGCTCTGGTCCAGGGGGTCACAAAGAGTCGGACATGACTAAACAACAACAATACTGGTTTTGTATAGATGAATGAGGAATGGGAGGGTTGTAAGAAAAAGCAAGGAGCAGTTGCATTGAATGGATTATATTAGCTCTTAAAAACTGGGCTTGACCTTTAGAATAATGCCTCCAAATTAGATAGGTTGCAGTTTTTTTGTTTTTACATGCAGGTTCTTATAAAAATGTTGACACCAGGTTCCATCTTTTTTTTTAAAAAAAAGACATTCCTCTTGGGAAGGTTTATGAATGAGAACCTTGTTAAGAGTTCTGGAGAGCTCGAAACCTCTCGTGATATATTTTGCGATCTTTTGGCTTAATAAAGGTATTGCCCTTACACACGACTATTGTGGTTTTTTAAATTGGCTTACGTTAGAGGGAACCCATCGCTGATAAACCAGCCAGAATGTCTTGGGGTCCAAATATTCTTTGGGAAGAGATGAATCCAGAGGCGCTGGTGGTGCAGTGGTTAGAGTGTTGGACTGGGGCCCAAGGAAAGACCAGGGTTTGAATCCCGCCTCAGTTGCCTAAGCTTCTTGCAGGGTTGTTCAGGAGATAAAATGGGAAGAAATTGTGTGCTACCTAGAACTCCTTGGAGGAAAGGCAGGATATAAATATAATAATAAATGATACTGAAGGAATGGGTTTCCCAAATCTAAAAACCTGACTGTGCAGTCAGTCTGAAACGGGCCCCCAAATCCCATTTTTCCTTCTCCAAGGGTGCATTAGCTAAAAACCATTAACTTGAGCTCTTGAGCAAATGTATAACAAGAACACAGCTGTATAAACAAAGCTCTGTCCTTTATCAGTCCGTGACGCCTAATGAATGGCCTTGCCAGTTCCAAAGTGGAGCAGGGATGACACATCTGGGTCTTATCTTACATCCTGACCACAATGACGCACAGACCTTGTCAGCCCCCCAGGAACGGCGCCAGGAGTACTCTTAGAGTTGGTGACCTTACCTCAAGATAAGGAATACAGGAACAGGAACACCCTGCTATGGTCAAGAGTACACGAACACCCTTTTATGGTTAAGAGTACAGGAGCAGGAACATCTGTGATGTCAACTTACGTGTATAAGCTTACGTGGCTGGATTCCTGGGGAAGGCGGGAGAGGGTGCCTGGAGGATATATATACTGCATGGAATCTCTCATTTCTTTGGACTTGCTGTGAACTGACCATGCAAGTGCCTTCTGCTATCTGGAGAGCAGAATAAACTCTTTCTCTGAATCAACCTTGGTGTCATTTGACTTCCTTTCTCCCTCCCGGGAGCAACACAGACCCCACCAGTCGGTAAAGTCTAATAAGGCTACAATACTACTACATGTAATACAAGGTGTGACTGGAAAGTTCGGTGAACGGTCACAGAAATTGAACAGCGAGAAATATTCGAAGATACAATCAGCATCGAAAACCCATGAGATGCTCACAATTGTATATGGAGACGAAGGTGTAACTCAAAAGACAGTGTGAGAGTGGTTTAAGCGTTGCCGTGAAGGGCGGCAAACCATTGAAGATCACACTGTCTGGCAGACCGTCGAGCAGAATGGCGGCAAATATTGACAGAGTTCCTGAATTATTGCTGAGGGATTGGCGTTTCTCCGTCCGAATGATGGCGAAAGAATTGCATATTTCACGTGAAATTGTTACTGAGTTCCCTCACCCTCCATCTCCCAATCTGGCCCCACTGGATTTCTTTCTTTTTCCAAAACTGAAATCCGCACTGAAAGGGCACACATTTTCCAACGTTTCACACGTCCAAGCTGCTGTGATGAGGGAACTGAAAGCAGTACGAAAAGAGGACTTCTCCAGAAGTTTCCAGCAGTTCTACAAACGTCAACAGTGCATTGTATCAGAGGGGACCTGCTTTGAACGCCAGTAAGGCATGTATGTTCGAATATTTATTGCCGTCCAATTTCTGTGACCATTCACCGAACTTTTCTGGACACACCTTGTAGCATAGCTGTCAATGTTTCCCTTTTTTAAAGGGAAATTCCCTTATTCCGATTAGGATTCCTCTCAAGAAAAGGGAAAAGTTGACAGCTATGCCTTGTAGTGGACGCGGGTGGCGCTGTGGGTTAAACCACAGAGCCTAGGAGTTGCCGATCAGAAGGCTGGCGGTTCGAATCCTCACGACGGGGTGAGCTCCCGTTGCTCGGTCCCTGCTCCTGCCAACCTAGCAGTTTGAAAGCACGTCAAAGTGCAAGTAGATAAATAGGTACCGCTCTGGCGGGAAGGTAAATGGCGTTTCTGTGCACTGCTCTGGTCCGCCAGAAGCGGCTTAAGTCATGCTGGCCACATGATCCGGAAAAACTGTCTGCGGGCAAACATCGGCTCCCTTGGCCGATAAAGCGAGATGAGCGCCGCAACCCCAGAGTCGGTCACGACTGGGCCTAATGGTCAGGGGTCCCTTTACCATTACCTTTATGCCTTGTAGTAACACACACTAGGGACACACCAGAGTGGTGTCAGGCTAGGACCCGGAAGAATTCCCCACTCAGCCATGAAGTGCACTGGGAGGCTATGGGCCAGTCACTTTCTGTCAGCCTAACCTACCCCTCATTGAACTCCTTGGGGTAGAGAAAGTGGGGGAGTGAATGTAATAATCTGGATGACTGCTGCTGTTTTATATTTTGGGGGCTGTGAAGAGGGCTTTCTCACAGTTCCCAAGCCCTGGCCCAGGGGTAGGCAAACTAAGGCCCGGGGTCCGGATCCGACCCAATCGCCTTCTCATCCGGCCCGCGGACGGTCTGGGAATCAGCATGTTTTTACATGAATAGAATGTGTCCTTTTATTTAAAATGCATCTCTAGGTTATTTGTTGGGCCTGCCTGGTGTTTTTACATGAGTAGAATGTGTCCTTTTATTGAAAATGCATCTCTGGGTTATTTGTGGGGCATAGGAATTCGTTCATTTTTTTCTTCAAAATATAGTCCGGCCTGAGGAGATTTCACCCCTCCCATTCTAAGAATCTGCTGATGTTCTCTGCTGATTCTCCAGAGAGGAGGGGGGCGGTTTCTGCTCACTACTTATTCCGCTCCAGCCTCACATCAATGAGAGAGACTGAGTGTTAGAGAGAGAGAGTGTTATCTCTGTATAGATAAGGTTGCTGCTAAGAGCAGCTGCAGACACGCAGCACAGTTCAGCTTCTCCATTTAGCTCTGTATATAGTTTGTATGATAGTTGTAGATAGAATAAAAGTAGTTATTCTACAGAGCTGTTCTCCGAGTGGTTTATGCTCTGCTGTACTCTGCTGTGCAACAACTGTCTTCAGGAGTGAATCTGGTGCTCACAGCTCTGAGTTGTGAGTCCACAGCACTTTTACCTGTTCCTGTGCAGAAGGTGGTCTCTGGAAGTGCTACCCCAGCTCGCCTGGCCCAGTCGGGGCTGAAGTGGTTGAGCCCAGTCAGTGGCACTGGCTCAAAGAGCGATGCTGACACAGCCCCCCACAAGGTCTGAGGGACAGTGGACCGGCCCACAGCTGAAAAAGTTTGCTGACCCCTGCCCTGGCCTGTGGACTCTGTTACGTAGGTTGCCATATCTTGAAGGGCAAAAAAGTGGACAGCCCGACCAAAGAAAGAGGTGAGTGTGCAGAACAACCTCAGCCCACGCCGCTGCTGGCCTGAGTGGAGACAGGACCCCAGGTATGAAGTTTACGGCATGTAATGCCTTAAGAGAGAATATTATGAAAATGATATACAGGTGGTACATGACCCCAGTCAAGCTTGCAAAAATCTACCATTTGCCCGATAACAAATGTTGGAAATGCAAAGAAACTGAAGGTACATTCTTTCACCTTTGGTGGACGTGCCCAAGGATTAAGGTTTTCTGGGAGATGATTTATAATGAATTAAAAATGGTATTTAAATATACCTTCTTGAAGAAACCAGAGGCCTTCCTCCTGGGCATAGTCGGCCAATCGGTGTTAAAGAAGGACAGAACTTTCTTTATGTATGCTACAACAGCAGCAAGAATACTTATTGCAAAGTATTGGAAGACACAAGACCTACCCACACTGGAAGAATGGCAGATGAAAATGATGGACTACATGGAATTGGCGGAAATGACTGGCAGAATCCGAGACCAGGGAGAAGAGTCGGTGGAAGAAGATTGGAAGAAATTTAAAGACTATTTACAGAAATATTGCAAAATTAATGAATGTTAGAATGATGTTGGATTGAAGTTAAGTGGTTTCTAGCTGTAATGGTATAAAAGAATATGGAAAAATTGGATTTTTAATAGGTAAAAACTTAATGCTATAATATATTAAGATTAAAGATCAGGATAAAATAAGGAGGGAAAGGAATTGCTGAACTAATAAATTGAACTGGAATACAAAAAAGGGAGGCATGAGGAGGTCCGGGAAACAAGTAAATGAAAGATAAGTGATGAAAAGATGGAATTGTTTTTAATTGTTTTTTTGTATTTTTTCTTTTTTCATGTAATATTGTGAAAACTTTAATAAATATATATTAAAAAAAAGAGAGAGACAGGACCCCAGTTCCTACCTGATCTTCGCCGCGACAGCCTCACTTCGCGGCAGCGCTTCTGCTGCTGGGACATAGCGCCCTCGCAAGCAGGTGCACGCCACCCCCCAAAAAACAAAAGAAGCCTACCCCATTCCCAAATAAAAAACCTCCAAATCCAGACATTTCCTTAAAAATGCAAAAATCTGCCCAGATGGGCATGTTGGCCCCCAAAAGGAGGGCATGTCCTGGTTTTCCCGGACACATGGCAACCCAACTGTTAAGGTAGTTCCCAGCGAGGCTGCAGAACAGTCAAGAACATCTGTCATGCAGGAGCTCGGAGTTGTGGGGGCCTTTAACTTTGGAATGACCTTGAAAACATGCCTTTAAATTTCACATGGATTTCAGTGTTGACTATGGAAAAGGGGCTGACTTGTCAAGAAGGGACAAAAATATTGTCAAGCTGGAGTCTCCCCGAGTGAAAGGAGCAGAAGACAAAGTAAAGTACAGATATAAACATGAAGCAGACCTGCGGAAGGGACATGGAAAAGACTTAAGAGCCTCGGATATAAGGTCACCAGGTTGATGGACTAGATGGATGGGATAGAAAGGACTGACAAAACCCGAGACCAGGAAGAAGAGACGATGGATGAAGATTGGAAGAAAGTTTTTAAAATATATTTAGAAAAGTATCGTAAAATTAATGAGTATTAGAAAAATGTTGGAATGAAATTATTTGGGTTTAGCAGAAATGTTAAAAAGAATTATGTAAGAATATGTTGTGGTTAAGAGAATTTGGTATAAATAAGATTTAAGTTTTAAGTTTTAGGGTTTTTTATGGTAAGATAAGGTTAAAATAGATTAAGGTAATTTAATGACAGAATATTGTGAAAGATGGAAAGGATTTGCTGAGATAACAACTAGAATACAGAAAAGGGAGGTGTGAGGAGGTCGATGAAATAAGTTAATGACAGTTAAGGATCTGGGAATATTGGATTTGTTTTTAAATTTTTTGTTTATTTTTGCTTTATGATTTTGATGTGTGTTTTGTTTTTTCTTTTTGACTTCGTTTTTTACTGATTTGTATTGTTTAATTGTTACTTTTATCTACTTTTTCTTTTTCTCTTTCTCTTGTTTTTTCCTTCTTTTTTCTTTGTAACCTTAAAATTCTCAATAAATATCATTTAAAAAAAAAAGAATATCTGTCATGCATCTCTGCCTTAGATTTATTGTTTCTGATGGCGGAGATTGAAGCCGTTTTGACCAAGGCTTGGATGATCAAAACAGAGATTGGCATAAACCCGGCCTGGAGCCTGCGATTTTCATAATACGGTGCTGGTAGAAGCCAGGATTTTGCTCCTGGGTCCAAAGACAGAAACAGGCAGGCTGGATGCTGGAATGCTGCTGAACGGACAGGATGTTACACCGGCGTTCAAAGGACTTTGCTTACGGAAAGAAACCCCTCTGTTCCATGAGGAAAGCAAGGCTCACAGTTATTAAAATATGAGCCTGTGCTTTGATTTGCAGAACAGAGGGGGAAATGAAGGAGATAGCCACCTGCCACACACCTGCACTTTTCAAATGAATTGTTGAGGGGAGGGGGGGTCTGATAACCGAAAGCTACACCATAACCTTCTCTCCCTCCATTTTACGAAATGCAGTGCAGGCCTTCCACAATAGCCCGCAACAATTTTCTCCCCTTCCATCTCCCCCCTGCCCACAATTTTTTAAACATCTATGTCTCTCCCCCCACCCCACCTCCAAACTCATCAAATCACCATAAATCATTCTTTTCAATATAGTCTGATGGTGTGGCTGCCTTGCCGACCTCACGCAGAAAGATAGGAGGTATAAATTATACCGACAAAAACAGAGTGGCTTGCCAAATTATTGGAATATTACAATATATCCAAAACAATGGGAGAAATTGGAAGGATCTCAGAAGAGAAGATAGACAGGGACTGGAAGGTGTTTAAAGGATACTTGCAAAACTATATTGAAAAATCAGAACTCCTATTAGAATAAACAAGTTCCGTTTTAAATGCTGAAATACTAAATAAGATGGATAACAATGTGTAACAGAAAAAGAAGCATGAAATTAGGTTAAAGGTGTGTGAAAGAAAGTAATAGAAGTGGAAAGAAATTGCAATTGAGTAGATTGGAAGTCTAACACAAAGGTGGGGTGAGGGGTGGTGGATGGTGATGGGAAAAGGAATTATCTGTGGGATTGAGTATAGGTATGTTTGAACATTTTTAAGGATTGTATGAAATGTATGTTTGTATATTCGCAATATGTGTGTATTAATGCTGAATTATTTTAATAATAAAAACTTTTCCAAAAAAAAGAGAGAATTTTTGCAGCGGCAGCCTTGCCGACCTCACGCAGAAAGACAGGAGGTATAAATGGAGGAAGGGGGTGGGATCAGGCCCTGGAGCTAAACGCAGCCCTCTTATTTGGCCCTTGGAATTTTCAAGAGGCCACACCCCTTTGCTCAACAAGCCACACCCCCTCACAGGTCCTAGCTTTGCAGGAGTGTTTTTGCCTGGCTGGGATATGCCTTTGAATGCTGATCATGACTTTAGCTTGACTAGACAAAGCTAAGAGAGGGAGAAGTGTGTGTCTGTGTAGCAACTAGTCTAGTTGTGCGTTCTCTGCCCTGCCGACTTTTTCCCATTTGCCCCTGGGATGAGGACCCTGGGAGGCTGCTGAGCAGGCCCTGAATCTGCAAAAGTTTTCCCGTCCTGAAGATAAATATTGCATGTTAAACCTATTGTGAGGGACGCGGGTGGCGCTGTGGGTTAAACCACAGAGCCTAGGACTTGCCGATCAGAAGGTTGGCGGTTCGAATCCCCACGACAAGGTGAGCTCCCGTTGCTCAGTCCCAGCTCCTGCCAACCTAGCAGTTCGAAAGCACGTCAAAGTGCAAGTAGATAAAGAGGTACCGCTCCGGCGGGAAGATAAACGGCGTTTCTGTGCGCTGCCCTGGTTCGCCAGAAGCGGCTTAGTCATGCTGGCCACATGACCCGGAAGCTGTACGCTGGCTCCCTCGGCCAATAAAGTGAGATGAGCATCGCAACCCCAGAGTCGGCCACGACTGGACCTTATGGTCAGGGGGCCCTTTGCCTTTTACCTTTAAACCTATTGTGCTTTGATTTTTGGTTCATCGTCAATGGGCCCACATCTTTCCCTACAGCTTTTAAAGGTGGTTTACACCTCTTGTAGGGACGCGGGTGGCGCTGTGGGTTAAATCACAGAGCCTAGGACTTGCCGATCAGAAGGTTGGCGGTTTGAATCCCTGTAACGGGGTGAGCTCCCGTTGCTCGGTCCCTGCTCCTGCCAACCTAGCAGTTCGAAATCACGTCAAAGTGCAAGTAGATAAATAGGTACCACTCTGGCGGGAAGGCAAACAGTGTTTCCGTGCACTGCTCTGGTTCGCCAGAAGCGGCTTAGTCATGCTGGCCACATGACCCGGAAGCTGTATTAGGTCACGACTGGACCTAATGGTCAGGGGTCCCTTTACCTTTACATCTCTTGTAGGCTTACACTTCCACGGTTGTTGGGAGAAGAGTCCTACTGAATCCTAACCCAACATCCTGTTTTCCACAAGCGAGGCATGAGAGCAACTGGCCTCTTCCTGCCTCTGCTGGCAGCAGCTGGTCCTGAAAGGCAGACTGCTTTCTACACAGAGATTTTATTTATTTGTTTGCTGTTGGTGAGCTATCATCGCCTGGGGTCCATGTGTCTAATGCTGAACAGAGGAAGCTGCCTTACACTGAGGCAGACCACTGGCCCATCTAGATCAGTGGTGTCTGCACTGACTGGCAGCAGCTCCCCAGGGTTTCAGGCAGGGAGGTTTCCCCCCAGCCCTGCCTGGAGATGTTGGGGGTCGAAGGTGGGACTTTCTACAGGGTCTCCATCGCTCTGCTGCCGCCCTTCCTAAAGGCTGGCGCTTCTGCTATGCTACTCTGAGCCTTGTGCCCCTGTCTCTCTGCTCTCAGCTAAAGAGATCGGCCGGCCTGGTTGCGGCTGGGTCACCGTGCCAGGTGGAGTGTGTGAGCCGGTGGAACTGAAGTGGAAAGCCGTCCTGCCGGTCTGCCATCTGCTGCGGTTCAGAGGGAGCCAGGAGATTGTGCTTCTGCAGAGAGCTTCTTTCTGCCTTGTCTTGAGGATGAAAAGCGGGGGCAGCGGGACACCATCCAGGCAGTTTGGCAGAGCCAGCCACGTGTTAAGTGTTTGGGGATGATGTGTGCAGATCCAGCTGGAAGGAAGGGAGCAGTGCAGCAGCCGGAGACTCAGAAAGAACAGGAGAGAGTTCAGCATATTTTGGTTTGCAGGACAGCAGTGGGGGGGAAGTTGCTGAATGGATCAGACTGGGAAACCCAGAGAGATGGGTGGGGTAATAATAATAAATTTATTCATTCATTCATACCCCACCCATTTGGCTAGGTTTCCCCAGCCACTCTGGGCAGCTCCCAAAAGAATATTAAAAACACGATAAAACATCAAACATTAAAAACTTCCCTAAACAGGGCTGCCATCAGATGTCTTCTAAAAATCAAATAGTTGTTTATTTCCTTGACATCTGATGGGAGGGCGTTCCACAGGGCGGGCGCCACTACCGAGAAGCCCCTCTGCCTGGTTCCCTGTACCTTCGCTTCTCGCAGCGAGGGAACCGCCAGAAGGCCCTCGGCGCTGGACCTCAGTGTCCGGGCAGAATGATGGAGGTGGAGACGCTCCTTTGGGTTTACTGGGCCGAGGCCATTTAGGGCCTTAAAGGTCAGCACCAACATTTTGAATTGTGCTCGGAAACATACTGGGAGCCAGTGTAGGTCTTTCAGGACCGGTGTTATGTGGTCTCGGTGGCCGCTCCCAGTCACCAGTCTAGCTGCCGTATTCTGGATTAGTTGTAGTTTCCGGGTCACCTTTAGAGGTAGCCCTTATTACTATTATCTGTAGATTAAACAGGATGTTGGTTTGGCCTTCACAGTTTAGAAGACATCTGAAGGCAGCCCTCTTTAGGGAAGTTTTTAATGTCTGACATTTTAATGTATTTTTAATCTTTTGTTAGAAGCCGCCCAGAGTGGCTGGGGAAACCCAGCCAGATGGGCCACAGCTATCAACCTTTCCTTTTTTTGCTGGGAATTCCCTTATTCCAGCGCCATTTCCCGCTGCTTCCCGCTGCTATCCCAGATTGTTAGATATCCCGTAGACCTGTCCCGTAGACAGGTGAGGCTGCTGATCCCTTATTTTCGAGACTGCTGATTCCTTATTTTCAAATCTGAAAGTTGACAGCTGTGAGATGGGCGGGGTACAAATAATAAATTATTATTATTATTAACCTGCAGGATAGGGGACTTCACCTGCCCGCAACCTTGAAATACGCTTAAAAAACAACCACTCGCACACAGCTGAACCGAAAGAAGGAATCTCTCCCATCTATGTGACCTATTTTATTGGTATTGCGGTGTCAGCGTTTGGCTTTTCAGGAGCAGAGGAGGACAGGGCCAGGAAGACACACCCAATGGCTCTGTGAGGGGACACGGGTCTCTCTACCGAGGCTGCTGGTGATGGCCCAGAGTGGAAGACCCCGCCTGAACCGGACCCTGGGTGGCTGGAGCACCAGTCCACGCTCCATCTCCTCTGGCCACACACACACATATTGTAGGGAGAGCTGGTCCTGGCATCATTCTGTCCTGAGAGATCCCGAGAGTCCCTTCTTCGCGCAGGGTTGCCACCTGACCTTGTGGATGTATTGGTCAAATCTCACGGGTGGTCCTAGGAGACCCCCTGCGAAATGTCCTTTTTTTCTGCCAAGCTCTCCCCACCCCACACCTCTCCCCGCCGAGGGTTGCGCCCCAGGGTGGCCTTCCAATCTGCAGCTGCTCCTCAGAGATGGAGGGTGTAGATGTGGATATTTAATTATATATAGACACATAGATGATGATTATTTTTTCCCTGAGTTGGGAGCTGGTTCCCCGTAATTGGCACGAGCCAGGGGGTATGGGGTGGGGGGCAGGGAGAAAGTTGTAGTCCGTATCCAAAATGCCCTCGAGGCTGCAAGACCCTCACCCTCGCCGCCCCCTGTGCCCCATAACACATCCTGACAGCCGTCCAGGAACTTGACATCTTACCTCAGCCACTTGGAAGGAACTGACTCCTCCTGGCTGCTTGGAACTGACACCTCTGATCAATGGGAATGGAGGAAGCTGCCTAAAATAAGCAGATCAGACAGCCAGGCCTGACGCTGCTGCAACCTTTTCCACCACCACCACCTCTTTTTTTTTTAAGTGGGGAAGCCGGGGATTGAACCTACGACCTTCCGCATGCAAAGCAGGTGCTCTACTGTTGAGCTACCATATCATCCTGGCAGCCCGGAAGAAACCAACCTATTCCAGTATTGTCGTTTGGCTTTGGCCCACTTCTCTGCAAGCAAGGCTCTGTTCTCAGTACTGAAGCTTGAGCCGGGGCAATGGCAGACAGCAGGGGAAAGGGCCCACAATCCCATATTGAGCGCACCTCAGGCCGGCGTCCGTAAAAGTAGAGATCGGGTAGGGTGTCTCTCTGTCCCGCTCCATCTCCCTCCCTCCTCCCTCCCTCTCTCTTTAATCTTCCTTGGCCCGCCTCTCTCCGCTCACTCCGAACAGGTTGGCCAAGGAGAAGGGCGAGCGCAGATGCTACTTGGAGCCGGAACCACCGTGGTTGATCTGCAAGAGGGAGTTGGTGGCATAGTTCTGGAAGAGAGGCTGCAGGAACATGCCGATGGTGCCAAAGACGCAGACGAAGACGAAGATCCACAGGAAGAGGCGGTCGATCACCATGGCAACGTACTTCCAGTCCTCGCTCACCTGGGGAAAGGGCAAGGATACGGAAGTTAGCACCTGTCAGCTGGAACCCGTTTTGGCTTGGCAAGCACCTGTTGTGTGTGGGCCCGCTTGTGGGGCCTGCTTCCGACCAAACGGGTGCCAGATCTAGGTAAGGTAAGGTAAGGTAAGGTGAAAGGTAAAGGGACCCCTGACCATTAGGTCCAGTCGTGACTGACTCTGGGGTTGCGGCGCTCATCTTGCTTTATTGGCCAAGGGAGCCGGAGTACAGCTTCTGGGTCATGTGGCCAGCATGACTAAGCCGCTTCTGGCGAACCAGAGCAGCGCACGGAAACGCCGTTTACCTTCCCGCCGGAGCGGTACCTATTTATCTACTTGCAGTTCATGCTTTCGAACTGCTAGGTTGGCAGAAGCAGGGACCGAGCAACGGGAGCTCACCCCGTCGTGGGGATTCGAACCGCCGACCTTCTGATCGGCAAGTCCTAGGCTCTGTGGTTTAACCCACAGTGCCACCCGCGTCCCAAGGTAAGGTAAGGTAAGGTAAGGTAAGGTAAGGTAAGGTAAGGTAAGGTAAGGTAAGGTAAAACAAAACAAAACAAAACAAAACAAAACAAAACAAAACAAAACAAAACACACACACTCCACAAAAAGCCCAATCTGGGCTGTCTTAAGCATATGCAGTGCCGCGGTGCAAAGATCCACCCATTGCCCCCCCCCGGTTGCCCAGGGTTATTGCATAATTGTATACAGTGGTACTTTGGGTTACATACGCTTCAGGTTACAGACTCCGCTAACCCAGAAATAGTGCTTCAGGTTAAGAACTTTGCTTCAGGATGAGAACAGAAATCGTGCTCCGGCGGTGCAGGGGCAGCAGGAGGCCCCATTTGCTACAGTGGTGCTTCAGGTTAAGAACAGTTTCAGGTTAAGAACGGACCTCCGGAAAGAATTAAGTACTTAACCCGAGGTACCACTGTAATTATATGATCGCTGTCTAATCTTAGGGGTGTATGAGGGGCCATTTCTGTGACTATCTTGAAGGGACCCTGCACTTCTGAATTTGCCACCACACTCCTGGTCAGGCCCCTTCCTGCTTCCTTACAGCCAGTCCGATGGATAGCCCAGGCTGTTAGTTTTCTCCTCTTGGGTCTCAGTTTTGCCCTTGTAGAACAGAGCAGGAAGGAAGAGCAGAAGCAATTGGCCTTGCCTGCCATCGGCTCTGGCGCCACCTGCTGTTGATCTTCTTCTTTCTTCTTCTTTGGCGATCACTCATAGCTGAGTAAGATTGTCTTCCATAAACACGGTTTTAACAGTGAGTCCATAAGTGACTGTGAAGGCCAATTCTGGACGCACACATCCTTCCACAGTGGGGACATAGGTTCCCGGGTGAGAGTTCATCACAGTGAGGGTTTGCCAAATGTGCCTTCCTCTTGGCACATTTCTCCCTTTTGTCCTGAGTTCGAGTGCCTTCAAAGTCCATGACCACCTTTCGCAAAGGCTGTTCTCCAATCAGAGCACCTGCAGGCCAGTGTTTCCCAATTGTTGGTGTCTATACTACTTTTTTAGGGATGCGGGTGGCGCTGTGGGTTAAACCACAGAGCCTAGGACTTGCCGATCAGAAGGTCGGCGGTTCGAATCCCCGCGATGGTGTGAGCTCCCGTTGCTCGGTCCCTGCTTCTGCCAGCCTAGCAGTTCGAAAGCACATCAAAGTGCAAGTAGATAAATAGGTATCGCTCCTGTGGGAAGGTAAATGGCGTTTCCATTCGCTGCTCTGGTTCGCCAGAAGCGGCTTAGTCATGCTGGCCACATGACCCAGAAGCTGTACGCCGGCTCCCTCGGCCAATAAAGCGAGATGAGTGCTGCAACCCCAGAGTCGTCTGTGACTGGACCTAATGGTCAGGGGTCCCTTTACCTTACTTATACTACTTTTATTTTTGGTCCGCTGCTCTAACAGCCCCAATGAGTACCAGCCACCACAATTATTAGTGGGGTTTTGTTTTTTTTACAATTTCAAATGTTGCATGCCCCTCCCCAACCCCCAGAGAATCCTAAGTGGGGTGTGTGTTGCTAATTCTCCTTTTGTGATTTTTAGCCTCCTTCCCTTCCTCCCACAGAACCTGTTCCTGGGGAGAGGCAAGACCTGCTTAAATATTTTAAAGAGCAGACTGTTTAGCCTGCTTTTAAAAATGGTTTCAGCTCGGGTTCCCCTCCTCTTTCTTTCTTTCTTCTTTTTTTTTTTTTGTAATGCTGGTTTTAATTACTGCTTTTGTTTTAGGAAGTTTCTTTCATTTGCTAATTTTGCAAACTGCCTTCAAACCGATGGTGAAAAGCAGAATAGTAAAGTTAGCATTAAAGAAAAACAACAATAGAGTTTCCTGTGTTGATTGCACCCTTTACAGTTGTTTTAGGTAAAGATAAAGGGACCCCTGACCATTAGGTCCAGTCACGGACAACTCTGGGGTTGCGGCGCTCATCTCGCTTTATTGGCCGAGGGAGCCAGCGTACAGCTTCCGGGTCATGTGGCCAGCATGACTAAGCCGCTTCTGGCGAACCAGAGCAGCGCACGGAAATGCCGTTTATCTTCCCGCCAGATCAGTACCTATTTATCTACTTGCACTTTGACGTGCTTTCGAACTGCTAGGTTGGCAGGAGCAGGCACTGAGCAACGGGAGCTTACCCCATGGCGGGGATTCGAACCCCCAACCTTCTGATCGGCAAGCCCTAGGCTCTGAAATGACAGCTCCCTGAAGGCTATCTGAAGCCTGGTTTGCTGGCAAACCAGGAAAGTCCTTCAGGTTTCTGCTCTGGGTCAATTTTATCTTCATTCTCATGAGGGCTAGAGCCCTGATATGCTTTTAAATGAAAGCTGGGTTTCCAAGGCTTCTAAATTCTCTGTATGGGCCATACGTGTACTGGGAGAATGGGGAGGGAGTCTCAAACACAGTACACAGAGGATATACTCGTCCTCAGCTCCAGCTCAGCTTCCAATTATATTTAAGTGTGCAATCTCTCATGGACCCATGTTTACATGGGGTTTTTAAGATTTATTTTTTGAAGTACGCCAGTTCTCAAGGGTGAGACCCAAATCCTTTGCCAGGAAAAAGCAAGAAGGCTGGGAACTTTGTGCCAAAAGGAATATTTGCTTATTGTTCACTTCTCATTGCCCACAAAAGTGTCTTTAAAGCCTTAGAGAGTTTTATTCTATTAAGTGGGTTATATGGAAATTTGTAAAATGCAAATCATAAAGGCTGGCTCAGGAATGGGGAGCCTTCTTTCTCCCTAAGGGCCGCATTCTGGGGGCCACACACACCAGTGATGAGCAGGGCAAAAATTGGGCAGAGTGCTAAATCTAAGTTTTACCTTTGCACTATAAGGTAAAGGTAAAGGGACCCCTGACCATTAGGTCCAGTCGTGCCTGACTCTGGGGTTGTGGCGCTCATCTCGCTTTATTGGCCGAGGGAGCCGGTGTACAGCTTCTGGGTCATGTGGCCAGCATGACTAATCCGCTTCTGGCGAAACCAGAGCAGCGCACAGAAATGCCATTTACCTTGCCGCCAGAGTGGTACCTATTTATCTACTTGCACTTTGGCGTGCTTTTGAACTGCTAGGTGGACAGGAGCTGGGACTGAGCAATGGTGGCAAGCCCTAGGCTCTGTGATTTAGACCACAGCACCACCTGCATCCCTCTCACCTCCAGTAAAGGTAAAGGCAAAGGGACCCCGGCCATTAGGTCCAGTCATGGCTGACTCTGGGGTTGCGGTGCTCATCTTGCTTTACTGGCTGAGGGAGCCGGCGCACAGCTTCTGGGTCATGTGGCCAGCATGACTAAGCCGCTTCTGGCGAACCAGAGCAGCGCACGGAAACGCCATTTACCTTGCCGCCAGAGTGGTACCTATTTATCTACTTGCACTTTGACGTGCTTTCGAACTGCTAGGTTGGCAGGAGCAGGGACCGAGCAACGGGAGCTCACCCCATTGCAGGGATTCGAACCGCCGACCTTCTGATCTGCAAGCCCTCGGCTCTGTGGTTTAACCCACAGCACCACCCGCGTCCCTCCAGTAGTTTCCAGCAACTGGTATTCAGAAGCATTCCTGCCTTCGACTGAGGGTGACGAAGGGAGAGTCTCTCCGGTCTCCTCCCCCCCCCCCATCAGTGCTCAGCTGGCTTGGCCCCAAACCTGCAGCCTCAGAGCGCAGCCTGGGGCAGTGACATCACTCTGCTGCTCTTCCAGGTTCCCCTTCCTCTCGGTTCCTATGGCAACTGCTTCATACCTGACACCTCCCTGGTCCAGTGGGCATAGAGCATCTCCTTCTGCAAATAGTTTCTGGCAAGGCTACCAGATCAGATGGATAATTTGCTTTGGTGAGGAAGTCGTCGTTGGCGGGGGCTACCTTTGACCCATTGCTCTCTGGCCACAGATGGATGGGGGAAGGACTTGGACAAATGCCCAAAACACCCCCAGCACCCCTTGTAATGTTTTATTATGTTTTTATGTATGTTGGAGGCTGCCCAGAGTGGCTGGGGCAACTCAGTCAGATGGGCAGTGTACAAATTATTATTATTATTATTATTATTATTATTATTATTATTACAGTGGTACCTAAGGTTAAGTATTTAATTCGTTCCAGAGGTTCGTTCTTAACCTGAAACTGTTCTTAACCTGAAGCACCACTTTAGCTAATGGGGCCTCCTGCTGCCGCCGCACCGCCGGAGCACAATTTCTGTTCTCATCCTGAAGCAAAGTTCTTAACCCGAGGTACTATTTCTGGGTTAGCGGAGTCTGTAACCTGAAGCGTATGTAACCTGAAGCATATGTAACCTGAGGTACCACTGTATTATTATTATTATTATTATTATTATTATTATTCCACCAGCAAAGCAGCAGACCTCCAAGAAATATAAGTCTGTTTCCCCCGACTTCTCTCTCTCGGTCTCTCCCTCCCTTACATCCATATCTCACTGCACATGAATTTTTCATGCGCCTTCAGCACAGGGATGCAGCCGAGCAGAAGGGAAATATTGATTCTGGAGCTCGCCGGTGTCTCAGTTGGAGAACACAGCTGCCCTGCACTCGGAGGTGGGGAACAGGTCAGGAAAGGACAGGGTATTCTGACTCATGGCTTGGCAAAGGAGAGGCGGCAGGGAGATGGGGAAGAAGCAAGGAAGAGTTGTGTCTCCCCCAGGAAACATCCAAGGGATGGGAAATTGCCACAGCCTTTTTCTAAAAAAAACCCCCAATCAAACAGTGCATCATGTTTCAGGAGGTGATGATTCGAGATATGGTGGGGAAAGCTTTGTAAGAAGTGCCCTGACTGATCAGAACGAAGCATCGAGTTATACAGTGATTCCTTGGGTTACAGACGCTTCAGGTTACAGACTCCACTAACCCAGAAATAGTACCTCGGGTTAAGAACTTTGCTTCAGGATGAGAACAGAAATTGTGTGGCAGCAGCGGGAGGCCCCATTAGCTAAAGTGGTACCTCAGGTTAAAAACAGTTTCAGGTTAAGAACGGACCTCCAGAATGAATTAAGTTATTAACCCAAGATACCACTGTAATGTGTTCAAGCAGAAGTGTCCAAATCGAACCCTTAAAGGCGACCACTGAGTTTGTTCCCCAGCTACTGGAATTCAGAGGTAGACTTTGCCTGAACAAGGAAGTTCTACATAGCTACATAGGTAAGGTTACCAGACGTCCCTGTTTCCTGGGGACAGTCCCCGGATTTACAAATCAGTCCCCTGACGAAATCCATCTATTCAATAGGAAGTTGAAAAAATGTCCCCAGATTCATTGAAAAAAATCTGGTAACCTTAGCCCAAGACCACACATTGAAAGCAATTGCAATACAGTGGCACCTCAGGTTAAGAACTTTATTCGTTCTGGAGGTCCGTTCTTAACCTGAAACTGTTCTTAACCTGAGGTACCACTTGAGCTAATGGGGCATCCCGCTGTGGCGGTGCAATTTCTGTTCTCATCCTGAAGCAAAGTTCTTAACCCGAGGTACTATTTCTGGGTTAGCGGAGTCTGTAACCTGAAGCGTCTGTAACCTGAGGTACCACTGTACCACGTTAAACGCTGATGGCTCCGCCCCTTGCAAAGAATCCTGGGAACTGTAGTTTAAGGGTGCTGAGAGCTGTTAGGAAACTCCTGTGACCCTCACACGGCTACAATTCTCAGAGATCCCTGGGGAACAGGATGCAGGATTAGATAATAATAATAATCTTATTATTGATACCCCGCCCATCTGATGGGTGATCAGCTTGGTCCAGCAGGGGCTGTTCTTATGTCTTTATATCAAAGACTGGCAGATTGGTTTTCACCCAGAGATCATTGCCACTGTATGTATATGTGGTAAAAAATAAATTAGAAAGTGAGTCCCATCAGGCATCTTGGGTCTAAAGGATGCTGTCATGGAAGTTTTGGCTGAGATTCCTGGATTGCAGGGGTTTGGATCAAATGACCGCTCTCTGAAGCACCCAGCCTCCTTTAAAAGGCGTTGGGGAAAACGTTGATGGAGGGGGGATTGCAGAAAACTGTGAGCAGAGGGGGCTGGAGGAGCTGCAAGGGAATAGGTGAGGGATAAAGGGGGGAGTAGGGTTGGGATTGGCAAGTAGGGGGGGTTGGAGGAGTGAGCAGGGATGGCAGCCCCTAATATCCTACACACAGAGAGAGAAAGCAACCTACTAATTTTTGGTGGGCTTATTTCAGGCGCTCCAACTGTCCCTATTTTCCAGGGACAGTCCTGGATTTGCAGAAGCCATCCCGGTTTCTGATTTAATCCCAGAATGTCCCGCTTTCCCTTAGAACATGGACAGGCAAACTAAGGCCCGGGGGCCGGATCCGGCCCAATCTCCTTCTGAATCCGGCCCACAGACAGTCCAGGAATCAGTGTGTTTTTACATGAGTAGAATGTGTCCTTTTATTTAAAATGCACCTCTGGGTTATTTGTGGGGCACAGGAATTCGTTCATTCCCCCCCCCCCCAAAAAATATAGTCCGGCCCCCCACAAGGTCTGAGGGACAGTGGACCGGCCCACTGCTGAAAAAGTTTGCTGATCCCTGCCTTAGGACGTCCCTATTTTTATTGGAGAAATGTTGGAGGGTATGGAGTGACCACCGAGCCAAGGAGATCAGTAACTACAAAACCGTTAGAAGACATCTGAAGTCAGCCCTATATAAATGTTTTTTATGTTTTTGTATATGTTGAAAGCCGCCCAGAGTGGCTGTGGCAGCACAGTCAAATGGGTGGGGAATTATTAGTATTCTTTTGGAATAGGACGTCCTTATTTTCATAATAATAATAATAATAATAATAATAATAATAATAATTTATTTATACACCACCGATCTGACTGGGTTTCCCCAGCCACTCTGGGCAGCTCCCAACAGAATATTAAAAACACAATAAACCAACCAACAATATCCTCAAAGATAAAAAGAATATATTCCTCTATGTGACAGCAGTGGCTAGATTACTAGAGGCAAAAAATTAGAAAACAGGAAAAATATTTCAGACTGGAGAATGGTGAATTTATGGAGATGGCAAAATTAACGGCATCAATTAGGGGCTGCCCCAAGCAAAAATCAAGAGAGAATGGGAGTGTGTAGCGATATATATGAAAAAATATGGATATGGAAATTAAGTTTAACGTAAACGTAAAGGGAAAGACGCACAAGGCTACAAGATCATATTATAAAGGATATGACTATTAAGTATAAATAACTGCTAAGACAACAAGAAACAATAATACAAATGCCAATAAGATCTCACATGGGTGAGGGGAAGTCGGGTGGGGGGAGGGGTGGTATTTGGAAAGTTATTGAGAATGTGATATAAGAGTAAAATGATTGTGTTTGTAATTTGAATTATTTTGAATGATTGATACTTTTTCTGTCACAAAAACTTTAAATAATAAAAAAACACAATAAAACATCGAACATTAAAAACTTCCCTAAACAGGACTGCCTTCAGATGTCTTCTAAAAGTCAGACAGTTGCTTATTTCCTTGACATCTGATGAGCGGGTGCCACTACCGAGAAGGCCCTCCACCTGGTTCCCTGTAACCTCACTTCTCGCAGTGAGGGAACTACCAGAAGGCCCTTGGCGCTGGACCTCAGTGTCCGGGCTGATCAATGCAGGTGGAGATGCTCCTTCAGAAAAATGTTGGCGGGTATGTTATTTACAAGGCTGACTTAAGGCCACAAAAGCCCACAACCCTGCCCTCAAGCCCCTTCCCTTCCAGACACTCACACTCTGGTCGTCGTCTTCGCTCTTCATATGATCCGCGATGAAGCATACTCCGTCCACAGCCTCCTCCAGGCCGCAGCAACAGGGGCCTGGCGGTGGCACCGTTTGACCCGGCCTGTCCCGGTAACCGTTGACTCCCGGCTCCGACGTTTCCGTAAAGGGCCTTCCCCCGCCATCACCGCCGCTCCCCGCCCCGAACTTCTTGACCGTGGACGGGTTGACGTAGCAAGTGCAAGACCTGGCTCCTTCGCGGAGGAAGAAGCTCCCGGTCGTCCGCTCCTGGTTCTGCCGCTTCTGGCGCAACCTCTGGCGGGCGCAGTTCTGCCGGGGCTGCTTCATGAAGAGGAGGGTGGGCAGCTTGTCCAGGAAGACCACCTTGACCCAGGGCGGCATGGTGTGGGTGGTGGGCGAGCGGTGGTGGACGTTCAACACACAGACGCTGGTGACAATGGAGAAGGTCACCAAGACCATGGTGAACATCAGGTACTTGCCCACCAGCGGCACGTCCAGCGAGGTGGGCGGCACGATCTTGGAGATCAGAAGCAGGAAGACGGTGAGGGCCAAAAGGACCGAGATGCAGAGGGTCATCTTCTCGCCGCAGTCGGAAGGCAGGTAGAAGACCAGGATGGCTAAGGAGGTGATGAGGATGCAAGGGATGATGAGGTTGATGGTGTAGAAGAGCGGTTTGCGGCGGATGATGAAGTCATAGGTGATGTCCACGTAGGTGGAGTCGTTGGGGTTCTCGTTGCGCCGTCCCGGCAGGGCAATGATGTCCCACTCTCCGCTGGGGGTGAAGTCATCCAAGCTGGCCACCTCGCTCTTCAACACCAGGTCGATCTCCGTCCGGTCATAAGTCCACGAGCGGAACTTCATGGTGCAGTTCTGCTGGTCAAAGGGGAAATGCTTCACCTCGATTTTGCAGGCACTCTTGTAGATGGCCGGAGGGAGCCAGAAGATGCTGCCGTCGTAGGAGACGACGGCGTTGGAGTAGAAGGACACCTCGTACATCCCGTCGGCGCTGGGGAAGGGGAGGGAAAAGGGGAAGCAATGCTCATAGTTGGTCTACAACAGGGGTCAGCAACCTTTTTCAGCCGTGGGCCAGTCCACCGTCCCTCAAGCCATGGGCTGGACTATATTTTTTTGGGGGGTGGGAAAGGAATGAAGTCCTATGCCCCACAAATAACCCAGAGATGCATTTTAAATAAAAGGACACATTCTACTCATGTAAAAACACGCTGATCCCCGGACCGTCCATGAGCCGGGTTGAGAAGGCAATTGGGCCGGATCCGGGCCCCGGGCCTTAGGTTGCCTACCCCTGGTCTAGAAGGTGCATGTCTGGACTGGACTGGACTAGACTGGAGGCTGGACTGAGGAGGAATGGTGGGAGCCGCTACCCGCTTCTCCTGAAGCTTCCCAAGGGCAGGAGGACAGTATTGAGTTAGAACAGTGGTTTGCAGAAGGGCATAGTCCAGAGGTGAAAAGCTGGGAAATACTGGATAAGGAACAGCTAGAAGAGGAAACACCAGGAGGGAGACATCTGGCAGATTCAGTGTCCTTGGACAGCATTCCAGACCCCCCTAGAACTAGACAGGCTCCAAGAGTGATAGAACAGAGAGCGCAGCGGCAACAAGCTCAGGTTACCCGACGTAGGAGTGGCGCAGATTAATGGGGACAGAGGAGGGGTAAACCTTTACTGGGAGCACCGCCATTTCTAGAGAGATATGCATTGCTTTGTCTCTCGCTGTGTTTATTAAAGAAACTAACTGGTAAGAACACTTCTTTTGTTTGATCTGCTTATTCACTGCCACCAGGGGAGCGTTCCGATTCTCCAAAGCCTGACGGTGCAGGTGCCCAGATCAGAGCTCACGCACTGTGTGCACACACACACAAATGCCTACCCATGCCATCCACACATTCCTCATAATGCAGGCCACCCGGACCTCCCTTTTTATCCGTTTGATTCTATTTATGAATCGTGGCCCATAATATAGTTTGAAGCGCTTTCACAGTAGGAACCTCCACAGCCGAAACAATGAAATGAAGAAAATTGGTCTTTAAAAGCGCTTTCCTGTATAAAAACAATTAAAAACTATTTCCTGTTGGACTGGACGACTCTCATGGTCCTTTCTTACTCTACAGTTCCATGCGAAAACCAGGGCTTTCAGCTGGAACTCAGTTCCAGCACCTCTCAGGTGGGCGCCATTGCCATTCTAACAGAACAAGCGAGGCATTTGTGGTGAGTTCCGGCACCTCTTTTTCTAGAACCAACTGCACTGGCTCCCGGTGGAGTACAGGGTCAGGTTTAAGGTGCTGGTTTTGACCTTTAAAGCCCTCTGCGGCCTATGACACACGTACCTACGGGATTGCCTCTCCTGGTATGCCCCACGGAGGACCTTAAGGTCCACAAATGACAACACCTTGGAGGTCCCAAGCCTCAAGGAGGTTAGATTGGTTTCAACTAGGGCCAGGGCCTTTTCAGCACTGGCCCCGACGTGGTGGAACGCTCTGTCACAAGAGACTAGAGCCCTGCGGGACTTGACATCTTTCCGCAGGGCCTGCAAGATGGAGCTGCTCTGCCTGGCCTTTGGTTTGGACTCAGTCTGACCCTTATGTTTCCCTCACCTTATGGTCTTGATTTATCAGCTATTTTAAAATGAGGCTGCATTTTAACCTGTATTTTAAATTGGGTTTTTTTTTTTTCTCCCTCTCTTTCCCCCCTATTATGTTTTTACTGTGATTTTATTTTATTGGTGTTAGCCGCCCTGAGCCCACCTCTGGCCGGGGAGGGCGGGGTATAAAATAAAAATTATTATTATTATTATTATTATTATTATTATTATTATTTCAGATCCAATAAACGTACAGTTACTCTGTCTCTCACACATACACACTCACTCTCAGTCAAACATACACGGTCTCTTTCTCTCTCTCTCTCTCTCTCTCACACACACACACATACACAAGCATGTTCCACTTTCTAACCTGCTTTTAAACCACCTCAATCCCTATCTAGCAGCAGGCAAGTGTAGTGCAGTGGTTAAGAGCAGTGGACTCGTAATCTGGGGAACCGGGTTCGCGTCTCCGCTCCTCCACATGCAGCTGCTGGGTGACCTTGGGCCAGTCACACTTCTCTGAAGTCTCTCAGCCCCACTCACCTCACAGAGGTGTTTGTTGTGGGGGAGGAAGGGAAAGGAGAATGTTAGCCGCTTTGGGACTCCTGAAGGGGAGTGAAAGGCAGGATATCAAATCCCCCCCCCCAAAAAGCAAGTGTAGGGGACCTTTGGCCCTCCAGATGTTGCTGAACGACACCTCCCATCATCGCTGCCCATTAGCCATGCTTGCTGGGGCTCATGGGAGTTGTAGTCCAGCAACGTTTGGAAGGCCAAAGGTCCCCTGCGCCTGGCTTTGAAAGCTCTTCTGATACCGCGGCATTGTGACAAGGAGGAAGATGGGGCCCGGGTGGCCCCTCCAGATGGTTCTGCAGTCCTAATACGGCCTGTAGTAAAGTTAGTATCGTTTAGAAGCTGTTCCTTGGTCAAGCAATAAGAGTGAGGCCTTGTGGGTAACCAAGAAGCCACAAGGACCATGGGAAATAAGTTCTGTCCCTTTAATCCCAGACTAACAGGCACCCAGGGTGTGAAAGTTTTATTATGGGAAAGGAAACCCCTGATTTAATGGAAGACTTGACACCCGGGTCCAAGTTCTGTGCATTCCCTTAGTGATGTTATCTGGCCTTGATGGCCTGGGAATGTGCATCTGCAGAGGCGCCACGGAAGGGAGGAAAACCCTTTGATTGAGGCTCTGGGTTCTTAACTGGCCCAGCTGCCAGAAGTTTGATTGATTAGCCCGCAAGCCGGTCATTGGAGAATTTAAAAATAATCAAGAGTTATGATTGGTTTTGGGGGTTCCGACGCCACGTGCAAATCAGGGATAAAAGATCTGGGAAATGGCTGAGAAAGTGCGCTCTGCAATCCGCAAATCGCCCGGCTGCTGATGTTCCATCTAAGTAGCTGTCCTTACATCCTTTGTGATGGAGAACTGCGAAAGCCTCTGAACTGCGGAATCTTGAAAGGACTCTATCTATCCCTTTTGTGCTTTAGTTGTGAGTATGTAAGCCAGTTAGATTTCACAATGTTTTTATTTTTCTTGTCTGTAACTTACTAAAGAAGTGCCTGCTATTTTAGCATGTCTCCTTATGTTCTTTTAAAATAAATTTTAAATAAGAAACTGTTTTGGTTTGTGTGCCTTTCCAGGGGAAAAGCTAATTCCTAGCCTTACACTTAGTTATGCTCTACCGTAGAATTTCTGTCTGCAAGTCTGTGGATTCAACTTGTGGAGTGGGGATAACCAGTAATAACAGGGCACAGCCTTCTCCCTGGGTTGTGACTCTAGGTTCCCCGGAACAGAGGGAGTGGTGGCAGCTCTACCGGTGTGATTTTGTCCTGCTTCTGTATAACGTAGCTTTGCCTGCCAGCCCTGTTCAAGAAACCTGATCTGGCCGGAGAGCAAAGACAGGTGAGGGAGGAGCGAGCGGCTGGGGGCGAAGTTTACTACACGGCCCATGAACTGCAGGTTCACTATTGTCGTCCGAGATCCACAAGCATTAGACCCAGGGCAAAGAATGCCGAGGTGCACCTACTTGTTGTAGAGCACAACATCCGGAAGCCAGATGTGTTTGGATGGCAGCCGCACCTTCTTCATGTCATCAAACTCCTCTGGGTTCCATGTAAGGCGATAATCCTCCCATTCCTGCAATGGAGAGAGAAAGAGAGATGGGGGGGGGGGGGCTTGACACAATTGGGATGGCCAAATCCCCAAGCCTGACCTGAAGTCTCCAGTTTTGCCTCACTCCTTCCAGGTGGCAGTGGGAGGTCCTGAATCTCCAGGTGGGTGAGAGTGGCTTGTTTTGGGTTTTTTTAGTATTAAAAAGATGCAAGGTTCTATTAGGATATAGTTCTGTTCCACCTTAAAAGAAACAGGCATGACTGTTGTGTGTCACGTGCCTGTTTACTTCCAGCACAGGCTTGCTGGGAACGTCTGTTTGTATATTGCTATTGCTTTGCTCTTTTGTCAGACACGAAGGGAAGCAGACATGTTTTTCCTTTGTTCCTGAACTATGCTGAATGAACGACTGTAAATAATGCTTACACATGTCTCTGTCCGCCACTTCCGTTGTGAGAAGTCCGAGTCACAGCACCAAAGACATGTGTAAGCATTATTTACAGGCGTTTATTCAACATAAACGCAGGTGGCGTTTATTCAGGGATGCGGGTGGCGCTGTGGGTTAAACCACAGAACCTAGGACTTGCTGATCAGAAGGTCACCAGTCTGGCAGCCGCATTCTGGATTAGTTGTACTTTCCAAGTCACCTTCAAAGGCAGCCCCACGTAGAGTGCATTGCAGAAGTCCAAGCGGCAGATAACCAGATCATGTACCCAGTGCTTTTTTCTGGGGGGACGCAGGGGGACGCATACCCCTAAACATTTTGTGAATCTAAGTTTGGCCTCACTGAGGGGCAGTATTTCAATATGAGTAGGAAAACGAGAGTACCCCTAAACATTTTTTAAGAAAAAAAAGCACAGCGTGTACCACTCTGGCGAGACAGTCTGCAGGCAGGTAGGGTCTCAACCAGTGTACCAGATGGAGCTGGTAAGAATTCTCGACACCTTTAACAAGCTACTATTCCCAGGATTCCTTGGGGCTGTGCGCCTGAGTTATGGGGGACCTCTAACAGTGACTCCCCCAAATACCGCAGTGACTGGGCAGTGATATGAGAAATCAGAGTGGTCCTTGAGATATCTTGAACCCTGGTTGTTATGGGGCTTGTAAATTGATGCAAGACCTTTGAATCAGGCCTGGTAGTGTATGGGCAGCCAGTGTAAGCTTTTGAGCACTGATGATTGATGGATGATGCACTGGTGGTTGTCTCCATCAACAGTCTCCCTGCAGCATTTTGCAACAGCTGGAGCCTCTGGTCTAGATAGTGTCCCACATAGTGCTCATTTTCCCCTTCCTGCTTCCAACTGCAGCAGAAGGTAAGTGATTAAGCAAACCACTATTATTGAAAAGGGGCACATTGGTTCTACTTATGAGTAAATAAATAAAGAGAGGGGTGGTGGCAGGCAACTTACCTGGGTCAGCCACACGTTGGTGGTCATGATCTGCTCCCGCTCGTGCTGTCAACAGAAGCAAAAGAAAAGGCATCAGAATAATAATAATAATAATAATAATAATAATAATAATATATTTATACCCTGCCCATCTGGCTGGGCTTCCCCAGCCACTCTGGGTGGCTTCCAACAAAATACAGTGGTACCTCGGGTTAAGAACTTAATTCGTTCCGGAGGTCCGTTCTTAACCTGAAACTGTTCTTAACCTGAAGCACCACTTTAGCTAATAGGGCCTCCTGCTGCCGCCGCGCCACCACTGCGCGATCTCTGTTCTCATCCTGAAGCAAAGTTCTTAACCCAAGGTACTATTTCTGGGTTAGTGGAGTCTGTAACCTGAAGCGTATATAACCTGAAGAGTACCTGGGGTACCACTGTATTAAAATACTGTAATGCATCAAACATTAAAAGCTTCCCTAAACAGGGCTGCCTTCAGATGTCTTCTAAAAGTCTGGTAGTAGTTGTTGTTCTCTTTGACATCTGGTGGGAGGGCGTTCCACAGGGCGGGTGCCACTACAGAGAAGGCCCTCTGCCTGGTTCCCTGTAAGTTGGCTTTTTGCAGTGAGGGAACCGCCAGAAGGCCCTCGGTGCTGGACCTCAGTGTCCGGGCAGAATGATGGGGGTGGAGACGCTCCTTCAGATATACTGGACCGAGGCCGTTTAGGGCTTTAAAGGTCAGCACCAACACTTTGAATTGAAGTGAAGAACACGAGAAAAGCCCACTGGGTCAAGCCAAAGGCTAGTCCAGCATCCTCTTCTCACAGTGGCCGACCAGATGCAAGCAGCTCCTGAGCACAAGGGCCAACCCCGCTCCTGCAGCTTCCAGTGACTGGTTCTCAGTAGCATTTCTGCCTTCAGTCGTGGAGGCATTGTGGGCAGTAGCTACGGATAGCTCCTGTCCAATCTTCTTTGAACACAAGCTCAAGCCACCAGCAGCCAGCTTGGCCAATGGTCAGAGGTGGTGGGAGTTGTAGTACCACAAGCTTTGGGCGGGATGACACCATGTTATAGAGAGTACTTACATTATGATGGTTACTTGGTACGAGCAATGATCACCTTTCAAGATCAAAATTTGGCCAAATTTATCCATAGATCAAGACATCTCTTCTTAAAGGAAAGGATAGCAATACTAAGATTCTTTGAAAATATTGTACCATTGTACCCCCCCCCTTTGATGCCAAGTGTGGTTAGCCAATGGTAGAAGAGGACCAGGAAAAATCCAAAAAGGAGAACCAACTCCAAAAGGTCATAAACAAGAGACCCCAAAATTAAAAAGGAAAAGCACACCCTTACACAATTTGCAATGCCCTGTGAGCGAGCAAAAGGACAATTTCTCTATAGAAGAAAACACTCTAAGTCAATTCTGGTCATTCGCATCCTCAGTCCAAGCTAAAATTTTAGAAAGACTAGAAACATTAAGAAACAGACTGGCTGGGAAAGACACATATAATGATACCAAGGTAAGGTAAAGCTAAAGGGACCCCTGACCATTAGGTCCAGTCATGACCGACTCTGGGGTTGCAGCGCTCATCTTGCTTTATTGGCTGAGGGAGCCGGCGTACAGCTTCTGGGTCATGTGGCCAGCATGACTAAGCCGCTTCTGGCGAACCAGAGCAGCGCATGGAAATGCTGTTTACCTTCCCGCTGGAGCGGTACCTATTTATCTACTTGCACTTTGACTTGCTTTCGAACTGCTAGGTTGGCAGGAGCTGGGACTGAGCAACGGGAGCTCACCCCGTCGCGGGGATTCGAACCGCCGACCTTCTGATCGGCAAGTCCTATGCTCTGTGGTTTAACCCACAGTGCCACCCGCGTCCAATGATACCAAGGAGGATGACCTAAAAAAGGGCCAGATTTTCTCCAAAATGATTCCTACACAGGAATATAACTCAGCAAGGCGAAGCAGAGATTGGGTGGCCATCTGTCGGGGATTCCTTCGCTGTGATGCCCACCTTACAGAGGGTTGGACTAGATGACTGTTGGGGTTCCCTTCGAACTCTGCAGTTCTATAATTCTAAAAGGGCAGCTCCAGGAAGGAAGCTTTCTCCAGACTTACAGAAGACCTCTGCTTTGAACAGCATTTTGACCCGTTTGGCAGTTCCCAGTTCCCCATCTTTGGTACGTACCACGCTGATGAGCTGGGCCAATGATACCATCAGCTGCACAGTGACCAACTCGGATCCATTGGTGGCCGGGCGGATCAGCTTGTTGTACCGTGACGGATCCAGGAGATGTTCTACCAACCGCTCTTCCGTGTCTGTGCCCAGGGTCCCTGCGTGGAGGTGGAGAAGGAAGCAGGCAGAGTAAAGCAAACACCGTTCAGAACGAACACAGAGCATATGCACAACAAGGCAGACATCCCTACTGTTAGGTACTGAGTTGAATAGGATCCAGAATGCAGCAGTCTGATTGGTCCACAGGAGCCACCCAATCCAGCTCCAAGTGGAAGTGAATCCGCAACCTGATTGGCCTATAGGAGAATTCCAGAATTAGCCAATCACGTGGGGCCCATTGTGTAAATAATGTATATAAAGCAGACATTCTGGGGGAACTTCCATTCCTCCTCACCACTATGAGCTGAATAAAGAGCATGAAATCCACTATCGACTCCAAGTATATTTCACCTACTTATCTCTTTTCACCAGTGAGCCATACAGCTTCCTAAATCAGGATGTTCGGTGATTGGTATTCAGACACTGACTGCCTATTAATACGCAGGTTTTGTTGAGCTACCGTGACTGTATTAAATATCAGTGAGCCTCCCTCTCGTTCAGTGTCTCCTCTTTTTTTAAAAAAATTGTTTTTAAGATTAAAACTTTACATTCACATATCGAACGTACAACATGGAAATAAGATTCCAAGGAATCTCCTGGACTTCCCTCCTCCCCTTTGTGGGTCCTGTTGTTAATCGTTTCCTCCTGCATCTTTTATGACAATCCACATCTTTTACATCTCCACTGTGTCCAAAATTCACCCTTAAACTACAAGTGATATTCCAATCCTAGTAACAATATTAACTGTTTACAATTTTTTTTAAGATAGGTTAGATAGATAGTTTATTAATTACGGTCGGAGACCAGCTTATAAAACACACTTGGGGGTACAATCCAAGAAGGAAAACAAACATTTAAAGCAATGTAAAAGATAGGGTATACATTTCCCCCATTCCCTATTAAAATTTTGGTCTTCCTGTTTTCTTATTCTTCCGGTCATTTTAGCCATTTCCACACAATCAATCAACTTGATGGATCTGCTGTCCTTCTCTGGTAGGGACTTACTCTTCTAGTTCCATCTCTTCTTCTAGTTCAGTGTTTCCAAAACTTTGGCCTCCAGCTGTTGTTGGACTACAACTCCCATCATCCCTAGCTAGCAGGACCAGTGGCTAGGGATGATGGGAGTTGTAGTCCAAAAGCAGCTAGAGACTCAAGTCTGGGAAACACTAGCTTCCTTTTCCTCAAGACACCTTTCGGTCCCATCTTGTGACAGAAACGGTCCTAAGCCAATGAACATTTGTACGAAAAAGGACTATTTTGGGGAGGGATTCAGGGCTCCGTCCTGAATCTCTCTTTCTCTCTCTCTCTCCTCTCCACAAGGAGCTCCCCTGACCACAAGCAACAGCCTCTCAAGCAGGCTCGTTTCCAAGCCAGCTTCCTGATGGATAGCTAATCCCCAGGCATTCATGAGCCCATTTTGGCAGGCTGTTAAAATGTCACCAGCTCTTAGCTTGCTCAGAATTACGGCCTGCTCTGATCCAGCAGCCCTTGAGCAGAGCCAAGGCTGCAGCTGAGTAGACATGGAGGCTGTGTGTGTCTTGCTCTTCCTGTCTCCGAATCCACGCATGGCACCAGAGCCAATAGGGACACGGGTGGCCCTGTGGGTTAAACCACAGAGCCTAGGACTTGCTGATCTGAAGGTTGGCGGTTCGAATCCCCATTACGGGGTGAGCTCCCGTTGCTCTGGCCCTGCTCCTGCCAACCTAGTTCGAAAGCACCTCAAAGTGCAAGTAGATAAATAGGTACCGCTCCGGCGGGAAGGTAAATGGCATTTCCGTGCGCTGCTCTGGTTCGCTTAGTCATGCTGGCCACATGACCCAGAAGCTGTACGCCGGCTCCCTCGGCCAATAAAGCGAGATGAGCGCCGCAACCCCAGAATCGGCCACAACTGGACCTAATGGTCAGGGGTCCCTTTACCTTACCAGGGCCAATGGTCAGTGGAGCCAGCTGGCTCGAATTTTGTCCCCTTCACCCTCCTCCTAAGACTAGGGAGGAGGAAGGTGACAGACAGTGTCACCCCATGAACTGGGAGTAAGCCAGGTGGGGAGTTGACTGAAGGCAGGCAGAAGTTCTTGAGGTAAAGCCTGAATCGACCAGCCTTCATCGTGGCTGCAGTCTGAGTCACGTCCCACCTATGATTATCAACTCTTTTTGTTTGTTTCTTCCTGGCCTCCGTTTGCCTTTAGCTGCTGGATAACAGGCTGAAAGCCAACAGGTCAAGCTGGACCTGGTGTGGTGATACATAGCAAGGGCCACCAGCCAAATTTTCTTCCCAGCTGTCACAAAAGAGGCCTGTTTCAAAAATCTCACTCTTAACTCTCCTCTTCACCGCCTTCTTCAACACGGCAATATTCTTGTCGTTCCTGTATGTGCGCCTATATCCCCACACTTGGTGTTGGTTGGGGTTTTGGTGAGTGGTGTGTGTGTGTGCCTTTTAACTCTGAAAGCCCTTTTAGCCTCGCGCACAAAGACCACTTAAAAACAACCACACGCCGTAAGGATGAGCGCAGCTAAAAGGAAGCCATCAGAAATACATTAAAACGGCAGTATAAATAGAATTTGAAAGGCCAGCTGCGTCAGGCCTCCTCTCCCTCTACTGCCACCAGGTAGCAGTCATTCCAGAAGGCTACGTCAGTGGGAGAGATGAGAAAGGCCATCAGCTGAAAGGCCAGCTCTGAGTTGCTTCCATTCCAGCTCCTCATGATAAGAGTTCCTGTTTCACTTCAAGAAATGGTGCCTGAGTTTACTTCTTTCCTCTTCCCTGCTTGTTGCCTTTTCCTTTTGTGCCATCACTTTTAGGCCTGCGGGCAGGGAAGGCCTTGTTTTAATTTGTAGTCCACAAACTGCTCTGCAAGCCCTTTGGCTTAAAAAAGGGAGTCCAACCGCTCTAAGGGAGTCCAACTGGGACGCGGGTGGCGCTGTGGGTTAAACCACAGAGCCTAGGGCTTGCCGATCAGACGGTTGCCGGTTTGAATCCCTGCAACAGGGTTAGCTCCTGTTGCTCGGTCCCTGCTCCTGCCAACCTAGCAGTTCGAAAGCACGTCAAAGTGCAAGTAGATAAATAGGTACCGCTCCGGCGGGAAGGTAAACGGCGTTTCCGTGCGCTGCTCTGGTTCGCCAGAAGCGGCTTAGTCATGCTGGCCACATGACCCGGAAGCTGTACGCCGGCTCCCTCGGCCAGTAAAGCGAGATGAGCACCGCAACCCCAGAGTTGGCCACAACTGGACCTAACAGTCAGGGGTCCCTTTACCTTTAACTGCTCTAAATAAGTAACACTGAGCGGGGGTTGGGGAGGACCCTGATGGTTCTTAACTACTGTTAACATCTTTGCCAAACGAGACAGGCCTTGCCTGGTGTCTGAAAGAAAGCTATTAAAGGTATGCTCTTTGGCTGAGCAGGGATTCGAACCCAAGTCTGCATCCCGATCACTGAATCCCAACAATCTAACTGCTACACCACAATGGTTCTTTGTTTGTCTCCATTTTCATGCACTGGAACATAGGAAACTGCTTTGTACCATGTCAGGCCATCTGACTTAGATGGTCTACACTGACTGGCAGTGGCTGTACAGGATTTCAGACAGGGGATCTGGATTTGAACCTGGGACCTTCTGCATGCGAAACAGCTGCTCAACCATTGAGCTATGATCCTTCCCTTAAATATAATAGTAAGATTTTATTATTCCTCATGGTGCTGATTTAAATAGCAAGTTGCCTCCTACCAAATCAGACCATTGGTCTGTCTACATCAGGGTTTCCAAAACTTGGGTCTCTAGCTGTTTTTGGACTACAACTCCTATCATCCCTAGCTAGCAGGACCTGTGGTCAGGGATGATGGGAACTGTAGTCCAAAAAAACAGGGTTTGGGAAACTCTGGTCTACATTCACTGGCAACAGCTCTCCAGGGATTCAGACAGAGGAGTGGGGCTCTCTCCCAGTTCTACGTGTGAATACTCAGTGCCTTCTGCATGCAAAGCATATGCTCTACCCTTCCCCTGGGCCAACGATCCCCTGCTGGATTGCTGAGACATGCTTTCATTTCCTTTTCCCCCTCCCTGGCATCTGTTAGCTTGAGGGGAAGTTCAGATTAAAAGAACAACAGAACCATTTTAAAAAATGCATAAAGCAGGTGTGTTGAAAGGGGCATCAAGGGAAGGGGAAAGTTTAAGAACCAGACATTCAACAGGCACAATTTTGCCCACTCCCTTTAGCATCTTCTTCTTCTTCTTCTTCTTCTTCTTCTTCTTCTTCTTCTTCTTGGCTCAGTATACTTGAAGGAGCATCTCCACCCCCATCATTCTGCCCGGACCTGAGGTCCAACGCTGAGGGCCTTCTGGCGGTTCCCTCGCTGTGAGAAGCAAAGCTACAGGGAACCAGGCAGAGGGCCTTCTCGGTGGTGGCGCCCACCCTGTGGAACGCCCTCCCATCAGATGTCAAAGAAAAGAACAACTACCAGACTTTTAGAAGACATCTGAAGGCAGCCCGGTTTAGGGAAGCTTTTAAAGTTTAATAGGTTATTGTATTTTAGTGTTCTGTTGGAAGCCGCCCAGAGTGGCTGGGGAAACCCAGCCAGATGGGCGGGGTATAAATAATAAATTATTATTATATATTATTATTATTATTATTATTATTATTATTATTAATGACTGCTGCTGTTTTATATTTTGGCTTCTGTTTTATATTTTGGGGGCTGTGAGGAGGGCTTCCTGTTCCCAAGCCCTGGCCTGTGGTCCAGCTCCAAGGGCCTTCTGGCAGTTCCCTCACTGCGAGAAGCAAAACTACAGGGAACCAGGCAGAGGGCCTTCTTGGTAGTGGCAACTGCCCTGTGGAACACCCTCCCACCAGATGTCAAACAACTACCTAACATTTAGAAGACATCTGAAGGCAGCCCTGTTCAGGGAAGTTCTTAATGTGTGACATTTTAATGTATTTTTAATCTTTGTTGGAAGCTGCCCAGAGTGGCTGGGGAAACCCAGCCGGATGGGCGGGGTACAAATAATAAAGTATTATTATTATTATGATCTTCTTCTTCTTCTTCTTCTTCTTCTTCTTCTTCTTCTTCTTCTTCTTCTTCTTCTTCTTCTTCGCCAAAGTTGGATTTTTGTCTGCCAGGTTGCTGTGAAATGCATGGGGTGTGGGGGCTGGGGAGGTCCGGGGGGAAAAAGGGTAGCTCTACCCTCGGCCTTAGCTTTCTGTCCCAGCGCACTGCGATCCGGACCTGCCCACCTCCCTTCCTTTCCTGCCGAGGCTGTGAATTGCAAACGCTTCTACTCGCTCCCTTGACAGCTTAATTGCAATTTTGGGAAGTGGCTGACAGGCGTTGGAAAACAAGAAGCCTGACTTGAGTAAAGAGGTCGTTGGGAGGATCGATCGAAGGAGGGAGAGAGCGAGGGGATAATGTACTACTGTACAGAAAATATATTTTGCGGCGGGGGGGGGGCGGGAGAGAGAGAGCGCGCGCATGTTTAGTTGGCCGCAGATCTCTGTGCCAACTTTGTCCTTGCGCCAGCATGGCTCAGGCAGGCAGCATCACTTGGGGGCAGGATGAGGATGAGGATGGCGATATTCTTGGAAGAAGGGTGCCCTTGAGCCCAGATTATCGTGTTTCCCTTTCTGATGGTGAGAGCCATTTGACAGAGGAAACAAACTACATCACTGGAAGTTTTTAAACAGAGGTTGGATGGCCATCTGTCAGAGATTATTTAGCTGTGAATCCTGCCTTGAAGGGGGGTTGGACTAGATGACCCATGAGGTCCCAGTTCTATGATTTTACTTTGATAAATTCGATTTAATTGTCCTTTAACACCAATTCTGTTGGGATGGGGAACCTGCAGCCCTCCAAATGTATTATTATTATTATTATTATTATTATTATTATTATTATTGATAGATCAGTTGGTTAGAGCATGGTGCTGATAATATCAAGTTTGTAGGTTTGATCCCCAAATCGGACAGCTGCATATTCCAGCACTGCAGGGGTTTGGACTAATTATGATTCTCAGGGTCCCTTCCAACTCTAGAAGAAGAAGAGTTTGGATTTGATATCCCGCCTTTCACTCCCCTTCAGGAGTCTCAAAGCGGCTAACATTCTCCTTTCCCTTCCTCCCCCACAACAAACACTCTGTGAGGTGATTGGGGCTGAGAGACTTCAGAGAAGCTGCAGGTGGAGGAGCGGGGAATCGAACCCGGTTCCCCAGATTACAAGACTACCGCTCTTAACCACTACACCACACTGGCTCTCTACAATTCTATGATGATGATTTAAACTTATTGCCTACTTTTCACCATCAGGTTCCAGGACAGCTCCCAACAGTTTAAAATTAAATTTTAAAAACTCTTAAGCCAGGATCAAACCATATTTTATTATTCCAGCTTTTGAGCTAACCATCCTTTACAACTACGTTTATCATCCCTGACCACAAGGCAAGCTGGCTGGGGCTGATGGGTCCCAAGATATCAGGCGGGCCAGAGGTTCCCCATCACAGCTGTACAGCGGTACCTTGGTTCTCAAATGCCTTGGTTCTCAAACGCTGAAAACCTGGAAGTAAATGTTCCAGTTTTTGAATGTTTTCCAGAAGCCGAACATCCAATGCGGTTGTCAGCTATTGTTTCTGGGGCGCCTGCACCAATCAGAAGCTGCGTCTTGGTTTTCGAACATTTCGGAAGTCAAACGGACTTCTGGAATGGACTAAGTCTGGCACTTTGGCTTTTGCTATTTATTTTGCGTTTTTGTTTTTGTGGCTTTTTCAGTTAATTTGTTTTTGTGGCTGTGTGGAACCCAGTTCAGCTACTGATTGACTGATCTGTGTGACTGTGGAAATGGATAAAAGCCCCCCATCCAAACAAGGACTATCATTGGTGCAGGTAAGAAAAAATAATGATTTTAATTTTTACCATCTACAATACTGTCTTATTTATTTTATAGTACAGTACATTGATTATTGCTTCCATTTTATGGATCCATGGTCTCGTTAGATAGTAAAATTCATGTTAAATTGCTGTTTTAGGGGTTGTTTTTAAAAGTCTCGAACGGATTAATCCATTTTGCATTACTTTCTATGGGAAAGCGCACCTTGGTTTTGGAACGCTTTGGCTTTGGAACGGACTTCCGGAACGGATTAAGTTTGAGAACCAAGGTACCACTGTAACACAAAGACCAAACAATTGTGACACCCTGCCAAGCTGATCGTAGCCTATCAGTTGTATCTTATAATCTCTCTCTCTCTCCCCCCCCCCATTTTTGTTCCTTGTGTCAGATGGCAGCAAGTGGGCATGACCAGTCACTCTGGCAAACCATGCTAGCTTGCCTTGGCAAGGTGGAATCTGCCTCTGCTTCTTCTATTCTTGGCAGACTGCTCGACAGTTTTGGCTGCATTCAAGCATCACACCCAAAACAAGGCTTGTTTTTGTTTTTTACACCTGAACCTTTTGGGCACTTTCCAATGCAATGCTAAATGCTTCTGGCGTGAGCTGGCGTGAGCTAGAGGCTCCTGTCTCCCTCCCTCTTGCGGTGCCTCTGGGGTGGAGAAGGTTCCACCTCTGCTTTTAAACTAGCCAGAGTTCCTTGTTATGCCAGAACTTAGGGAAACACTGGTTAGTTTAAACCAACTTGGTGGTCTACTCTCATCATCCCTAGCATGGCCAATAGTCAGGGATAATGAGAGCTGGTGTCCAATAATATATGGAGGGTTGAATGTTGCCCAACCCTGGTTTAAACGGAGAGAGAAGGAAATGTTCGTCAATTCGGCCTCGGTCCAGTATATCTGAAGGAGCATCTCCACCCCCACTGTTCTACCCGGACACTGAGGTCCAGCACCGAGGGCTTTCTGGCGGTTCCCTCACTGTGAGAAGCCAAGTTACAGGGAACCAGGCAGAGGGCCTTCTCAGTAGTGGCACCTGCCCTGTGGAACGCCCTCCCACCAGATGTCAAAGAGAACAACAACTACCAGACTTTTAGAAGACATCTGAAGGCAGCCCTGTTTAGGGAAGCTTTTAATGTTTGATGTATTACAGTATTTTAATATTTTTTTGGAAGCTGCCCAGAGTGACTGGGGAAGCCCAGCCAGATGGGCGGGGTATAAATAATATATTATTATTATTATTATTATTATTATTATTATTATTATTATTAAAGGATTGCAATTCCCTACGGGCTGCCTTTGGAGCTAGAGCCGAAGAGAAAATTGGGAAGAGCAATGGATGTGACTCTTTACTGAGCTATGGCCCTTGCCTAAAACATAGAGACAGAGGAAGCTGCCTTATACCAACTCAGACCATTGGATTCACCTTAGCTCAGTACTGTTTACACTGACTGGCAGCAGCTCTCCCGGATTTCAGGCAGGGGGCCTTCTTCCACCCTACCTGTAGATGCCAGGGTTTGAACCCGGGACCTTCTGCAACAGGTAGATGCTGTACCACTGAGCGATGGCACTCATAGAACACTGGCAGCAAGAATAGAGAAATGAGATCACTGTGTTTTGTACCTGGAAGATGGGAGCTGTGGGGGAAACCACTGGGTGAGTGGTCCATGATTCATATGTTGCTTCCTTTCATAACACATCACACCCGATGCATAATGAATGGTGCAAGCTTGCCCATGAAGTCATGCGTTGTTGCTGCATAGGGACTGGGGTTTGGTGGGTGGGGGAAAGAACGGAGGCAGAAAGAGATCCGAAGAATCATATGGAAAGGGACGATAATGTAAATATAGAATGATGTTTATGGGATTTCAGCAGTGGGGCTTGGAAGGTCATGCAAGGACAGCCCAGACCCCTCGAGGCTCACAGAAGACCTGCCTGTCACTCAGCGCCCTTCTCTACTCCGTCTTCCTTTCGTTGCTCTACGTTTGAATACAATATTTCTCTCTCTTTAGCATAGGAAATGAGGAAACTGTAGGCCTCCAGATGTTGCTGATTACAGCGTCCATCATCCCAGACTACCTGGGCCCGATGGGAGGTGGAGTCCAGATGGCCCCAACTTCCCCATCCTTGCGAAAGAGAGAAAGAAGAGTTGTAAAGACCTCTTCTCTTCAGGAGCGAGTCTCCTCTAAAGCAGAGGTTGGGAACTATGGGCCCAGGGGCCATACGCATCCCTCGGGGCTTCTCTGAGACCCTCCTCAACCTGCACACCCTCCCATGCCACACCCCTCACTCACCCTGCTTGGCTTGGGGTTTTCCCCCTGACTATAATGTGCTATGGTTTTCCCAGTAGTGATGTATGGAAAGCTGGACCATAAAGAAGGCTGATCGCCGAAGAATTGATGCTTTTGAATTATGGTGCTGGAGGAGACTCTTGAGAGTCCCATGGACTGCAAGAAGATCAAACCTCTCCATTCTGAAGGAAATCAGCCCTGAGTGCTCACTGGAAGGACAGATCGTGAAGCTGAGGCTCCAATACTTTGGCCACCTCATGAGAAGAGAAGACTCCCTGGAAAAGACCCTGATGTTGGGAAAGATGGAGGGCACAAGGAGAAGGGGACAACAGAGGACGAGATGGTTGGATAATGTTCTCGAAGCTACCAGCATGAGTTTGACCAAACTGCGGGAGGCAGTGGAAGACAGGAATGCCTGGCGTGCTCTGGTCCGTGGGGTCATGAAGATTCGGACACGACTAAACGACTAAACAACAACAACAACAAATAATGTGTCCTTGACCTCTGATAATGCTTCTTCCTTGCTGAATGGAGGGCAGAGAAGTGTGTCTATGGAGACTCACCTACTGGTCATTGGTAAAATCAGTCACGTTTTAAAAAGTAGTTACATAGAAACAAATAACCTTGATCTATTCAGGAATGGGGAAACTGTGGTCTTCTAGATGCCACTGGACTCTGGTTTCCATCATCCCTGACCACTGGCCAGGCAGGATGGCACTGATGGGGAGTTCAGCAACATCTGGAAGGACAAAGGCTACCCAACACTGGACTGATTGGGTAAACATTGCAATGATGACGCTTGCTGTTGCTTCGTACATGTATAGCATATTTCACATGGGCAAAGTCTGTTGCATACCTAAAGCAATCCTTATGACAGTCTTGCAGGGCAGACTAGGGAAAATGTTATTTCCCCTAATTGACAGGTGGGAGGGGCAGTGCTGAAGCAGAGAGGTGGGGAATGGTACCTGTGGATGAGCTGACAATGGACTCAGCTGCTTAGCCACCAAGGACCCTGGAGTCCTTTGGAGTCTGGATGCTGGAGGCTAGCAATAACTCACAAGTAACTGTGGTTCATCCGTCTTCCTCGCTGCTGCTGCTGCTCTGCGCAGCTCTCCTGCGCGACAGGGCTGGAATTCCCTCTGAGAGTTAACTATACATACAGCACACACACATACACCCAACTACATGATTAACTGTGATTCCTCTTGGCATGCATGAGAGAGGAAAGGATGTTAAGTTGCCCTTCTACAATGCACAGACGGAATGGATTTGCCTGCCAGAATAGGCATTGCAAATTCGAAATTACCTACACAATGTTTATAAAGTTCTGCTTGCGTGAGCATCATCTGATCCTCCTCAGGAATGTGACAGAAGTTTATAAGATCAGGAGTGATGTGATGTTGAAGAGAATTTAGTGTGAAATGTTTCTCTCTCTCTCCTTTTCTCTCTCTACTTCCACCACTCCTCCCTCAAAGCATTATCCCTTGAAATGGGCTAGGTAGGCATTTCCTGTTAGAGAAATGACTGGGTTTCCTTTTAGAGCAGGTAGGGGGAACTTGTGGCCCTCCAGGTATTTCTGGTCATCAACTCCCATCATTCCTGACCGTTAGCCAAGCTGCCTGGCGCTGATGGGAGTTGGAGTCCGACAACATCTGGATGGCCGCATGTGCATTTAATATGTGATCCCTGACAGGTTGGGACATGTGTCTAGGAAATAGGTTGGTAGCTTCTGGCCCTCCTGATGTTGCTGGACTCCAGCTCATCATCATTCCTGACCATTGGCCATGCTAGCTAGTTGGAATCCAAAAATGTATGGAGAACCAGACATTCCCCATTCCTGATCTAATAAATAACCTATAGAATTCTGCTCTGTGGCTTTGTTTAAGACAGTTTGATGGACACACAAGGTTCTTCTCTGTTGAATCCAGTGTTAAGGTTGCTCTACTCCACAATAGAAGATGGATCATGTTCATGGAGAACAGGACTTTGGGCATGTCATTAGCTGGAAAATGTTGTGTGTGAGGCATCCATAAGGGGAGGGAATCTACAGGTCAACACAAAACAGCAAGAATCTAAACACAAGGCATCTAATTAATCTACTGGAAGCTTCAGAATACTCAGATGTTAAACCTGCTGCCTTGAGGGAGTCTATGGCTTTTGTTTTTGTTTTTAATGGATATTTCACTCCCCCTGCAATTCACCCCAAAACACCTTGCAATTAAAAAACACACAAGTAAACATTATGTATTAAAAGAAACCCATCACAGTAACAGCCAAATTATTCTAGGCCTGTAAAGCCCAGCTGTGCAATTGCACCATTCAGATACTTAGTAAATGACCCGTTCTGCAACAGGAGTGGGGAGCCTGTGCCCATCAAGGCATGGTTGGACAATGATTCCCATCACCCCGACTATCAGCCAGGCTGGCCAGGGATGATGGGAGCTGGAGTCCAGTGATGTCAGGAGAACAGCAAGCTCCCATCCCCTACTCAACACTGTCTGCAACTGCTGTACAACTGTCATCTCATAGAAGTCTTGCAAGAACCCAGTACCCAGTGGAGGCTAGTCAGTTGGGGTACTGCCCCACCAAGCTTAGTGTGCCCCCACCTGCCTGCCTTTTTACTCATAACCAGGCCAGGGTTGGCCCTGCCTGTCAGCATCCTTAGTCTCAGTGATGCCCCTTGTAGAACTCAGCAGGGAAGAGGAGGATGGGGACAAAACTACATTCAGTTAGCTCTGCCTGTCATTGGCTCTGGCTCCGCCTACTGCCGGGGTCCCTGCCTTCCGCCCCACCAGCCCCAATGAGCACCAGCCACCAAAGTCATTAACCCCCAGATAACCATCTAGTGCTCGTATCAACCTCGCCTCCATCCTCATATCACTCAGAAGATCCTCCGGTGTTTGCGGGTTCTCCCCTTCTCCCTCTCCCTCTCTCCTTGTTTCCTTCTCTCTCTCTCTCTCATCGTCATCGTGCCTGGGGTTATGAACTTTCCAGCTTCTGCAGCTGCCCCTTGCTGGAAGACAGATGGAGCTAGCTGGACTGTCAGACAGACCCAGTCCCATGGAGTTTCCCTGGGGCTATCCTCCAGCTGTAAACAGTCGTGCCTAAGGGGAACCTAATCTCAGCCCCCATCCTGCTGCCCCACTCCCCAGCCTCTTCCGCTTTGCCTAGCGCGGTTCCTCGGGTGGAGGATGGGCAGATAAATGACCTTCCCAGATTCCCCCCTCCAATTTTTTTTCCCCTTTCCTTTTTTCTTTTTGAGGAGAAGGAAACTTCAGCATGAGTTGGCCTGTTGAGATGGAAGTCGCCTTGCCCACCCTAAGTACTGGTTAGGCAGGAGCTGGACGGGGCGATCTGGCTTCCCCGCTAAGCCATCGGCGGCCTGTCAAATCTCTGCCCAGCTGAGTAACTGACGTATTTTTCAAGAGCATCATTTGGAGACACAATAAAAATAGAAGCTCGTACTCGCGACCGGCAGCGGCTCCCCTCCCTAGGAAGCCGAGAGGAGGAAAGGGCGCACTGGCTGATTCTAAACAAAGCCTCTGCTTTCATTTAGAGTAGGATGCTAGTCTTGGGGGAAAGGGAGCCCTAAACGCTATAGGGAAAGGAGGGGTTACACTTACTTCTCAAGATCCCAAGGAGGCAGAGGCAGATCAGAAGAGCCATTGAAGCGGGTGGGCGAGGAATCTTCTCCCTCAAAATAAAGACATTGCCTCTGTCCTTACGCGTTCCACACACCCCCTCCAATATGGGGGGGCTACAATTCAAGTGGTGCAGGCGGTTCCGGCAGCTCCTAGGATTGAATGAGGTGTGTGTGTGTGTGGAGTGGAGGTGGGGAGACTGCAGAGAACGGAGGCTTCTCTGAGTTGTTTGGGGGGGCACCGCAATCTCTAACCCAGCCCAAGTTCCTTCTAAGTCGCCCCCCACCTTTCGGCCGCTGTCCGTGGTGCTGAAGTCCAAGCCGGCGCTTCCTCTCTTGGGGCAACGGCGCGCTCTCCGTGGTGCTGGAGCGCTTTGCCGCTGTCCCTGGTGCTGAACGGACCGTCAGCCCCGCCGGAGAGCCATGCGCAAAAACCCGGGAGCCCCCATCCACTCACCCACCGACCAACCTACCCACGCCTCGACCTCGCCTGGCTCGCCAAGGCGATGCGCAGGAGAACCTGTGAAGGGGCCGAGATGAGATGATGCTCGGGAGGGCGAGGGGGGGGTGGAGAGAGAGAGGCAAGTGCCAGGATGCTCCAGGCTCTCTCTACATTTGGCGTCCTCTCTCTCTCTCTCTCCAGCGCCTTGGCTCCGGCTGCTCCCCTTGACGCAGAGGCCACCCCTGAGGAGCTGGCGAGCGCTGGCTCTTACGTCCCCTGAACACACGGGCCGATCCAGGTCCGCGGGGACCCATCCGCCGTCTGCCGCTAGAGGCGGGGGGCGGGGGGGGGCGGTAGCTGCCCTTTTCCCAGCGCAGGGGAGCGGAAGCGAGTGTCTCAGAAGCTCGGAGATGAAGATGGACAGGACCACGCCGGCATCCTTAGGACTGGCCTATACCGAGCCCTCCTGATGGAGCGCATTGCTTGGTTTATATTCAGGATATGGAGGAGAGTAGAAATCTGAAGGATGGGAGAAAGGTCTAAGATACAGCTAAGATATTTGCTTGCATTTAGATGGCTCTCTCTTTGTGTGGGTTATTTCCTTTGTCGCACAGACATAAAGGTACGGATATGGGGAGTGGGAGAGACAAAGTCTTAATGCTCTGTAAAGACCCTCTGCCCCACCTTGTGCATGTAGAGGGGGGAGAGTCCTTCCAGCGGGGAGAGAGAGATAAAGAAAAATGCGTACACGAGGGAAAGAGACGTAGGAAGCTGACTTATACTGAGTCAGACCACTGGTCCATCCGGTTCAGTGTTGTCTACATCAGGGGCTCCCAAACTGATTTGTGCACCACCAAAGGTTGCTAACCTTTGTTCAGGTGATCCGAGGCATTGCTGCATTAAATATGCATATTGAGTTTCAAATTGCCTTTTTACTGCTTCTTTCTTTCTTTCTTTCTTTCTTTCTTTCTTTCTTTCATCTATCTTTCTTTCTTTTCTTCTTAAAATTATATTATCTTATTAAATGTATAACAAACAAGACGGACAGGGTATTCCAATGATTCAACAAAAGATGGAAGGAACTGAGCACGCTCAGGTATAAGGTAAGGAGCTGAAAGGTATAAAGAAAAATACCTGAAGAAACTTGTACAGAAGAGGCAAAACGGCAGCATCACAAGATAAGACATAAACAGCAGATCAAAAGCTCATATAATCCAAAAGAGCGCCGGATGAAATCGTATTTGGATGGCATTTGTCATCCGTGTGACTGTGTCATTAAGTAAGCTACAAAAACCCACTACTGTAGACAGTTCAAAGAGTGTGCTTACCCTCTGAGAACCTGGAGCGGGTGGGTCAGTTATCTGATGTGGCTATAAATAAGGCTTTTTTTTTTTTTTTTTTAAACCAAACCAGCTTGCTTTTAAAATTTATTGTATTGTATTCTATTGCCTTACCATTTTAATTCCAAGATACCATTCGAAATCAGACAGCAAATAGCACAGCCCACTTCAGTTGCTACAATGGGCAGAAATTTCATGACATGATACACCAAGGCAGTTGAGCAATATTCAAGTAGTCCAATAGTCTACAATGACCAGCAGCCGCTCTCCAAGGGCTCCCCCAGGGGATGTTTCCAGCCCTACCTGGAGATGCCGGGGATTGAACCTGGAACCTTCTGCATGCCAAACAGGTGCTCTAACACTAAACCAAGGCCCTTCACTGATGGGACACTCAGTTATACTGTGCCAGACCACTGGTCTCTCTAGTTGAGTAGTGTCCCCTTGGCTCCAACTGATAGCAGCTCATTCCCAGCCCTACTTGCAGATACTGGAGATTAAACCTGCATGTAGTGCAAACACTCTACCACCCAGCTACGGGCAGAATCTGTTACAGTATGTGCATATCTTCTTCTTCTTCTTTGGCGATCACTCGTAGCTGAGTAAGATTGTCTTCCATAAACACAGTTTTAACAGTGAGTCCGTAAGTGACTGTGGAGGCCAGTTCTGGATCCACACGTCCTTCCACAGTGGGGACATTGATTTCCAGGCAGGAGCTGATCACGGTGTGGATTTGCCAAGTGTGCTTCCTCCTACCACGTTTCTCCCTTGTGCCCTGAGTTCGAGTGTCGTCAAAGCCCATGACACCTTTGGTAAAGGCTGTTCTCCAACTGGAGCACTCGCAGGCCAGTGTTTCCCAGTTGTCAGATGACCCAGTGAGTGGATATATATATATATGCATATATAGTATGTAAGCAGAGGTAGGCACTGGAGAGAACTTCCCACCTTGTAGTGTGTGAGAGCCAGAAAGTGGGGTGGAAGGGGAGAGATTCCCTCCCTGTTTACTGCAGGAAAAGGTATTCGCTGCGGTCAAGTATGTACAGTAGCCATGCACGAGTGTATTGATTTGATCATGTGCAAGAGGTCCCATGAGTGTGATTCTGGGTACCTGCAAAATAATTCCTGAAGCCTACATGCATCGTTTTCTGTGTGTGTGTGTGTGTGTGTGTGTGTGTGTGAGAGAGAGAGAGAGAGAGAGAGAGAGAGAGAGAGAGAGAGAGAGAGTAACAGGATGATAGTTCTGTGTGCGTCATCCTTCCATCCACTGATACTGAATGTTGGAAAATTCAGGACTGAAGAAAAGAAAGAACTTCTTTTTGTAGTTCAACTATGGGATTCCCTCCGGCAGGATGCAGTGATGGGCACCAACTTGGATGGCTTTAAAAGATTTGACAAATTCATGGAGGAGAGGGCTATTAGCAGCTACTGGCCAGTGGTCACTCCTCTGTTGGAGGCTTCATGCCTCTGAATGCCAGGTGCTGGAGATCACAGGCAGAGTGATTCAGGTCCTGCTTGTGGGATTTCCAATGGAGCATCTTGCTGGCCATTGTAAGAACAGGATGCTGGAGTAGACTGGTCATTGGACTGATTCAGCGGGGTTCTTCTTATGAATGAATAAGCCACGGTTGTACAATCTGTATCAACACTCCTTCCCTGTATTGTACGGCTGTGCTTCTGGTGGGGGAACTCAAGAGTGGTACCTCGGGTTACAGACGCTTCAGGTTACAGACTCCACTAACCCAGAAATATTACCTCAGGTTAAGAACTTTGCTTCAAGATGAGAACAGAAATCGTGCTCCAGTAATGTGGCAGCAGTGGGAGGCCCCATTAGCTAAAGTGGTGCTTCAGGTTAAGAACAGTTTCAGGTTAAGAACAGACCTCTGGAACGAATTAAGTACTTAACCCGAGGTACCACTGTATGACTTTATGTGTGAGAGAGTGTATGTGTTTGAGTTGTGTGAGCCTTTGTGTGGAGTTAGCTGCACACGGGTATGTCTGTGTGTTTAAGGTAAAGGTAAAGGGACCCCTGACCATTAGGTCCAGTCGTGGCCGACTCTGGGGTTGCGGCGCTCATCTCGCTTTATTGGCCGAGGGAGCCGGCGTACGGCTTCTGGGTCACGTGGCCAGCATGACTAAGCCGCTTCTGGCGAACCAGAGTAGTGCATGGAAACGCCGTTTACCTTTCCGCTGGAGCGGTACCGATTTATCTACTTGCACTTTGATGTGCTTTCGAACTCCTAGGTTGGCAGGAGCAGGGACCGTGTGTTTAGTTGGCAGGAGGAGGGACTGTGTGTTTAGTTGACTCCAGATGCTTATATGTGGAAATGTGGAAAACTGATTGGAGAAAGGAGAAACTGAAACAAAAATTGACATGGTCACGCATTCCCTAACACACACACACACACACACACACACACACACACACACACACCATGACAGCAGAACAATGCATTTAATCTCTCAGTGTGCTTCCCTGCCACTCATATACCATTTTGCGTGCTGTCTTGTTTACAAACACGAAGCCTTCCTGACTGAGCAGGCGACTGGAACACATTGCACTCCACTCTGCCCCCCAAACCACCTAGGGTTTGGCCAGGAAGAGGAATGTGTGGAGAGGGGGAGCTAGACTGAAACCAGCCAAATTCAAAGCAGGCTCCATTTAGGTCAGTCAGGGCTTAACCTACAAACAAGGCCTGATGGATGCCTGGGGAGGGGGCTGGCTGCTGGAGTGGGGGGTTAGGCAGGACACAAGAACACATCAGCCAAGAAGCCGCCCAGATGAACAGCCTGGTCTTTGTTTTCATTTAGTTTATCGAAAGCATCTACACACCTTCATACAAATACACCTCAGGGCAGTTCATAAGAAGAAATGTCCATTTCTTCATGAAAGCATTACCAAAATTTAATAATAATGCATCTGATGAAGTGGACTCTAGTTCTTCAAAAGCTGTGATGCATATGAATGTGATTCCTGCATTTAGCTAGCTGTGATTTCTTCAATTTTGCAATCTTCTTTGCCCAAGCTTTCCCGGGCCCAAAATATTTTTTTTAATATAAATTCATATGGACGCCCATTTTGCAAGCTTTTATATATTTTTACACTACTGTTTTCAATGTTTCATGCTGTATTTCTGTTTTAGTTTTAACAATATTCTTGACCCCGTTTTTATGCTGTGTACACATCTTTGAGATTTTTCAAAAATAAAAAATGATTGTTATGTGTTTTGCGGGTGAGGTTGGGGCTCAGTCTGGATATCATCTGGGGTCCTCTTCCAATATACGAAAGCAAGCTTGCCAAACCTGGTCCATTATCAAGTTAACGGCTGGCTAGTTAAGTGCCACGATTTAACATCCCCAAAGAAGTCGCTCTGTTGCCATAAACCAACTCAGTGGGCTTCCACCCCCCGCCCTGCTTCATGAACTTGCCAGCATTGTGTGTGAGAGCTGAAAAGTGGAATGCTAGAAGCTGCAGACAGAAAGACTGTGCTTCACTCTGTCCTGGATCTAAAACTGTGACCAATGGAACAGCAAGATCTGCTGAGGGGTTATTGCTGTGAGCCCCTCCACCCTACGCTCAGGTTGTATGTATATCTATCTACCTATCCCAAATGTGTCACAGTCTCCTCTTGTTCCAAGGAAACTGAACCCTGGGCAAGTGCTGGAACTGCTGGAGTTTCTCACTGCTTGGAGATTGGGGTGGTATGTCACAATAAGAAGCAGTTTGTAAATGCTGTAAAATTGAATAAATCAATAAACCCACAGCATGGTCCCACCAAGTCCAAGAGAAGCTGTCTCCACATTTTACATTCCTTGTTTCTTTGGTTTCATTTTTTAAAAATAATCTTTTTAAATTAAATTTTCAAATTTACGAATTCTTTTAAAAACACAGTCACAACAAATCTCTCCTATCCATTGATTTCCAATCCAACCTTCTATGGTATTGTTTTATGCCCTGATAAAGCTGCTATGTTGCTTACATTTTATCCATCAGATGTCAAGGAGATAAAAGAACTACACAACTTTTAGAAGACATCTGAAGGCAGCCCTGTAATGGGAAGGGGTTGTTTTTTTTAAATGTTTGACATTTTACGATGTTTTTATTTGTGCTGGAAGCCGCCCAGAGTGGCTGGGTAAACCCAGCCAGATGGGCAGGGTATAATCAGCATCATCATCCATTATATACGTTAATTCCAAATGGTTAAACTACAGATTCTCATCTTTTGCTATACTTCAAATCCTGCATACCATGGTATTTTTTCCCCAAATGGAAATATTACACAATGGCAATGTTTTGCGGAATATTTGAAGGTTCCCTTTGGTTTCAATAGCAAGGTCAACAGCCGTGTTTCTCAAGTTCCTTCCCTGCTCGCCCCCCTCCCCACCCCATTCAAACAGCTCCCCTCCCTCATCGGAAAGTCAGGAGGTCAGGAAAGGCAGGCGCAAGGGCAGCCATGCAGATGGCGTCTGGCATTTGCTCTTCTGTTCTAGCCAGGCGTGATGCTCTGGGCCAGAATGCCTGTCCATGCGTGAAGAGCCTATGGAACAGAAAGGCAGGCTGCACAGGGGGGTGAGGGGAGCTGGAAGAGAAGACAGCGCTCTCCTAGTTAGCTGGACTAATGGCTTTGTCTGTAGTCAGCTGCAGGAACCGAGAGGCGGCCTCTAACTCACCTGCTTTGCATGCAGAAAATTCCAGGTTCAACCCTTGTCGTCGCCAGGTAGACCTGGGAATGCCCCCTGCCTGAAACCCCGGAGAACTGCTGCCAGTCAGTGTTGAGTTTGATGGGCCAATGGTTTGATGCTTTTTAAGGCAGTATCCCGCAGGACGCAGGTGGCGCTGTGGGTTAAACCACAGAGCCTAGGACTTGCCGATCAGAAGGTCGGCGGTTCGAATCCCTGTGACAGGGTGAGCTCCCATTGCTCAGAGTCCCAGCTCCTGCCAACCTAGCAGTTCGAAAGCATGTCAAAGTGCAAGTAGATAAATAGGTACCGCTCTGGTGGGAAGGTAAACGGCATTTCCGTGTGCTGTTCTGGTTCGCCAGAAGCGGCTTAGTCCTGCTGGCCACATGACCCAGAAGCTGTACGCCGGCTCCCTCGGCCAATAAAGCAAGATGAGCACCAGAACCCCAGAGTCGGTCACGAGCGGACCTAATGGTCAGGGACCCTTTACCTTTACCTTTAAGGCAGTATCCCACATCCCCTTTTTTGGAGAAGGGCCATAGTTCAGCCGCAGAACATCTGCCTTGCCTGTAGAAGGTCCCCAGTTCATTCCCTGGAGTTCTGGTACGACATCTGCTGACATCTGTGCAAGCGCAACAGCTGTCTCAAATATCCGCACCTGGGAAGTGACTGTGGTGTGTGTTTTCAAACCAGGTGGAAGCTGGTTTGAGGGGAAAATGCTTCAAGCGGGTCAAGAGGATCACAGTGCCTCAAGGACCGACTCTCTCCACGTGAACCTACCCAGACCCTGAGATCACCTTCTTTGTGTACCTCCTCCACGTTGAGGTCTGGAGGGCGGCAACACAAGAACGGGGCCTTTTCTGCAGTGGCTCCCCATTTGTGGAATGCTCTCCCCAGGGAGGTTCAGCTGGCACCTTCATTATATACCTTTAGGTACCAGGAGAGAACGCTCCTCTTCAACCAGCCCTTTGGCTGGTACCCTTTTAAATGTGTTGTGGGAGGGGGGAAATTCTTGGTTTGTTTTTATTATGTATTTTGTGTTCTGTATATTATAATTTTATGTTGTGAACCACCCTGAGATCTAGGGATGAAGGGTGGTATTTTATTTTAACAACAACAATTCTCAAGAAACTATGGCATAGATACGCATTGTGGCTCATGTCATGTGTACATGGCGTCGCATACCGGCAACAGGAACGCACTGGAGCCAGAGTAATGTGTACACAGACTCAAGTGTTGCCACTGTAGAACTCAACAGGGAGCTCTAGCACCACCTACTGTTGGCCTCCCTGCCTTCTGCCCTACCAGTCGCAACAGCCGCCACTCTCTCTCTGTGTATGCGATATACAGTGGTGCCTCGCAAGACAAAATTAATTCATTCCGCGAGTTTTGTCGTCTTGCGATTTTTTTCGTCTTGCGAAGCATGGTGTCAGGAAAGTTTTGGAAAAGCTTCAAAAATCACCAAAGTCTTTAAAAACCTCAAAAAAGGCTACCACACCGCGTTCTATGAGTTGCTCCTCGAAGTCAAGTCGCAACTGTATTAACGGTGTTAGGAAAAAAAACAAACTTGCAAGACATTTCCGTCTTGCGAAGCAAGCCCATAGGGAAAATCATCTTGCGAAGCAGCTCAAAAAACAAAAAACCCTTTCGTCTAGCGAGTTTTTTGTCTTGCGAGGCATTCGTCTTGCGAGGTACCACTGTACACTCATTTGTATCCTTTTCCCGCCAAACACGGTGCTCTGATGATTCAGCTTCCCTGGCTTTTAATAATTCACAATCGCCCGAGAGTGAGACGAGCATTTAGCAGGGGAAGCGGGAGCTGGATGATGAGTCAAGTCTAATAAAAGAAGTGGTGGGGACATTGCAAGGAATACAAATGTTGTCCTCCTCCTCCTCTCTCCACCGCATCCTCCCTCCAACCCCACCCTTATTGTGTTTTCTTCTGGCCCCTGATGAAGAGCAGTTCCTTCCCTGAAGTCTCTTCCCCAAACAGCAGATCCAAGTGCAGGGCAGGAGACCATGTTGAGGCTGAGAGGCCAGGACAGCTCCTTCCACACAGTCCTCTCAGACTGCGCAGGCAGATCTCTCCCCCAAACACAGTTTGGCCTTGGGATGTGATTCCCCCCACCCCAATATTTTTGTCTGGAGCCTCTCCTGCAAATTTCCCTCCGGGTGTGTTTGAGACACACACAGAGAGACAGAGAGAGAGAGAGAGAGATGGGGGCCCTCTCAACACAATCAGGGTGGCCAGATCCCCAATCTAAATTATTAGATAATTTATTACAGTTGGAGACCAGCTTATAAAACACACTTGGAGTACAATCCCAGAAGGAAAACAAACATTTAAAACAATGTACAACAATAAATTTAACATTTATAAATGCGATAAGCGTATAGACACTTAAAACTTTAAGATAAGCTACCGCAGAGAGATGACCCAGAGTCACCCATGGAACCGAGTTTGGGGATTTTCTTAACGAACTAGTTTGAGTCAGGGAATGGTCTGCGCCTACAGATCTGTACACAGAATCTGGCGACCATCCGGGTCGTCTTATGAACTTTGCCTAACAGAAAAAGGAACCCTTTTTTTTAGTATTACGAAGACTGTGCGTGTAGCTTGCAAGCTTCAGCCTGGCAGAAGCTGGCTGCAAATGACTGTGTAGTGTCTCTGGGGCGAGGGTCTGTTCTCCTCTGCTCCCTCTCCCCCCCTTCCAATTATCCTCCCTCCAGCATAATGTGAATCAGCCACAGTACCACAACCTTGTTGGCATCTATAAAGGTCACACCACTCTGTGCCAGCTGCATACTTTGGTAATGGAGTTTCCATGTTTGAGGGCAAATGCGCAGGGCCCTTGGAGTGGGGGGGGGGCGGGGAGAGAACGGGGCCCAGGGAAGCACTTTTGGAGTGTGCCTTTCCGCTAAGGCGTTTCAAAGGACAACGACAACAGCAAATTTCGCGTCTCCATGATTGATTCACCAGGGAAGCCTCCTCAGTGGCCTAGAAACATGTTCTAGAGGCTGGCAGATGTGGGAGATGTCATTAGTTTGATTATGGCAAGGAAGGAAGAATTGATGCGTTGACAGGTTCTCGTCATTTCGCCATCTGTAGAAGAGTAGCAGTGTGAGGAACGGGATGGGGGGGTGCTGTTCTTATTCGCTTCGGACAGGAGTGCGGGGAGCCTCAAGCCTCTCTCCTTGCCCCTTGAGATTCTTCCTTAGTGACAAACCCCCAGGTCACACCCCTCACTAGCCCAAACACTCCAACATTTCTCTGATGAAAATAGAGACGTCCTATTCAATAATGAATGGGACGCGGGTGGCGCTGTGGGTTAAACCACAAAGCCTAGGACTTGCTGATCAGAAGGTCGGCGGTTCAAATCCCTTTGCTTGGTCCCTGCTCCTGCCAACCTAGCAGTTCAAAAGCGCGTCAAAGTGCAAGTAGATAAATAGGTACCACTCCAGCGGGATGGTAAACGGCGTTTGCGTGCGCTGCTCTGGTTCTCCAGAAGCGGCTTAGTCATGCTGGCCACAGGACCCGGAAGCTGTACGCCGGCTCCTTTGGCCAGTAAAGCGAGATGAGCGCCGCAACCCCAGAGTCGGCCACGACTGGACCTAATGGTCAGGGGTCCCTTTACCTTTACTCAATAATGATGAATAACAATATTTAATAATATATATTTCTCTCTCTCTCTCTAGCCTAGCCTTTCCTCCAGTAAGGAATCTGGGCCTGGGCTTTGCCATCTCAGACTTCAGGCTCCTCCACTCCAACCAATTCCCTGCCCCTAGAAAGCCAGCACATCAGGGAAAGGGCCAACTCTCCTCCTGGGCACACTAGATTTCTACGCACGGGGTTGTTGCTGTTTCCTACAAAGGAGCACTTGGTGTGCACTACAGGTTATATTATGCGCTGAACCTGGAAGAGGAAGCCGCCCCCCACCTTGCAGCAATGTACTACCCATTTTCACAACCTACCTGAGTGGGCAAGCTAGCAGCTTGAGTGTGAAGAACAGAAATATGAGGTTTGTTCAGCTTCTATTGAGACTGATGCACCATAGGTGGCAACCCAGCACATATGCATTAATGCTTTAGTCCCATACACACCTTCCCTTTAATGCACACTGCTTCCCCCTAAAAAAATCATGGGAACTATAGTTTGCCCCTTTGCAGGGCTACTGTTTTCAGCACCCTGAGCAAACTACAGGTCCCAGGATTCTTTGGGGGAAGCCACGTACTTTAAATGGATAGTGCAAATGTGACCTTCAGGTGTCAAACCATGTTCCAATGTCCTGTTTTCACTTGTTTGTATATTACTTTAAAATGGCAAGGTTCAAAAACTATAGTAAAAAGCTCCCCTTCAGCGCAGACAAAGGAGCATTTGGACAGTTGAAGTGCTCACTAGAAAATGCTGTGGTTACAGTGTTTGTCGCCTCAGTGAGGAAGTGGCCTTTCTCTCCGGTGATGAGGGAGGAATCTCCGTCCTTGGTATCCATGGCAACTGGTCCAGAGAGTCCCCCACTGAACCACCACATGCATTTTTCAACAGACTCCATGCACACAAGCAGACAGCTGGCTTGTGAGCAGCAAAAACAGCTGGAGCAGACACCCTCCTTCACCTCTCGCCAAGGGCACTTCAGGGTGGCGAGAGAGGCTGCATCTCTTTCAGCAAGGCCCGAGGCTAAAGGACCAAGAGTCTGGCTGGATTGCCACATCCTGATCACCGTCTTTGGTGACCAAGTGTTCACTGGGAATGAGCTAGCCGCTTGCATCTTCCTCCATGCCCTCAGATGTATTTGCCAAGAGCTGAGGGGAAAAGATGCTGTTTCTGGTTGGAGCTCCCTCACAGATCAGGTTCAGCATTGCTGCTCTCCATTTCCAAAGCTACTTAGGTCTTACAAAGGTCTGCTTAGATGCCAGGCGTTACATGTGAGCCATTCAGCTGCTCTGGTTTAACAACCCCCTTCCTCTGAGCTTAGACTCCACCCACTTCCTCATTACATCGTCTGTATTATTTTTACTGTTATTGTTATTACAGTGGCACATCTGGATGCGAATGGGATCTGTTCCGGAGCCTGGTTGGCATCCTGAAGCGAACGCAACCCGCATCTGGGATCGCGATTTGCCGCTTCCGCACATGCGCGTGACGTCATTTTGAGCGTCTGCACATGCGCAAGTGGTGAAACCCGGAAGTAATGCGCTCCGTTACTTCCGGGTCGCCGTAGAGCGCAACCCGAAAATGCTTAACCTGAGGCATGACTGTATTATTTTTATTTTACAGTCATCAAGGGAGTGTTAAAAATATGTTCTGTTCCCTGGCAGGAATCCAAGTGTCCTCTTAGAGCAGGAATAGTCAACTTTTTAATACCTACCCACTAATGCATCTTTCCTGATGGTAAAATTTCCTTTCCACCCACCAGTGCTCGATGGAAGGAAGATTCAGCTTGTGTTGTAGAACCCCCTACCACCCACCTAGAACCCAGAAACACCCCCTATTGGGCGGTAGGGACCAGATTGACAACCCCTGTCCTAGAGAAAGGGAAACAGACTCACAAGAGGAAGGCACAAGACAGGTTTGGTTTAGCTAAATAGAACCCCAAACCTTGGCTCGTGCCGAAAAGTAAGGTGGCTTGCTTGCATTATTGTCCAAAGCACTCTTATACAGTTCAGCAAAGCAAATCCCATGTACAAATCCGAACATAACATCTGTAGCTGCTTCAGCACAACCAAACTGCAAAACTGGTCTGAGCTGGATTTCTTCTGCAGGCTACTTGTTTTTCTGCTGATTCATTAAAAAAGCGGGGGGGGGGGGGGCTCCTCCTTCTGCGGGAACGCAGCTGTTGAGATAAGAAGGCCTCCAAAGGCCTTGAGCATTTCTAAGCAACTAGCATGGAATACTAGGGCAGGGAAGGGACCCCAAGGGTCATCCAGTCAACCCCCCTTGAAATAAAACCTGCTGTAGCTTTAATCTAACAGAAGCCAAAGTTGATATACAAATTTTTCCACATTCACATTCTCTTTGTAAACTCTTGCTAAGGTACAAAAGAGGGGAAACAGCTTACAGTGCAATCTTATGCCTGCTGTCTCAAGAGAAGGTCCTGTTGAGCTCAAGGCACTTACTTCTAGGTAAACATGCATAGGCTGCAATGCTAACTGTACATCCTAGGTAGTAATGCAAATCCTACGGATTTCAGAGGGGCTTCGTTTGGAGTAGCCAAGCAGAGAGATAGGTGTGCACAATAACATTAGAAAAAAACGAAAGTATGATATTTTAAACAGCTGAAAATAAATTTTCATTTATTACACAGCAGACAGATAAACGCCATTAGGAGCAAGCTTATAAAACCAAGAAGACCTGGAGAAAAGGAAAAGGAATTTGGGAGAGGGCAATCTGAGTGGACCACCAGGCCCTGCACCTTCCTCCCTCACAATTCTTCCTTCTCACAAGGTTGAGAGCACATTCTAAGTGTCTTTATTTTGTTTTGAACAGTGCACACAGTATTATTGATTTGCAAGGAAACCCTGCTCTAGAAACTGTATATAGGAAGAGTGGTCTATTATAAATGAATGAATAATGGAGCCTTCCTGACTAGAGGCAGTCTACCAGCTTCTTTGGAAGGTGGCAATAAACAAGGAGGTAACCAGGCCTGATAACAGGAGGGCCTCATATGCTCCAAAAATAAATAGCACATCCTGTGGTAATTCCTCGCTATGACGTCACCGTGAGGATTGAGGGTATTAACACCTAGGGATTCTCGCCATGCCATTGGCCACTCGTGCCCTGACGTCACCAAAAAGCTGTTTGTCACCCTCCCCCATATTTCCTGGGAGGTACATCTTCTTGCGTCACATTGGAAGCAGCCAATTGCGAGGGAAGTTCTCCCGGATTCCAAACTGCGCCCTCCACCCGCTTTTTCCATCCCACTTCAGGGCAAGAGCTATTTCTCATTCATTTCCGCCCGTTTCCTTGACATGGCTTCCGTTTCCTGTACGTATATATAACACCCGCCCATGGGTGTTTGTTCCTGTGCGGGTAACATTCGAGTCCAACAACACCGAAACTTCCGGTGGACTTTGGAAGTCATTTTAATTCTCGAGCTGCGTATGGAGTAGCGTAGAGCCGCTCTAGGCAAAACAGGAGGCTTCTCTCTACGGCCGCTATTGGCGCCGCTCTACACCTTACAATCTCTATGGTAGAAGGATCGTTTTCTAAATAAAGCTCCCCAAGTCACCAAAAGGAGGAGCAGCTGATACTTCTGTGAAACATATTTGAAACACGACATTCTGGCCCCTTTATGAACGCGCGCTACGGCGTCGCTCTAGGACTCACCCCCACCTCTGTGGCCAAATGTCGCGAAAGAACCGGGTATTGGGATTCCACTTCCGCTCGGGCCCGGAAGCGCCCGTCTCCATGACGACGGCGCCGTGCGTGCGCCCGCGCGGGCCTCCGCCGTCACCTCCTGCCGGCGTGGCTCCTCCTCTTCCTCCTCCACCTCCCCCGCCCGCGCGCCGATGGGGGGAGGAGCAGGATGCGGGTCGTCACTTCCGACTGCGGGCCCTTCCCGGCCGCCATCTTGCGGTGTGGGGGGACGCGGGGGGCCCGGGGGCCGCGGCGGGCCGCTCGATGGGAAGATGCAGCGCACGGGGCCGGGCGGGGCGGGGCCTGGCGCCGTGCTGGGGGCGGGGCCTGGCGCCGCGCTGGGGGCGGGGCCGGGGCGCGCGCTGCTGAGGCGGGAGCTGCGGCTCCTCGAGTCCATCTTCCACCGCGGCCACGAGCGCTTCCGCATCGCCCGCGCCTGCCCGGACGAGCTGGGCTGCGAGTTCCTGCCCGGCCCGGGCGGCGGGGGGCCCGTCCGTATCCATGGCAACATCACGGTGAGTCCCCGGGTGGGGGGGGAGGAGGGGGCGCCTTCAATTGGGCGGGAGACCCTCGCCCTCCCTCGGGGGCGGGGCATGGAGGAGAGTGGGGTGATGGGGCGGGGCGTGTGGAACCGGGGCGGGGCATGCAGAGGTTGGGCGGGGCGTTTTCTGAGAGGGGCGGGGCGTGTGTGGGCGGGGCTTGGAGGGCGGGGCCTAAGGCGGGCCGTGGGTGGGGGTAGTTGGCAAGGTACAAGAGGGATCATGGAAAGCCCCTGTGCAAACCTACGAAAGTTGCAAACTTGGCATATCATGGTATCCTGTGTTAACACGCTGTCTGCAGTGGAGGCGGAAGCCCCATTTTACATCAGTGGCATGTAGCTTCCAGGTCAGCATTGCATGATCTAACCCACTCACCCTCTGCCAGCCCACTTCCAAGCGAAAGCAAAGACTTGCCCTGCCTTTGCAACTGGGACACAAACCCAGTGGGTTGGCAGAGGAGGGTTGGAGGGATCCTCCCTCCGCCAGCCTACTCACTCGCCTGCGTGGAATTTCTGCTCGCCTCTGATGACCACCCTGAGGCTTAAGCACAATGCAGGCAGCTGGGAGGCAGGGGGTTTCCCATCTTGAACACTTCCGCAACATGAGAACCCAGTGAGGCCACCCGGTAAGCCAAATGTTGGACAATTCGGGACAGACAAAAGAAAGTAGTTCTTCGCACAGTGTGAAAGCGATGCGATGTAATACGGACACCAAACTGGATGACTTGAAAAGAGAATTGGACAGGTTTGTGGAGAATAAAGCTATCAAGGCTAGTCACCATGGCTATATTCTCCTTTCCCTGTGAAAGACAGTATGCCTCTGAATTGCCAGCTGCTGTTGTGCCTGAGTCCTGCTTGCGGGTTTCCCAGGGGCACCTGGTTCTCCACCATGAGGACAGGATGCCAGGACAGATTGACCTTTGAGCCTAATCCAGCAGGGTTGTTCTTATGGGAGACCAGCCTTGATTTAGCAGGGGAGATGTGATTTATATGGGGCAGCTGCCAGGGTAACACAGTGTGCAGCATGTAGCCAAAAAGGGGTGCAGGCTGTGGCATGGAAGCAGAGATGCAGGGCAGCCCAGGTGCTCCAGTGGCCTAGGTGGGAAAAGATGGGAAAGGATCAGGCGAAGAGGTGTCACTATTTTGCTTTTACGACTCAGATCTTCAGCCCTGTTTACCTTCTTAGTGGTTTAGACTGGAAATACCACTTCAGAGATCTGGGGAATGTGTAGCCCCTCAACCCTGACCATTGGACATCTTGGCTGCAGCTGATGTGTGTTGGGAGGCCAACAGTATCTGTAGGGACCCGCAGGATCTCCAGCTCTGGAATAACAGATGCCTGGGTCAAAAAGCAGGGAGGGTTGTTATCTCAACTAAGACCTTAGACTTGAGACCCCTTGAGATTGGACTGGCAGACTTCATTATGGCATCAAGTTAGTCCCTAGCTGCATGGCTTTAATATTCAGAGGGCCACAAGAACCCTGGCAGGTAGAATAACATTGCTAGCCCATGGGAGCTGAAGTCAAGGTATTTAGATCAAGACTGGAGAACCTGGTGCCCTCAAGGTATCATTGGACTCCAATTCCCATCAGCCTCAGCCAGCATGGGTGATGGGAGTTGTGGTCCAGTGACATCTGGAGGACAATAGCGTCCCCATCCCTAGCATAATGGGCCTGTGACAGGAAGTTGCAGAGGACTGAAGCATGACAACATTGTCATATCTGGTTATCTCTGTGAGATGCTAACCCCCTCGGTTTCCCCGCCTTCTCTAGGAGTCTTATCCAGCTGTCCCCCCAATATGGTCCGTGGAATCGGACGATCCCAACCTGGCGGCGATCCTGGAGCGGCTAGCAGACGTGAAGAAAGGAAACACGTTGGTGAGGCGGGAGAAGCGCCACCTCTTTGGGGAAGGAGGGGGAGCGATTGAGCTGGAGGAGGCAGGGTGGGGGGTGATCAGCATTCCTCCTTTTTCCATAACTTTGTTGTCGTTGGCTTCCTTCTTGGGTAGCTTCTGCAGCACCTCAAGCGGATCATTTCCGATCTCTGCAAACTCTACAACCTTCCCCAGCATCCGGACGTTGAAATGCTGGACCAGCCTCTGCCTGCTGAGCAGGTAAGCCAGCCTTGTGGCTCCCGGCAAGGCTCCTGGGCCAGGTGGCATTCTGCTGCCATGGAGGCTGCTTGAATGGGCACAATTGGTTCTGTGTTTATTTCTTCCTGTCCGGCACATTTCCTCTGTGCAAAACTTCTTCAGGCAGTAGCAGAGTTCGCAGCAGTTGCTTCCGTGTAAGGAGAAGGAAAAGTCCACACACTGTTCTTTCTATCTAACAGCGTTTATTTACATCAGCAAGCAAAGGAACAAAGAAATCCACCCGAACACCAGTCACAGGTGTACTAAAATAGGTTCCATATAGGAAGGTGTTAGGAATCAATGCCCCAGGACACTCCTGACTGTTGCCTACGCAGCAAAGTAGCAGAGTAGTGGAACTCTGGTAGATGTGGGATTGCAAGGAAACACAACACACAGGAAAAGTCATTCATAGAAGTTTACTAAGGCATAAGTTCTTTGTCAAGAGTCCCAATAAAGTACAGCATAGCTCCTCTTAGAGCAAAAAAAAATCCAGTTTCAGCCTAAAAAGACACTACACAAATATAAATGCAAAAATATAAATGTAAAAGAAGTCAGTCGAAGAATGAAGAACAAGAAGGAGGAGAAAGACTGCTCACTGGGCGGCTGATAATACGCTTCCCCGTGGCCTTGGTACTAAGATAAGAGACACAGTTCAAAACAACAGCTGCTTGCTTTGAGCCGAATGGAAAGTTACAGACCTGCTAGAACGCACAAGCATGTTCCAGCTTTTATTGGCAGCTTCTGCAAATACATAAAACTTCGCTCCATGACAGAAGGGGCAGTGGACTGTGCTTTATGATGAGTTCCATATTGTCTGTACTGACCTGCAGCACCAGTCCAGGGTTTCAGATGGGAATTTTTCCCAGCCTTAGTTGGGGATGCTGAGAATTGAAGCAGTGACTTTCTGTGTGCAATCCGGCAGACAAACATTAGAATCTTCTTCTTTTAAAATAAATTTTATGAATTTTATGAATAAAAAAATTCAAATAAACACACATTGATAACGTAACACTATATGTGGAGATTCTCCAAATCTCGCGACTTCCCCCCATCCCGTCCATGAAGTCTTGTTTTAAAACATCTACAACTGCATATTCGTTTGTGCTCCAGGTATTATATCAAACCATATTATCCATGATATTTTTTACACTACAAGTTTGTCAAAATCCTGCTCTGGTTTCCATCTGCTTATGGTGGTCTCCTAAATAACTACAAGTTATTTTCCCCCCATTCTTTTACAAAGTTTTTATCCTCTTGATTTTCAGAAATCAAGGAAACTCAGAAACAAACATGAGAATCTTCTGTTTAACCTTTTGTCCAAGCCAAGAAACTATGACTAACAGCTCTGGAATGAGCCACAATATTAAAATATAGTTCAAAGTTGTTTTAATTCCTTGCAGAGCGGTTCATAGGAATGCAGGAAGCTGCCTTATATTGAGTCAGACAATTAGCCCACCCAGCTCAGTTTTGTCTACACTGACCGGCAGGGACTCTCTGTGGAGTTGCCGGGGTTTGAACCTGGGACCCTCTGCACCCAGAGCAGATGTTCTGTTGCTGAGCCACAGCCCTTTCCTAACCACCTCTACTCATAAGTCTAAATCCTGTTGAATTCCACTGGGCTTAGTCCTGGGTAGTTGGGGTTGCAGCCTGTGTAGTGTTAATGGAAACGTCCTGGTTTGGTCACACAAAGTTTGCCTGTGAAAGGCTCATTCCTATTTTGACATACTGAGATGATTGTCTGAATGCAGTCGTTTTTTATAAAACCTCTAAACAGCTTGCTTTAAGGCAGGCATTAACGTGTAGTGTTTGGAGTATAGTTAGCCTAACTTAAGGAAGCCGAGAGTTGTTGGGAGGTCTCTATTTCTCTCACTGAGCTACAACTCCCAGAGCAGTTCAGCAGCCTGTCCCTCTTCCAAGGGAACTCTTAACACCTAACAGCTCCCAGCGCTCCTATCAAACTTCCAGGAACTGGGAACACCATGACATCATTGCAATTTAAACATCGGTTGCAAGCATGGCCTTACAGCAGTGTTTTCTAGAATAACTCCACGCACCTGTCCTCCTGCTGTTTTGTTCCATAGAGCACACAGGAAGAAGTGTCCTCTGAAGAGGAAGACGAGGAGATGCCAGAGGTAAGGGGTGCATTCCTTTAAAACTTCCCAACTCCTCTTTGCTCAGCCACCTCAATTCCACAGCCATTCCTGTTCCTTCAGAAATGTTCAGGACAGGGGCAATAGTAATAATTTTATAACTTATACCCTGCCCATCATGTGGACTGGAGATTTTAGTGCGATAGCGAGCCAGGATTCGGATACATCCATCAGTGGTAAATAACAGACACATCCAAATCCATAACAGCTTTAAAAATTGGCTGCAGAAGCCTATGTTAAAAGGTCTGTGGAGATACATTTTGGAGACATAGAGCACCCTTCCTATTTAGCATGCAACAATTCTTGAATAGTTCCACGTTGCTAAATTTCTATGTAAGAAATCAACCTTATAGTGTGGCAGCACCTACACCTCAGAACTCCCTGCCTTTTGATATTAGACAGGCTCCTTCACTGTACCATTTTCAGCGCCTGCTATAAATGTTTTTGTTAGGCATGCCATGAGGGAATGTGGCCCTTGGGTGAAAGGAAGTCCCCCCCACCCGCTGCTTGCAGTTGTGGAAGCTGAAGCAGCACGAATCAGACCTGCATAGCTTTGCAGCTTTTGATTTCTAAGGAGAGAGAAAAAAAGAATTCAAAGCTGTCGCGAGTCAGGAATATGTCACGAGCTCAGTCTTCTTGCGTCGCAGGGGGGTTGGACTAGATGGCCCTTGGGTCCCTTCCAACTTCACAATTCTGTGGTTCTCTTCTCGCCCCCCAAGGACACAGAAGAACTCGATCACTATGAGATGAAAGAAGAGGAGCCGGCGGAAGGGAAGAAGGCGGAAGATGACGGCATTGGCAAAGAAAACCTGGCCATCCTCGAGAAAATAAAAAAGAACCAGAGGCAAGATTACTTAAATGTACGTGTCGCCAGGCGGGAGGGCAAGGCGGGGAAATGGGGGGCGGGTTGGGGGTGGAGATGGAGAGGAGGGTCGCCCAGCTGACGTTTCAAAGCCTGCCTCTCCCTCTTTGATGCTGGGAGTGGCACATGGTCGGAGTGCGGCTTCCGTGAGTGTTGGCTGCACTGCCTGGGGGCTGGGGGGGGTTGGAGTCCACCTTGCCAGGAGAGCACTAGGCCAGCCCTGAGCCTGGGCAATAGCTTGTCTCCATTCTGGGGGCAGGGGGGGGGATGGAGTAACCTGGGGCTGGGCAGCCCGTTTTGCTAGCAACATGGGTGTAACAGTGAAATTCCTCCTCCCTCTCGCCCTCTCTCAGGGGGCAGTGTCTGGGTCTGTGCAGGCCACTGACCGGCTAATGAAGGAGCTCAGGGATATTTACCGATCGGCAAGTTTCAAGGGTGGTGAGTATCTAGCCTGGAAAAGCCCCGAGGCAGGGGATGGGGAGGGGCTGAGGACTGGGAGCCTGGCCTTGTCTCTGCTTTTTGGGGAAGTGGTTGTCATCGGTCAGGAAGAGGGGGGCAGGACTGTTGAGAAACCTGGATTGTAATAAGTAAACTGAGTTGGTAGATAATGTGATGCATTATTTTCTTGTGGTTGTGTGCCTGATGTATACTGATGCCTATAATGTAGAATTTGAAATTTATTTTGTCACCCCTGTTCGTATTTTTGTGTTGCATTGGTCTTTTCAGTGGGGTGTAGATGATGGAGCAATTGTTTTGTTCATGGTTTGTTTAGGTTGATATATATACACTGTGGGCTGTGTCCTTGCTCACTCTGCTCGCCAACCCTAACCAATAATAATAATAATAATACTTTTATTATTTCTACCCCACCCATGTGGCTGGGCTAACCCTGTCATTCTGGGTGGCTTCCAACGTATACAAAAACATAATTACCCCATTAACCTGCAGCCTCCCTTTCCCAGGATTCTCATGTTCCACTGCAAATGGGGGCTGCAGAGTGACAGCCTTACATATACAGTGGTACCCCGGGTTAAGAACTTAATTGGTTCTGGAGGCCCGTTCTTAACGTGAAACTGTTCTTAAGCTGAAGCACCACTTTAGCTAATGGGGTCTCCTGCTGCCACTGCCGCGAGATTTCTGTTCTCATCCTGAAGCAAAGTTCTTAACCCGAGGTACTATTTCTGGGTTAGTGGAGTCTGTAACCTGAAGTGTCTGTAACCCGAGGCACCACTGTATTTGTATGTATACAGGCAACTCCCCACTTGTACGCGATCTACTTGCATGTGACGGCCCAAAGGGACATCCTCTTTAGGTTCTGGGGTCTCCCTGAGAGCCACAAGGACTCTCTAGGGCGCTCCCCACTTAGGTGCACTTCATTTATGCACATGGGGCCTGGAACGTAACCCCTTTGTGAATGGGGAGTCGCCTGTATATATTGTGGAAGCCGAGATGGTTTGCTGTAGGAATTTAATTCTGTTTTGTTGGTTACTTTAATGTGTGTGTGTGTGTGTGTGTGTGTGTTGTATAGCCATTCTTCCTTTCCTTTCCTTTCTCCTGCAATACTGACTGCTTCTTTGTATTTCCCTCAGGAAACTATGCAGTTGAACTAGTGAACGACAGCCTGTACGACTGGAATGTCAAACTCCTGAGGTAAGGGTCTGACTGGTCCCGTGTGGGTGGGCGCTCGCTGCACCGTACCCTAAGCAAGATGCCTGGGTGTAGGGGGAGGCCCCGACCACCCCTCCATTCCAGTATGAATCGGGACTTCACACACACTTGAAGACGCCTGCTCTGCTTTTTCTTCCGGGCCGGTAGATTGCCAAAGGGATTCCCCCCCCCCTCTTTCTCCACCAGCGAGAGAGGCTGGGGCAGAGCACCTTGCAGTGGGCTTCTTCCAGCCAAGCTGAAAAAAATCAACAAAGGCTTATCTGAGCCTGCTTTCTTGATTCATAGGCAGCATTTTTATTGCAGCTCTTCCAGCAACGACAGCAAAGGCTCCCAGAGCAGTTCACACATGCTGGGGAATCAAATAGTCCTTGCCCTCGGGTTCTTCTCATGAAGTTAGCTAGTGCTTTGGTAGATGGAGAGGTTAAAACTTCTCTGCCCATCCCAGTGACTCTGAATATACCCCAGATACCCTCCTCCCCAGCCAGCGGATCTATTTAACCAGTGGAGTGAGGATTTATGTGTGCGAAACATATATATATATATATATGGGCTGATGGGCTGCCCTCTGTCCCTTCCCCCACCTCCCGGAAAAGCCAGCAAGAGCCACACGCTCTTTAAAGAGCCGTGCCTAGCATGTGTGCGGCTCTTGGGGGCTTTTCTGCGAGGTGGAAGAAGGGACTGACCGGCTGCCCTTCTTCATCCTTGGGGAAAAGCCCCCGCTCCATGCAGCTCTTTAAAGGGAGTGCTGAACAGAGCCTCCCGCCTGCATTCGCTCCATAAGACGCACACACCTTTCCCCTTACTTTTTAGAAGGGGGAAAAGTGCATCTTATGGAGCGAAAAATACGGTATATGTGCTGGTGCATGGACAACCTGCCCCCAGTGTGTGTTTATTGCACCATATCCCACCTTTTTCTCCAAAGAACTAAAGGTGTGGCATACATGGGTTTTCTCCATACCTCGCTTAATCCTCACAACAGCCCTGCAAGGTAGGGTAGGCCGAGAGGCAGTGGCTGGCCCCAGGTTGCCCCCAATGAGCTTCATGGCCGTGTGGGTCTCTGCCAGGTCCCACACCACACTGACTCTTGTTTCGGCCAGGAGTGAATCCTGCCCACGGAACAAAAAGGGTTCCACAGATCACAGAATTGTGGAGTTGGAATGGACCATCTAGTTCAATCCCCTGCAATGCAGGAATACGCAGCTGGATGGAACCTGCGGCCTTGGCGTTGTCCGCACCATGCTCTAACCAACTGAGCTATCCAGGAGAGTTAGAAAGTTAGCCCCACCCCCTGGATAGAAGGCCCCCCCATCTAGGCCAAGGTTGGGGAATCTCTGACCCAAATGTGGACCTCCAGTGTGCTCCATCTGGCCCTTGGGACTCTTCCCCAGGCGACACCTCAGGCAAACCTCTATGCACCTTCCACGAGTGTTTTCGCCTGGCTGGGGCGTTTCCTTGAACTCTGGTTGTGCATCTCACTTGCCTGTTTAGAGGTGTGTGTCGTGACGGTGCGGAGAAACTACCCCATTGTACAAAAGTGGGAGGAAAAAATTGCATTTGTTCTTCCACCTGCTTTGGCTTCTCATCCAGCCCAGCATGTGACCCCCAAAGCGGGAACTCTGACCTGGGAAGGGGCGAGTGGCCTTCCTCTGGCCTCGGCTCAGCTTGCCTCCCTTCTCTCCCAGGGTGGACGAGGACAGCGCCTTGCACAGCGACCTGCAGATCCTCAAAGAGAAAGAGGGGGCAGACTTCATCCTCCTCAACTTCACCTTTAAGGTCAGGCTGGTGGGAGGGAGGAGGTGGCGGCGGCAGCAACTGATGGCCGGGGTGGGAGGGAAAGGGAGGGCTGCCCGGCAGCCAGCTCAGCGTCTCTCTTCTCCTTTCAGGACAACTTTCCCTTTGACCCGCCCTTCGTAAGGGTCGTGTCTCCTGTCCTGTCGGGAGGGTAAGTGCCTGACGATCCCCACCGGTGGGATTTGGGTGGCTAGTATTAGTAACTCAGTTCCCTATCAAGGGCGAGGACAACAACCCATGTAAAACCATGCTGTTTTAAATCAGTATTATTATTGCTGTTCTATTTTGCCTTGCTTATTTTGCTGTATCCCTCTTGATGATTATTTACGTACCTGGCACAGTCCACTTGGAATTTCTGTTGTCAAAACCTCATTTGAAACAAAATGGGCTTGCATGAGAGCATTCCGCTGCGCCAGTTGTGCATGCTGTGCACATATGCAGTTCCTGGCAGACTGTATTTTTTTTTGCCTTATCTACATTGCATGAAAACATCAGAGGATAATAATAATAATAATAATAATAATAATAATAATAATAATAAATATAAGAGGCTTTAGTGAAATTGATTTATTTTTATAATATTTAATAGCTGTCAATACCCATCTATATTAACTATATAAAAATCATGTTTACCTTTTTAGAGAAGGCTGTACAGGTTTTTGGACATAAGTGTTAAAACTGTAACCAAGGAACACCCGATGAGTTTGTCCGGCAATAGAACTAGGGTCCAAATACTGTCGCCTCTGGGGAACAGGGCACCTAGCAGCATAGGATTAAGGGGTAAGGCAGACAGAAGGTCGCAGGTTCAATTCCTGGCATCTCCAGGTAGGGGCTGGGAAATGTCCCCCTGCCTGAAACCCAGTGACTTGCCGGTCAGTGTAGACAATACTGAGATAGATGACCAAGGATCTGGGCTCAGGATGAGACAGTTTCCTAGGTTCTGGCTGCCCTGAGATCTTCAGAAGAAGGGAGGTAATATAGATTTAAATAATACTGATTTTTATTTTTATTTGGAAATAACTTGTCTTGCCGGACAAACTCATCGGGTGTTCCTTGGTTCTGGAGAAAATCAGAGGCAGCCACATTCCGTCTGCTCCATCTAGAGATGTAGAGCCAGCTTCCACCTGCCTCCACCCCCTCAAAGGACAGGCCATCTTAGCTGAGCAGCAGGATTGGTTGTGGGGCAGGAGGCACATTAATAATTTTATTATTTATACATTAGGAAAGGGCTTTGATTGTGAGGAACTGGGTTACTGCTCCCCTTTTAAATGAATTTATACACACAGAGAGCGTGAGAGAGAGACAGAGGGAGAGAGGGGGGCTTTTTGGCTAACAGTAGATTTTCCTCTGTCCTTCTCTCCCAAGGTATGTCCTGGGCGGAGGAGCTATCTGCATGGAGCTTCTAACAAAACAGGTGAGCGGCTGGGAGGACTCCCATTTGGGGCCAGGTCCAAGTCCCACTTCTGCAACAGTTGGGCTGAGGTGTTTGGCTGGCCTGCTGCTCCCTGGGATAGCTCAGTCAGTAGAGCACGAGACTCTTAATCTCAGGGTTGCAGGTTTGGGCAAAAAGGTCCCTGCATTGCAGAGGGGCTGGACTAGATCATGCTGGTGGTCGCTCATTCCTTTTCCCTCACCTCCTTTTCCCCAGGGCTGGAGCAGTGCTTACTCGGTGGAGTCCGTGATCATGCAGATCAGTGCCACACTTGTGAAAGGCAAAGCCAGGGTCCAGTTTGGCGCCAACAAGGTAACCTGGGGCTAGGGTCGACATATCCCCTGCCCCAATTCTCCTGCGTTGGTGTTGTAGAGGAGTCGGCTGCCAGAGGTTCCAACCTCTGGCAGAAAAGAGCCAGCAAAGCTTTAAAGAGAGTTACAATTCCCCAAGTGCTTTGACAGTCCTTCGCAGAGAACTCTGGAAAGGGAATTGTGGGCAATCTCAGCACCCTGAACAAACAGCAGCTCCCAGAATATTTTTTTTGGGAGGGGGGGAACCGTGACTGTTCAAAGTGATGTCATGGTACTTTAAATGTGTGGTGTACAATGTGGCCTAGGTCAGTTTTGGGTCTCCAGCTGTTGCAAGACTACAACTCCCATCATCCCTGGCCGTTGGGCTAAGCTAGCGGTGGATCATGGGAGTTGTAGTCCTGCAACATCTGGGGACCTGAGGTTGAAGAACACTGACCTCGGTGACCTTGAATGAGCCGCAGACCTTTTCTCTCTTTCAGCCCTCAAGGTTGTTGCAAGAATAAAACGGGGGAAAACTATGTCCACTGCCTTAAAATACGGGATGTAAAAAAAAATGGGGGGGCCAGCTTCCTATGGTCACACCATGCTTGTCCTAAAATGCCTGATTGCATTAAAAAAAACAAAAACCACCACTTACAAGATATTCAGCACAGTGAGTGTTTTGTGGTTGGAGCAGTGTGGGAGAAATAATCTGGCACAGTTGCCTCTAGGAGTGTAACATTTCCTTTCACGGGTATGTGGCTTTTCAGGGTAATCGTGTTTCTGTGATTTAGAGGCAGGAGCCTCTAGGGCACCCTACGGCTGGGCGATAGCTGGCTTTCAGCTTCGCGATATATTGCCAGCTAAACATTGTGACATACGGATATATCACAATGTCTGAAATAAGGATGGAACTGTGTAGAGGCATTGGCTGGCTTTGCAATTTTCCCCACGTTTTGATTTTTGTATAGCGCAACACACACATCATGATTCACGATATATTGCCATTGCACGCATTGTGGGTGATGACAGAAGGGTGCAGAGAGGGCAGCCTTCTTAACATTAAAAGCCATTCTCCTCCCGCAGAACCAGTACAGTTTGACAAGAGCGCAGCAGTCGTACAAGTCCCTGGTCCAGATTCACGAGAAGAATGGTAAGGACTGGCACCTTGGTTGAAGTGCTTCCGGTGGAAAGCTTAGGAGCCGACCTGCGTTGTTGGCCACTGTTTCTTATTCTCTCCTTAAGGGACTTCCAGGCTTAGGGAGGAACAGGTGGGACCCCACAAGTGGCTTTATAAGGATTTAAACCAGCAATTTGAGTTGAGCCCAGAAATTCTGCGAAACAGTAAAGCCATTAATGATAACAACAGTATTCAGCAAGTTCCATTCTGTACACCCATGGCAACTGGTGTCAGGTGCAAGATAAAATAGGAGGAGCCAAATGTAAAATGAGGTCACAGGGTGGAGTCAGTGATGTCGCAATAACCTGCATTTACAAGTACAAAACTACACCCGAGTTATTACAGGCAACAGCCTAATCAAGGGAGAGAGGGGTGGTGTTGCAATTGTTAAACAATTGTGGGAGGGGAGCTCAGAACCCCCTACCTTCTGCCCTCATCCCCTTGTCCTAGGGGCGTTCTGTCTATACTGAAGAGTCTCATTGCAGTGGAAGATGGGTAGCAGCAGAGCTTTCCCACTCCAGAAAGTTTGGCTGCCATTACTGACCACCTATTCCCGACTGAGGCTGCCACCAGTTTGAAAACCATCACCCCATGGCAATCCCTGTAGGGCACGGGTAGGTTGCCCGTTGCCCTCCAGCTGTTGTTGGGTGGCTGCAACATACCCCCAGCAAGGTCTCTGGATCAGGAGTGACGGGAGTTGGAATCCAGCAAGATCTGGAGAGACCCACAGGATTCCCATCCCCCTGGAGAGGATGGCCCCTAGCTCAGTGGCAGAGCGTACGATTTCTATGCAAAAAGCCCCCCTGCTCCTCCAGTTCTAGAGGAGAATCTGGGCCTGGAAAGAGCCTCTGAGCACCCAAGTAAGAAGAGTATTTTGCTGGCTAGACCAGCTCCATGTGAGGCAGGGGTGGGGAATTGCTGGCCTGTGCTCTAGTTTAAAAAACAAAAGAAAACTGGGTGGTGGGGTTAATTCTGTGCTGGCTGTATGCTGCAAACGGGCAGGCCCAGCTAAAGCTCATCTGTTTGCAAAAGGACTTTCAAACAGCCCCTCTGAAAAGCAGAGGGTTTGAAGAGCAGCACAAGGCAGTTTTACAAAAAGGTTTCCAAACAGTTGTGCTTTTGCATTCCTGACAATCAGGACGCAGCGTTGCCTAATGTGAAGATGGCACCTGGTGATTGATGGGAGGGCGGGGGCCACCCCACAAGGGTGAAGAGGTTAAGAATATGTAGGTCGCCCACCAGCAAAGGTTTCCCAGCCTTGATCTACAGAAACAGCGTCTGTTCACCTAAACCCCACGTCTTCCACCTTTCCTCACCACCTTTTACTTTGCTCTCAGGCTGGTACACGCCCCCTAAGGAAGATGGCTAAGCATGGAGACGGTCACCCTGGACAGCCTCAGACCGGCCTCGACTTCCCTGCTGAACGCTGCTGCATTTGGATCGCAAGGATGCCTGCTCTTCCTCCTCCTCCTCCTCCTCCTCCTAGGACAGGACACTCACACCCTCCTCCCTCCCTCTTTCTCCACCGCCCGTACTTGCAAGGCGATTTTAGTGAGCGGCTCCAGCGGGGGACTCTTACGGAATTATAAACACTTGCGAGCAGCCGGGCCCTCCCTCTGCTCTGCTCGGGCGACTCGCTTGGACCCGCGCTAGCAGGCAAGCTGGCAGTCACTCTTATTAAAAACCACACACACACGAAAAAACAAAACAAAACAGCAAAACTCTTTGATTCTCTTGTTATCGCTGGAAGCTTCCAGCTCCGCTGCAGTCTAGAGCACCTCTGCCTCTTCCCTCTGCTACGGATTTAATTTATTTTCTTATTTTCATGTACACTGCTTTTTTTTTCTTTTCCTTTTTGGTTACAGTGTATGATGGATGTGTATGGGGGGGAAATGTATCTTCTTTGGAGAACAATTACATTTGTTAATTTGAAGGGGAACTAGTCTTACCTCTCTGTCTGCAACGCAGGTGGCAACTCAGGGTAGGTTAAAGGGTTTGCCTTCCCAGGAAAAAAACAACCAACCACAAATCCATGAGGTCTAGAAACTTTAAAATCAGTTCCTAAAGATCCTCAGGCTCGTGGAATTGCCATAACTTGCTAGATTTTTATTGTGTCTGTGTGACGTTCCCTATGATCCTGACACAATATCTGCACTGTGATTTTGTTTTTTAACCAGGACCAACTCGGCTTAGTAGTCGTGAGGATGATTGCTTTTGAATCCTCACAGTCCTGTTGTGTTAACTCCTTGTACACACTTGGTTTTTCAGAATTGGGAAGTAGGAACCCAACAGCTTGCTAGGATACAAATTTGGGGTTAGCAATTAGGTGAGGGCTTTGTGTCTTTCTGGTGCTCCTAAGTCAGACCAGGGCAGCAAGCAGGTTTCCACACTTCCAGTTTTACTATTCTTTGACTTTACGCTCCTGTGGACCACTTGAAAATTGCCATGGGTATTTGATTTGATTTTTCGGCCAGCTATAGCGTTCATAATGCTGTGTGATTTTTACTCGTGTTTCAATTGCTCCTTTAAATTTCTTGTTTTGTACTTCGCTCCGTTAGAACTGAAATTGCCTAGAACTGAAATGCAATAAAGTACAAGAAAGAAAGAGAGCAATAAAAATGCAATTAAAAATCTTAACACAGGCACATCATGGACTACCTGAAAGGAGCACATGGGCCACTGGTAGTCTGTGCACCAGTTTGGAAGCCCTTGCTGTAGGTCATATTTTAAAATCGGCAGACCTTGGGGGGGGGGGGTAGAAAATCAAAGAAGTGGGGAAACTCAACAGCAAAAATGACTCCAGAGGAAAAAGCTCACCTGAGTGCAAGAGACAATCAGACAATTTCTTCCTCAGCATCACTTTTCAAAAAAGCAAACAAGCTTTAGGTGTACATGTATATATTTGGTTTTAATCAACTAAACTACAGAAACAAGGTGGGAAGAACAGGCTCCAATCAATAGGCAAAATTTCAGCATTCCTTGCCTCTTCAAACCCTCCATCTTTGAACACCACTAAGATGCAAAATGCTTTTAATTAAGAGACATTTTTTTCCTTCCTGCCGCAACAAGGCACAGTCCTTTTTCCCAAGAGCCCATCAGCTTGCTTGTCGGATGTTCTCTCCAGATTTTCTTTAAACAACTTCCTCCTCCTACTCATCTTTGATGGCAAACTTCAAAATGTGTTGCTGTAAAAAGTTACCAAGATAGACTTAGAAAAAAATATTAGTGTATTTTAAACACATCTCCCCGCCCCCAAACACCCATCATGACCCATAGCTCCTGTCACCCTCCAGCCCTTATAACAGGCTGCCCATGTGGGGATGTTTTTAGGAATTGGATGTAAACACGGGGTTCAGTTGTAATCCAGCTGGTTAAATGATTTTTCCCCCCATAGAAAAAGCTGCTAGAACTTAACATAATCCAAAGAGAAACTCTTGAGAGTGTTGGTAAATCCCCACTGAAACTCCCAAGCTGTGCTTTTAGTTTCTCAAGCCTAGTAGATGAAGAATTAAAACAAACACCAAATGCATTAGCTGCACATAGAATTGCTAGGTTTCCAGCGACCCTTTGGAACTCTTGGCCCAGAATTTAGATTCAGGGCACAGTGATCTCCAACTTGCATTGACCCTCAGAACATGCCGGAAGCGGCCAATGAGTAATTCCCTAAACTCTGTGTGCTACACAGGAGCTAAACCGCACCAGCGAGCGTAGAGGTGCCCGTTGCATCTCTGCATGATACCCAGACCTTGCCTCTGCTAGGATGTAGGGGGTCAAAGCGTTGCTTCTTTGGGTCAGCCAATTCTGCAGAGCTTCAGCAGAATTATCCACCATGGGAAGAGATGCCTGTTGGATGATTCACTTGTCGCATTAAACAGCAGTTTTTAAAACCTAGAGTTTATTTAACATGAATGAGGAGCCCCAAACCTAAAAGTTATCAGTGCACACCAACTCTGCTCCCAGGAAACCAGCTAATTAGTTTGGCATGAGTAGATCTCCCATGAGAAGAAGTTACAACATTTGGGGAGTATTAATTTGCGGTGGGTGGTAACATTGTAAGAGGTGTCTAGGATAATGCACGGTTTGGAGAAAAGCATACAGGGAGATGTTTTTCTCCCTTTCTCATAACTCGGAGATCAATGAAGTTTGAGTGTTGGAAGATTAAGGGCACACAAATGGAAGTACTTCCGGCAATGCATTGCTAAACTTTGGGACTCGCTTCCACAGGCATTGCTCTTCCGCAAAGCTTGTGGGCAAATTTGCTGTCGCAAGATGTACTGATGGCCCCCAGCAGGTGAAAATGTGAAGGATAAGACTCTCAGTGTCCAGTAGCAATGGTGGCTGTGTTCTAATCTTGGAGGTAGTTCACTGCTGGGAACTGCAAGCAAGGAGAGCCGCTGTTGTGCTCTGATCCTTGCAGGGTTCCCAGAGGCATCTGAAGGAGCGTCTCCACCCCCATCATCCAGCTCCGAGGGTCTTTGGGCATTTCCCTCGCTGAAGTCGCAGGGAACGAGGCAGAGGGCCTTCTCGGCAGTGGAATGCCTTCCCATCAGATGTCAAGGAAATCGACAACTATTTTGACTTTTAGAAGACATCTGAAGGCAACCCTGTCTAGGGAAGTTTTTAATGTTTGGTGTTTTATTGTGTTTTTATATATGTTAGAAGCCGCCCAGAGTGGCTGGGGGAACCCAGTCCAATGGGCGGCATATGGAGAATAAAATTATCATCCGGTTGGCCACTGGGAGAAGGGGCTGTGCTGGACTAGATGGCCTGATCTAGCAACCAGGCTCTATTTTGTCAAGGGTGTTAGGAACTGTAAATGGCAGATCCCACAATTCTCTAGGGCAGACACCCCCAAAGTTGGCACTCCAGATTTTTTGGGACTACAACTCCCATCATCCCTAGCTAACAGGACCAGTGGTCAGGGATGATGGGAGTTGTAGTCCCAAAACATCTGGAGGGCCGATTTTGGGGGTGCCTGCTCTAGGTGAAGCCATATGTGCTAATGGTGGTGATGTGAATATGCAGTTGGGGGTAGGATAGCGAAATGCCTTAAAACTGTGGGCTTCCCCTACTGTGAGACAAGGATGCGGGTCGAGGTGGGCTTTTGGCCTCCTACAGCGGGACTCTTCTTATCCAAACCAGGGCTTATGGTTTGCTTCTCTCTTGACAAACCAGCAAACCAATAACAAACCCTGACTGCTGTTGGTTTGGAGAGCAACCAAAGAGTTAGGGGAAGACGCGTTTCAGTTCACCTTGAACCACAGGTTCATTTTCAACTACAGTGGTACCTCAGTTACAGACGCTTCAGGTTAGACTCCGCTAACCCAGAAATAGTACCTCTGGTTAAGAACTTTGCTTCAGGATGAGAACAGAAATCACGTGGCGGCAGCAGGAGGCCCCATTAGCTAACGTGGTACCTCAGGTTAAGAACGGACCTCTGGAATGAATTAAGTTCTTAACCAGAGGTACCACTGTATGGTTTAATGTAGGCATGTCCAAAGTCCGTTGGGGGGGGGGCGTTTAATCCAGCCCCTGTGGCAGTTTATCTCCTTGGGTAAAATCCTAAAAAAAGTTCCTAAAGTTCAATCCTAAAAAAAGCTGAACAATTTTGGTCGGCCCTCATGTATGCTCACTTCATCAAATCTGGCCCTCTTTGAAAAAAGTTTGGGCACCCCTGGTTAATGTGATATATGAATCGGGATTCTCCGTATGGTCGCTGTTCTGGAGCTTCCAATTTGGAGGCACATCTAGTGGATTGATTTGTGGCTCTCCTCTGCAATCAGATCACTCATCCTCTGGCCACTTTCAAAATAAAACTTTTGAGGATTCACCCATGTCGATTCAGGGGACAGAGAAGTGGTTCTGTGGCTATCAAAAGTCTGGAAGACGACAAAAAAAAAATCATTTCCTCTGTACGTTAACAGTTGCAAGACACTCCTGTCCTTACCTCTGTCTTCAATGGGCCGACCACCTTCCCTTCCAGGATTTTTCTCATCATGAGTTGAGGTGGGAAAACCTCTGCAAAAGAAGAAAAAAGTACTAGTCAAAAGGAATTCTTCAGTAAGCAGTACAAGAGGGACTTGCAACAAAAACGCTGCAATATGGAGTCATGGCCTTCCATTCCACTTCTCCAGGGTTTTGGTTTTTGTCTCTGCCTCCCCCAGATACTCAGTTACTGGATTTGGCCAGTGGACGTGGGTGGCGCTGTGGGTTAAACCACAGAGCCTAGGACTTGCTGATCAGAAGGTTGGCGGTTTGAATCCCCACGATGGGGTGAGCTCCCGTTGCTCAGTCCCTGCTCCTGCCAACCTAGCAGTTGAAAAGCACGTCAAAGTACAAGTAGATAAATAGGTACCGCTCCGGCGGAAAGGTAAACGGCGTTTCCATGCGCTGCTCTGGTTCGCCAGAAGCGGCTTAGTCATGCTGGCCACATGACCCGGAAGCTGTACGCCGGCTCCCTCGGCCAATAAAGCGAGATGAGTGCCGCAACCCCAGTCGGTCATGACTGGACCTAATGGTCAGGGGTCCCTTTACCTTTTTAACCTCTTCAGATTTTTTATTTTTTTTTATGGGGGGGGTGAAGCGTTGTTAGCACCTTATCCTACAGCACAACGATGGAATTTGCGTTCACCACTCCACCGACTTTTGCCTTCACTTGCCTTCCTGGAGCGCAAACGGCTGCGCCAAAGGTTTGATGGCCCAGAAATCATCCCTGTCCAACTTCCGCAGGGAATTAAGCGGGACAGTGGCAGAGCGGCCAAAATCCACAAAGAACACTACCGCCAAATCCTCCACCTTCTCCACAACCCAGCACCTGAGAAAGGGATAGAGGCAAAAGAGAGAGAGAGAAAGATACCTCCGCTTTTAATTTTCCACCCAGTATTCTGTTCCCAATGAGGGGCAGCCAGGGGTCGCTGGGAAGCTCGTGACCTCCCCTGCTGTAAGTCCCCAGCCTCCAGTACCCCCCCAAGGTATACTGCTGTGGCACAGGGAGGCTCAACTGAGCTGTCATAACTAACAGCCACCTGCAGATATCTCCATTTGTCTTAACTACATGATTTGTTCTCAACCCCAAACGCGCAACGTGTATTTGTTTCCATAATCCCCTCACCTGTTCCAGGCATGGCCTTCATCCCCCACAATGCACTCTGCCAAGCAACGTGTCCCTTGTTGAACCTCTTGCTTTGTCAGAAAGGGTGCACAAGACTCACTTTCTGCCAAGGCCCCGAACAGCATCCGCATAGCCTGATGGCATTCCTGCATTTTTAACAGCAAAAACAGTATCCGGTGTATTTTAGCTCCTGTTGAACGTTCACATACACAAGCAAAAGTCCTCTAGTATTTCATTTCATTTTTAAGTGGCATACCGTCTTTCTGAATTACTATACATAAGGCGGTATACAAGCTGAAGAAACAACAAAACAGACAGCAACACACGTCTGATAATCTGATCCAATACAAAGAAGTCCCAATAACTTTGAAATAATCGACATATCAATTAAAGCAATATTCAATAATCCATTGGAATGCAATAGTGAACAGTAAAATTAAATATCAGCAAATAATAATTAAACAGTTTACACTAATCAGTTACAATAAATAATGGTGCAATCCAAATTTCAAAGGTCAGTCCTTCAAGTCCCAAAATGTCTCTCTAATGCTGCTCTGAGGCTAGAGGCAGGCTTCACAAAAGTGGAGGCTGGAGTGTGGGTGATCACACTCAATTATTGGCTTAAACTATTTCCCCGTGGCCTTGCCCCACAGGGCGATTCTATACCTCCCTGCTGCTCTCAGATACCAATCCTACTACAACATACAATGCTGCTAGATTCTGCACAGCAGAGCTCAAAATTTGTCAGAGGATGACCTGTGCCACAAACTAGATTCAATGCACATATCAGAGTGCTCTGTAAATTAATATAGTTAACTCTTTTATATAGCAAACTTTTATGCTCTTCCATATTCGCCCAATGCTCCTATCCCTTCTTTTAAATTCTTATAGACTTTTATATTCACCTTCTATGAATACCTTTTAGCTTTCCAAAACGCTTTTCAGATTTTAAATGACTGTGTCTCACCCTTTTATGCTGGTCTATGACCGTAATAAAGATTTGTATTGCATTGTGCTAAACTATAATCAAGAAAAATAACAGCAAATCACAATGCACAAAATATCACAAAACGTACAAAGCCATGCAAAAGGATCAAACGGAGAAACAAGGACACACAACCCTTAAAACTATCCCTGAACTACTCACTTTCCAGCTGCTTTTCTGCTGTTTTCAAAGTCATGGTCTGGGAAAGGCTCCCAGGGCTGGAGGGTAGGGCAAGGCAGGTGTAAAAAGCCGTTGCCTGATGGGTAGCACAACATCCCTCACCCCTCACATTTCCACTTGCAGACGCTCCATTTAAAGAAGAAACATTTCAGTTCCTCTAGCCTCCTTCCTTTCACCACACAACGCGTGCAGAGGCCATCAAAAGCAACTTTCTACCATTCGCCCTCTTTCCCGAACGAGGCCAGTGCCATTCAAAGTGCGTTAGAGCTCAATGAACCGCCGTCTGTTGCATTGCAGCACATTGTGCACTTACGTTGCTTTCACCGCTAACGGGGGGCACTAAACTGTTTCGCTTCGCCAGGCTGTATGGAGCCACAATCCTGGGAAGCGGTGGGCAAACAGGCAGGCAGTTTAACCAAAACGAATTTGCGGTTTGCACCAACCTCTGTGAGATGGATGGCCCAGAAGAAGGGGGTCTGCGGAACGGTATCCAACACCAGCAGCGCAGCTTTCCCGACGACTTTTGCTATGGAGAAGAGCCAGCCCACATCCTTAAAGCAATCTCCTAACATCCGCAGCAAGAACAAAGTTCTGGAAGGAAAGTCACAACACCCATCAAAATATTCTTCTGGTACTCGGTTAAAAATACCGTATTTTTCGCTCTATAGGACGCACTTTTTCCCCTCCAAAAATTAAGGGGAAGTGTGTGTGCGTCCTATGGAGTGAATGCGGGCTCCTTGGCTTCAGCGATAGCAACGCGAAGCCTCCGAAGCGCAGAGGGAGCACTCCCTCCGCGCTCCGGAGGCTCTGCGTTGCTTTCGCTGAAGCCTGGAGAGCGAGAGGGGTCGGTGCACACTGACCCCTCTCGCTCTGGAGGCTTCAGGGATAGCCGCCTGAAGCCTTCGGAGCACAGTGCGAGTTCCTGCTGCGCTCCGCAGGCTTCGGGTTCCTTTCGCTGAAGCCGGGAGAGCAAGACTCTCCTGGCTTCAGCAGAGAGGGAGAACTGCGCAGCACCCCTTCAGCCAAGCGGGAGGAGAAATGGAAGGGGCTCCGTTTTCCTTGCCGCTTCGCTGAAGGGGCACTGAGCAGAGAGGGGGAGATTTTTTTTTTCTTGTTCTCCCCCTCTAAAACAAGGTGCGTCCTATGGTCGGGTGCGTCCTATAGAGCGAAAAATACGGTACCTAGCAGGAGAACATAAATCACAGATGTCAAGAAATTATCAGAGAGTCAAAGAAAGTGCCCAATGGGGTTACGACAGTTCCCATCATCTTTGACCACTGGTCCTGCTAACTAGGGATGATGGGAGTTGTAGTCCAAAAACAGCTGGAGACCCAAGTTTGGGAAACCCCTGGACTAGAGCCAACAGGGATCTTCTTATGTTCGGCCTTCCAAATGTGCACTTCTCAATTTTTCCTCTAAATTTCGCAATATAGTTCTTCAGCCAAGTAATGTATGCAAAAATGAGTATGCCGAGGCAAAGCATGCGTAGAAGTGCATATAATCGTGAAAATAACATGACTGGGAAAATCACTTTGCAAAAAAAATACGCATATGAGTAGAAATATACACCCAAATGCAGATGACATTTCATGCCACTTCGTGTTGTTGTAAGATATTCCTCCTCACCTCATTTCCATGGGAATGGCATAAAGGACCTTCAGCTTCGGAGGATCCAAGGTCTGTGTGTTGGCTTTTGGGGAAAGATCTGCCGAGAACAAGACAGGAAGTCAGGGGAAATTAAAGAAGAGGCAAGGTTTGAGAGTGGCAGTAGAAATGAACTGAAACGAAGTCAACAGAGAGAGAGAGAAAGAAAGCCTGGTCTCAATATGCTTAGGGGGATCCCAAGGTGAAGAACACCACACTGCCCCATTAAAAAATCCCAAAAAGGGGCTGGCCCACCCGGAACTCAGTCCAATGAGGACTGAGCATGCTCAATAGCCGTGGAATGTTGAGGGTCCGTGCAAAAATTCTCCCCGACTGTCTGTAAGGGCACTCAGGAACCTGTGCAAGGGAGTTTGACAGACAACCAATAAGGTGATGTACCGTATTTTTCGCTCTATAAGACACACTTTTCCCCTCCTCAAAAGTAAGGGGAAATGTGAGAAAATTGGATTCCAGGTGGAAAAATCAAAACTGGAAACAGAACTGTTAGATCCTAAAGTTAAGAATTTGTCAAGAATGTATAACTTGCTGTTGAAATGGAATACTCAAGATGAAACAGTGAAATCTGTTATGATTAAATGGGCACAAGATGTTGGACATAACATTATGATGGCTGACTGGGAACAGTTATGGACCACAGGTATGAAGTTCACGGCATGTAATGCCTTAAGAGAGAATATTATGAAAATGATATACAGGTGGTACATGACCCCAGTCAAGCTTGCAAAAATTTATCATTTGCCCGATAATAAATGCTGGAAATGCAAAGAAACTGAAGGTACATTCTTTCACCTTTGGTGGACATGCCCAAGGATTAAGGCTTTCTAGGAGATGATCTATAACGAAATGAAAAAGGTATTTAAATATACCTTCCTGAAGAAACCAGAGGCCTTTCTCCTGGGCATTGTCGGCCAATTGGTGCCAAAGAAGGATAGAACTTTTTTTATGTATGCCACAACAGCAGCAAGAATACTTATTGCAAAGTACTGGAAGACACAAGATCTACCCACCCTGTAAGAATGGCAGATGAAGGTGATGGACTATATGGAACTGGCGGAAATGACTGGCAGAATCCGAGACCAGGGAGAAGAGTCGGTGGAAGAAGACTGGAAGAAATTTAAAGACTATCTACAGAAATACTGTAAAATTAATGAATGTTAGAATGATGTTGGATTGAAGCTAAGGGGTTTTTAGCAGCAATGTTATAAGGAGTATGTAAAAATGGACTGTTAACAGATGAGAATATACAGTTATTACATATTAAGACAAAGGTTTAAGATAAAAACAAAGAGGGAAAGGATTTGCTGAATTAACTTACTGAACTGGAATACAAAAAAGGGGAGGTGCGAGGAGGTCAGGGAAACAAGTGAGTGAAAGACAAGATATGGAAAGATTGATTTGTTTTTAATTGTTTCTACTTTTTTTGTATTTTGTATTCTCTTTTTTCTTTTTTTATTCTTTTTTCTTTTTTTCCTTTTCCTACTATTACTATTGTAACTTCTACTTTTATTTCTGAAATTTTAATAAATATCTTATAAAAAAAAAAAGTAAGGGGAAATGTGTGTGCGTCTTATAGAGCGAATGCAGGCGGGAGGATCTGCTCAGCACTCCCTTTAAAGAGACACGTGGCGCGTGTGTGCGGCTCTTGGGGGCTTTTCCCTGAGGAGGGAGAAGGGCTGCCCCCAAGAGCCGCACACACGCTCCGCGCACTCTTTAAAGGGAGCGCGGCTCTTGGGGGAGCCTTCCTCCCGCTGCCCTCAAGAGGCTTCGCACAGCTATCCCATAAACCAGGACAGCAAGAGGCTATCCCAGAAGCCAGATCCCTCTTGGTGTTCTGGCTTCTGGGATTCAGAATATTTTTTTTCTTGTTTTCCTCCTCCCAAAACTAGTTGTGTCTTATGGTCTGGTGCGTCTTATAGAGCAAAAAATACGGTAATCATGATGTCATGTGATTGAAAGGTGGGCAACCCCGCCCACCCGCCACATTTAGCCGAAGTCTGATCCTAATATAATAATACCGTATTTTTCCGTGTATAAAACTAGATTTTTTCCTAAATTTTTGAAGTTTAAAGTAAGGGGTCACCTTATACAAGGATAGGGCATAGTGCATTTTCTTAATTTTGAGTCCCAAAAAATAGGAGGCATCTTATACACGGGGGAGTCTTATACACGGAAAAATACGGTAATTATTATTAATTAAATTTATATACTGCCCTACATCTGTAGATCTCAAGGCAGTTCACAACATAACATTACAAAAGATGCAGGTGCACACACTTTTGTGTGGGGTGTGGTGTCTGAGCAGAGCCCTTCATCTGATAAGGTGAGCTCCAATTCATCGTTGTTGCTATTAAACAACAACAATATGCCCTTCATCCTAAGGTCCCAGGGTGAGCTGCAACAATTCCAAACAGCTTACATTATCGCAAAACGGCTTCAATTAAAATTAAAAACAGTTTTAAAAACAACTCAAAGACACAGGAGTCTTAGTTACTTTTGTAAAGAAAAAAATCAGTGGGTTTAACAAATAATAAATATTTAAATTTGTTTGTTTGTTTGTTTGTTTACAGCTGCCATAAGACACCATTATCTTTGATTATTATTACTCTCCCCCCTCCCTTCACCCTAAGGTGTCAGGCGTGAGTCACAACATTAAAGCACAGTGTTAAAAACAGTTTAAAACAACTTAAAGGTAAAGGGACCCCTGACTGTTAGGTCCAGTGGCGGACGACTCTGGGGTTGCGGCGCTCATCCGCTTTACTGGCCGAGGGAGCCGGCGTACAGTTTCCGGGTCATGTGGCCAGCATGACTAAGCCGCTTCTGGCGAACCAGAGCAGCGCATGGAAACGCCATTTACCTTCCCACCAGAGTGGTACCTATTTATCTACTTGCACTTTGACGTGCTTTCGAACTGCTAGGTTGGCAGGAGCAGGGAATGAGCAACGGGAGCTCACCCCGTCGCGGGGATTTGAACCGCCGACCTTCTGATCGGCAAGTCCTAGGCTCTGTGGTTTAACCCACAGCGCCACCCGCTACAATCATCCAAATGAGGTGGGTCCTAAAAACACACACGTCAAATGTCAAAAGCCAGGGTAAAAAAAGTGCGTCCAGGTAAGCGTGTGTTAGTTAAATAGGTTTTACGTTTATAATATCATTCTCATTTCATTTGATCTGAAAATTTGATTTCTTCGCCCAGCGAGAAAATCAAGGTCATTTTGCAGGGCAGGTGGGGGAGTGTGGAAAGCTGCCCTGAGGCCCCAGGATATAGCAGGGAGGAAATAAAGAGAAAAAACCCCCACAGGTGTAACATACCACACTTGGGTCCGGTCTCTTCCCAGGGGATGGGTTCCAAATCCTGCAATGAAACGTGAGGTTTGGAGCCCCGTCATCCAGAAAAGGAAAAACACCTAACACCTATCGGGAAGCACTTATAGCTCAGTGGGTGGAGCAGCAGGTCACGAGTTCAAATCCTGACATTTTTAGGTAGAGAAGGACCCTGGCTGAAAACCAGGAGAGAGCTTCTGCCAGTCAGTGTAGACCAGGCTTCCTCAACCTCGGCCCTCCAGGTGTTTTTTTGGCCTACAACTCCCACAATCCCTAGCTAGCAGGACCAGTGGTCAGGGATGATGGGAATTGTAGTCTCAAAACATCTGGAGGGCTGAGGTTGAGGAAGCCCGGTGTAGACGATGCCAGTCAGTCAGTCAGCTTTATTGCACATAGCCAAAGGCTGCCGCAATGTACACAGAATCATTCAACAATTAAAACAAAATATACAGTGGTACCTCAGGTTACATACACTTCAGGTTACAGACTCTGCTAACCCAGAAATATTACCTCAGGTTAAGAACTTTGCTTCAGGATGAGAACAGAAATCGTGCGGCAGCAGCAGGAGGCCCCATTAGCTAAAGTGGTGCTTCAGGTTAAGAACAGTTTCAGGTTAAGAACGGACCTCCGGAACGAATTAAGTACTTAACCCAAGGTACCACTGTACTGGATTGATACAAAAAACTTAAAACATTTATGTTATCAAGACATTGCCTACTCTAAACAGAGCTATAAAAGTACCTTAATAGACAAATTAAGACACTAAACAATAAAATTTATAAGCTAAAATTATCACATGGCCACTAATATATTAAAAAATGATGTTAATTAATACAGTGCGCAATTATATTCGGAGTTTGGTGATAAGGATAAAATATAGCTTGATGTAAAGGTAAAGGGACCCCTGACCATTAGGTCCAGTGGCGGATGACTCTGGGGTTGCGGCGCTCATCTTGCTTTATTGGCCAAGGGAGCCGGCGTACAGCTTCCAGGTCATGTGGCCAGCATGACTAAGCCGCTTCTGGCGAACCAGAGCAGCGCACGGAGACGCTGTTGACCTTCCCGCCGCAGTGGTACCTATTTATCTACTTGCACTTTGAGGTGCTTTCGAACTGCTAGGTTGGCAGGAGCTGGGACAGAGTAATGGAAGCTCACCCCAACGCGGGGATTCGGACCGCCGACCTTCTGATCGGCAAGTCCTAGGCTCTGTGGTTTAACCAACAGCGCCACCCGCGTCCCATAGCTTGATGTAGATAGGGTCAAATAAATTCATCTCCTTTACAGTTGGTGGCTACCTTGGCTATATAATTCGCTCTAATTTTCCTAGCAGCAGTTGCAAAGAGTGCTACATGCCAGGTCACATACTTATCTGTGTCTGCGAGGAGATATAAAATCATGTCAGAGGGGTTCTGGCCAGGGGACCTTGTCATTATAAAGTAAAGGGACCCCTGACCATTAGGTCCAGTCGTGGACGACTCTGGGGTTGCGGCGCTCATCTCGCTTTATTGGCCGAGGGAGCCGGCGTACAGCTTCTGGGTCATGTGGCCAGCATGACTAAGCCGCTTCTGGAGAACCAGAGCAGCGCACGGAAACGCCGTTTACCTTCCCGCCAGAGTGGTACCTATTTATCTACTTGCACTTTGACGGGCTTTCAAACTGTCATTATAGATGATGCTACAAGAGAGGGAGGAATATTTACCGGCATCTCTGTGTCCATGTTTGTGGGCTCGCGGGCCCTCCTGTCCTCCGCAACAGCCACTGTTATGCGTCGCCCGTGAACCAGGCTGCCGTTCATCCGCTTGATGGCGAGTTTGACCATGTCGGCGGACGCCAGCTCCAGAAACCCAAAGCTGCGGAGAAGGAGAAGCGACGTCAGCTGTGGCGCCATGTTGGCATTTCAATCTCTCCAGAAAAAAAGAGAGCCACGGAAGGAGAAACACTCAGCATGTGCTAAGGACATGGGCTACATGCCCTTCCGGAACCACACACCAGTGGTGGGCGGGGCCAGAGGCAAAAGTGGGAGGGGCCACCGTGTATATACAGTGGTACCTCTGGATGCAAACGGGATCCATTCCAGAGCCCCGTTCGCATCCTGAAGCAAACGCAACGCGCGCCTGGCGATTCACCGCTTGCGCGCATGCACGTGACGTCATTTTGAGCATCTGCGCATGTGCAAAACCCGGAAGTAACGCGCTCCGTTACTTCCGGGTCGCCGCAGAGCACAACCCGAAAAGGCTTAACCTGAAGCGACTTCAACCCGAGGTATGACTGTATGGTTTACAAGTCCCGGCCAGACAAAAGCAAGCATAGATTGTATGAAGCAGGTGGTATGAGAGGCGTGGTCTAGGGAGAGCTGCGAGGGCCAGATCGGTCGGCCTCAGGGGCCACAGTCCTCCCACTCTTGGGGGAAAGTGGCAACAGCAACCTACTGCGGGCAGCAGGATGTGTCCAAGTCAAAGGAGGTGGAGCCAGATAAAAGGAGACAAAGACCCCCAAAGCAGGCAAGGCATAGTCTCTCCGTGTCCTCATCCTTCATCTGAACATCACCACAGGTGGAAGGGAATGCATTAAGCCCCCCAGGCTATCCGCCCATAATGGGAAGACCTCGCAAGGCCAAAGAGGATCACCCTCGCGGGAGGGCGGACGTCCCCCAATCCCTGAATGGAGGGTTATCAAAGGTTTCTTCCCGTTTACCACAGGGTGTACCTGGTAAAAGTTGCCTTGTGCTTCTTGACCGTCTTCACGCCAAACTCCCTGAACGCAACCGCTAACTCTGTCTAAGATAGAAACAAGAGGGGAAGATTCACAACGGGATTGACACCCCACCCCGAAAATCACTCCCAGGCTAAACCAAAAGAGATCCCTGCAGTTTAATTACAGCACCCAAAGGGATATGTTTAGAGGCAACTCCCTGAGTTTTAAATCTAAGGCCTTGCCTGCGCGGTGAATTTAAAGCAGTACCAAGCACTTTAAACAGTCATGGCTTCCTCCAAAGGAATCCTAATGAAGGAAGGTGAGGACAGGTGACCTCACCTAGGCCCGAAGTCACCCCCCACCAAAGCAGGCTCAAAGCTTCTCAAAACTTTTCAAAATCATTTTCTCAGCAGCTAAGCATCAGAAACATTCCACTCTGCTGTAACAAAGGTAGAGAACAGTCCATTGTTTCTCAGGCCTTTCTCATGTCTTCTGGCCTTGCTAACGAACCACATTGCAACTTACTTTCTGTCCGGGAACCATGCCAGAACAAGAGATTGAAACATATCTGAACACTCTGAAACCCCTTTCCTGGGAAGAGTCCAATAGTCCCAAGACAGCTTTCTGTTCATGCTCAGAGGAACTCATGGGCAGGACTCCTGAGGGAGGAGAAAAGGGGAGGGATCTGGAAGGGTATATATGCTTGTGCACAGGACTGTGAACTTCGTGCATGCTTTTTGTGAACTATCACACTTGCTCCTTCTACCAGTTCATGGATGGCAGAAATAAAAGCCTTTTCTCCAAAACTATTCCTTGAGTGTCTGTTGACTCCCACTTCCCTTTCCCGGGCGCAATATTTTTCCCACCCAAGGGCAAAGCCTCATAAGGCTACACTGGGAGGTGGAGTTTTCGTTTAAGGGGCTGAGCGCTAGATGACCCCCCTCACCGAGCTGCAATTCCCAGAGTCCCTTGGGAAGAAGGACTGATCACTCGGCTACTCACAGAATTGGAGAGTTGGAAGGGACCCTGAGGATCATCTAGTCTAACCCCTCGAAATGCAGGAATATGCAGCTGCCCCTTACAGGGGTCAAACCTGCAACCTTGGCATTACCAGCACCACACTCTAACCAACTGAGCTATCCAGTAATGCAACGTTAAGGATAATGGTAAAAATTTCCTTAAATGGGAATATTTACTTATGTTAAATTACTGTGTATTTTTAACATGGGTTTTTTCTCCCCTTTGGCAGTAGCCCTCGTGTGATTGGCTGAGTCACATGAGAGAGGCATTCCATTCCGTTGTGACTGTTATTCCAGTAACTGTCGTTTTTTAAACTGCTTTCTGCTCCTCTCTGTGTGTATGTGAGGAGAATGGCTGCTCTGCTGAGGACAGTGTGTGTCCGTGTGATCTGTCTGGAGTGAAACAGAAATGTAAATCAGGAGAAACCTGCACAGGAGCTCTCGATAAGGAACAAAGTGAATAAGCATGAGATTGTAAATGTATTCTTCTCGGTTATATGTTTATGAAAGTAGAGTTCTTTTGAATATAAAGAGTCTGGACATTGTATAGTCTTTAGAAAGAAGTTACCAATCACCTAGAAGTGTTATTTTGCTTCCTAGCTGTAAGCTACTGTGTTACTTTACAAATCATCATCAATTTATATATAGACACAACATGCAATGCAGGAATATTTCTGGCCAACGTGGGTCTTGAACCCACAACCCTGACATTAAGCGTCTCCTGCTCTACCAGCTGAGCTATCCCAGGTGATAGCTCAGTTGTGTATAGTTCAGTGAAGGGAACAGGGGTCCATAGCTGTCAACTTACAGATTTGAAAATAAGGGACCAGCAGCCTTGAAAATAAGGGACTAGCAGCCAAAATAAGGAATTTTAGTCAACCAGTTAAAAGGGACCAGATAATTTTGGAGAGCAGTGCCCGTTTTTAGCCCTTCGTTTCCAGAGGTTGCTGCTCAAGACACCAGCCGATGAAACACTGCAATTAAATAACTACAAGCAGCAACCGCTTTTCGCGCAAAACGAAATCCAAGCTACGAAGATGCTGCTGCCGTTCTGTATCTTTTCTCTCGTGCTCCATCTGCAGCTCTCAGTTCCATCAGGTGGGGTGGGAGGAAGGGGGGGGGGAATAGCGCCCGAAGTAAACCCGCAGATCAGACCATCTATGCTAGTCTACCACTACAAATCTATGGGAGAAGCGCTTGCGGTCCTTCCCTTGTAGCCCTTGGAACACCTGCCTGCGCCTCCGCCGCCTCCTCTTCCTCCTCTCTCTCTGAACTGCTTTCTCTATGGTTGCCCTCGCTCTCCTCTCAAGGCTCCTCATCAATTCATAGGCCATGCCAGGCTGCCCATCTCATCCGGGTCCTTCGGCGGCACAGCCGCAGTACGGCCTAGCGGGAGCGGCAGTGACGGGCAGAGGGGAGGCCCCAGGCAGAGACGCTCAGTTTGGCGGCTGCGAGGAGGATGGCGGCGGAAAGGGCCCGAGGCTCCCGCCAGTCCCAGCGGGGAGGGGCTCCCGGGGACCAAGGCTGGTGAGAGGAGGCCGGAGGGGGGCGGGCCGGGCAGCCAAGCAACACACTTGGAGCCTCCCTCCTCCCTGGCCAGCAGGGAGGGAGGGAGAGGAGCTGCTTCCTTTGAAACCCTGGAAATTTAAGGGACATCCATCAATAAGGGACAGCAGCAGGACACGGCGCTGGGATAAGGGACTGTCCCTCCAAATAAGGGACGCTTGACAGATATGCAGGGGTCTCCTAACCACTCTCAGCACCCTTAACCAACAACATTTCCCAGGATTCTTTGGGGGAATCCGTGACCCTTTAATGTGGCATGGTAGTGCTTTAAGTGCAGATGGACTGGGGTGAAGACGGGCTAGAAACCTGAGTGGGCGGAGCCTTCTGAGCCAGATTATGCCCATGAAGCTGTACCACATGACCGTGTCACATGAGCCCACCTGTCCTGGGTTGTAGGCAGAGGCAACCCATGCCCGGGTCCCACCTTCTCGCTGGACAGAGAACTGACATTTCCCTTGCCCAATATACATCCTTGTAAGAGAGACACATTTATGATGGGTGTTTTGGTTTAAAGAGGGGGGTTGTAGATGACAACTTAGGTGAAAACAAAAACGGGGAGTATCTAGACCATATCACAGGCCCATTTTTCACAGCTTAATATACATCACGAGAAAAAGGGAGTCCGCGAAAGTGTCCGCAAGAAATATATTCCTGAAACAGAAAGCACCAAGCCTCACCTCCTTGATATCCAACGGGAGATTGCCGACAAAAAGTTCAGATTCTTTTTTCTTGAAGGACCCTGGAAGGAGAAAACCAAAGGAGTTTTTGAGAGATGCCTCCTACTCCCCACAAATAAGGGGTTTGGTTTGACACCCTAAGGCCCCATCTGCAGTACAGTGGTACCTCGGGTTACATACGCTTCAGGTTACAGACTCCGCTAACCCAGAAATATTACCTCGGGTTAAGAACTTTGCTTCAGGATGAGAAGAGAAATCGCGCGGTAGCGGCAAGAGGCCCCATTAGCTAAAGTGGTGCTTCAGGTTAAGAACAGTTTCAGGTTGAGAACAGACCTCCAGAACGAATTAAGTTCTTAACCCAAGGTACCACTGTATACATATTTAAAGCAGTATCATACCGCTTTAAACAGACGCAGCTTCCCCCAAAGAATCCTGGGAAACTGCAATTTGTTCAGGGTGCTGAGAGTTGTTAAGGGAGCCCCTTATTCCCTCCCCCGAGCTACAATTCCCATAGTCCCCCGTTAAAAGGGATTGACTGATTAATCCACTCTGGGAATTGTAGATGTGCCGGGGAAATTGGGGGTCTCCTAACAACTCTCAGCACCCGTAACAAACTACAGGCTCCCAGAATTCTTTGGGGGAAGCCATGGCCATTTAAGTGGTATTAAAGGTAAAGGGACCCCTGACCATTAGGTCCAGTCGTGTCCGATTCTGGGGTTGCGGCGCTCATCTCGCTTTACTGGCCGGGGGAGCCGGTGTACAGCTTCCGGGTCATGTGGCCAGCATGACTAAGCCGCTTCTGGCGAACCAGAGCAGTGCACGGAAAGGCCGTTTTCCTTCCCACCAGAGTGGTACCTATTTATCTACTTGCACTTTGTGCTTTCGAACTGCTAGGTTGGCAGGAGCAGGGACCGAGCAACAGAAGCTCACCCCGTCGCGGGGATTCGAACCGCCAACCTTCTGATCGGCAAGCCCTAGGTTTAACCCACAGCGCCACCCGTGGCCCTGGTCAGTCACTGTCAGAAGGATGCAGGACTAGATTTGGCCTAATCCCCTGTGAGGGGTAAATGTCAGTTCCCAGGATTCTCTGGGGCAAAGCCATGCGCTCCAAATGTGCATTATGCTGTGAATGTGGCCTAAACTGGCACTTCCTCTGATGGGCTCTGGCTCCACCCATCGCCAGCTTTCGCTCCACCCACACTTGGGCTCCTTGCCTTGTGCCCCACCATCCTCCCCTAGGATGTGGGGGGAAGAACTTGGATGTTGTGCAGCTGAGCACACTAACCCCCTTGCCCAGTAAAAATGGCTCCGGCACAAGCACAAAACCTCCAGCCGGCTTGCCTGCCACTTGTCGGCTGCTTTCCAACCTGCCTGCCCCAAACGAACAAAGATAATTCAGAGACAGGACACAGCTATAAATAACCGGACAATGGCTTTCTGACTTCTGACCCCAACGAGGGGAGAAATGTTTGGCCGTAAAGGATTATGCCCTGTTCAGAAGCCTGCAGGCACATTGTGTGGAAAGAAAACCCAGCCGAGAGGGCTGGGAAGAGAAAGGAGCACCGCGGTTGCCGTTTTCCTGAAATGGGTGCCAAAGAAACACACACACACACACACACACACACACACACACACACAATCCTTAAAAACAGCCCAAGATTTTGCAGCCAGATTGGTCTGAGGCAGGGAACGGGGCATAAATCTCTGCAGGGAAACCAAAATGTTTTTTTCTTTTTTAAACTTTATTCCAAAACCGAAAAAGAATTACAAACATCTAATTCAAAATCCATATTTGTTTTGTAACATAAGCCTATTGCATAGTTTAGTAAATTAAAATACAGTGGTACCTTGGGTTACAGACGCTTCAGGTTACAGACTCTGCTAACCCAGAAATAGTGCTTCAGGTTAAGAACTTTGATTCAGGATGAGAACAGAAATCGTGCTCTGTTGGCACGGCAGCAGTGGGAAGCCCCATTAGCTAAAGTGGTGCTTCAAGTTAAGAACAGTTTCAGGTTAAGAACAGACCTCCAGAACAAATTAAGTACTTAATCTGAGGTACCACTGTATACCTAATTGCTATAGACTTACCTTTGCTGTATATAAATGCAATGCGATTAGAAATATTATATTAGAAATTTTTATAAATTCCCCTATACCCCCACTCCCCTTCCCCCATGTGTGATCTCAATATTTTTTTTTACTTCTTCCATCTTGTTGTGTTGTTGTAGTTTAATAATTATTCCATTTATTCTTTTATTATTTCCTTGCTTACCCCTGCACATTTTACACATTATCTATTAATATTCCAGTTCTGGAACCATATTTTTTCAAAATGTTCTTTTTTTCTTATGTGCCTTCATTTGTGGGGTGTAGAACTCTCTCCAGCCTGAGGGCCACATTTTGTTCTGGGTAATCTCTCATGGGCCACATGTCAGTCCGTATGGTAGGCTACTTTCCACACAAACAAAGCCCCCTCTATCCTCCATCCAGGCAAATCAGGAAGCATTATCAAAATTTGGCAAGGCAGGCAGAAAGTCTTAAGGAGGGTGCAAACAGGGAAGTGTGGGGCACGGCCTGGAGGGAGTCCCGAGGGCCAGACAGAGAAGTTCAATATATTGGGCAATGCATACAAATCTCTCTTCACTATGCTAATAGCTTCACATTCTCTCTCTTTTGCATCAATTTTATTAAAGGTTTTCAACCGAATATGCCATAAAATTCAAACTAAACAAACGGGAATAATAATAATAAATACCGTATTTTTCATCCCATAGGACGCTCCATCCCATAGGACGCACCTAGTTTTTTGGGGGGGGGGGAAATAAAGGAAATTTCCCCCCCTTTATTTCCCGCCTAAAACCAGGTCGGGGGACAGCGGTATGGCGGCGCTCCGCCTCCCCGCTGTCCCCCAAGCTTGTGGGGCTGGCCAATGTCTGCCCGAAGCGTGGGGCGCTCTGCTTCAGGGCGCCCCACGTGCCGGGCGGCAGGCTGCTATCCGCAGCCTAGGGAGCCCTGCGGGAACTCCTGCAGGCTCCCCAGGCTTGCTGATGGCTTCCTGAAGCCTGGAGAGCGAGAGGGGTCCATGCGCACCGACCCCTCTCGCTCTCCAAGCTTCAGCGAAAGCCTGTATTCGCCCCATAGGACGCACACAGATTTCCCCTTCATTTCTGGAGGGGGAAAAGTGCGTCCTATAGGGCGAAAAATACGGTAGATCTAACAGGAAAAACCCAAAGAAAAAATAAAGTAAAATACATGAATGATCGTCATAAAACACAAAATTATAAATATATCTATGTGGCCCTCAGTCACCATTTTATCTTAATCTTCACACATACAGATAAGTTGAATCTTCCCACTTCCCATCTGCGAGAGCTTCTCCCACCCTGAGAAAAGCCACTCTGACCTGCCTCTCATACAGACCCCTTCCTGTTCCCATTCTCCATTATTTCCCTATTAATTTCAAACGTTGGCCCATTTGCACTTGCCCCTTCTTTTTAAATACAGTTGCTTTTTAAATACTTGCTTTTTGAACAGCCTAGTTCTCGAACGTTTTGGCTCCCAAATGATCCAAACCCGGAAGTGAGTGTTCCAGCTTTCGAACGTTCTTTTGGAAGCCGAACATCCGACACGGCTTCCGATTGGCTGCAGGAGCTTCCTGTAGCCAATCAGAAGCCGAGCTTTGGTTTTCGAATGCTTTGGAAATTGAACGGACTTCCAGAACAGATCCCATTTGGCTTTCAAGGTACGACTGTACATTAATTAATGCAAGAAGTTGTCTTTTGTAATTGTGCTCCTCACCTTCCATGATCATCGAGTCAACAATGCCACCCAAAGCCCCAAACTCCCATTGCCATTTTCTTACGAAAATGTTTTCAGCTAATATTTGTGCAAATGCCTATACAGTAGTGCCTTGGTTCTCAAACTTTCCCCCCCCCCCTCAATTTTTTTTATTAAGTTTCACAAAATTATACACAAACAAAACACACAAACAAACAAACATAAATCATAACCTTATTAAAATTACACTTATTGACATTGTTAAGTGACTTCCTCGCTTCCCCTTGGTTGAATTTCCATGGATATCCTTATAACAGCTTTCCAAATTGGTTCTCAAACTTAATCCATTCTGGAAGTTCGTTCCAAAACCAAAGCGTTCCACAACCAAGGCACACTTTCCCATAGAAAGTAATGAAAAACGGATTAATCCGTTCCAGACTTTTAAAAACAACCCCTAAAACAGCAATTTAACATGAATTTTACTATCTGACGAGACCATGGATCTATAAAATGAAAGCAAGAAACAATGTACTGCAGTCACACAATCTATCAGTAGCTGGACTGGGTTCCACACGGTCACAAAAACAAGACAAAAAAGAGCCACAAAAAATGGAAAATAAATAGCAAACACAGACAGACCTCAGCGTAACACTCAAAACGGAAGTGTGGCACTCAAAACAGAAGCATAACACTCAAAATGGAACACGTTCGGCTTCCGAAAAAAGTTCGCAAACCAGAACACTTACTTCCGGGTACGCAGTGTTTCGGTTGCAAGCTGTTTGAGTACCAAGGTGTTTGAGAACCAAGGAACCACTGTATGTTGGTTCATGGAGATGTGGAGGTGATTGTGTATGCTGTTTTTTTCTAGACATGGGGGGGAAACCAACCCAGAGCCATCAAAGAAAAACTGTTTGGGAGAAGCTATGAGGATGAGCAACAGGATGGAAATACAATGAACAGATATTGTGTCTTTTGTGTCTTTTATATTGTAATTTTATGTTGTGAACTGCCCTGAGATCTGTGGATGAAAGGCGGTATAGAAATAGTTATGATGATGATGATGATGATTAATGGTAAAGGCTAGGAAGTGGAAGGGGCAAGCAGAATATAAAATGGAAGAATGGTATAAAGAGGTGTGGGATATAGTTCTTGATGATAAATTAACATATGCCATTATAGTAAGACGGGGAATATGCAGGGGAAATGATTTTGAGGAGATATGGTGTTTGCAACGGAAAGGAATCAAATCATCATGAGAGGTGTTGAATTTTTGGGAGGTTGAATAGTTACAATGGAATGGTCTCGGAGGTGGGGTGCACATTTTATTCTTATTTACATATTATTATTACTTTGTCAAAAAAATTATAAATATATAAAAATGTTAAGGAAAGTTTCTGTAAAGCAGAAAAGGTAAAAGGTGTTTTCTTCCCCTTCCGTCCCTGTATTTATATATATATTCACACATGGGGAGGTTTGTTCTTTCAATTTATTTGTTTAAAGTGGAGGGGAGGGAGAAATCTCTTTATTGCTTACGTCGACCTCCCACCTAAGGGGACTGAACCCAGGAGCTAAGGAAGCAAAGCAGAAAAGCCCAGAGAGGACTTATCTATGTTCAGAAGCCACAGGAAGTCAGGGAGAGGGGACGGAATGGAGCATCCCGGCAGAGGGCATGGCTGGCAGGAATCAACCTTAAAAGGAACGCTAAACATTGCACCATTCTCTGCTCAGTGCAGTATAGTGGTTAGAACGTCGGATTAGGACTTGGAAGAGACCAGGATTCAAATCCACACTCAGACATGGAGTTCATTAGAGGGGCCACAGGCCAGTCACTCACTTTCAGCCTAACCTACCTCACCGGGTTGTTGTGAGGGTCACATGGGGAGGAGAACTCTGTATGCCGCCTTGAGCTCCTTGGAGGAGAGCTGGGCTATAAAGGTAAAGGTAAAGGGATCCCTGACCATTAGGTCCAGTCGTGGCCGACTCTGGGGTTGCAGCACTCATCTCACTTTACTGCCCGAGGGAGCCGGCGTACAGTTTCCGGGTCATGTGACCAGCATGACTAAGCCACTTCTGGCGAACCAGAGCAGCGCACGGAAATGCTGTTTACCTTCCCGCCGGAGTGGTACCTATTTATCTACTTGCACTTGGACGTGCTTTCGAACTGCTAGGTTGGCAGGAGCTGGGACCGAGCAATGGGAGCTCACCCCGTTGTTAGGATTCGAACCGCCAACCTTCTGATCGGCAAGTCCTAGGCTCTGTGGTTTAACCCACAGCGCCACCCAAAGGCAGTAAATAAGGAAATCCTCCACACTGCAACACTGTGTTGCAGATGCCATTTGTTTATTACTCCCCAACCAAACATTTTCAAAAACTGAGCAGCACAAACTTACCAGGATGCCTTGGTGGAGCTGCTTTGACATGCTTCTTCAGAGTTTTGCTATTATTCCTCTCGTTGCCAGGGATTGACCTGAGAAGCAAGTTCAGAGATGCCATGTGTGTTGATAGAAGAATTATTTCCGAAGGGGAAAGAAATAGGGTAACACACATTCATCGCAGCAAAATTTGGCCTTTCTCGCACATCAACCTGAGTCATGGTTTATTAAATCATGACTCAGTATTATATGTTTCAACTCTGCCCCAGCAGCTTCACTGTGGTTTGTTTAATCAACTGAAACGATGGTTTGTTGCTGGCTTACAAACTTTGGTCCAAGTCAGTATAAGGCAGCTTCCTGTGGAGCCCAGCAGCCTCTGGAGGGTCAAAGGTTCCTCAGCCCTGATACAATCACACAGAGAGATGGAAAACTCCGCAGAAATAAAATTGCACTCTCAACCACCATAAAAGGCAGAAATTTAACATCTCAGTAATAGGGCTGGGCGATATCTGGTTTTCCACATCGCAATATATCACCGGCTAAACGTTGTGATGTATCGATATATCACGGTCTGAAAATAAGGATGGAACTATGCCTAGGATGATGTTAAAAGGGCTGGGATTCTTTTTAAAAACTTCACTTGACACCAAAAGGCGGGCGGACTTCATAGGCAAAAGGCGAGCTTCTCTGGGGAAGATCGTTCTACCATCTGGGAGCCACCACTAAAAAGGCAATGACAGCCAACCTCCTTATTTCAGGCTGAGGAACAAAATCCACTTTTATTTGTAATCATACTAGCTCACATTCAGCCATTGCTTGGATATCTAAGGCCTTCTCTGAGCCACAGCTTATCCTCTACTCCAAATACTCACATCTTCAAAGGGTCCATGGAGACATCAACCTGAAAAGGAGACCAGAAGTAATTATTATCAATTTAAACAACAACGACAACAGCAACCACCAGGAAGAAGTAAAGTTCCTGGAATGGCATTTCATCATTTCCCCTCCAAGAGCAAATGTGAGTGCCAATCATTTTGGGAGCAAAATGGAGCCACCCAAAAAACAAGACCACATTTTCCAAATACTATGGGGGAAGGGCTAATTAGGTAAGAATATTTAACCTTGTGGTGGTTACTAACAGTCATTATGTCACAATAAAGTTTCAAAAATTTAAAAGGAAAAAAAAATATTTAGCTTCGCAAGTATTAAGAAAGAAAACCCACAAAACAGCCTGACAACAATCTTTCAGGTTGCGAAAGAGATGTGAGGAATGTGTGGTCCTCCAGATGTTGATTAACTACAATTCCCATCTGCCCCAGGAAGCATAGCCTGTTTGTGTGTGTTTATATAGCAAATTGTAATAATAATAATATCCCTTAAAAAAGCTGTGGTTTGGGATCATGGTACACATGTTTTACAAGCCCAGCATCTGGGCACAGCCTTAGCTCAGATGCTTGTTTTTGATCAGCTAATTAGAATAGCAGAATAACACAACTGTTGTTGGAATGGACCCCCAAGAGTCATCTAGTCTAACCCCACGCAAAACAGGAATCTGTTGCTCAAAACTGCATTTTTACTTTGTAGTGTTGCAACTCCCTCTGGGGCCAAAGTAACACCTCTAATGGGTCACAGGTTCCCCACCCTAAGCAGTAGAGAGAGGAGGAAAGGGAGGGAGAAATAGGGTGGGGGGGAGGGACTGGAGAAAGAGCAGGAAGCAAGAAGGAAGACTCCCCATGACCGCCCCCCTTCCAAGGCGAATTAAAAATAGAGATATCTAGCCATTTCAGGAGAAGAGGAACCCGCAGCGTCAGGGGCCAAGGCAACCTCCCCACACTTTCTCTGGGGCCATACCTGAGCGCGCTGCAACGCTGGCAGGGCGGCGTGCGGACGCAGCAGCCGTGCGCGCTTCGAATCCGGAATCAATCCGCATTCCTCCGTCCCGCAGGACTTTTATTGGAAAGGGAGAGTTGCAAAACACGGATACCAGGGTGCCGTTTCTGTTAGCGCTCTTACCAGCAGGTCCCCCAGTCCTTACTGGCTAAAACGCACCTGGAGCACCCGCGCCATGCAATACACCACCACGCCGCTCCTTTTATTGGATTTAAATAGTGGCGCCACAGATCTTGCAGCTGTAATGGATTGCGGTGCGCCGGTTTTTATTTTGCAGAGGCGGGAATGTTTCTCCGCGCCGGAGTTTCTCGTGCAGGAAGAGCTACTAGGCGGTGGGGTTTGGTTTTTTTGCAAACGAGAGACGTGCTTGCAAAAAGGAAAAGGAAGAAGTCCCTCCCCGCTCGCCAGGGCAATTTTCGATTTTTTTTTTGCGCAAGGGACGCGTGGCTTTTAAAAACTCTTAAATGGAGGTTTTTGCAAACGCGCCGTGGATCCAGGGAAATAATTTCGCGGGGCAGATCTGGGATCGCTCAGCCGGGAAAGCATGAGACGCTTAAATCTCAGGGTCATGGGTTGGAGCCCCATGTTGGGTAAAAGATTCCTGTTTCGCAGGGGGTTGGACTGGATGACCCTCGGGGGTCCCTTTCAACTCCTTTCAATTCTGCGATTCTAATTAGCCGAGCAAATCAAAGCAAACGAGCGAAGCCTGTGCCCAGATAACTTGGCTTGTAAAACATGCAGAGCGCAATTCCAGTTTACAGTGGTGTCCAAACTTTTTTCAAAGAGGGCCAGTCTTGATGAAGTGAAGGGCTGTGGGGCCAGCCAACCAAAGGGCCAACCAAAGTTTTTGACCTTTTTTTAGGATTGAAGTTGAGGGGCTTTTTTGGATTTTACCCCAGTAAATAAACTGCCAAAGGGGCCAGATCCAGATTAGGCCACCCCAAAACGAACTTTGGACATGCCTGGCTTAGGGCCCCACTTCATAGCTGTCAACTTTTTCCTTTTCTTGCAAGGAATCCTATTCGGAATAAGGGAATTTCCCTTAAAAAAAGGAAAACGTTGACAGCTGTGCCCCACTCTCTTGGGAGCCCCCCAAAAAATTAAAGGGGGAAAAACTGGATGTACATTTCCAAAATATAAGATAAATAAAGTAAAACCTTCTTTCAGCAACAGTGTTTTGTGTTGTGTAGATACTTATTAGGTCCATAAATTACCATATAGCATACATTCAACACAAAAAACAGTGACAATTTCTTGTTGACCAAGAACAGCTGGACATACAAAGGGCCTCATTACCTTCAGTAGCCTAGGGCCTCATCAGACCTAAACCCAGCCCTTCTCAAAGGATTATTATTATTATTATTATTATTATTTCTATACCTCAATCAAGGGTCACAGGGCACTTTGCAATATAAAAACACAAAAATACATCCCATGGTAACAAATGAAAACAATAATCCTCACACACATAGTTTAAAAGGCCATAGATTGTTTATGCAGCCCAAGGTCTGGGAGAAGAGGAAAGTTTTTGCCTGGCGCCTAAAGACATGTAATGAAGGTGCCAAGTGAACCCCATTGGAGACAACATTCCACATATAGGGAGCCACTGCAGAAAAGGTCCTGTTCTCATGTTACCACCCTCTGGACCTTTCACAGAGGAGGGACACAAAGAAGGGCCTCAGATGATGGTTGCATGTACCAGGTCGGTGCATGCTTTTACTCGGGAGTAAGCCTCATGCATGGCAGCGGGATTTGCTCCTGAGATCGTCGCTGTGCCGAAACCAATTGAGTTTCCCAAATAAACCCATGCATAGGATCGTGGCTTTCCAAGACAGGATCCAGAATTCAGCAGCATGGTGGAATTTATAACAAGAAAACATGTTGTGTCATATTTCACCCATGCAGACCCACCCTGTCTCTCTTGTTTACTCGTGAGCAAGTTCTGTATAAAGTGCATTCAACGTGCATTGCATGAGTATGAGTTTCCACAAAAAATCCTAACAGCTACCATTCCCAGCACCCTTAACAAACTACAGTTCCCAGGATTCTGTGGGGGCGTGTAATGTCCTTTAAATGTGCATCAGGTGTGCTTTAAATGTATGGCGTGGATGGCAACATTTTGTTTTTAAATTGCATTTTTTGAGTCCCCAGTCTGGGGTCATTTGCAAAAGCTCCCTCCTTCTTATCTTTCTGCATTACAGTCTGTGGCGACGGCCAGGAAAAATGAATATGTACAATGCTTTGAATAAATATGCATATTTTAAAACACAAACCGCTTAGGAAAGAAATTAATATGCTGGTCCCTTTACTATGGTGATTATCAATGGCTAGAGATGGATGCGTTTTTACAGAGATTAACAGGCTGGTATAGACAGGGATTTAAAAAGAAAACAATATTTATAGCTTGCTCTTCATTGAATCCTTTCAATCCCAGAGCAGGGAACAAAGTATTAAAAAATTAGGGGTGGGGGTAGGAATGGCAATATGCAAAACTTTTGACAGCATGTAAGACGGATCCAATAAAAGACAAAAATAACCGTGCTGTCGTAAGGTAAACAAGCAAAACTACAGTGTCAAAAATGAAAATTTCCAATTTAAGCAAATACGTAAGTAACAACAAACAAACACAATATATTGGGAGCCATTTGTGGTTTACTGGTTCAAGTGTGTTGGACTAAGAACCGGGAAATGGATGGACAGACAGATCTGTACGTGGATGTGTGGACACATACAAATCAGTCCATTCATCCCCCCCCCCCCCATACATTGGAGCGGCTGGGGCAACCGAGTCAGATGAGTGGGGTACAAATAATAAAATGACTATTATTATATGGCTAAACAGACACATGCATCTGAATGGATGGAAATGGAAGACTGGAGAGGTAGATTTGTATGTGGGTGGATGGGCAGGTATGAATCTGTCTGTCGCTGGATGGATGGATGAATTGGTATTGTACCTCGATCAATGGGCATAGACGGACGGTTAGACCAATTTCGACATGGACGGCTAGAGGCAGACCTGGACATGGAGGGATGTGCGGACACAGACATGGATGGATAGAGAGACAAACAGATACATATATGGATGACCGACAGACATGGACATGGGGGGACATGGATGTATAGACAGACTTGTATAAGCATGACTGGACCAGGTGAATAGACAGAAAGTCAAACAGGGGGATGATGAAGAGGCAGACATGTTGCATTTAGACAGGCGAAAGGAAGAAAGTGTAGATATATATGAGCGTGATGAAATATATATGTGGATGGATGGAATATATCTGTATGGAAGAACACATGAATATTTGTACATGAAGTGATGGATGAGAATATTCATGGGTGGATGGACCGAAAGAACCTGCCTCCAGTGTTACAACTACTTAGAGTAAACCCCTTGGAACTGATGGGCATTCTCTTGAGAATTATAGGATTAGAACTACCCAAACAGTATAGTTGTTTGTTTTTTATGCATGCTACTACAGCCGCAAGAATGTGATTTGCCCAAAAGTGGAAAGATGAAGAGGTCTCGACGAAAGATTGGATACAGAAATTAATGGAGTATGCAGAAACGGCAAAACTTACTGGAAGAATAACAAATAAAGATAACAAACTCTTTATAAAGGAATGGAAGTGGGTTATTGTGTATTTACAAGCAAATTGTAAACGGATTAAGACATTGGCAGGATTATTGCGAAAACCTGCAGAGTGTGTGTGTGTGTGTATATATATATATATATATATATGAATGAGATCTATATCAGAATAGACGAATAAAAGAATAAGTTAAGATAATTTGGAGCATGCAGGAAAAGATGGGAGGGGATGTAAGGAACTGCAGGAGGAGGGGGAAGGGAGTCGAAATCGAAAATGTTAAAATCTGGCAAAATAATATAAATGTATATAAATGAAAATAATAAGAAAAGAAACTGATGGGCATGACTAACTCGATCCATTAATTTCAAGGGGTTTACTTTGAGTTGGAGACAATCTATAGAAAAGGAGGAAGAAAGGGGAGGATGGAGAAGTAATGTTTATAATTCACCACGCAACCTTTTTTTTTTTTTTGTAAAGTGCATGTTTACTAAATCTTAAACCTTTAAGAAAAGCTGGCGCACAAGCCCCGTGAAAACGCGCAAGTTGCGCGCCCGGGCTCCGCTGCTCGCCTCTCTCATCCGCGCCCAGAGGCCGGACCCCTCGCGGCTCTCCAGGCCGCCCCCTCCGGATCTGGGCGGGGAGGCTTCTTGCCAGAGCCAGCCGCCCTCTCGCCTTCCCTGTCCGGCAGCAGCAGCGGGAGAGGCGCCTTGGGACGGCGTGGAAAAGTAGCGGCCGGGGGTCCCGTCGAGCAAAAGCAGGTAAAAGCAAAACCAAACAGCGGAGCCCGAGGGCGCCATGGGGCGACCTCAACCCAGGGCTGGGTAAAGGAGAGGGAGGGATGATCCTTTGCCGCCTCCTTCCCGCTGTGTAAAAGGATCCCCCTCTTGGAAAGACCCCTTTCCATGCCCCTAATAGTCTTGAGAGGCACCCGCCTCTTGTTTTCTGGCCCCCTCCCACCCCCAGGACCAAGAAGCCCCAGTTCTGCCTCCTAGCTGGATCTCCCACAAAAGATTTTTCTCCCCTGCCTCTTATTAGGAAAAGTCTATGTCTTTCTTCCTTTCCAAAAATGAAAATTTAAGACCCCTTCTGTCTGCTGCAAAGCGTTTAGGAGATATAACTTGTTTGATCTCACCCCCCCCAAAAAAGTGGGGAAGCACTAGTTGCCCTTCCTTCCAAAGCCCCTCATAGTTACAATTTAAAATTCTTACTACTCTGACTCCCAGCTCACCCCCTTGTTGGCAGATAGAGAGAAAAGTTGTCTACCCACTTTTTGGGGGGGGGGGCTACAGAGCTGGGCAAATGAGGCATTAAAAGGGGGGTCCGGGGGTCCTCCACCTCAATGCGCTCTCCCAGTTGCTCATATTGTTGGATGAGTTTTATATTTCCGTAGGTGTAACTGTTTTACCGATCCACCCAAACTGATGCTTCCCTCTCCGCTGGCCAGTTCTGCTTCCTTTTAAACTCCTTTACTATTCAGTTGGAAGTGGTGGCTTTTAATTCCTTGGGAGAAAGAGGAATTGGGCGGGACAAGGTGACCAAGGTATTGGCCCTAATCCTGGCCAGCTCCTCACCTCCTTTGCCCAGGGAATGCCTTTCCTATCCTTTGGGCGCTGGGCCTCCGCTCGCCTCTGGCTGCCCTTCTCTGAGTTACGTGGCTGGGTTGTCAGGGGGCGCGTGGCCGGTTTGAGGCCTCCATCTCAGGCTCCCGAGACAGCCTGTGCCAGCCTCGGCGCAGGCCTCCGTCCTTTCCCCAGTGGTACCCCAAACTCAGCTTTTCCTTGACCCCTGCTGCCGTCTGGTGCCCTCTGCCCCCCATGGCCGCCAAGTGGTTCAAAGAGTTTCCGTCCAGCCTGAAAACGGTTTCGGAGAGAGCCAAGCCGGGCAGTGCCGCCAACCTTGGGAAGCTGTGCAGTGCCTCGCGCAAGAGCCTAGGTCCTCCCGAAGCGGGCACAGCGGCTTCTCTGCCCGGGAAGAACCGGAAAAACTCTGCTACTGAGCTGGGCGGCCCGCGGACCCTGCTTCTGCCAGGGAAAGATGGCGGAAGCGGGCGGCTTTCGCGGGACAACCTCCAGGGCCTGCTGCAAGCCGCTGCGGGGAAGATGCGCAAGAATTCGCGGGTGGATGGGGCCCCCGCGGACGAACCGGCACGGGGGGCACCCAAAGGCAACGCCGGCTGCGGGACCTACATCAACCGGCTCATCAAAGTGGATGCTCACGAGAAAAATGGAAAGAACTACCCTGGGAGCACCCCGAGTCCCACCCTGGTTGCAGCTCCCGAGTCAGAGAAGGCTAAACAGGAGACGGTAAGGATCCTGCTCATTCCGATACCCTTTCCATGGTGGTGCCAGCGTATTCCCATTGGACAGGCTTATAATGGGTAGGCCACATTTATTCTCCATGCCCTTTCTCAGTTGCCAAAAGAAGATGACCTTCTAAGAACTCTCTGCCTATACCAAGTTGACACCGCTTAATGCCACTTTTGGTTTTGCTACCCAATTAACCTCGTGGGCACCCCTTGCTCTTGCATCTTTCATCTACCGTGAATGTGCTTCCTTCTGTAATTCCTTTGCCTCTCTTCCACTCCCTGCACCAGCTAATTAATCACATTAAAAAAAAAAAAAAGATTTGTGAGAGCCTTGATGCTACGCTTAATTTAGCTGGCCTCAAAACCACCATGTTTCTTGTTATGCAGAGTGAATAAGAGGCGAGGAAGAGAGTGAGTGGCTCTTTGAGCTGCCCGATGTCTGAAGAGAAGGGCGTCCTTAGTTCAGGGATGGGCTCAGGCTGTCGGCTGCAGATAGAACGTGGTGGGAAATTATAAAAGGGCTCCTTAAAAGCAAAACGAAAAGCCTAAAATAATTAATCTGCTTCCTGGGGTTCCGTTTTGAAGGACGTCCGAACAGCACTTTATATGAAAGGAGAAACTCCTGCGGTTTTTAATCCAGTATACAGAAATATAAATAGTTCCGTTCTTTGTTTGCACAGCACCATCAGTATACAGAATTTGATAAGCAACCTCCCCAGAACTTCTGCTTTGTGTAAAAATCATTGTTGTTACTTAAACTCTGAGGTGCTCCTGTCATTTATGGGGGGTACAATTGTCATTGGTCCTTCTATTTACAATGTTTGGGGGAGCGTGCCTATCATTACGTAGCCAAAACAGCACCAGCCACACACAGCAGGACAGTGGCAGCAGGTTTACCTGGAGGGGGGTCTCGTGCTTTGCAGAAGGACACAATAATCTTTAGAAAAAGAGGGTGGGGAAGAGGCAGAAACTGCTGAATGAGGACTGAGCATGCTCAGTGGCCACAGAAGACCTGAAAACATGAGGGGGAATGGAATGGAGCACCTGAAAGGGGACATGGCTGGCTGGCTGACTGGCAGGAACCCAGAACAAGCACACTCCATACCCCAACATTTTGTTGCAGGCCCCGCTATCTATTGATTTATTTGTACTTTAGGTGATTTATACATTGCCATTTGCGCAAGCGACAGGGTGCTTTACAATAAGACACGTAAATGAAAAACAAGGAAACCACCAAACCCATAAAATAGTGCCGTCCTTTAAAAGAGGGCAACCTTTTCCCAGACCAGCGGGTGTGGCTTGGGGAGGGGGTGTGGCTGAGAAGGTGTGGCCTCAGGAGAGTTTCCTGGGAAGAGGGATGGATGGCTAAACCACTCCGGGAATTGTAGTTCTGGGGAGGAAATACGAGGGCAGGATTCTCCAAACAATTTTCAGCACCCTGAACAAACTACAGTTCCCAGGATTCTTGGTGGGGGGAGCCAGGGTTGTTTAAAATACTATTGTAGTGCTTAAAACGAAATGTGCAGACAGGGCCTGGGGTAAGATGTTAGCCACATGAGAGGAGCCACACGCAAATACGCATTTCAGGGGTTGGACTAGATGAGCCTTTGGGTCCCTTCCAGCTTGACAGTTCTGTGAAATAAACCTCACCTGATTGCTTAATGCTGCCTTTGCACCCCTTCCCTTTGCCGTCAAGGTTATTATCCTGGAAGATTACGCCGACCCGTACGATGCCAAGCGCACCAAGGGTCAGCGAGACGCCGAGAGGCTAGGAGAAAATGACGGCTATATGGAGCCATACGATGCCCAGCAGATGATCACCGGTAAGTGTCCGGGCGTGTCTGCCGGGAGGGGAGGCATTAGGCGGCCACGCCAGCCTCAAAATCCCGAGACAAGGGGAGAGTTGGCATCACCTGCCCATGTCCCTTTCTGGAGTCCGTCTGTCCGTCCGTGCCCTCTTGGCGACATCGAATGGAGCGTGAGACAGCTTAGCAGTTTGGAAAACTGGAGCCGCCGTTAATTGTTCCAAAGAAAGGTCATCTTTTTAACGTTTCCTTTCTCGACACCCCGAGGGGCGGAGGCAAAGAAACCTGGCAGGCCTTGGTTTGCCAGCCCAGTTGTTTAAATGCCAATGCCAACGCCGCCACATCACTCATGACTGACTGATCAGTCAGATGCAAGGTTTTTTGAGGTGTCTTGCTGGAGGAAAATTCTTGCCACGACATTTGCTGAGGAATGCTTGCTAGTTTGTCATGAGAAGCTTGGTTGTTGTCAAGAATTCTGGGACAATTTCTTTAGGGTTCATAAAGGTTCTTGGTCAGGACCAAGTTGGCCTTCATAGTTTCCTTGTGAGGACAGAGGCTGTACCCTAGAACAAAGGTGGGGCACCTATGGGCCTCTGGAGGCGGCTGGGACCCTGGCACCCATCATCCCTGGCCATCAGTTTTCCTACCAATGATCTAAAGATCTCCCCCACATCCCATAAGACCACTGAGTCAGAATTAACCACTGTACCACTTCCTGCTTCCCGACTTCCCATCATTTGAGTTCCTGGTCAGTTACCAGATCTTGTGGCAGGGAGTCCCACAAGCTAAACTCCCGCTGTGCGGAAGAAGTGATTCCATCTACAATGGCTGGGCTAGTGGTTTAGCCATGATTTAAATACAGGGGTGTACAGTGCCAGTTGTATGTATAAGCTAAACAAGCTATAGCTTAGGGCCCCACTCTCTTGGGGGCCCCCAAAAAAATTTAAAGGGAAAAAAACTGGATGTACATTTCCAAAATATAAGATAAAAAACAAATAAGATAAAACCTACATACAGCAACAGTGTTTTGTGTTGTGTAGGCTC